>NC_091983.1:103636667-104351612 GCF_044704955.1 Pristiophorus japonicus | reverse complement strand
CCCTCCCCCCCCCCTCCCCCCCCCCCCCCCCTCCCCCCCCCCCCCCCCCCCTTCCCCCTCCCCCCCCCCTTCCCCTCTCCCCTCCCCCCCCCTCCCCCCCCCTCCCCCTCCCCCCCCCCTCCCCCCCCCCCCCCTTCCCCCTCCCTCCCCCCCCTTCCCCCCTCCTCCCCCCGCCCCCGCCATTTTAATTTTAATTTTCACTTTCACAAGAAAATACACCTTTTTCTCCCATGGATACAGTTTGTCACAATTGACCAATTAGATAATTGGACAGCGGGCTAGGAGGCTGTCAAATCCAATCAATTTGGATAGAAGGTAGGACTACAGGGAGCAGAACCAATCCGGTTGGAGGGTGGGACAGAAGGTGTTTACGTGCCAAATAGGCTATTAAAATGAAGTTTTTTAAATACGTTTTAATTATCAAACCCAGCTGGTTGTTTAATGGGAAGATTTATTTTCATCAAAGCTAATTGCAGTTTTTTGGTGTCAATGCATTCATTGGTTTTATTTGAGTATTACTGTTGATAGACTTGTGGAATTCTCTGGAGTTTCCTCCCTAAACCTGCTTGTTAAGACTCTCCTTGAAACCCACCTCTTTGACCAAGCTTTTGGTCACCCCTCCAAATCTTTTCCTCTTTGGCTTGACATACTATTTTATCTTATGCCTCTGTGAAGCGCCTTAAGACATGTTTTCTGTTAATGCTACTTTAGAAATACAAGTAGTTGTTGTTGCTTCTTTCACCTTAACTCTTCCTACTTCTCTTTTTTCTTTCCTTGCAAGTGGAAGCTGGTGGGTGTATGGTGTTGCGTGGAACCTGAAGGTAATGTTGCCAAGGGGCAGTATGTCGACGAGGAAGAAGAGTGGGGCCAAGAATAGATCCTTTGGGGACTGCAGAGGGTAACAGTGTGGGGCTGGAAAGAGATGCTCTTGCTAGAGATGCTTTAGCTTTGATTGGCTAGATAAGAGTGGAATCAAGCAAGGGCAAACCCACTGAGCTAGACAATGAAATAGAATCGTTGGAGGAGGATAGTGCTGTCAATCAAGTCAAAGGCTAACAGTCATAAAGGATGTCATTTGTCACTTTGCTTAGGGTAATTTCAATGCTGGTGCAGTGACAGAAACTTGATTGGGGAGATTCAAGCATGGAATGATAAAGAGACTACAGAAGTATCATGGCAGTGGCTAGGTAGTTGGCAGTTTGAAAGTGCAGTTATAAGTGACTTGGGGTAGAGTTGCTCCCAGGATGAATACAGAAGGAAGTGGGGTTGGAAGTAGTAGGTGGGTATGGATGATGAGGGATCCAAAGAAGTGGTCAGAGAAGGCTTTTTCTCTAATCGAAGCAATAGGAGTAGAGGGACTACATGTGATAGGAAGGTCGAAGGGGTGGCTATGAATATAGTTATAGTTGTATACGTGTTTCATGGTGAAAATATTAAAAACAAGCCTAAAATAAATACAATCCTTTCTGTTATATCACCCTTTAGTCTCGATTTTGTGATATTTCGTCTGTGCTCCTTATAAAGAAAAAAAAAGACTTGGATTTATATAGTGCCTTTCACGACCACCGGACGTCTCAAAGCGCTTTACACTCCAAAAGTACTCCATTGGTGTAGTCACTGTTGTAATATAGGAAACACGGCAGCCAATTTGCACACAGCAAGCTCCCGCACACAGCATTGTGATAATGACCAGATAATCTGTTTTTGTTATGTTGATTGAGGGATAAATATTGGCCAGGACACCGGGGATAACTCCCCTGCTCCTCTTCGAAATAGTGCCATGGGATCTTTTACATCCACCTGAGAGCAGACGGGGTCTCGGTTTGATATCTCATCCTAAGATGGCACCTCCAACAGTGCAGCACTCTCTCTCAGCACTGCACTGGAGTGTCAGCCTAGACTTAACTCCAAATTAATCATATTTTTCCTCCTCCTTTCATTCTCACTGTTGAGTGCATCATTTCTTACTTTAATTAATTCTTTCCCCGGACCGTAGACCTGTGGAATATCTTACTCCCTTAATCTTGTTGTATGTGCAATCTAAAGACTTTAAAAACCCAAACTAGGTGTCACCTAATCACTGATTCTCGATTTATGTTGCCTTCTTTCTTACTCTTAAACCTTGGTGATATCCTGATTTATGGCCCTCGCCTTCCCCCAGGTTTCTCGATAAAAAGTAAAACCTGAGGTTAACTTGAAGAACAGCAAAGTCTGAATATCTTGCATTCATTCAGATTCATTTATTCTGAAGTATTAGCTTAGCTTAGTTCAATGTAAGCCGTAGCTCAGTGAGTCAGAATGTTTTGGGTTCAAGTCTCACTCCAGAGACTTGACCACAAAAATCTAAGCTGACATACCAGTGCCGTACTGAGGAAGTCGTCATCATAGGCAGTCCCTCGTAATCGAGGAAGACTTGCTTCCACTCTAAAAATGAGTCCTTGGCTGAACAGTCCCTGTCACAGGTGGGACACATAGTCATTGAGGGAACAGGTGGGTGGGACTGGTTTGCCGCACGCTCTTTCTGCTGTCTGCACTTGATTTCTGCATGCTCTCGGCAGTGAGACTCGAGGTGCTCAGCGCCCTCCCGGATGTGCTTCCTCCACTTAAGGCGGTCTTTGGCCAGGGACTCCCAGGTGTAGGTGGGGATGTTGCACTTTATCAAGGAGGCTTTGAGGATGTCCTTGTAACATTTCCTCTGCTCACCTTTGGCTCGCTTGCTATGAACGAGCTCCGAGTAGAGTGCTTGCTTTGGGACCCTCGTGTCTGGCATGCCAGACACATGTGGCCTGCCCAGTCGAGCTGATCAAGTGTGGTCAGTGCTTCAATGCTGGGGATGTTGGCCTGGTTGAGGACGCTAACGTTGGTGCGTCTGTCCTCCCAGAGGATTTGTAGGATCTTGCAGAGACATCGTTGGTGCTATTTCTCCAGTGACTTGAGGTGTTTACTGTACATGGTCCATGTCTCTGAGCTATACAGGAGGGTGGGTATTACTACAGCCCTGTAGACCATGAGCTTGGTGGTGGATTTGATGAAGTGCTGCAATGTCAGAGGTGCTGTCTTTCGAATGAGACGTTAAACTGAGGCCCCATCTGCTCTCTCAGGTGGACATAAGGGATCCTATGGCACTATTTCGTAGAAGAGCAGGGGAGTTATCCCCAATGTCCAAGCCAATATTTATCCCTCAATCACTTTGACTGAAACAGATGATGTGGTCATTAGCACATTGCCATATGTGGGTGCTTGCTGTGTGCAAATTGGCTGCCGCATTTTCTACATTAAAACAGTGACTACTCGTGAAAGGCGTTATATAAATGCCTTTCTTTTCTTAGTTGGTAGCCCTCTTCTCTCTCAACCTAAAGGTTGCAGGTTCAAATCCAACTATGGATTTGAGCACATAATCTAGGCTAACACTTTAGTGCAGCACGAAGGATTGCTGAATTGCGAGAAGTGCTATCTTTCAAATAAGACCAAACTAAGCCCCCATCTTCCTGCTCAAGTGGACATAAACAATCCCATGGCTTTATTCGAAGTTGCCCAGCATCTTAGCCAATATTTCTCCCTCAACCAATCCAACCAGAAATACATTAACTAGTTATTCATTCAGTTGTTGTTTATGGGTCCTTATTGCATGCAAGTTGCCTACATAATAACTGCGACTGCAGTTCAAAAGTATTTGTTTTTAAAGCAAAGTCCTGACAACATGATATAGTACAACATAAATGAAAGTTCGTTCTACTACACAGAGCCGGGAACAATGTCCTTACGGGGGGGAGGGTGGGTGTTGCTAGTGCTGTTGGGGAGGGTTTAAACTAATTTGGCATGGAGATGGGCACCAGGATGTAGCATTAGAAAGGATAAACAAGAGGGAAAAAGGATTGGGAGAGACAGATAGCACTAGACTAAGAAATCGTGCAGTATTAGGTGGGGCCAGAGCAAGAGAGAATACACAAAGGTCGAAGATAGGTTCACAGTGCATGTGTGTTAATGCACGATGTGTGGCAAATAAGGTTAGTGAGCTGCAGGCGCAGATAGACACATGGGAATATGATGCCGTGGTGATAGTGGAGACCTGGCTCAGAAAAGGGCAGGATTGGATACTAAATATTCCTGGATATAAGGTGTTCAGGAAAGATAAGGAAGGAGGTTGGGTGACAGTATTGATTAAGGAGAATGTTACAGTGCTGGAGTGAGAAGATATCCTGGAGGGGGGTCAAGGACAGAATCTATTTGGTTAGAGTTGAGAAACAATAGAGGTGCCATTACATTACTATAGGCCACCAGCTAGTAGCAAGGATATAGAGGAGCAAATTTGCAGGGAAATTACAGAGAGATGCAAGAACTATAGAATAGTGATAAGGTTATCATAAGATTGAGACTAGCTGTGAAAAAAGTCAGGGAGCAATCTAGAGTAAAAATACTTAATTGGAGGAAGGCCAATTTCAGTGGATTGAGAACGGATCTGGCCCAGGTAAATTGGAATTAAAGATTGGCAGGAAAAACTGTAATTTAACAATGGGCTGCCTTTAAAGAGGAGATGGTTTGGGTACAGTCGAGGTACATTCCCATGAGGGGGATAGGTAGGGCAACCAAAGCCAGAGCTCCCTCGATGATGAAAGAGATAGAGAGTAAAAGATGAAGTAGAAAAAGGGGGGCGTATGCCAGATGTCACGCAGAGTCAGCATGGATTTATGAAGGGGAAGTCTTGTTTGACAAGCTTGCTGCAATCTTTGAGGATGTAATGAACAGGGTGGATAAAGGGCAACCAGTGGATGTGGTGTATTTGGATTTCCAGAAGGCTTTTGACAAGGTGCCACATAAAAGGTTACTGCACAAGATAAAAATTCACGGGGTCGGGGGTAATATATTAGCATGGATAGAGGATTGGCTAACGAACAGAAAACAGAGAGTCGGGATAAATGGTTCATTCTCTGGTTGGCAACCAGTAACTAGTGGGGTTCCGCAGGGATCAGTGCTTGGGACCCAACTATTTACAATCTATATTAACGACTTGGAAGAAGGGACTGAGTGTAACGTAGCCAAGTTTGCTGACGATACAAAGATGGGAGGAAAAGCAATGTATGAGGAGGATCCAAAAAATCTGCAAAAGGACAAAGACAGGCTAAGTGAGTGGGCAAAAATTTGGCAGATGGAGTATAATGTCGGAAAGTGTGAGGTCATGCACTTCGGCAGAAAAAAATCAAAGAGCAAGTTATTATTTAAATGGAGAAATATTGCAAAGTGCCGCAGTGCGGGACCTGGGGGTGCTTGTGCATGAAACACAAAAGGATAGTATGCGGTTACAGCAAGTGATCAGGAAGGCCAATGGTATCTTGGCCTTTATTGCAAAGGGGATGGAGTATAAAAGCAGGGAAGTCTTGCTACAGCTATATAAGGTATTGGTGAGGCCACACCTGGAATACTGTGTGCATTTTTAGTTTCCAGATTTACGAAAGGATATACTTGCTTTGGAGGCAATTCAGAGAAGGTTCACTAGGTTGATTCTGGGGATGAGGAGGATGACTTATGAGGAAAGGTTGAGTAGGTTGGGCCTCTACTCATTGGAATTCAGAAGAATGAGAGGTGATCTTATTGAAACGTGTAAGATTATGAAGGGGCTTGACAAGGTGGATGCAGAGAGGATGTTTCCACTGATGGGGAAAACTAGAACTAGAGGGCATGATCTTTGAAACTGAGATGAGGAGAAATGTCTTCTCTGAGGGTTGTAAATCTGTGGAATTCGCTGCCTCAGAGAGCTGTGGAAGCTGAAACGTTGAATAAATGTAAGACAGAAATAGACAGTTAAATGATAATGGGTTATGGGGAGCGTGCGGGGAAGTGGAGCTGAGTCCATGATCAGATCGGCCATGATCTTATTGAATGGCGGAGCAAGCTTGAGGGACCGTATGGCCTACTCCTGTTCCTATTTCTTATGTTCTTAATACAATTGAGAACCAGGATCAATATAGGAAGTTCAGAGGGGAAATGAAAAAGAAAATAAGAAGGGCAGAGAGAGAGAGAATAAGAATAGATTGGCAGCAAACATGAAAAGGAATCCAAAAGTCTTTTATGGGCATATAAATAATAGAGGTAATAAGAGGAGGTGTGGGGTCGATTAGGGACCAAAAAGGAGACCTACACATGGAAACAGAGGGCATAGCTGAGGTACTAAATGAGTACTTTGCATCTGTCTTTACCAAGGAAGAAGATGCTGCCAAAGTCACAGTGAAAAAGGAGGTAGTTGAGATGCTGGATGGGATAAAAATTGATGATGAGGTACTAGAAAGGCTGGATGGGATGCATCCTAGGATGCTGAGGGAAGATGAGGTCAAGGTACTGGCCATAATCTTCCAATCCTCCTTGGATATGGGGTTGGTGGCAAAGGACTGGAGAATTGCAAATGTTACACCCCTGTTCAAAAAAAGATGCAAGGATAACCTAGCAACTACAGGCCAGTCAGTTTAACCTCAGTAATGGGGAAGCTTTTAGAAAGGGGACAAAATTAACAGTCACTTGGACAAGTATGGATTAATTAAGAAAAGCCGGCATAAATTTGTTAAAGGCAAATTGTGTTTCACTAACTTGATCAAGTTTTTTGATGAGGTAACAGAGAGGGTTGATGAGGGAAATGTGGTTGATGTGGTATACATGGACTTCCAAAAGCCGTTTGATAAGATGCCACATAATAGGTTTGCCAGCAAAGTTGAAGCTCCTGGAATAAAAGGGACAGTGGCAGCATGGATACGAAATTGGCTAAGTTATTGGAAACAGAAAGTCGTGGTGAATGGTTGTTTATTAGACTGGAGGAAGGTGCCTCAGTGGTGTTCCCCAGAGGTCGATATATATTAATGACTTAGACTTGGATGTACAGGCCACAATTTCAAAAATGTAAATGACACAAAACACAGTGAACAGTGAGGAGGATAGTGATAGACTTCAAGAGGAAGTAGACAGGCTGGTGGAATGGACGGACATGTGGCAGATGAAATTTAATACAGTATATATATTTTGGGAGGAAGAACGAAAACAGGCAATATAAACTAAAGGGTGCAATTCTAAAGTGGGTGCATGAACAGAGATCTGGGTGTATATGGGCACAAATCGTTGAAGGTGGCAGTTAATATGGTTGAGAAAGCGGTTAAAAAAGCATATGGGATCCTGGGCTTCATAAATGGAGGTATCAACTACAAAAACAAGGAAGTTATGATGAACCTTTATAAAACACTGGTTTGGCCTCAACTGGAATAATGTGTCCAATTCTGGGCATCGCACTTTAGGAAGGAAGTGAAGGCCTTAGAGAGGGTGCAGAAAAGATTTACGAGAGTGGTTCCAGGGATGAGCGACTTCAGTTACTTGGATAGACTGGAGAAGCTGGGGTTGTTCACCTTAGAGTAGAGAATGTTGAGAGGAAATTTGATAGATGTTCAAAATCATGGGTCTAGACAGAGTAGATAGAGAGAAACTGTTCCCATTGGCGGAAAGGTCGATAACCAGAGGACACAGATTTAAGGTGATTGGCAAAAGAACCAAAGGCGACATGAGGAAAAGCGTTTTTACGCAGCGAATGGTTAGGATCTGGAATGCACTGCCTGAAAATGTCATGGAGGCAAATTCAATCGTGGCTTTTAAAAGGGAATTGGATAAGTACCTGAAGGAAAAATATTTGCAGGGCTGCGGGGGAAGGTATGGGGAGTGGGACTAGCTGAAGTGCTTTTGCAGAGAGCCGGCACAGGCTCGATGAGCCGAATGGCCTCCTGTGCTGTAACCATTCTAAGATTCTACAACATGTTGGTGATAAATAATTGGATTGTTAGTAGTGGATTGAAAATCTAAGAGCAAATTTGCTGTTCATGGCGACACAGTACACTGCACTAATTATACAAAGAAGTTGAAATCGGGGTTAAGTTTGAATTTAGAACTTAGGAAAGTTTTTTTTTCTTCTTTTTATGGCTGGAAATGTGCTTCCCACACAATTAAGTTACAAGCCATGTTCATATTATGAATCACTCAGAAACATGATAATTGTAATTAAATTAAACTTAGTTGGTTAATCATGTAACTGCTTGTACCATACAGTGCATTCTGGAACATCTTATAAAGTGCAGCCACTCATATGGAGGCATCATCATTCTCTCATATGACTTAAAAAGTAACAGACTAAACTATTGAGCAAAAATAAGAAAAAAGGAATATGGTGATTGTAATATTCTGTCATAAGTAAGCTTGGGATCCTTGCAGGGCTCTGAGATGCTGTGTGATCACCATGGTTGCACAGGGGATTTGTATTTTTATTTCTGTTGATGGTAGTGTTCAATAGCAGTTTTGTAATACAGGTGCCTATTTCCACCTGCCTTTGTATTATTCTAACTATATCAAAAAGTCCCCCTTCAATTATGCTTCTGCCTACATCCACTAACTTTTCTTCTACGTCATGATCAATGCTGACCTCTTCCCTTGTGAAGAATCTTGGGAGTTTTGTTACATGAAAGGTAATATCTTAATAAAAGTGGCCAAAAAGGCAGTCAGAAGAGCAAAGAGGGAAATGTAAATGTAATGGAAGTCGAATGCAACAAGAATTTTTTCCAGCAAGAGAATTATCAAAGATCGAGCAATGAACTTGTAAATCGATCTCATGGCAGATCGGGTTGGTCCATGGATGTGAGGTCACATTTTGAACTGATGCAATAGGGCAGTGATGGGGGTGAGAAACTGTCAGAGATTAATGACAACGAGGGCTTAAAGATGGAGGTGAAATGGTTATGGAGCGCATCAATATTGCATGCAGTGGGGCAGAAGAGAGGAAGGTTGGAGTTTAAGAGTATGTTGGTGTGAGTTGGATGGGGGTGGATAGTTATTTCCAATGGTGGAAAGTGAGAATAGAGTGGGATTGGCCTGTCAGAGGAATGGATGAAAGGAAGGACATGAGAAAGTGGTCTTGAAAGAGCACCATCAGTGATTGAGATCCTGGTCATTTCCACACCTCCTTTTTACAAATTCTGGGTCTTCACTAGATATTCTCTCGGGTTCATTGTCATCGGTCTCTACTGTAAGCAGATCTTGTGCCCCCTATGACCAGTTTACTTTTACTGCTTGGTATCATGTTGCATGATAGCTTGACCTGGGGGTTTCAGTAATAAAACCCCTTGTTGTGTAAGCTGAATACTGCCCCCATTCTTTTGTCTTCCAGAAGGCTGACTGATGAACATACCAAGGGCAATTGCAAAGTAAAATATTTACAAGTAATATATGAACAAATAGAATAATGTTCATAGTGAATTACAATCTATTTCATAACAGCTAACAACATAGAAAATAGCAAAGTACACCACACCATCCTAATTAGAGGGTTAAATTCACTTACTGAGCTAGCAGTTCGTGCCAACCTTAACAAGAGGGTTCTCTTTCATCGTTTCAGATTTCTGCAGACTTGTTGCCTTCCAACTAGGCAGGAAGCAACAGACTTGACCTCTGATCCTCTCTATGTGGCTGGCAATTGGCAAGTTGAATTGCCAATTAAATTTGCCACTGCTTTCTTAATTGTGGGCGACTGGCAGTAGCATCCCCATCCCTCCCTCTTGCTGTGCTCAAATTAATGAAGCTGTTCCAACATGTGAATATTTACTGGAATGTGCAATATAACCTCTATTGTCTCAAGTCAATGTATTGGGTAAGAAACACCATCCTAGACAGGGGCTCGGACGGCCTCTAATTCACATTTCTGGAGTGTTCTATGGATTTAATCTTTTGTGAGCTAAATTTAATTTAATACCAACATCTTGATATAAATTACCAGAAATTATTCCTAGGCCAAATAGTCAAAAGTTTCAGAAACATGACCCCTACGTTATAACAAGGTTGATGAGTGTAGCCATATGTGTGGGTGGAGGAGTTAACATGAGCGTGAAGTTGAGGGAAACAAAGTAATCAGTGAAGGTACAGAAGGGCGAGTTAAGATGGAAGGTAAAATCACCAAGATAAGAAGTCGTTTGATGCATAGAAAAATGCAGATGGGGGGGGAAGGGAGGAAGGAGATTTCAGTAAGAAAATCTTTGAAGGGCTGTGGTGGACAATGCATTAGTTGAGAAAGTTGGTAAAGGATGAGATGTTCAAAATTGAAGAAATAGCCAGAAGCAAAGGGAGACAGCATGATATGGGACTGGAGTAGATAGCCACACCACTCATGCGACAGTTTGGGCAAGGTAACGTAGTGAAAACAAAAACTGGATAATGTCTCTAAGAGGCAGAATATAGATGAAAAACGAGAGGGTGGAACCTTGGGGCACACCGGTTGACTTCACAGAATGGGCAGAGAACCAGTTGAAGGAGATGTGCCTGCTTTGTATTGACAGGGATGAATGAATCTAACACAAGGCAGAAACCTGGTGGACCATAAAGGAGGCCAAGGAGAAGGATGGAGTGATCAAAGGTATTGAGGGTCAAGGAAGCATAATGTGCCACAATTATCATCATATAGGTATATGATTACCTGTTGCATTGAGTTTCTACTTTGTTAAATAGAATCCGAGGAACTCTGAAGTTTTATACCTTTCATATTCTGTGTTGTTGGCATATGATACCACATGCGCTTTTTAAGAAAAAGATTAATTCAGTATTTGCAGTGAACCTCCAATGCTGCTATTTTTGGAAGCTATGCATGATTAAGAGAACAAAAAGTAATGCACAACATGTCATAACATTTTTAGATAAAGTTAGTAAATTCTTAACTTTTTTTATTTTCCAAAATGTTAACTACAACAGATACAATGTATTCAGGATATACAGGATTTTTAAAAATAGCATTGGTGTAAAGCTTTATTAAACTGTAACATGACATTAGGTACTTTGCAAGTTAATGCTGTAAGATTACTAAATAAAAACATACCTTTACAATAAAATGCAAAGGACCTCCTATTTGAAGGTTCATAACTAATCTAAAGTTAATTTTGAAAAATATTGTAAAGTAATTTTCCAATCAGTTTAAAAAAAATATTTAAATGCAAACGACTATTTATTGTGCCCAATGTAACCTAATTGTAATATTCAGAAACTGTTAGTTTTAGTTTGAGAAGTAAGATAAGTTAAAATATTCATCATAACCAGATGCAGCATTCTGTTATATAATTGCCTTACAGTTTGTACATTGTAAGTTTTAAGCTCTGTACCGGGTGTTTAATCAGTCTTCACAAATGTCTGTGAGCAACCGTGTTATATTATTTGTAGTAATTCTGCTGAACAATGGCTAAATTCTGTGATGTTTGAAATTTGTAGTTATTTGCTACTGAAGTACAATTGGTGCATGTTTTTTAAATTTGTTTTAAAAGCATGCTTTCAGGCATTTGAAGCCACGCATGCCATAAAACCGGATTAAATTTGACACCCACTCCATTTCTGACTCATAGCACTACAGCCACTTAGTCATGGTATGAATGGCCACCTCATTCTCCAGTAATGTGACAGTTTAACATTTAATTAACTATACTGTTCTTTATGTATAGATTACTTCTTTACATTTCAGCATAGAAAGCAATAGAAAATGCTTATTATTTTTGCCATTATCTTTCTGTGGGAGAGTCTTGTGACTGACTGAAATTCATCATACGCAGTTCTGTTGTTTGATAACTGCAATACTTCAATTTGTTTCTGTAATTTATCACAGCAGTTCCGTTTTTTTCTTTAAGATATTACATTTATGCAAATTTACTGAAGGCCAGAGCAGTAGAATTTTAAGAACAGCACCAGCTTTGTACTGTTCATTTTAAATTACAGTCGTTGCTGTAAAGACTGATGAGCGAGAAATCATTTAAAATTTTCAGTTGAGCATTTCTTGGGAATAAAGCTTCCATTTACTGTATTTCAGAAATACTAACTGTTCATTGAAATGATGCTCTAAAGGCATCTTACACCAATGTCAATGCTACATTTGGCTGGCTACCAGGAAGCACAGGAATGGCCGGATTAAGTCACTCAGCAAATTTCCTCTCATTGTACAAGTGAGGAGATGTCTTCTCGCGCAGTTAGCTGAAAGCATAAATTTACTTGTAGGAGCTCTTGGTCCCTCACCATTATGATATATGTTGAAGCTCCAATTATGCAGCTTCATTATTTGGCAAAGGGGAACGCGATCCTTTTTTTTAAAAAAAGAGTACATTTTCATTGGCTGGCAACCAGAATCCCCATGGACCAATTTCCTAACGCAAGTAGTTCCAGGTGGGATATGTTAATCAAAAAGTACTTTATTACTGCATGATTTTGCAGTTCAGTACTTTACATATCATATGCCACTTTAGACTATTTGTATGGAAAATCTGTCTACGTGATCGCAACAGGCAAGGAAGAAGGAGGAAGCAAAATGCCACTACCCATGTAGTGTAAGAGTTAATAACCAAACTGACATTCTGAAGTGTAGTGCAAAGTTAGTTACTTGCAGGCTAGCGTGGATGGTAAATAGGCAGAGTGAAAAGTCCAGAATTCAGCTGTTTGTGGTGAGAGACTGAGAGGGAGACGTGCTCAACATGACATCACCAGACAAATCCCTTAAGGGCAATTTTCTGCAGTGAGAATTTGAAATGGTGTTATGTCTTGATTCTATTCCTTCTGACCATTGTTTTGAGATATGACTACTGCTTAGTAGTTGGTTGGTTTTTAGCTACTATAAAAACAATTCTAAATGGCCCCTGCTTGTTTATATAGAGTTCCGTTAGACGAGCCTCATTTTGAAATAAACAGCAGTAATGAGTTGGTTGGTTGACTTGTTGGTTAACCAGCCTGCAATTTAGGGGCTGAGAAGCATTTCTAAAAGTCATTCGATGTTTGTTTACCAAAGATTACATTCTGGATGAGAGTGCAGTGTGCTATCAATTAACTCTCAAGTCACTAACCGTTATTGTTATGGCTTCAAAGGATAGTTGTAGGATGTTTTGGAAAGTTATTTTCTAATACAGATTTATAATAAAAATTAATCTGTTAATTATAGTACCTGTGTAACTAATTTGCGTTTTGATTTGATTGAGAATACCCTGCACTGCTTTTATTATTAATCCTTTCATTCACATACACCTGAGATTTATGTTTGAATAAAGTGACCTTGGCTTAAATATGTTCATTGGTTGTCCCTGATGTATGTTTGGCTTCTGTACTTAATTGGCCGCTTGATTTAAATCGTTTATCTGCAGGAGGCAATCAGCAGATAATGATGTGGGAAAGAGCAATAATTGGAGATTATCAACTTGAGTATCTCGTTCTCATTTTATAGCTAGTGATGGATAGTTATCTGCACATTGCAGCACTAACACATAGCACTACGGAGGGACACAGGTTTGAGACCCTCTTATGTTGAGTCTTTGATAAGTGCGAGGAAGCAAGCCACAGGCTGGCATATCTTTGGAAGAGGATGGAAAAATTGGATGAGGGGATTTCCATCAGAGCACCCTCCTCTCTGCTCACTCCTTTTGTGAAGGAGTGATCTGCGATACAATGGATCGGTAGGGTAAGGGAAAAGAAAATGATTTTAACTGAAAGCAACGCAAGTTCCTCTATTGATGCCAACTTGGGTAAATTCAGTGCCTGGTGTGATACTGAGCCATACAGACCAGGAAGGTCCCATATTCGATCCCTCGTCTATGTTGTTAGCTATACAGTTTACTCAAGCATTCTTTCCAACTACTCTTACCAGGTGTATGTTGAGTGACGACAGGTTTGAGCTTAGCTATGGTGGCCTCCATGATTGTATAGCCTGTTGCCACTCGTTGCTGAGGTTCATGCAGAATAGTCACTTAGGTGAGGTACCAGAGGCTAACTGCTGACTGGGAAACCTTACCACAGTCTGAATCATTTCCTTAAGTGGGGAGGAGGGGAAGAGAAAATTGGAGCACTTTGAGTGGGAGGTGAAGGACATTAATGCTCAAATGCTATCAGAACATGCTGTTTGTGAGAGATTTTCAAACAGAAGTGGACAGTTTCAACAATTGTAAAACATCAGGCACTGTATAAAGGCAGCAGCAAATGTGGGCCTGGTCTTATCTGGAGTTGTTTTCATACTTATGAAACAATGTAAAGAAGAAATGTGGCGAACAGAGTGTGCTCATTAACTACATGTTCATTCACAGAACAGTACTAAATGTATCGTTGGAAAGCTCTCGTCTGCTGTTTTCATTTAATAAACTTTTAAAACCTAAATTAGGCAAACCTAAATCCTCTCCTTTCCAAACCCCCCCCTATCCCTGTTCCTTCCCCCGCCACTGATGGCTTAGTTGATAAAGGCAAAACAGACCAGAAAGTTCCAGGTCACCTACATCGATGACTCTCAGCTTTACATCTCTACCATTTCTCTCGACTCCTTCACTGCCTCTGTGTTGTCAAGCTTGTTGTCTGACATCTAGTCTTGGATAAACCGTAGTTTCCGCCAGTTAAAAATTCGTAAGACTGGAAAGACAGAAGCCATGAATGCTCAAATGCTATCACAACATGCTGTTGGTGAGATGGTGTTTCCTGCCCTAATAAGATTCCAGAAACTGGAATGACATTCGAAAAATCAACTCATATGCCCAATTCTCCAGAGGGAAAAATGATGAGCTGGTTTATAAAAACCAATAGAGAGGCAGATTAAGTTAAAAGATTTTTTTGTTTTGTTTTCCTTTTTGCTATTTCTCCATCCTGCACCATGAGAGGACGAACTGAAGACCTGCTGGTGAGCCTCTGTCAGTGCGACTTGATAGAGCAATGCGAGCATGCTCATAAATGTGGCCTGGAGTGACTAGCATTCCTATTATCTCTTGATTCTTATGAGAAAATGTCTGGACTGCACTTCACTTCTAATATCAGGGCTAAGATCAGGAATTCACTATAGTGAGAATTGTAGTGGCATGGCATTTTAAAGAATATGTCTAAGTTGGATGAATACAAGCAATCTTGACTAAGAAATGTGTGCCATTGAGTTGATTGAGCAGTCAAAATGACCTATGTGTTGAAGGATTTAACTTGCTGACATTTTCTACTATCTCCGGTGCATCTGGAGTGACACGGTACTTTTAGGCCTCCTTGGTGTGGCCCATGTTAGATTGGAAGTTGGCTGCATAAAAAAAGGTGAAATGTGAAAATACTCCATTTGTTTTTAGTAAAATCAAACATATTTTGATGCAAACTTCTGCAGTGCAAAGGGCAAGTGTTCACTTGTTTTAACATTGGCTTTCCTAAAATTTGAGGTTTATGTTGCATTGACTCCAGCTGCAGTTTGCTGCAACTTCTGAGAAAAATCAGTAGCACCAGTGCAATGAAAGCTGGTCTGTTAGTTTGCATAACAGTAACCCACTAAAGTTGATGCTATTAAGGGCCCCAAGATGTAGTTTCTATCAGTATTGTACCTGCTTCAGTGTTGTATTAAATCAAACATGTTACATTTTGTTATCTTGGTATACTGCAAATACATGTTTACAATGTAAATTGAAAATGTTGTATTTCACCAGCAGACCAAGATCAGCTAATTAAAAATACAAAATACAAATTCTGGCGTCGCAATGCTTTAAATTCAAGTTAATTGTGAGTAGCTGAGGTGCTCTAACCTTTACCAGGTACATCATGACTTTAAAAGTTGGATAAGTTGTTGGAGAAATGAATAGGAAATGGTTTAACATTATAGATTTCAATGATAGTTCACAAGAACACAAGAAATAGGAACAGGAGTAGACCATACAGCCTCTCGAACCTGCTCCGCCATTCAATAAGATCATGGCTGATCCGATCATGGACTCAGCTCCACTTCCTCGCCTGCTCCCCATGACCCCTTATCCTCTTATATTTTAAGATACTGTCTCTGTCTTAAATTTATTCAATGTCCCAGCTTCCACAGCTCTCTGAGGCAGCGAATGCCACAGATTTACAACCCTCTGAGAGAAGAAATTTCTCCTCATCTCTGTTTTAAATGGACGGCCCCTTATTCTAAGATCATGCCCTCTAGTTCTAGTCTTCCCCATCAGTGGAAACATCCTCTCTGCATCCACCTTATCAAGCCCCTCATATTCTTATACGTTTCGATAAGATCACCTCTCATTCTTCTGAATTCCAATGAGTAGAGGCCCAACCTCCTCAACCTTTCCTCATGAGTCAACCCCCTCATCCCCATTATACTCCATGTGCCAAATTTTTGCCCACTCACTTTGCCCAGTTGGTGGCTTATTATTGAAAACAGCATTA
This sequence comes from Pristiophorus japonicus, assembly GCF_044704955.1. Lineage (NCBI taxonomy): Eukaryota > Metazoa > Chordata > Chondrichthyes > Pristiophoridae > Pristiophorus > Pristiophorus japonicus. Next base: position 104,335,427 of record NC_091983.1, on the reverse strand, counting down.
TAGTTTTTACTATCTTCCCATTTTAACAAGGGATTATTTTTATGAGAAGGATTTTTAAGCTCGTATGGTTAAACTTTAATTCAGTGTTGCTGAACTGCGAGAAGATCCACAGGACCACAATGTATTATTGTTCGGTGTGTTTTTCGTCTAGGTTGTTTTTCACTCCTCCAAGTAATACGATTTGTACAATTTTGTAAAGCTGGAGCTGCTGTGGTTTGTGAATCATCTCTTAATTCTTCTCCAAACAAAAGCTTATTTTTTGCGAAGGGTCTGACCAGAATAAGAAATTAAACCCTCCATTAGAACTCTGCATAAAACAGTGAAGAGCTCTATTAGCCAGCACTGTCCCTGGAGACAACAGAATGGTTAAATGGGTGAAATACATAATGCAACTCTGTTTTTGTGCTGTGTGTCCAGTGTAACAACCAGCTGGTCTGTTGTCTCACCATGATGATTCAGAGTCACTTGAGAGTAACAGTTCGTAACTTGACAGTCTTCCTATCAACTTCAGTTTGAAGGCCATGTACTGAGACAAAGTGTGGATTACTGAAGGTAACTAGAGAGCTTGCACTGAAGATGAGTCAACTTGAGCTTGTGAAACCGTTCTTTACTAAATTGAAGAGGCATTAAATTTCAGTTGCTAAAAGCACTGAAAATAATAAAATCATTAATTTAGAGTTTTTTTTTCGGATAGCAGACTAAAATATGCAGTTAGAAACCACTAGGCATTTGACTTAACCAGAATTTGGTTGTCAATGAAACCACCATTGTATTAAAACTGCTCAATCAAAGGAAAGTTAGAGCCAGTGGCTGCAGATTCTGTTCTGATCACTAAATGTCTTGTTTATCATATTTATTGAGTAGTTTGGTTGACACTGAAAATTGAAATTCCCCTGCAACTGTAAAAATTTACATTTTCTATTGAGGCACGTCATCAATTTAAAAAAAAAAAAATTGTAGTAGAAATTAACTGTTATATAAAATACTATCTCGATTGACTGCATTCTTCAGATAAATGGAAAAATAGTCAGAAAAATAGCGAATGTTTAAAAAATATGAAATAAAACAGAAAATACTAGAAATGCTCAGCAGGTCAGTTGGCATCAGAAAGAAAACAATAGATTCATGTCTTGGATGGGGACCTTTCCCTTCCAATAGCTGACCAACTTTCTGTGCATTTACAGCATTTCTGCTTTTCCCAAAAGATTTGTGGGGTGAAGTTGCACTGTTACAGTTTTGAAATGGTTAGCGTCTCTGATAAAATAGTGGATGAAGGAATTTAATTTGAAGACATTAATGTTAGTATGACACAATGTGATTTCATACTTGTAGGCTTTTCTCAAGGAATAAATGCAATGGCAATCTCAAATGTTTGGAGTAAAGCCTGTTAAATGATCCTGCTGAATGCACAACTATTATAGCATTCATCAGATAGTGTGGCTTGCTAGTGTCCTGGCCAAATTTATCCCTTAATGAACATTACTAAAACATATGGTCTGGTCATTGATCACATTGCTGGTTGTGGGACCTTGCTGTGTACAAATTAGCGGGTGCATTTCGTTATATTACAACAGTGACTACACTTCAATGGCCGTGAAATGCTTTGAGATCCTAAGGTTGTGAAAGGTGCTAAAGAAATGCAGAATTTTTCTTAGCTTGTTAAATTTCATTAAAATAAAAAGGACATAGAAACATAGAAAATAGGTGCAGGAGTAGGCCATTCGGCCCTTTGAGCCTGCACCACCATTCAATATGATCATGGCTGATCATGTAACATCAGTACCTCATTCCTGCTTTCTCTCCATACCCCTTGATCTCTTTAGCCATAAGGGCCACATCTAACTCCCTTTTGAATATATCCAACAAACTGGCCTCAACAACTTTCTGTGGTAGAGAATTCCACAGGTTCACAATTCTGAGTGAAGAAGTTTCTTCTCATCTTGGTCCTAAATGGCTTACCCCATATCCTTAGACTGTGACCCCTGGTTCAGAGCTTCCCCAACATCGGGAACATTCTTCCTGCATCTAACCTGTCCAATTCTGTCAGAATCTTATATGTTTCTATGAGATCCCCTCTCATTCTTCTAAATTCCAGTAGATATAAGCCTAGTTGATCCAGTCTTTCTTCATATGTCAGTCCTGCTGTCCTGGGAATCAGTCTGGTGAACCTTTGCTGCATTCCCTCAATAGCAAGAATGTCTTTCCTCAGATTAGGAGACCAAAACTCTATACAATATTCAAGGTGTGGCCTCACCAAGACCCTGTACAACTGCAGTAAGACCTCCCCGCTCCTATACTCTAATCCTCTCGCAATGAAGGCCAACGTGTCATTTGCCTTCTTCACTGCCTGCTGTACCTGCATGCCAACTTTCAATGACTGATGTGCCATGACACTCGGGTCTCGTTGCACCTCCCGTTTTCCTAATCTGTCACCATTCAGATAATATTCTGTCTTCCTGTTTTTGCCACCAAAGTGGATAACCCCACATTTATCTAGATTATACTGCATCTGCCCTGCATTTGCCCACTCACCTAACCTGTCCAAGTCACCCTGCAGCCTCTTAGCATCCTCCTCACAGCTCACACTGCCACTCAGCTTAGTGTCATCTGCAAACTTGGAGATATTACATTCAATTGCTTTGTCTAAATCATTAATGTATATTGTAAATAGCTGGGGACCCAGCACTGACATTTCTTTTTATTATTTGAAAAGCAGCATAAAAAAATGACCATGTTTGATTGTCTTGTTTTTATACACCTTAGTGGAACATAGGAACATGAGTAACCCATTTCGCACCTCGAGCCTCTTCCATCATTTAATTAGATCATGGCTGATCTGTATTTTAACTCCATTTACCTGCCATGGTTTCATAACCTTAATACCCTTGCCTAACAAAAATCTATAAATCTCTGGTATGAAATTTTCAATTGATCTAGCCTCAACAGCTTTTTGGGGGAGAGAGTGCCCTTCGTGTGAAGAAGTGCTCCCTGAATGTCCTAGCTTTAATTTTAAGGTTATGTCCCCTTGTTCTTGACTCTCCCAGAGGGAATAGTTTTTTTTTCTCTCTACCCTACCAAATCCTTTAATCATCTTAAAAACCTCAATTAGATCACCTCACTCCTTTAATCTTTTATTATCAAAGAAATACATGAAATTTGTGAGATCACTATAATTGGAGTCTGAACAATTAGAAATGAGGAGCAAATTAAAGATCAACCTATAAATTTTATTTGAAGCACTATGTATAATTGAAATCGGTTGCTACAGTTTATTTATTATATTTAGATTTTTTTTAAGATGAATGATGGCCAGAGCTAACTGATACAGTGACTGAAAAAGTTAAATTCCATGTTTATTACATTAAATTACGGGAGTTCTACCTGTGTGATGAGTAATGTATTTGTGTTTGTCAATTTTTTCAGGAAAACCGCAAGCTAGTGGTCTTGATAACAGCTTTGCCAGGTTTGATTTCTAGTTTAAGGTTATGCACTGAACTTCTATTTGAGCCCCTGTCTTTAAGGTGTCTAAATATATACATTTTTACAGAAAAGTTTAATCTTAAATATTTGTTCAAAAATATCTCTATTTAATTTTTTTTAAATGAGCATACATTGGTTGGGTCCCACTTGAGGCTGTTACTTTCGAATAGCCTGTGAGCAAACATTGAGCAACCCCTTGCTGCTCAACAACAAGTATTGCAAATAACAAGAAGACGGTCGTCATCATCATCATCATCATCATCATCATCATCATCATCATCTTCATAGGCAGTCCCGCGAATCGAAGATGACTTGCTTCCACGCCAAAAAGGGATGAGTTCACAGGTGATTCAATGAAGGACCTAATATTCCAGGTCCCGAATTACATCTTGAAGGGTGGAAGATGCCTGTGCGTGGATTTTTTTAATGTGTGGTGGCCGATCCACAGCAGCCACCACACAGGCTTGACGGAGCTAGGTCTTGGTCCAGTGGCAGAGATTAACCAAGCTGACTGTAGACCAGTTCAGCTGCATGGACCTAATGCACACACATATTGCAATGTGAGCTGGCCCGTGCTGCCCCTGGGCCCTCGCCTCTTCTGGGCCCCGAACTCACGCCTCTCCTGGGCCCCGATCACGTTGTTCTAATAACTCTCGCCGCTCCTTTGCCCCGACCTCGCTGCTCCTGTTGAATCTGCCTGCACTCCAATCAGCGACCTGGATTTTGATGACGTCTCATCCAGTCGTCGTCCTGTAGCAGCACGCGCTGTATCTTGTAGTGGTATGCCGCCATGCTCTTTTTAAGGCTTTTAAAAAGAATGGTAACCACGGTCAGGAGATCAACCATTCGGCTGTGATGTATAATTCTTTTTCTCTTCCTTCCCCGCTCAACACCCATCCTCCCCCAAAAAAACATTGCTGTAATCTTGTAAATTTATCAGCAGATATGTGCCTATTGTTTCAATCAGTTTTAATGTTAAGCAATCCTTTTAATGGACTATATTGAATTGGTTGTAAGAAAATAACAAAACTTTGCTAGGATTTTTGATGCGTCCCTGCACTCTTGTAAAGTTTTACGTATTTTAAATAACCTAGTAGTTGCTTGAAGAAGCTGTTTTCACTTTACGAAGTTCATAAAATTCACTGCATGATGCATTTCAAAACAGCTACAATGAGCCCCTTTTATACTAAGTCAAACTTAAATAACAGTGTGGCGTTGACGTGGCATATACTATAAATTTAGAAATACAGCCTAGTTTAAAATAACAAAAGTGACACTTTTTTTAAAAAGTTGCCAGCTTATTGCCTTGAGGACATTGTGAGGCACACTCTTAGCCATCTCTGTAGTGGTACAGTAACAACAGATGAAATACAGTCATCCACTTCAAAGCTAGAGACACACTATAGTGCTGCTCTGAACTTCTGTTTGAAACTTGTGATTGTTCTTTTGTGCCCTGAAAGATAAAGTTACGGTGTTTGTTCAAGCATTTACAGGTGCTGCCCTCTGACTCAGCAGGAAGAAATAACTAAGCAATTTTTGCCATTCTAGTTTATAATAGGACCTTGATAAAGCATTGCCTCTTTACACCCACACACTAGCAGATTATGTGCTCGGCAGCATTTGGTACCTCTGATCAAATATCTTCTTCCTTAAAACATTGTAAGCTAATAATTATGTCAGTGCACCTTAATCTGTTGTAATGTGAACTTTGTACTTTGATGAGCAAACCTCAAGGAGTTGGTGTTTCAGCAGCAAATCATCACTTTCTTCATATCTCTACAGACTAATACTGAATGAAGAAAAAATGTGCATGTACACATTTACAACACACAAGCACCAAAGAGTAAATATTTTGTTTTCCACTAAATGCTTTACTGATTACTGCTGTAATGAGTCAGTTATGTGTTGAGTTTTTATTGCTGATTCCTATTGTTGTGCATTTTCAGTGACCAATGATTAAACTTCAATAAATATTATTGTAATGTAGAATGCTTTAAACAGCCAGTAATTCTGTTCTGACTTACAGGGTGCTTGTGAGATATGCTCTCATGACATACATTATCAGGACAGGTCATGCATCACTCCTGTTTTAAATTGCATACACATTGATATTCAAGTGACTGTGTAAATATAGGCCATCATAACAAGTGATCTATACCAGAAGATTCATAGAATCATAGAAATTTACAGCACAGAAGGAGGCCATTTCAATCCATCGTGTCTGCGCTGGCCAACAAAGAGCTATCCAGCCCAATACCACTTTCCACTTGATGTATCGTAGCCTCGTAGGTTACGATACATCAAGTGCACATCCAAGTAGGTGCGAAAAATTGTTTGTTCACAGGAACTGTGGCAATGTGAGAATCACGGAGATTGCTCTGGAAAGATTAACGTAACTACTATATTCAATTTATTCCAATGTGAAAGTTTTGACTTTAAAATTCTCGATGTATGAATATTGAGACAACAATGGATGACTGAGTGTGCTGATGGTAACAGAAATTTGACTAAAAGCACAGGAAGACATTTGGAGTCTTTATATTGCCAATGTACTGAAGTTTTAGCACCAGTGCCCTGGAACACTAATGTAATAAATGTGGTATAATACTGCTGATGTGGGCATGTATCCGCAAGAGTGAGAGACTCTCCGAGAGGCTTTGCCTCCTTTTTGCTTTGTACCAATTGTAGTAATAATTGCTGCTAGTTTAATGATTTTCCTTTTATTAAAAAAACTTCAGATGGCTTCTGCACTGCCATTCAATCATTTATCCCATCAGCTGTTCTGAGTCAGTAGGAAGCCAGTTATAGAACTGTGTAAATGCATTTCAGTGTACATATCTAGAATTCTACACCCTCAACTCTACAGCAGTGCAAGGGGATAGTGTATCTGTAGTCTTTTACACTCATCATTGTTCATATGTAGTGCGATTAGTCATCTCAATATCCCATGTTCTAGAGTGGTGCTCACGCAGTCATTATTATGAGGCGTTTGTGGGTGGTTTAGAGTAAAATTATGTTTCTGTTCCCTTTGTGCTCAGCCTGTTTTTATGTTGTTTGGGATTTTCAGATCTTCAACTTCTGCTGTTTTCCTCAACTTTTCATTTGCTTTTTTGTAGAGGTCTCTAAATTTGTTTCCAGAACATGCTAGCCCCTTTTTCTGTGAATTGGTGGCTGCTGGCTGGCCAGTGACATCAGTTCAAGTTAGAACACTGCTGTTAGATGATTTAATTGTGTAGTATTTAGAATTCCACAGCAGTGAGTTATGGTGTCAGGTGCAGTGTTTACAGTATACTTAATGTATGTGTCTGAATAGCATATAGCATCTATATAAAATGGCTACATTTATAGAGCTCAAATCCAATTAAAGGAGGAGAGGCTTGAAATTATGTCACACACCCCAAGCATTACATTTGCTTTTTGGTATTTATTATAATTATATACTTCTAAACCTATTTTTGTTGTGTTTATGTCAACGATTGCTGACAGCCCATCCCATTCTCCAATTGTAGTGGCTTTTAGAAGTGTATTAATGTGCCTTGCGGTCTCTTTGTAATTTTATTTATTTTTATAGGTTTACTTATAAAAGTGGAGAAATCTTGCGACAACTGTACAGGGCGTTGATGAGAGCACACCTAGAGTAGAAACATAGAGCCCAAGTTTGCACCCATGGTTAGAATGGTGCACTTCAGTGAGGTGCGCCGACTTTTTAGAACAGAAATGGCGCCTATGAAGGGCCCTTAGCGCAGTACAGCAGAAGGCGTGGGGGGGGCGGAGCCAGGTCCTGGCGCTGAAAACAGTGCCGGGACCTCTGCACATGCGCACTAGCGTGTGCGCGCATGTATAGTCGCTCCTCGCCCCCAAATTCTGTGTGTGCGCTGCAGGCTGTGTGGGAAGGGCCCGAAGCATGCCGCCCTTAGCCCTGGCCAAATGGGCTCCCCAACGCGACCTGCGAGGGAACAGACAGCAATGTCTGTCATCGGAGACAGGAGATCCTGGGAACAGAAAGCCAAACCAGAAAGGGAGAAGGAGCTGGCAAAAGTGACCATCAAGAAGGAAGCTGACTGAGGCCATCGAGTGTTCCTTGGGACTGTCTCGGAGATGCGGGGGTAACAGGAAAGCAAAGAGATAGGGGGCAAGACGCGAGTAGGATGGGACCTGGGCAGGCTCGTATGTTTAACGTTGCCATTCTTTCGTTCTCTCTTTCTCTCTTTCTCTCTCTCTTTCTCTTTCTCTCTTTCTTCCCCCCCCCACCCCCATCTCTTTCTCCCCCCCCCCACCCCCATCTCTTTCTCCCCCCCCACCCCCATCTCTTTCTCCCCCCCCCACCCCCATCTCTTTCTCCCCCCCCCCACCCCCATCTCTTTCTCCCCCCCCACCCCCATCTCTTTCTCCCCCCCCACCCCCATCTCTTTCTCCCCCCCCACCCCCATCTCTTTCTCCCCCCATCTCTTTTTCTCTCCCCCATCTCTTTTCTCTCCCCCATCTCTTTTTCTCTCCCCCATCTCTTTTTCTCCCCCCATCTCTTTTTCTCTCCCCCCATCTCTTTCTCTCTCCCCCCATCTCTTTCTCTCGCCCCCCATCTCTTTCTCTCGCCCCCCATCTCTTTCTCTCGCCCCCCATCTCTTTCTCTCGCCCCCCCATCTCTTTCTCTCGCCCCCCCATCTCTTTCTCTCGCCCCCCATCTCTTTCTCTCGCCCCCCATCTCTTTCTCTCGCCCCCCATCTCTTTCTCTCGCCCCCCATCTCTTTCTCTCGCCCCCCATCTCTTTCTCTCGCCCCCCATCTCTTTCTCTCGCCCCCCATCTCTTTCTCTCGCCCCCCATCTCTTTCTCTCGCCCCCCATCTCTTTCTCTCGCCCCCCATCTCTTTCTCTCGCCCCCCATCTCTTTCTCTCGCCCCCCATCTCTTTCTCTCGCCCCCCATCTCTTTCTCTCGCCCCCCATCTCTTTCTCTCGCCCCCCATCTCTTTCTCTCGCCCCCCATCTCTTTCTCTCGCCCCCCCATCTCTTTCTCTCGCCCCCCCATCTCTTTCTCTCGCCCCCCCATCTCTTTCTCTCGCCCCCCATCTCTTTCTCTCGCCCCCCATCTCTTTCTCTCGCCCCCCATCTCTTTCTCTCGCCCCCCATCTCTTTCTCTCGCCCCCCATCTCTTTCTCTCGCCCCCCATCTCTTTCTCTCGCCCCCCATCTCTTTCTCTCGCCCCCCATCTCTTTCTCTCGCCCCCCATCTCTTTCTCTCGCCCCCCATCTCTTTCTCTCGCCCCCCATCTCTTTCTCTCGCCCCCCATCTCTTTCTCTCGCCCCCCATCTCTTTCTCTCGCCCCCCATCTCTTTCTCTCGCCCCCCATCTCTTTCTCTCGCCCCCCATCTCTTTCTCTCGCCCCCCATCTCTTTCTCTCGCCCCCCATCTCTTTCTCTCGCCCCCCATCTCTTTCTCTCGCCCCCCCATCTCTTTCTCTCGCCCCCCATCTCTTTCTCTCGCCCCCCATCTCTTTCTCTCGCCCCCCATCTCTTTCTCTCGCCCCCCATCTCTTTCTCTCGCCCCCCATCTCTTTCTCTCGCCCCCCATCTCTTTCTCTCGCCCCCCATCTCTTTCTCTCGCCCCCCATCTCTTTCTCTCGCCCCCCATCTCTTTCTCTCGCCTCCCCCATCTCTTTCTCTCGCCTCCCCCATCTCTTTCTCTCGCCTCCCCCATCTCTTTCTCTCGCCTCCCCCATCTCTTTCTCTCGCCTCCCCCATCTCTTTCTCTCGCCCCCCCATCTCTTTCTCTCGCCCCCCCCATCTCTTTCTCTCGCCCCCCCATCTCTTTCTCTCGCCCCCCCATCTCTTTCTCTCGCCCCCCCATCTCTTTCTCTCGCCCCCCCATCTCTTTCTCTCGCCCCCCCATCTCTTTCTCTCGCCCCCCCATCTCTGTCTCTCGCCCCCCCATCTCTTTCTCTCTCTCTCTCTCTCTCTCCCTCCTTCCCCCCATCTCTTTCTCTCGCTCTCTCTCTCTCTCTCCCTCCCCCCATCTCTTTCTCTCTCTCTCTCTCCCTTCCCCCCCCCCCCCGGTCCCTCATTGGCGGCCCGCTGCCTTCCCTTCACATAAAGGTAGGACTTCTATCCTTTATTTGTTACTGATTGATTGCTTACTACTTTGGTCTTGGTGCATTAGGTGCAGGGTTCCTTCCATTTTTTATTAATTCATTGCTTATAACTGTTTGTACTTTCTTTAGTACTTGTTGCTTTTAAATGTACTTGTGCTTCCTTAATGTTGTTGTTTAGTGCTTTGGAAAATCCTCTAACTTCCCATTTCCCCCCTTCCCCATCTCTGACTACTTGCGCCTGATTTCTAAAGTGTCCGCAAGGTTTTTCTGAGCGTACAAAAGTGGACCTATACGCTGGGCTAAATTAGTTTGGAGTAACTATTGGCTGTCTAAACTTGCTTAAATGACCAAAGCAGGCTTAAGTGGCTGGTAACGCCCCCTTTTGAAAAAAAATCTGAACTAAAAAGAAACTGAACTAACTCACTGAAACTGGAGCAAACTAAATGTGGAGAATTGTGATTTTTAAGATACTCCAAAAAAAAATAGGAGCAACTCCTGTGGAAACTTGGCCCCATAGAAACATAGAAATTGACAGTGCAAAAGAGGGCCATTTTGGCCCATCGTGTCTACGCTGGCCGACAAAGAGCCGCACGGCCCTTGGTCAGCTGCCCTAAAGACTACATATAAACCGATGAACGATGACAGAAAGGCAAAGAGCACCCTGCCCAACCAGTCCGCCTCACACAACTGCAACACCCCTTATACTGAAAACATCTACACTCCACCCCAACCGGAGCCATGTGATCTCCTGGGAGAGGCAAAAACCAGATTAAAAACCCAAGCCAATTTAGGGAGATAAAATCTGGGAAAATTCCTCTCCGACCCATCCAGGAGATCACCCTGGCCATATTCTATTCCCTGCAGTACTTACCATTATATCTGCGCCGTCCAACAAAAGGTCATCCCGTCTAATCCCAATTACCAGCTCTAGGTCTGTAACCCAGCAGGTTACGGCACTTCAAGTGCCCATCCAACCATCTCTTAAAAGTGGTGAGGGTTTCTGCATCCATCATTCTTCCAGGCAGCGAGTTCCAGATCCCCACAACCCTCTGCGTAAAGAAGCCCCCCCTCAAATCCCCTCTAAACCTTCCACCAATCACCTTAAAACTCCGCCCCCTCGTAATAGACCCCTCCACCAAAGGAAATAGACCCTTACTATCCACTATGTCCAGGCCCCTCAATATTTTGTACACCTCGATGAGGTCTCCTCTCAACCTCCTCTGTTCCAATGAGAACAAACCCAGCCTATCCAATCTGTCTTCATAACTAAGATTCTCCATTCCAGACAGCATCCGAGTAAATCTCCTCTGCACCCTCTCTAGTGCAATCACGTCCTTCCTATAATACGGCGACCAGAACTGCACGCAGTACTCCAGCTGTGGCCTAACCAAAGTATTATACAATTTAAGCATAACCTCCCTGCTCTTATATTCTATGCCTCGGCCAATAAAGACGAGCATTCCATATGCCGCCTTAACCACCTTATCCACCTGGCCTGCTACTTTCAGGGATCTGTGGACAAGCACTCCAAGGTCCCTTTGTTCATCTACACTACCGCTTAATGTGTATACCTTTCCTTATTAGCCCTCCCAAAGTGCATCACACTTCTCTGAATTAAATTCCAGTTGCCACTGCTCTGCCCACCTGATCAGTAGATTGATATCCTCCTGCAGCCCATGACTTTCCTCTTCATTATCAACCACACAGCCAATTTTAGTGTCGTCTGCAAACTTGTTAATCATACTCCCTATATTCAAATCTAAATCGTTGATATATACCACAAAAAGCAAGGGACCCAGTACTGAGCCCTGCGTACAGTTTTGGTCTCCTTATTTAAGCAGGGATATACTTACATTGGAGGCAGTCCAGAGAAGGTTCATTAGGTTGATTCCTGGGATGAAGGGGTTGTCTTATGAGAAAAGGTTGAGCAGGTTGGGCCTGTACTCATTGGAGTTTAGAAAAACGAGAGGTGATCTTATTAAAACATATTAGATAATGAGGTGGCTCGACAAGGTAGTTGCAGAGAGGATGTTTCCCCTTATGGGGGAATCTAGAACTAGGGAGCATAGTTTCAGAATAATGGTTCGCCTGTTTAAGACAGAGATGAGGAAGAATTTCTTCTGAGGGTCGTGAATCTTTAGAATTCTCTACCCTAGAGAACTGTGGAAGCTGAGTCATTGAATATATTCAAGGCTGAGATAGACAGATTCTTGAACTATAGGGGAGTCGAGGGTTATGGGGAACAGGCAGGAAAATGGGAGTTGAGGCCAAGATCAGATCTTCCATGATGGCCTACTCCTGCTCCTATTTATTATGTTCTTATGTTCTCATTTGTGTGATTTGATGGTGTTGCTGTCTTTTACATTTGGATAGGGCTGATTCTGCTGTAGACTATCTCTATAAAGTAGGTTTGCACATGTATAAATATGGTAATTGCTACATGTATGATCAAATTTACCTTTATTAGCATTCATTTTTTTAAACCATTTAGTTTTGATGTTGATCTGCAGTTGTTGAAAAGTGTGGGGGAGCGGATGGATCAGGGGAGCAGATGAACTGAAGTACTGAACCTAAAGTCAGTCAATTCAAAGGTAGTAAATTTACTAAAAAGAAGCAGACAATAACTTGATTTCTAGTCATTTTGATGGCTGCTTTAAATTCTCTAGATCATAACCTTATTAACATGTTTGGGATGATCTTATGCCCCGTACGCAGGGAATACAGATTGTTTGCTTTTTTTAAAAAAAACCATGTCACTTGACAAACTTTTCTCAACTTGCTGTTTTCAGAGGAAAGGCTATTATCTCGTGTTATAACAAAATCATGGTTAGGCCGTGCAATCGCAAGCATTTGTATTCCATTGCTAGAAACATTAAAGAAAAAAAGCATTGCATGCAGTTGCTTAACTACAGCTTCATGATCTCATACATTGTTTTTCCAACTGTATGGCATCTGCTGACCTTGAACTTGCTACTTTACTTTTTTGTAGTAGAAAATCTAGCTATTATGCTGCTCTATGATTTCAATTGATGGTTAGCAAAAAGTGACACGTCCAAAGACTGATTGTATCAACCCCCACCGCCCCCCCCCCCCCCCCCACTCCCTCCCCAATATGTCTGCTTCGGTTCAATCTGATGATAGCTGTTAGACCAAGCTGAGCTTTAAACTACATATGTGGTCCATTGCCAAGATCGTTGTCTTTCCCTTATAGAACATTGCCTGACAGTGAATCTATATCCACCTTCATCACCTTGAAAATTGATTTATCTCATGCTTTTTTCAGTGGTTTCCCCACCTCTACCCTGCACAAACTTAACCTAAACTAGAACTCTACTGGTCGAAACCATTCTAGCACAAAAAAGCTGCACCTCCATCACCTCAAGCTCGACAAGCATTACTTGCTACCTGTATCCAGCAAATTAATATCAAAAATCCCTGTTCTCATCTTTAAATTTCTCCATGACTTTGCTCTACCTTTCCTAGGAAATCTTCTCCGGATTTACATTCCTCTGACTGGATTACAGCTTGCTGCCCGTTCTTCCTGCTACACCATCAGAGGCTTCGTTTCAGCCACCACGCCCCCTGGAGTTCTCGCCCTAAACTACTTTCACTTGTTACCTCTCTCCCTGCCTGAAAAAGCCACCTAGAAAGATATCTTTTCTAGTCTGCCTTCCTTTGTTAGCCTTGTGTGCCTCACTTTCTGCTGCATCCACCTGTCTCCCTGTCTACGTAAGGTGAGCTACATCAAGCTAAGTAGTTGTGACTCCTTTTGTCAGGTTTGTAACAAATAAGTTGCGTTTCTGATTTAAAATAATACTTGCATCTGCTCTTAATGGCAATAACTCAAATGCCTTAAATCAGGCTTATGTAAATGGTTAGATTGAAATCCCCTTTGGTGCTTTCTTGTTTGCGCGGGACAGCGTGTATTTTGATGTAATCAGGTATCATGCTGATTTGGGGGGAAAGTGCTGCAGAAACACTGACAAAGACCAAATTCAGTTCCGATTCTGACCAGCTGTCTTACAGTATTATGGTAAACATTTATGTTGCTTAGCTGTGACATATAAGCAGAAACTGACATTTGCCAACCCTGGTAAATGAAAGGTATCTACAGAAGTCAAGGTTCTGAAATGATTACATAGAGTGGAGATTGTAAACTTTTAGTTTGCATGAACAGCGGGACCTGTACTCACTCAAATATAAGTTGGTCTGATTATGCTCATTTGATCTAAAATGCTGGTCTTAAATTTTAACTAACATCATTTTGTTGGTTTTCAAATGTAAAAAAACTCACAAATTTTAGTATTTAATATTCTTAAAAACCCAGCAAAATAGTTTCTCAGATTCCACTAACGGCATTTTACCTTGTATTTTTTGTGCAAATAATTTAAAAGTCCACAATATTTCAGAAAATAAATACAAAGATTGCATACTTTTGTGAAACATTATGGTTGATAGCTGTTTTTTTTTTAATGGGTTGGTTAAAAATAATCTACTATTATTTCTGTTTGTTTATTTGTGCTAATAAAGATGCTGGCCCTCCGGCACTTAGTAAGTAATGTGCACAGCAGTTATATGCATCCCAGATAAAGCCTCACCTCAACTCACCTTACTCCTGGACTGTGTCAAATTATGAATAAATAAATAGACCAGATTTTTTAATTCAAGGATACGTTGCATTCCATAAAATAAAGTTAAATTAATAAAAATAATTTGGCTGCTTTCCTCGGCACAGCCAGTAACAGGTAGTCCCTTGTTTAGGTATCCCCATATTTCTGGAGCATTTCATTATGGAGCTGTAAGAATGTTCCAGTCTCCCTTCTGCAATAGAACCATAAACTATTAATTTTTTTCTGGAAGATACATTAGCTGTCAAAGGTGGGATTCATATGCACTCAGTTCATATGTTGTAATTATGAGCCATTTGTCGAGGCAATATAATCAATTGAACAACTTAATTTTATTTATTTTTTAAAACTTGGAAGAAATTATATTAGGATCTGCAGAGTTTAGCAGGAAAAAAATGTCAACAGCTTGACACATTATCATTGAATTGCTGTTTTGATTCAATTTTTTTAAAGCAGAAATCAATCACACTGACATTGATCTTTTTCTGGGATGAACTCACTTTTTTAAATTTAGCTAATATGGAAAGAAGAACATTGAATCATAATTGTGTACCAGCATATATGGCTTTCATTTGGTTCCTTAAATCTGCCCTGTCTGAATTACAACACTTGCGCACTCTGCAATAATTCCTGTCACAGAACTGCTTGCAGATTGAACAATCATACTTTGTAATAAAAACTGAAAAACTTCATTTACAAAAGTAGTGAGAGGATTTTGATGTTTTAGTACTGAATGCCTTTTTTCAACTTTCAATATGTATGCACAAAACTTGTTTCTGAGAACAGAAAGCACCACCAATGAATTTTGAGGAAAAATGCAAAATATAATATAAAACTTATGCACAACAGCACTTTGTTACCTTATTGTCAATGAGCTGAACAGTAAAACTATTATAATAAATAGTATAATGAAAAACTTTCAAAAGTTAGCAATATAACTGCAGTTTCAGGATCTGACATAGTGAGACTGACCTAATTAAGTTATGAAAATGTTGACATTTAAATAAAAAGTGGTTCAAATTCTAATATTTGTATTATAATGGTGTAACTTGCTTTTTATTTATCAAAGTACTGCATTTAGTTTTCTTGGAAAGCAAGTTAGTTTTCCACAGGTATGAAAATATCCTGAGACAATGTCATAAATAGTTACCTTTTGTAGCAAATCTTAGATAAATTATCTGTAAATATACATTATTCTAGTGACCAATTTTATTAGTTTCATTAGGTCATGAAATGACCAAGGCCATGGAATTTGTCCTGTTAATTAATTTTAAAGAAAAAGTCAGCCCGAGTGCAAAACAGGAACTCTTGTTTAGTCCGAATACTGATGTTTTTGTTCAATTTATTGACAGCACTGTTACTCTACAAATGTGCACTGAGGAGCTTTTTAAAAAAATTGACAATCCATTAAAAATTTTTGTAAAAGAACCATGTTCAACAATTGTTGATTGATTAATTGTTCAAAATGATTGAGGCGAAAAGAAAATGTGAGTCCTGCTGGTAACTATCTTAAATTAGAATCGAACATCCATTCCTGCCATTTCAAAAGGAAGTGAGACTTCGCTCGTAGCAAGTAATGCAACGTTTGCAAGAAAGAAATCATAATGCTACTGAATTTTGGAATTAATATGAGGATACCCAGGATACTAATGAAACACAATTTTTGTTATGGCAATTACTTTTACTTCCTTGAATTTAGCTAATTTAGTAGTTTAGAGGGGAGAGAGCAGAAGGAAATATGATTATTCCTGATTATTCCTCCCTTTAGTTATCTTGTCCTGCAGCTGATAACTTATGTTGGGCCTTCTGTCAAATTGCTAACTCACCATTGGCCTTTCTTCATGTGTGAGGCTTGCCAATGAGCATCAGTAGGCTGTTAGACTGAGGTAGGCATCACAATCACACTTTATCCTTACTTTACATTCACACGTGCACCTGACAAAGCTCTCAGGATAATGATCAGGGGCAGGAAACCTGGCTATTTTTTTCTCTCCATCATAATAGTAATAACTTTTATTTATATAGTGTCTTTAACATAGTAAAATGTCCCAAGACGCAACAGTGTTACAAGACAAAACATATAAATTTGACACCGAGCCACAAAAGAAATTCAGACAAATGACCAAAAGCTTGTTTAAAGCGGTAGGTTTTAAGGAGCGTCTTAAAGGAGGAAAGTGAGGGGGAGAGGTTTACGGAAGGAATTCGAGCTTGGGGCCTAGGCAGCTGAAGGTACGTCCACCAATGGTTGAGCAGTTATAATGAGGGATGTTCAAGAGGCCAGAATTTGAGGAGTGCAGACATCCAGAGATACTTGGCAAAGATTGGATAACTCAGTATACATCAGCGATTAAATTCGGATCCTTGCTAGTCCATATAGCTCAGTTTTGCTCCACGTGATGCATGTACCCAATGAGCCAACACATTAATTTTATTTTTTATGGACTTAAAAAAAAATACTGCGTACTATTTGAAAATTGAGTCTATTGAAGTGATGACATGAAAATAATTTCAGTTCCAGATTGAGATGACTGGATAGCACTCACAGTTTGCTTAAATGGTTTATTGCATCATCTAAACATATTCATTTTATTTTCATTGCTACTCACTCATTATTCTGTATATTTTAATAATTTTCTTTCCATTAACAAAAACAAAGTTAAGATATTGAAAATACTGATGATGGTGGTTAGCTGGTCATCTTTTTGTCATTGGATTTAGGCCCAATTTTTAGAACTAAAAAATTTATAGGATTAGGAAAGAACATTAAATCTAACCCTTTTTGTTAGATTGGTGGGGAGATGGGGTCGAGGGAAGACAGAAGGTGGAGATTTAATCCCATAATTTATACTGATTTAGGGCCCTGAACTCTGAGATGAGTTATATCTTGGTGGACATTTAGGCTTTCTTTACTTGTTCTGATGTACAATAAAACCTCAGTAATGCAAATTAAAGAGAAAAGGTGGGTAATGTGCCAATGCCCTGCTGATACTCGCCATATTTAAAAAAAAATCTTAGTATCCTACTTCCATTAGGCCTTAATGCAGCTGAGGAGTGCAATCTCATTTGATGCCCTGCCTGAATATTTTCAGTGTAAATACATGCCAGTTGATAAGTTGTATCACATGGCTACATACTAATATTTTAGATCCTTTAAGTACTAGATAGTCACTATAGCATTCAAATTTAAGAATCAAACTACATTCTTGTTATTTCATTTGTGTTGAATTCATCATTCAGCCTTATCTGGGTTAGAATTATTATTACTTGTGTTATAACTATCTTCAGCATTTTAACATACTCAGCTCTATTAGAGAGGAAAATCTTTAATGAACTGGAGAGGAAAATAAAAGAAAAATAATTTTGTTACCTTATACAATGTAACTTTAGTTATCAAAAATGAGAGGATTTTTGTGTCACTTCAAAATTGTATACAAAGACCATCAAAAGTGACGTCGTGTCTCTAATAGATGTTTCACACATACCACTTTTAGTAAATTTAGCTCAATACAGTATGTCTCCCGACCTCAAGAATAGCCTTGATACTGCTGGCACAGTCACTGTCTGGTCACGTTGGGTTGCATGCACCATTTTGTGAAGAGTAATTAATGCAAGCCATAGATGTTGCATGCTAATAGAAAAGGCAGCTATGAACAATTGGTTACTAAATATAGCATCCTGTGGAATTATCAGGAATTACTAATCAGCTATAATTAAGATGTTTATTGATACATGTCAGGTCATTAAATAATGTGCTATTTAAGGTTCTTATTGACATTATTTACAATAATAAGGCCATTGTGTGTGGACTCATAGTTGGACTTGTGCCATTTTTGTAACTTTTTTCACCAATATACTCGAATCACTTGTTGTCAGGGGTTTAAGATGTACAATAATTTTAGATGGAATGCAACACACTCCATGCATAATTATAGGACTTAAAAAATTGTCATATAACGTTCTTGCAATGGCCCAGCTGGTTAAGGCAGTGAATTGCTGAGCCATACAGACCTGGAAAGTTCTAGATTCACTCTGAGTTAGCTCATCTCAATCAGGATGGTGGTTGGAGGCTACAATTAGGTCCTGCACCTTTGTGATCAGAGAGGGGAAAATTAGCAAGGGTACCTGATCCTGATCTGTATCCAGCAAATCCTGCTGGAAGTGTGCGTATCTGTGTGCTTGCGTCATAAGGATCGGATTGGCTCAGCTATGCTGCCCTTTGTGGTTAATTAGCTGCCATCAGTGCCTTTCTTGGCTCACATGTAAAGAATATGCACTTAGGAAACGTACAGATGTCACTTGTCATATGTGTAATTTAAAGGAGTGGCAAAAGATTGCAGAGCGATGTGATCGGGGCCCAGGAGAGGCATGAGTTCGGGGCCCAGAAGAGACGTGGGCCCAGGGGGCAGCACGGGTCAGCCCACACTGCGATATGTGTGTGCACTAGGACCGTGCAGCAGAGCTGGTCTCCAGTCATCTTGGTTAACCCTTGCCACTGGACCAAAACCAAGCTCTGTCAAGCCCATGTGGTGGCTGGTGTGCAACGGCCATCACACATTAAAAAAATCCATGCACAGGCATCTTCCACCCTTCAACATGTAGTTCGGAACCTGGAATATTAGGTCCTTCATTGAAACACCTGTGAACTCATTGAACACTCCTCCATTTTTGGCGTGGAAGCAAGTCATCCTCAATTCGAGGGACCGCCTAAGAAGAAGAATTTAGCAAGTAATCAAATGATACCGGACTAATAATCCATTGACATGGATTAATAATCCAGAGACGGTGAGTTCAAATCTCACCAGGGCAGTTTGAGAAATTGAATTCAGGTTGTAATTAAATTAGAAAATAAAAAACTAGTAACTGTAAATGTGATCATGAAGCTGTCGAATTGTCGTAAAAATCTGACTGGTTCACTAACATCCTTTAGGAACAGAAACCTGCCGTCCTTGCATCGTCTAGCCTACATCTGACTTGTGTCCCACACCAATGTGGATGATTCTTAACTGCCTTCTGAAGTGACCTAGCAACCCACTCGGTTGTATCAAACGTACAGTGAGTGGTTCAAGAAGGCGGCTCACCACCATCTTCTCTGGGCAATTAGGAATGGGCAATGCCAATATCCAGAAAATGGGAGAAGACCCCTTCAGGAGAGGAGGGATAAAATTGGCACTTGTGCACCTATAATGTAGTACGAAATAATCTATAATTTTGTCATATCTTTCCAAGTAAAAGTTGTTACATTTCATAGTTGATATTGAAAAGTGTCATTGTAATGTGTCTTGTTATTGTTTAGGTATTAGTGAAGAGGTATGAGGAAATACATAGACAGATACTTTTAGGATCAATTTTCCAAATGGGGGCACAGGCACATGTAATGAGTCATAAATCTTTTTCTTTTTAGTGTGTATAATGTTTGACATTTTTGTGAGTATTGCATTATAAATATTGCAATAAACTCTTAGTTAACATGCCATCAAAGTTGCCTACTAGATACTATGTGATTACATCCACAATTGATGAGGAAATAGAACATTGTCTGAATTTTTTTTTGAAAGTGTGCTCTCAATTACAAAAGCAGCCCGCACTTTTCAGAAGTTGTGGTTAATGAAAGTATTTTTATGCTGCAGTCAGCAGCGAAGCAAAAGCGTTCACCGTTGGCCCCAAAGAAAGCTGCCTTTTTCAACGTTCAAGTGATTTCAGCACTCTAGTGAGAATTTCCTTGTGTGATGCTGCTGTGACATCAACAAGCTGTCTAAGCAGCCAATCATATTGCAGCATTCTCACAATAGGAAACCAGGAAATGAACAGCTGCTTTCATCTGGACTTTTTGAAAATGTTACAAAGAGTGAAATAAAGATTGGGCCTCTCACATGGGGATAAGGTAGAACCTGAAATATAATGAACAAAAGTTTCTTAAAAAATTGTAATTTTTATCATCACGAAGAAATTTGACATTGCCCAAAGTTAAAATTAGCTTCACTGACCGAATAATCATTTAATTATACCATTATTTTTAAATATTCTACAAATTTATTGACCATTATACAGTTTAAGGTTTTGCAGCTGTGCATTTCTGATGTGTCCATACGGCATGAAGCATGCTGATTTGATGCTTTTAGTGCTAGTGACATTTAAACCAATCAAAAAAACACTAAATTTTCAAACACCATGACATGGTGGTTTTCCCCATTCCATCATTTTAGGGACACTTGATATGGACATTGATATCCTGTATTTTGCTTGTCCTCCACTGTCATATTTTTCGGAAGCCTTAACTGATCCTCCTACCATCTTTAACCAGCTTCAGTCTTGCATTTTGCTTCTTGGAACTGATTTTGACCTTTTGGGGTTTTTTTGGGACCATTACACATGTACATTCAAGTAAAAAATTTTTGGAACATAACTATTCAGTGTCACTTTATGTTGATTTGTGCCCCATAATGCTGGTTGTAAGAGCACCAGATGAAATCAGGTCACTGAGAAAAAAATATTCAACCGGCACAACTGAAGAGAGCAAGAAGAGTGTAAAAGTAAAAGAGTAAAGAAATTACTAGAAATGTGAGAAGCAGAATTAATTTAATAAAGTTAAAAATTTAAACAAAAGAATTAAATGGGAAAAAGTAATGACGATAAGAAAAAACAAAAATGAGGAATACAGAGCGTATAGAGCCAAAAATGCGCAAAATAGGAAACAAAAACATAAAGGAAACTGGTGAGCAGTAGCTTGCAAAGATAAATGTATGACTGCACATATAGTTGGCGCTACATGGATGCCAACTGGTTTTGGGTGCGAATTGGCTCAAAATTCCCAGCCTAACTCTGGAGTCTGATGTTAATCTGACTTTGGAATCAACGTAAAGACCAGCGGTGTGAGGAGAGACCCCCTCCGGGTGTCACACCACTCGGGCTCGGCTCCAAGTACAGTAAAATTTCAATCTGTAAATGTACTGTCTCGGGAACATTCACCGGGTTCATTCTTTGAAAGCTTGTTTGTTTTTTACTTCATCATTGATTAAGTGTCTGTTCTTACTCACTGGTTACGCGCCAGGAACTTAATAAGAGCATTACTGAGACTTGGGTGGGGCCATAGTAGAAGTGTTCAACATTCAGGAAGTATAGGAAAAGGAGGTGGTGTAGCGTTGCTGGTTAAAGAGGAAATTAACGCAATAGTAAGGAAGGACATTAGCTTGGATGATGTGGAATCTGTATGGGTAGAGCTGCGGAATACCAAAGGACAGAAAACGCGAGTGGGAGTTATGTACAGACCACCTAACGGTGAGGTTGGGGACAGCATCAAACAAGAAATTAGGGATGCATGCAATAAAGATACAGCAGTTATCATGGGCGACTTTAATCTACATATAGATTGGGCTAATCAAACTGGTAGCAATACGGTTGAGTGCATTAGGGATGGTTTTCTAGACCAATATGTCGAGGAACCAACTAGAGGGCTGGCCATCCTAGACTGGGTGATGTGTACTGAGAAAGGACGAATTAGCAATCTGGTTGTGCGAGGCTGCTTGGGGAGGAGTGACCATAAAATGGTAGAATTCTTTATTAAGATGGAGAGTGACACAGTTAATTCAGAAACTAGGGCCCTGAACTTAAGGAAAGGTAACTTCAATGGTATGAGACGTGAATGGGCTAGAATAAACTGGTGAATGATAGTTAAAGGGTTGACGGTGGATAGGCAAGGGCAAACATTTAAAGATCACATGGATGAACTTCAACAATTGTACATCCCTGTCTGGAGTAAAATTAAAACGGGCAAGGTGGCTCAACCGTGCCTATCAAGGGAAATTAGGGACAGTGTTAAATCCAAGGTAGAGGCATATAAATTGGCCAGAAAAAGCAGCAAACCTCAGGACTGGGAGAAATTTAGAATTCAGCAGAGCAGGACAAAGAGTTTAATTAGGAGGGGGAAAATAGAGTATGAGAGGAAGCTTGCTGGGAACATAAAAACTGACTACAAAAGCTTCTATAGATATGTGAAGAGAAAAAGATTAGTGAAGACAAACGTAGGTCCCTTGCAATCAGAATCAGTTGAATTTATAATGGGGAACAAAGAAATGGCAGACCAATTGAATAAATACTTTAGTTCTGTCTTCACGAAGGAAGACACAAATAACCTTCCGGAAATACTAGGGGACTGAGGGTCGAGTGAGAAGGAGGAACTGAAGGATATCCTTATTAGTCAGGAAATTGTGTTAGGAAAATTGATGGGATTGAAGGCCAATAAATCGCCGGGGCCTGATAGCCTGCATCCCAGAGTACTTAAGGAAGTGACCCTAGAAATAGTGGATGCATTGGTGATCATTTTCCAACAGTCTATCGACTTTGGGTCAGTTCCTATGGACTGGAGGGTAGCTAATGCAACATCACTTTTTTAAAAAAGGAGGGAGCGAGAAAACCGGCAATTATAGACCAGTTTGCCTGACATCAGTAGTGGGGAAATGTTGCAATCAATTGAGATGAAATAGCAGCGCATTTGGAAAGCAGTGACAGGATCGGTCCAAGTCAGCATGGATTTATGAAGGGGAAATCATGCTTGACAAATCTTCTGGAATTTTTTTGAGGATGTAACTAATAGAGTGGACAAGGGAGAACCAATAAATGTGGTGTATTTGGACTTTCAAAAGGCTTTTGACAAGGCCCCACACAAGAGATTAGTGTGCAAAATCAAAGCAATGGTATTGGGGGTAATATACTGACGTGGATAGAGAACTGGTTGGCAGACAGGAAGCAGAGAGTCGGGATAAACGGGTCCTTTTCAGAATGGCAGGCAGTGACTAGTGGGGTGCCACAGGGCTCAGTGCTGGGACCCCAACTATTTACAATATACATCAATGATTTAGATGAAGGAATTGAGTGTAATATCTCCAAGTTTGCAGATGACACTAAGCTGGGTGGCGGTGTGAGCTGTGAGGAGGATGCTAAGAGGCTGCAGAGTGATTTGGACAGGTTAGGTCAGTGGGCAAATGTATGGCAGATGCAGTATAATGTGGATAAATGTGAGGTTATTCACTTTGGTGGCAAATACACGAAGGCAGAATAATATCTGAATGGTGGCTGATCAGGAAAAGGGGAGGTGCAACGAGACGTGGGTGTCATGGTACATCAGTCATTGAAAGTTGGCATGCAGGTACAGCAGGCGGTGAAGAAGGCAAATGGCATGTTGGACTTCATAGCTAGGGGATTTGAGTATTGGAGCAGGGAGGTCTTACTGCAGTTGTGCAGGGCCTTGGTGAGGCCTCACCTGGAATATTGTGTTCAGTTTTGGTCTCCTAATCTGAGGAAGGACATTCTTGCTATTGAGGGAGTGCAGCAAAGGTTCACCAGACTGATTCCCGGGATGGCAGGACTGACATATGAGGAGAGACTGGATCGACTGGGCCTGTATTCACTGGAGTTTAGTAGAATGAGAGGGTATCTCATAGAAACATATAAAACCCTGATGGGACTGGACAGGTTAGATGCAGAAAGAATGTTCCCGATGTTGGGGAAGTCCAGAACCAGGGGTCACAGTCGAAGGACAAGGGGTAAGCCATTTAGGACTGAGATGAGGAGAAACTTCTTCACTCAGAGAGTTGTTAATCTGTGGAATGCTCTACCGCAGAGAGTTGTTGATGCCAGTTCGTTAGATATATTCAAGAGGGAGTTAGATATGGCCCTTACGGCTAAAGGGATCAAGGAGTTATGGCGAGAAAGCAGGAAAGGAGTACTGAGGTGAATGATCAGCCATGATCATTATTGGTGGTGCAGGCTCCAAGGGCCGAATGCCCTACGCTTGCACCTATTTTCTATGTTTCTACGTGTTGTCCCCGAGTGGGAGCAAGAGCTCCAGAACCTCACAGGAAGGCTGTGGTGAAAATTGGAAACCATGCTCTGGACTATCTACAACAGTACCACAAGTGTTCCACTAGTATTTCTTAGTAACATAAAGCTATAGTTTTTTTTTAACCTTTTTTAATTGAATCATTTTATGATGGATTGCTACAGGTCAGCAATTGCAAAAACATTTTTTTTAAATGTCACATCATAGCTTTAACATTTTTTATTATTTAATGTGATCCTGAATAGTATAAAAGGTACATTTTAATGCACATCTTCTGAATTGCAATGCAAAAGAATCTGTGGCAGATTCAGTGAATGCTTACCATGTTTTATGAATTTTATTTCATATCCTATTGTATGATACAAACTTCTGGATCTTCATAATTCTTGTGATGTTTCAAATCTGTACATTTCACTTCGAAGTTCAGTTCTGGACCCAGTTCTACATTTCTCAGCCACAATCTCAGGATTCAAATCCTGAGATTCTAGAACGGTCCCAGTGGATTGGAAGGGCGGAAATGTAACCCCGCTATTCAAGAAAGGAGGGAGAGAGAAAACGTAGAACTACATACCAGTTAACCTGACATCAGTCACCAAGAAATTCCAGGAATCCATTATCAAGGAAGTGGTAACCGGGCACTTAGAAAATCATAATATGATTAGGCAGAGCAGATACCGAGAGCTTGTTTCCCCTGGCTAGAGAGTCTCGAACTGGGGATCACAGTCTCGGGATAAGGGGTCGGCAATTTAAGACTGAGATGAGGAGGAATTTCTTCAATCGGGATTGTGAATCTTTGGAATTCTCCACCCCAAAGGGTTGCGGATGCTGAGTCGTTGAGTATATTCAAGGCTGAGATAGAGAGATTTTTGGATTCTCGCGGAATCTAGAGAGAGTGGATCTGACGGGAAATTGGAGTTGAGGTCGAAGATCAGCTACGATCTTATTAAATATTGGAGCAGGCACGAAGGGCCATATGGCCTACTCCTGCTCCTAATTCTTATGTTCTTAAAAACCAACTCCAAAAAGACATGAATGTCAGTTTAGAAGTTAGAAACAAATAATTAAAACATGGGTTCTTTTTTGCAGACAGTTTACAAAAGGAAATACTACAGCAGTAAAACATCAAATCCAGCTTGCATTTTGTAGATCTCCTCTTCTGAAGAGTCCTCTCTAGGCTTCAGCTACAAGACTAGCTCAGCCTCTTCAGCCCGTATGTTCTCCAATTGTTCTTTTTAGAAAGTAGACTAGCTAAATGCAGGAAGGCTTGCTTGGTCTGTCTTTGATCTGAGCCTGTGGAAGAAAATTTTCACAGCCTCTTATTAGTGGTCTGCATACAAGATGCCAACAAGACCAGCAAGGAAAATGTTTTTTAGTTATGGGAGACACTGAAGAAAATAAATCATGTACCTTCCAAATTTTAATGCCATTTTCCTTGCTGGTCTGTCTGTCTAAGTTGACATTTTGATAATATCAGATCACTTACATGCAGATGAGCCAGTGAAAGGTGATGAAATTCCCACTGCATCAGGGAATTGACTTCTGCTCATGACTTTTGGAAGGTTTGTTAATCCATCATGGAAGTTTTTTCATCTCTTACTTGTACACATTTCTTTCTGTCTGATTCTTCCAAAATAAGCATAGCTTTATATTATTTGTGTGTACATACATTATGCATTAAGTGTATGTTTATATATAGTGTGTCTAGTGTATCTGTATGATTAAAAGTCTTGCACTTAGTGCATCTCCATCACATCATGCTTTTCTAATGCATCACACCTGAAAGTGTGGCTTTAGATAATTTAACCTCAAAATGCTGCACATTTGTAAGCAAATATTAGTGAGTGGCTTTAATGAATGCTTATCTATTAAAATTAGCAATCAGATATCTACCCACCAGCAGCAGTATTGCTTTGGATCACAGATGTTGCACATTCCACATTACAGAATGATTGTATTACAAGGCAGAGTGAAAGGTTAGGTGTTGATATATACACTATTGATGGCAGCTGAATGTTTAGGTTGGACACTATTAAGCATAAGCTTCTTTGAATTTTGCACTCCAATGTGCTTATTTGTTTTATTTTATACATTCCTCAAACAGATGAGATAATACCGTTATTGTATTTTACAGGTTTCTAGTTTAGAATGGAATTTAAAAATCTGTGAATTCCACTCTGAAGTCAGGACAATAATAGAGGCTTGAAATCATCAGGAACTTCCAGGGAAATTGGGACATTTGAGAGGTATCACTGTCTCTCACTTCATGGTGATTTTATTTGGAGAAAGATTTTGAAAAAGTGTCCATGTTATTTTGTGGCTCAGCAGCATTTTGTTGGGTATGATTTTCAACACTTTAGGAACATATGATGCAGCTGTGCTTAAAGCTTAAAGTGGCACAAACAGGCTACTTTCAGCTATCACACATACAGAATCTGAAGTACAAGAGGCTAAGTATCAACCAGTCATTTTCTTTAAACTCAGATACTACACTAGTCTTTCAAAGTTTTATTATAAAGTATTAATTATTCCCTCTATACTAAAACTAGTGTAAAGATTTTTGCTGAAAGTTCAACGGTGTGATGTGTATGAAACCAGATTAATTATCATCAATAAAATTGAATGTCACTTAAACTATTTTTGTAATAATAACTGATGGGTGCAATTGCAGTTAATATTCCTTTTAATCTCTTCTCAATGTTCCCAATAAAACTTCCCAGTAACATCTGTGAAGGATAATGGTTACTGCCAGTAATTATTACCATTACTATGTTGCTCTTCAGGAGTGTCATCAATGGCCCATGTATGATTGCTGTGCTCCAAAGAAGAGCATGCTGATTGCATGTGCATCAAAGTAGAAATTAAAGATCTATTATTATAATTGCAGTGGTGTGAATAGCTGATTTATTTTCAACTTGTGCAATCTGTTCCATTCAACAAGCTTAGTGCAACGGTAAACTGCATGCTCAGTCACAGTTGTTTAAAACAAGCCAGTCATTCCCATGCTGCTCTAATTGTAAGTGCTTTCCTTCTCCAATGAGTATACAATGAATAATAATACTGAGAGTTTAGTACGTATATTCCTAACCTGTGATATGCAAGCTTTATGTGGTTGGTTCCTTTACTGTAGCCCAATTCAAAGTTCAAGCATTGGGATGACCAAACAATCTGTGGTATCGGGTGAAAGTGAAGAACTGTGATCCTGGCCTAAATTTATGGTCTTCATTACTGTCAGGCTGAGAATCACACCCTGCTCACACTCGTTTGAGTATTGCTGCTTTCGGCAGTGTTGTTTAAGATAAACAGGTGATGCAAGAACTGCCAGAGACCTATAAGAGTTCCACATGCAGTGTTAGGCAAGGAAGTAAGAATCTCTGCACATTATTTTGATTCAAAGTGCTTCAGTATGTGTTTGGTCACAGGAAAAATGCATTAAATAGAACATGCTTCACTGTGGTGTGACAAGATGGTGAGAATTTAACATTTAAAATAGAAACTCACTCGCCATTGAATTTAGCAATGTACAAAACAAAGTATGATACTATTGTAATTTGTTGGAAATCTGCCGTTTTGTCTTGGACTTTAAGCCACCAGTTTCTTGCAGTGGTTCAAGTGGATGTTAAAGATCCTATGCCACTTTTCAAAGAGCAGGTAGTTTTTCTAGTGATTTCTTTTCCCTAATGAGAATGTGGAACTTGCTGCCATGTGGAGTGGTTGACAAATTTAAGGGGAGGCTTGATGCATACACAAGAATGGATTGGAGTGATATTGGAAGCAGGATGGAAGATGTGATTCAAGTAGGACGAGGCTCATGTGGAACATATACAATGGCATAGACTAGTTGGGTATGAATATCTTGCTTCTGTGCTGTAGATTCTATGGGCACAAATTTGGCCCTCCGTTCACCTCCAAGCCTCCCGCCGACATAGATCAGAAGCAGCGCAAAAAAAATACTTGCGATCATGGCCGATTCTCGGGCCGTCTGTGGAGCTGGCATGGTGCAGAACAAAGAGAGGGGGCGGAGCTAGGTCCCGGCGCTGAAAGCAGTGCCGGGACCTCGCGCATGTGCAGTAGCTCTTGGCAGGCCGCTTCTGCAAACGCGCGTTGCAGGCTGTGTGGGAGGGGCCGAAGCAAGCCGTCCCTAGTCCTGGCCGTATGGGCTTCCTCATCGGAGGGCCGCTGCATTCCCTAAGGTAGGATTTCTATCTTTTAGTTGTTATTTACTGATTGATTTTGGTGCTTTAGGGGCAGGGTTCCTTCTATTTTTTTTGTGTGTTTATTGATTGCTTATTACTTTGGTCTTGGTGCTTTAGGTGCAGTGTTCCTTCTATTTTATTAATTAATTGCTTATTACTTTTTGTGCTTTGTTTGGTGCTTGGTGGTGCTTTTAAATGTAGTTACTTGTGCCGATTCCTTAACTGTAATTAAGGTCTTTCTGTGCGGACAAAAGTGGACACATACGCTGCCCTAAGTTAGTTTAGTACAACTTTTTTCTGGCCAAATTGGCATAAATGGTGTCAGTGGCTGGGAACACCCCCTTTTGGAAAAAAAACTAACCTAATAAAAAACCTAACTAACTCACTTACACTGGCACAAATTAAATGGCCATATTTGCAACTAAAAAGATGCACCAGAAACATCAAGTTACACCAAAAAAACGGTGCAACTCATGGGGAAATTTGGGTCCCATGTAACTTTTCCCAATACTTCTTCCTCAATCAATACCAACTAAATCATCATTGGTTGGTTGCCTCATTTGTGGGATCTTGCTGTGCACAAATGGCTGCTACAATTATCTACATAAAAACAGCCACTGTACTTCAAAGTAGTTGCTTGTATATGAAGTGCTTTGGAATGGTAGAGAGACTTAGTAAGGCGCTATATAAATGGCAGTTTTTTTTCAGTGTCGACTCATAATGCAAGGGTATATTAGAGTGAGTCTTCCACAGTAAAGTAAAAACCGTCCAGTAATGTATTTTTACAGACTAATACCCTTTGTTGAACAGACTATATATTTCAAACTTTGCAACACATCATAACTACCAATACACAACATTCTCCTTAAAAATGTTAACACATTCTTAAAAATGTAAATATTAATTTTCACACATACATGTAGTTGTCCCTTATCTCAAAAAAAAAGAAAAGAAAGATTTGCATTTATATAGCGACTTTCACGACCACCGGACATCCCAAAGCGCTTTACAGCCAATGAAGTCATTTTTTGAAGTGTAGTCACTGTTGTAATGTAGGAAATCCAGGAGCCAATTTGTGCACAGCAAGCTCCCACAAACAACAATGTGATAATGACCAGGTAATCTGTTTTTGTTATGGTGATTGAGGGATAAATATTGGCCAGGACACTGGGGATAACTCCTCTGCTCGTCTTTAGAATAGTTCAATGGGATCTTTTACATCCACCTGAGAAACCAGACTGGGCCTTGCCTTAACATCTCATCCAAAAGACGCCACCTCCGACATTGAAGATAATCAATGTTTAGCGATATAACAAATTGTGTGTCACAAGTGACTTGTGCAGATCACCGCATCTTTCCATATTGGCTGTTTAAGTGACAGTGAATGTTACATTCACTGGTGCTTTTTTTTGACTGGTTAATGTTCTGAGGAGGAGGAAGCTAGTAGAAAGTCTTGCGTACTCTGACATCATCCTGCGTTTGTTGATAAATTTTAGAAAAATTCACACAGACAATTACAAGCAACAACTGTAAAGGCCAAACATGCACACTGTTTAGTTCCTCTATAGATTGTGCAATTCTTGATGTAATGTTGCTTAATTTTTTGTGTTTCTTTTCTTTTTGTATTTTGACTAACGGCATAGAATGTTTCATGATAAAACTGAATAGAAGTGTTTGCAACTTGCAGATGAGGGCTGCGAAAGCAACCGTACAATTTTGGTATAGTTGGGGGGAAAATTAAAGAATATATAATAATGATGACTATGCTTGGCACTGCTGTCGATTTAAAGGGAAGTATGTAATTTTCTCCAACAGTTTTCTTGAAAGTGAATACAGCTGTTTTAAATTGTAATCTAAAGAACAATGTTGGCCTTCAAAACTGACTTGCAAATGTTAGCACCTATCAGGCTATGTTAACCTTTGATATGTTCATGTTAAAAAAAACTATAATGCCATCAAAGATTTAGAATTCTGCTTAAGGGATGTGATTTATCTCTGGTTGACGCACAGCAGTAGATGTTTTACGAATGTAAAATGAAATGGAATGAGCTTCTGGAGAAATGTTGTTGCTACAATTTTAGAAGAGAGGAAACCAAGACTACTTGCATTTTGTTATGTTGTAAGATGCTTCTATTTTAAAATGCCAACTAGATTTTTCTCTCAAACCGTTGCAAAGATTTTCTTTTAAAAACAATGTTCAGAGCTTTAGTTAACAACTGTAGCCGATTGTGTTTTTCCTGCTGTTATTGCAATGTTAAATGTAGCAAGCATTTATAAAACTGGGATTTTGTTATACTTTATTTAATAAGGTAAACTATATATTACTAAGAAAAGTGGAAAAACATTGATCTGCTTTTGCTGTGTCATTCTAAACTTTCATTTTTAGTAGAAAACATGTCAATATTTTTGCTTATTTTAAATTAGTTAATGAGCTTTATATAAAATGAAATTTTAACTTCTGATTGAAAACATAAGTTAGAAACATAAGTAATCACATGGAAATCACTGAAAGATCACGTATTTCTGTTAGTAATCGGGCAATAAAACAACTATGACAATATTGCAATAAATTTGAGATATTTTGAAAGCTTTAGGAACAAACATCTAACGTAGATGGTTATAAATAAAAATTAATTGGGTTAAAGTGTCTGAGCAGGGGCATATAGTATTAAATAACGCAACATGAAATGTCTGACCACTAACTGACACTGTGCAAACCGACCCTCTAGCCTTCAAAAACACATGGTCCATGGGTGCAAAATTTATTGGGTGCACCAAATACAATCAATTGTATTTTTGACCATGAAAAATGAAAGGGGGTGGGGTGAGTTTATTTGTGGCTAATTAAGAAAGTCTATCTGGGTTGCTTTGTGTCCAAATTATTCTGTGCGTGCTTAAATAGCCTCCAACATTTTTTAAATAAACCGATAGTTTGCAGGTAGATTAAAAGAAATGGGTGAGTAATCAAGTCGTCTTTTTTGCCACCATCTGGCTTCTAATTGCACCCCCCTTCCCCCCCCCCCCCCCCACCTCCTCTGCCACAGTCATTACAGTAGTTTCTTGTTGGGGTTATGTGGTAAAGGGAGGATGTCTGGTTGGCTTTGTGGATGTCTACTGTCTATGGACAAAAACTCATGGTCAGGTTGCAGTCATAAACACTTTATAAAAAAAAAAAGGCAGTTCAATTTAACGTTACTGACAAAGTTGAAACATTTTTTGGTGAAAAATAAATAGTCATTGTATATTTAGTTCAAGTGTTTGACTTCAACAATGAAGATTATTTACAAGTAACAACAGCGGGCCATTTCTTCAGAGGATTACTTTGAGCTACTTTATATTTAACCTGCAATAATATAGCTTGTCCTGCAGACAACCATATCATAAACTGTACAAAGTTTCAACTTAGTTTGAATTAAGATTTGTCAAGGGCACTATTCTCCTTGGTATAAATTCAACACTCAATGGGTTAATGTAAGCTATGTGGTGGTACAAAACTACTTTATTGTTTTTAGCTGTTGTAACCTTTGTAAGTGAATTCAATCACAAAGCCTAATTTACTTGGCTGTCTGGTCTGAAAGATGGTCAGATAGGAAACAGAAAGTGCCCTTTTAAATGAAAAGTGTTGATTGTAATTACAATTTTATTTGATATGAATGTTAACTTCCTATTGCTGTGTGTTTAATCAAATGGATACTAAAGGACATAGATTTGAATGGTGGGTTTCTGTACAATAAATAAAATCCCTAGCCTACAACTATTGTGTACAATAAATAAAATCCCTAGCCTACAATATCTCAATCAAAAATCCTTATTACTGTTAGATTATGATGGTTATCTAATTTATCTAATTAAGTCTAGCATCATCATCATAGGCAGTCCCTCAGAATCGAGGAAGACTTGCTTCCACTCTCAAAATGAGTTCTTGGGTGACTTAACAGTCCAATACGAGAACCACAGTCTCTGTCTGTCCCACCTGTGACAGTCGTTGAAGGAAATGGTGGGTGGGACTGGTTTGCCGCACACTCCTTCCGCTGCCTGCGCTTGGTCTCTGCATATTAGCTATCTCAGACAATCTGACAAATAGTGGCAGCTAACACATTCTCAGTCTTGAAAATAAAATCAGGGGACACTACATTTAAGTCACTATTATTTAGAGGTGTTTTGGGGTTTTATCCTGTGGTGCAAAAGTGGGAACAAAGTGGTGTTCTGCAAAAGGCAAGGCATGATTGTATGCAGTGACTGAGATAAATTTATCTGTTTGAGAAATCTGCTACCAAAAGTTTTCAGCAGCAATCGGTCTCTTGTACAAATGCTGATTGTAACATATTACATAGCATTTACCCCCTCCCAATAAATCCTTTTGATTGTGGAAATCCGAACCGCTGGAAATCTTTTTGAAGAAAGAAAACACATGCATTTCCATTGTGCTTTATCATTTCTCAGGACACGCTAAATTATTTCACAAGCAGTCACTTATTTGAGTGCAACAGCTATTGTTATGTGGGTAAATATTGTGAAGTGCAATGATTGTTCTGTTGTTTAAGTGCCATGCCCTCGAGAGAAAGCAAACGAGTGATTTTGACAGTACCTTAGATCAATCTTTTACTAGTAGTGATCATTTGATTGTATTAAATTCTTTGCAATAATACTGTTTTTGAAGAGTTCATATGATGCAGTCTTTATCTAGAAAGTGATGCATGAAATCATACTATTTCTTCTTCTTAGGCAGTCCCTCAGAGACGAGGATGACTTGCTTCCACACTAAAAATGAGTTCTCAGGTGACTGAAGAGTCCAACGCGGGACCGACAGTCTCTCACAGGTGGGGCAAACAGTGGTTGGAGGAACGGGAGTTTGGGGTGCCTGGGTTGTCATGGGCTCCTACGATGCTTGGCATTAGCTTGCTCCTGGCGAAGAGACTTGAAGGTGTTCAGCGCTTTCCCGGATGCTTTTCCTCCACTTTGGGCAATCTTGGCCCAGGGATTCCCAGCTGTCGATGGGAATGTTGCAGTTTTTCAAGGAGGCTTTGAGGGTGTCCTTGAAGCGTTTCCACTCCCCACCTGGGGCTCGCTTGCCATGTCGGAGCTTCGAGTAGAGCGCTTGTTTTGGGAGTCTCTTGTCAGGCATGCAGACGATGTGGCTCGTCCAGCGGAGCTGATCAAGCATGGTCAGTGCTTCATAGAAACATAGAAAATAGGTGCAGGAGTAGGCCATTTGGCTCTTCGAGCCTGGACCACCATTCAATAAGATCATGGCTGATCCTTCACCTCAGTACCCCTTTCCTGCTTTCTCTCCATACCCCTTGATCCCTTTAGCCGTAAGGGCCATATCTAACTCCCTTTTGAATATATCCAATGAACTGGCATCAACAACTCTCTGCGGTAGGGAATTCCACAGGTTAACAACTCTCTCCGAGTGAAGAAGTTTCTCCTCATCTCAGTCCTAAATGGTTTACCCCCTATCCCTTACATTGTGTCCCCTGGTTCTGGACTTCCCCAACATCGGGAACATTCTTCCTGCATCTAACCTGTCCAGTCTCGTCAGAATTTTATATGTTTCTATGAGATCCCCTCTCATCCTTCTAAACTCCAGTGAATACAGGCTCAGTTGATCCAGTCTCTCCTCATGTCAGTCCAGCCATCTCGGGAATCAGTCTGGTGAATCTTCGCTGCACTCCCTCAATAGCAAGAACGTCCTACCTCAGATTAGGAGACCAAAACTGAACACAATATTCCAGGTGAGGCCTCACCAAGGCCCTGTACGACTGCAGTAAGACCTCCCTGCTCCTATACTCAAATCCCTTAGCTATGAAGGCCAACATGCCATTTGCCGCCTTCGCCGCCTGCTGTACCTGCATGCCAACTTTCAATGACTGATGTACCATGATACACAAGTCTTGTTGCACCTCCCCTTTTCCTAATCTGCCGCCATTCAGATAATATTCTGCCTTCGTGATTTTTCCCCCAAAGTGGATAACCTCACATTTATCCACATTATACTGCATCTGCCATGCATTTGCCCACTCACCTAACCTGTCCAAGTCACCCTGCAGCTTCTTAGCGTCCACCACTGCTCACACCGCTGCCCATTTTAATGTCATCTGCAAACTTGGAGATATTACACTCAATTCCTTCATCTAAATCATTTATTCTATATTGTAAATAGCTGGGGTCCCAGCACTGAGCCCTGTGGCACCCCACTAGTCACTGCCTGCCATTCTGAAAAGGATCGTTTATCCCAACTCTCTGCTTCCTATCTGCCAACTAGTTCTCTATCCACGTTAGTACATTACCCCCAATACCATGTGCTTTAATTTTGCACACCAATCTCTTGTGTGGGACCTTCTCAAAAGCCTTTTGAAAGTCCAAATACACCACATCCACTGCTTCTCCCTTGTCCACTCTACTGGAATTTTTTGAGAATGTAACTAGAAGATTTGTCAAGCATGATTTCCCTTTCATAAATCCATGCTGACTTGGACCGATCCTGTCACTGCTTTCCAAATGGGCTGCTATTTCATCTTTAATAATTGATTCCAACATTTTCCCTGCTACTGATGTCAGGCTAACCGGTCTATAATCAACCATTTTCTCTCTCCCTCCTTTTTAAAAAGTGGGATTACATTAGCTACCCTCCAGTCCATAGGGACTGATCCAAAGTCGATAGACTGTTGGAAAATGATCACCAATGCATCCACTATTTCTAGGGCCACTTCCTCTCATACTCTATTTTTCCCCCTCCTAATTAAACTCTTTGTCCTCTTCTAAATTTCTCCGAGTCCTCAGGTTTCCTGCTTTTTCTGGCCAATTTATATGCCTCTTCCTTGGATTTAACACGATCCTTAATTTCCTTTGTTAGCCACGGTTGAGCTACCTTCCCCGTTTTATTTTTACTCCAAACAGGGCTGTACAACTGTTGAAGCTCATCCATGTACTGAGGTGAATGATCAACCATGATCTTATTGAATGGTGGTGAAGGCTCGAAGGGCCGAATGGCCTACTCCTCCACCTATTTTCTATGTTTCTAGTTTCTATGTTTCTATGTGATCCTTAAATGTTTGCCATTGCCTATCCACTGTCAACGCTTTAAGTATCATTTGCCAGTCTATTCTAGCCAATTCACGTCTCATACCATTGAAGTTACCTTTCCTTAAGTTCAGGACCCTAGTCTCTGAATTAACTGTGTCACTCTTCATCTTAATAAAGAATTCTACCATAAGGGGCTTCGCACAACAAGATTGCTAATTAGTCCTTTCTCATTACACATCACCCAGTCTAGGATGGCCAGCCCTCTAGTTGGTTCCTCGACATATTGGTCTAGAAAACCATCCCTAATACACTCCCAAGAAATCCTCCTGCACCGTACTGCTACCAGTTTGGTTAACCCAATCTATATGTAGATTAAAGTCACCCAAGATAACTGCTGTACCTTTATTGCATGCCTCCCTAATTTCTTGTTTGATGCTGTCCCCAACCTCACTACTATTGTTTGGTGGTCTGTACACAACTCCCACCAGCGTTCTCTGCCCCTTGGTATTCTGCAGCTCCACCCATACAGATTCTGCATCATCCAAGCTAATGTCCTTCCTTACTGTTGCGTTAATTTCCTCTTTAACCAGCAACGTTACCCCACCTCCTTTTCGTTCCTGTCTATCCTTCCTAAATTTTGAATACCCCTGAATGTTGAGTTCCCAGCCTTGGTCACCCTGGAGCCATGTCTCCGTGATGTCAATTATATCATATTCATTAATTGCTACCTGTGCAGTTAATTCGTTCACCTCATTACAAATACTCCTCGCATTGAGGCACAGAGCCTTCAGGCTTGTCTTTTTAACACACTTTGCCCTTTTAGAGTTTTGCTGTAATATGGACCTTTTTGATTTTTGCCTTGGGTTTCTCTGCCCTCCACTTTTAACTTTCTTCTTGCTATCTTTTGCTTTTGCCCGCATTTTACTTGCCTCTGTCTCCCTGCTTAGGTTCCCAACCCCCTGCCATATTAGTTTAACCCCTCCCCAACAGCGCTAGCAAACACTCCCCCTAGGACATTGGTTCCGGTGCTGGGGATGTTGGCCTGAACGAGAACACTGATGATGGTGCGCCTATCCCGCCAATGGACTCACAGGATCTTGCAGAGGCAACGTTCGTGGTACTTCTCCAGTGTTTTGAGGTGCTTGCTGTACATAGTCCATGTCTCTGAGCATTATAGGAGAGCGAGTATCACTACTACTCTGTAGACCATTCTAAAATACACTATTTCATAGAGTCGTGTAATATTGGCAATTTCTGGCTTGCAAGCCAGACATTTCTGATGTCAACATTTTGTTTTAATGTTTCTAATTCCAGTGCAAGTAAACTCTTGAATAAAATTCTAAGTTTTTATTTATTTTTGGAGATTTGCCTCAACAGGTGCTTGTTGGATGATCTGCCAGTTAATATAATGTTCAGTATTGTACATAGTATTTATCTTTTACTTCAATTAAAAGGTCATTGTTTGAATATGTCAGCTTTTCCACGAGGTGAGAATAATAGGCTTATTGTGGTTTGGCTCTATTAGATAGGAATTGTAATTGTATTGATGCTGAGAGGAAAATTAAGTTTAAAATTTTGTTTAGGTTAACAAAGTCAGACTGTCCAACTGGTAAGAAACAATTTTGTCTGAAACAGAATGATGAAACCTGTATCACAACCTTATGCTGAACTTGCCATTATCTTAAGGGTGAATGATTCATTAAATAGAATTAGGATTGCACTAGTAATGTTAACATTTCAGTGACATGAACGTTTTAGAGGTAATAGTTCAGATATTGCCCTTGCATTGTAAAGGGATACTGGTGAGAGTTTCATGCAATTATTGTGAAGGCAGATTTATTTTAAAAGGTGCAATTCAGGGTTGTTTGTCACAACCAAACTAGCCTAGTAGAATTGGTAATTAATGTTCCTCTTGTGGCATTATTCCTTGCCTAACAGGGCTCAAAATGCCTCAAAGTGGTTGTATCCAATGTAGCCAGTTGTTAAGGTTTCAATTAGTCCAATGTTATGCAACCTGGAAAATATGTCTGATCTTGAAATTCTACTGAGCCAGACCTATCCAGAGTTTTCATCAATGCATATTATAGGAGTACCAATAATTTTGTGAAAACAAAATGTGACCTATTTGAAGAAAAGCAGAGGAGTTCTCGGAGCGTCCTGGCAAATATTTATACCTGAACCAACATCACTAAAACAAATGATCTAGTCTTTTATCACATTGTTGTCTGTGGAGCCTTGCTGTGGGCACTTTTACTGTCCCGTTTCCCTACAGTACAACAATGACTATACTACACAAGTACTTAATTGACTGTTAAGTACTTTGGGACGTCCTGCGGTTGTGAAAGGCACAAGATAAATGTTAGTCCTTTTTCCTTTCTTTTATTTTACAAGATTTTAGTGCAAATTTATTGGAAGAAAAATTCAGGGGTCACCATGTCCGTGTATTTGAATAAATGCTTTTTGCTGCAATCTAACTGATGTGTTCAGTTGTGTGTTTTATTAAATTGGCTGTGGAATTTACATGAGCATCTGCAATAGAAAATAATTTTGTCACAAGTTGATAACAGGATCCTTCCTTCCTAAATATTTTATGTGAAGCTGTTGTAACACACAACATTGAGTGCTGGAAATAATATTTCTGTATTTTTGTAATTTCAGTTTTAAAATTAAGTGCATTTCAGTGACAAACTTGTGAAATTGTATTAATTACACGTTAAATAACCCTGCAGTGTAAATGTGCATTAATTTATATTTAACATGATCCCTACTGAACATTGATGTTGGTGAAAGGGATAAATAATTATGTATACAGTCCCTAGATGGTTCCAGTTATGGGATTGACTCTGCCTTTGAATTTCAGCAAAAATGTTTTGTATTTTCTGCTGTCCCTCTGTATTTCCAGTTTGAAACTAGTAGGTAAACTTGATTTCTCAGAAATTCAGTCTGAAAAAAGTGGATAAATGTGTGCTTTTAATAGTGTATATAGCAGAGTGGAAAGTCAGTACTATGGCCAGTGTCATCTATGTCCCCACACAGGCAGAGTTTTCTTAAATCTTTCCTCTTTCACTGAAGTATTATAAAAATGCTTAAGTTTCAGAAAAATTTTTACCCTGTAATTATACAAGCCTGCTGAAATGCAATGTTCTTTTCACGACTATGCCAGGAAGCAAAGGTTTGAAAACTATCCTAATGCAATTTTTTTGTAAATTGTCTACTTTGAAAATAAATTATACAGTCTTAAATATTTTAAAGTTGCAGTTATGTACATCACTTACGCAGTTTACTAAAGACTAAAGGGAGAAGTTTGAAATGTTGCATTTTCATTATTGTATTAAAAGTGCAGAATCTTTAGATTCAGTAAGTTTAGGTGCGTAGTTTTAGTATAATTTGTTTGCTGTTTAACGTACTGGGCAGAATTTTACATAGATTCAAGACTATTGGAAACCTACACAAGCATTTACTAGCGATCAAGGTGGTGATATTCCTCTTTAACAAAATCTCATATTATAAAGCGTTCGTGTGAATGTTACTAGCAGTTCGTTAACAAACAACATGCTCCCGTTTTTCATTAAAAATTTAATTTCAACCTGAAGTGTTTCATAATCATTGCCTGACTAATCAAATATGGTTATTTGTTTCAAATTCCAGTTGTATTCTTTAGCCTGTATGTCCTATAAAACAAGTTGCAGATCATTTCAAAGATTAGAAATGTGCAGTGGCATGAAAGTGATTTTTTGATGAGGTTTCTGAAAAAAGGTTAGTAAAGTTTTAGCTCTCTGGAACAAGAGAATATGTAGAAATTGTAAATATCTAAATCTTTTGAATATGTGATTGTTATTACTGCTCTCTTCATACAGTATTTTTTTTTTTAAAACTTGCACGGAACGATGAATAGACTTATACGATGCATTAAGCGTATTTCAAATTTGACTCTGAACATAAAAAATATTTTCATGAAAATGCTGTAAAACCGTAATTTTTAATACTGCAAGTTTGCTAGATCCAGGATACATGGCCCTTTCCAACTGCTCTTCGGAAGTTCTAGCTAAATAGAGTATTCACAGCTGTAAACCTGCATTATCCATTATAAACATTTTAATAATGTGGTCCAGCTACTCTGCGGATGTTATGCCTCATGATTTACAAAAGCAGTTTATAATTTTGTGTAGATTTGGCATCTGTTTTTACAAAGAACGGTTTCCTTATTTTTTCTTTAATAGCACACAACTAGACAAAAAATGGATAAGCTTCATTTTGGAGCAGCACTTTGTTAGCTTTGTGATGTACTTATTTAAACTACGTCGAAGAAGTAACTAGGACTAATATTTTAACTGTACATTAATAGATTGTGGCAGGAAATATAAAAGTTGCTGCAGAGCTTAATTGTGTATAAATCTAATATTTTATAGGAATGTTTGAGTGTGAAGTCAGTGGAGAGAAGAAAAAATGGATAACCTTGGTATTGTTTGCCACTACTGTCTGGATTACTTCCTAAGATTTTCTATTTGTAGTAAACAGTGTGCTTGTGACATTTTACCACCTGTCTTTGTTACATTAGGTATCTCTGCTTTGGGATCACACTCGGGAATGGAAATTCATAAGTGTAAAATAGAATGTATTTTGGGGATTTAAAAATAAAATGAGTGGTGTTGCAAGCAAAGCCATACTTGAGGGATAAAAGTTTGAGCTGACCACTTGTGAAAGCTTATGAGAAATAAATCTTTCTTGTGGTTGTCTATAGTATTTAGTGATGACTAACGGCCATATGAACTCATTAGTTTTTATTACAAAAATTAAATTACTTCTTGAAACTTCACAATAGTTTTTCCCACTGGTCTCTGAAAATTGTATGATACCTTTGTGTGTCTGTTGTGTGGAACAATAATCAAATGTACCTGCAGAAAATTAATAACAACACTACAGATTCTTTGCATGTGACTATGCCTTTTGTCTCCTCTGCAATTAGTATTTTAGTAAAATCTTGTTCGATATTCTTCATAATCTTTATTTGTTAAGGTAGGAACCTTAACGTTTCACTAATCTTACTAATTTGCTGTTGTAGATTTTCATCAATAAGTTTGTTTGATGTAGCCAGTGCAGGTAAATTCAAAATGCTTGCGTTTATTTTAATCAGAGCATTACCATAAACAAGCCAGTTCTGACGGTAAGCACTGCAAAGGATTTAAACATCTGTGCGTACATTTTGGAGACATCGGTTGCTTTATTTTAATCAGATCAGTTTCTGTAAAGACTAAATGCAGTTGCATACTTGCAAAACAGGCCACTAGTTCTAAAATGAAGTTCACTTCCATACAAATATTAGAAACCGTGGTGGTGGTCAGATAGCAGTACAGTGACCCAACTGTTAGGGGTTGGCAGGAGTTTCGTATTTTAAACAGTAAGACCAGGTTAGCCGCATACCCACAAAAATCAAGAGACTTCTGTATGTTTCCTGTACGAAACAATAATCAATATAATATGTGCTGTTGTATTTGAATTAAGTTTTATAAGTAAGATGGGATGTTTTTTCCCTTCCCATCCTCATTCTTTTTTGTAACAAAGTAGAGTTAAAACCAAGACATTATCAGACCATCTTCACTTTGTTTGTCATATGTTGTTTTGTTTTCCATGAAAGAAATGTATACCACAGGAATGTTGGACTGGAACAGATAGGTTATACTACTCTATTGACAAATAGGCATAACCTTATTTCCATAATATATTTTTCACACTTTGACTTTTTAAAACATGTTGTAGTACTTTTAAATTTGAAAAAAACAGAAAGCATTTTATTGTAATAAATGTGTTTTTATTCACAAATAAGCCTGCTTAGTTTTATAACAATTTGATTTTTGCATTACTTCAATTTTATTGCATAAGCAAGCTTGTGAAACAAGCTTTGTATTAACAAGTCAGCAAATTAATAGGTTATATTATTTCCGAATGGAAATATTTATCGTAAAATTTCATATTTAGTGCAAGATAAAATATATGATTTGTACTTACCCCAAAAGAAGTTTTGCTGACATGGTGTGACTGAACTGAACAGGCTGTTAGATGCCATAGTCCTTCTTTCAAATATACTTTTCGCCTGTGGTTTTGGTGTCCCTCGAAGCCTTAAACTGAAAATATAACCATTGCAGAGGAAGTTTAAGAGCTTGCCAGCAGTGCTTAGGTGAGCTGTTTGATGTCATTAACTTGTTTGGCCACAAAATAACATACAACATGCAAAAAAGACAAATAAACATTTGATGGACAAGTATTTACTGTAAAGGCTGTGGTTAGCAAGCACTTACTGACAGAGTTGGTCTTGGTGGCTGGTAGTGACCTGCGGAGATTAACCATTTAGAACCAGAGGTTCTCTTGTCGTCCTGGAGAGAAAGTTGCACCGCACTTGTGGTTCTGTGGTTGTTTGTGAGGCGAATGAAGCATTCACACAATCCAAAAAGCATAGCTTTAAACTCTTCATATGCTCTTACTGGAGAAGCTGGATCACATGGCTTGTGACATCATGATATACAAAGCAAAGTGGGACAGCCTATCCCTGTGGGTTTTTGACAAAAGATTCGTGGTAGACTCTTCCTGGCATAAAGAGGGACCAGCTTTAATTTATATGACTCATGGGGCTTTGGACAGCATTACAAACGCAGTGAAGAGAAAAAAAAAGAACAAACTCATCTACAGATGAAGCATATGGGCAGCAGGAATGACTCGCACTGTTCAGTTTAGTCTTACCAGTGCATTGTCATATCTGCAGAAAAGTGAGCATAGCTTGCTGGCACAGGGGTTGTGTGAAATTCTGAAGATCGGTGATGACTTACAGTAAAAGAGTGCATTTGGCCACTATTGAGGGTCTGCTTTATATTTGTATTTTCTGGGTGTCTGATATCCTTGAACCCCCTACCCCCATCCTTGTTAGCTACAGTTTTTTGAAAGAAAGTTACCTAAGTTGGGTTTAGTTAGCAGAAGCTTGCTTGTTGTGCATTCTGTACTGTAACTGCCTCTTGTAGAAGTGCAAGCCTCTGGATTCCAATGCAAGATTTAGTATAAATGATGTCCTCACTATGATTTTAAAACGGTTTGGGAGCTTTGGTTTGAATAACGAAAACTAAATGTAGTGAATCATCAGCTTGTTTCAGTCAAATGCAAAAGTATTTCTCATTTATCAGTGCTTGACTTGTAGGATTGATCAGAAATTGCATTGCTGTCTACAAATTAAATTAAATAAATAAAAAGGTTTTCTGTTTCTATTTAAAGTATTAGAGCCACATTGATCACAGAAACCACATGTACAGTTCCACAATGGGGGTGGGGGCGGAGGTTTTACATAAAATGTAACAGCTTGCGTCTCCTTTGTAAATTTTGTAAACTTTGATATACATTAATACTATCTTGAATAAATGCTATCATTCTCCCTTTTTAAAAAAAAATACTACTTTTTAATGAGTAAT
This sequence comes from Pristiophorus japonicus, assembly GCF_044704955.1. Lineage (NCBI taxonomy): Eukaryota > Metazoa > Chordata > Chondrichthyes > Pristiophoridae > Pristiophorus > Pristiophorus japonicus. Next base: position 104,292,731 of record NC_091983.1, on the reverse strand, counting down.
TATCCAATACTTGAAAATTAAATGATGTCAGTAATAGTTGAAGTTTGTAACTGGCCGAAGCTTTTGGTTTTGTCTTTAGATTTGTATTTTATTTGAATGGCAGGATCACATAATAAAAGACATATGAGGTTAAGATGCACAGTAAAAGATTTTTTACGATACTTCTTGTTTGTATTTTTAAAAAACTTTTCTCCATGTATTTAATTAACTTTAATTTTGCAAAGAATAGCTGATATCAAAATTCTAGGTTTTGTTCACACTAGAGAATTTAAACCAATCCACACTGAGGTAAATCAGTTTGAACTGTGCACTTCTAAACCAGAAACACATTGAAATCAATCTTTTTAAAAAACCTCCATGGAGGTGAGTTTAAAACTAACTTAAAATTGACTTCAGGTACAGTATTATAGGGCTGAGCAAGAAAGAGGTCAAATATGTTTAATTTCAAAGTAAAAAAGCATTGCATACCTGTAGTATAACAGTAAGCATTAAAAGTTTCTGCTTGCGTTCAATTCAAGTCCTCAGTTTTCTTAGAGAAGATGGATGCACAATGGGAACTGGTGGTGTACGAGAAGTAAGTTGAATGGTGTGGGTCATGGTGCTCATGAGTTATGTTGGCTGTGTCACAAGTGGTTTCCTGAACTCACCATTTCCTGATGCATGTTGTATTTTGTGAGTTTTGAATTTTTTGAAACCAGCAATATTGATCAGGTTTGGAGTGGAATTACCATTGCAGATGTCTTCGGAGAAACTGTTGTGATCCCAGATTGTATAAAGATAAAGATTCAGCAGTGGTTTATTAGAGATATATAAACCAAATTGATAAAATAAGCTTTATGTAAATATTTTACAATACTATATCATTTTTAGAGTAGGAGGGCAACATTGATACAGGTTTTACAATAGATTTTATACAAGAGGTGTAACATCAAGAATAAAAAGCTAATTAAAAAATGATACTCTTTCTATCATTACACACCATTAGCGCATGAATATATTCCGTCAACTTGCTGGACCCTTTAAACAAGTAAAATGGTTTTTATGGTCTGACCCATTGTTACCAATATCAAATTGTACCTGACTGTAATTTGAGCTGAATTGTATTGCTACAACAGAGCAGTTTAATTTGTTTGCAGTTAGTAGACTGTTAGTTACTTTTATGATTGAATTCAGATCTCTCTGACTTTCAGAGTATATCGTGGCTCCACACGGTTGATATTAGCATGCAGTGATTTGTTTAAGCATACAGGACATGGTTTCAGTTTCACATTTGACATGTGTACTGGTGCATTGTTAATTGCCCATCTTTTTTGAACTTAACCGTTGAATTTTCTATTAATTTGCTTTAGAGTTCTGCACTGCTGCATGAGCAGTTAGGTTATACTTGCACTTGACTTCCATCAAGCCTGCAGCAGGAAAGAATAGCGGTAGCTTTTCTTCATTATTTAGTTTACCCTGTATAGGGATTTTGGGATGGTGAGATGAGATACTCTGTAGGATTGTTGTCATTGGATTGGTATCATATTGTGCCTTGGTACCCATCATCCACCACTAAAACTTAAATACTTACCATGAAAATAATACAATTGTGATTGCCACAAGATAACTGTTGAAAATCACATCTTTTGTTCAAAGCTTTCTAGTAAATTTATATTGTACTGTCTCTATAGTGTAACTGGCTGAGTACCTCTAGTGCTATCACTGCCACCAAATATGAAAATACTTCATTAAAAACAATTGCAACCACAAGAGAATATATTTATGCTACTGAAGATGATGCAAATGCTGGTTATTGCAGACATATAATATACAGTTAGGCTTTCAACATGAGAAATTAGGGAGTGCCCCATCTGGGGCGCTAAATTTTAAAAGTTTAAAAAATGAGTGCTAGGCTCTAATGTTTTCAAACTTTAAAAAAATTGTAGATTGCGCTACAGGAAGGAATGGAGCGCAAGAGGCAGCAGGCAGGGTAGTACTTGTGCAGCGCGGCAGCATTGGAAGGCTCCTTCCATCCCTTAAAGGGAATGACCATCGTTGCAGGATCTGCAAAAGAAGACTATACCTTCTCCCGGACGGCAGCCGCGATCCAGCCCAATCAGCCCGATGCACTGCAGCAGAGTGCTGGGCTGATCGATCGCTGGCAAAGAAGGTCTCAAAAAAATTGAAACAGAAGAGTGAATGTTTTTTTTTCTACTTATCTCGGGGCAGCCACCTCGTCTTTAAGTATCGCAGCACCCCCCCCCCCCCCCCCCCCGAAGTGCCCGGCCTCCCAATGAACGCCTCCTGCAGCTGCCAGTATTTTTGACCGGTGATGCTGCAGGGGGCGGAACCGAAGTTCGGGTCCATGGCGCTCCCGGGGTGATGCGCACGGAGATGGCGTCATGGTCTCCAGGCGAAGGAGATTGGGGCACAATGCCTCCGGCTGAATATGGCGCAAGTCGATCTTCTCACCGCACTGAGTCGTAAAGTGCTGTTATCACCCCCAGGAGGCGATAGCGGTTGGCACTAAGGAGGTAATAGTGGTTGGCACTAAGGAGACCAGTTTCGAGGCCATAGTCCTTTAAATCAGACTGACAACAAGAACTTGCTTTCATATAACACCTTTAATGTAGAAAAATGCCCCAAGGCACCTCTCTGAGGCATAATTAAACCTAAACTGGAATGGATGCTAAAACAAAGAAAGCTCTATTAGAAGGACTGACCAAAAGTTGGTCAAAGAGGAGGGTTTTATGAAAGGGTCTTTAAAGGACGGGAGAGAATTGGAGAGGCAGAAGGGTTTCTGGAGAGAATTCTGGAGTTTGGGACCTCGGTGGCTGAAGGCCACCGCCAATGGTGGGGCAAAAGGCGGGATGCACAAGAGGCCAGAGTCGTTAAAACGGAGTGTTCTGGGGGAATTGTAGGACTGACGAAGGGCCATGAGGGGATTTAAACACAGGATGAGAATTTTAAATTGGAGGCATTGGGGACCAGTAGCTAATGTAGGCCAGAAGGGACAGGAGAGCTGGGTGAACACGTCATAATGTAGATAGATACAGACAGCAGAGTTTTGGATGAACAGGTGTACGGAACATTTAAGGATGGAAGGCTGGCCAGGAGAGCATTGGAATAGTCGATTTTGGAAGTTACAAAGGCATGGATGAGAGTTTCAACAGCCGGTGGGCTGTTCCTGGAGCAGAGATGGATGATTTCATGAAGATGGAAGTAGGAGGTCTTTTTGATGAAGAAGGTAGGGGATTCGCAGTTCAACTCGGGGTCAAATAGGATGACAAGGCTGCGAACAGTATGGTACAACCTAAGACAGTGGCCTGGGAAGGGGATCCAATTGGTGCAAGGGTACTAAGTTTGTGGCGGGAGCTTCAGTGTCAGCCATGGCTCAGTGGGCAGCATACTCACCTCTGAGCCAGAAGATTGTGGGTTCAAGTCCCACTTCAGAGACTTGAACACAAAAATCCAGGCTGACACTCCAGTGCAGTTTTGAGGGAGTGCTGCACTGTCTGAGGTGCCATCTTTCGAATGAGACATTATACCGAAGCCCCTTCTGCTCTCTCTCAGGTGGACGTAAAAGATTCCATGACACCATTTCGAAGAAGAGCAGGGGAGTTATTCCCAGTGTCCTGGCCAATATTTATCCCTCCACCAACATCATGAAAATAGTTTATCTGGTCATTATCACATTGCTATTTGTGGAGTTTGCTGTGTGCAAATTGGCTGCCACGTTTCCTACATTGTAGCAGTGACTACTCTTTAAAAAGTACTTCATTGGCTGTAAAGCGCCGTGGGACGTCCGGGGATCATGAAAGGTGCCGTAGAAATGCAAGTCTTTCTTTCCTCTGCCTTCTCAATCTTTAACTGAAGGAAAGTGCCATCCATCCATTACTGATGCTAGTTTTTTTATTCCAGATTTTTATTTAATTTAAATCCCCCAACTGTGACGGTGGAATATGAACTCGTCGCCAGTCAACAGTCCAGGCCTCTGGATAATTAGTCCAGCAACATAATCACTATGCTACCGTTCCAGATAGAGTAGAGTTCTGGAGGATGCAATGCATGGGGGAATGAAAAGTAATTTGAAGAAAATGGTACAGTCATACTGGTGTAGTATGCGCAGATATGGTGATATGATTAAGACAATTTCCAAAAAAGTTGCAAGTGGCCTTTCAATAAAGGCTGATTTCCCTTTGAAGATTTTACAATAAATGATCATAGCATTTGAAAGCATATGCACGGAGCTAAATTCACTGAACTTTTTCTTTCAAACTTCATTTGAAAAATCAGGTGTGATTGGGAACAGCCTTATAAGCCATTCCAACATCAAAATTTAAAAAAATAAGCCATTCCAACATGTGACAAGATGATAATTAATCAGCTACGTAGCACAAAGAGCACCCCCTGTATCTTATTAAACCACTGGTTCCAAACTCAAAGAAACACACTCACTACATCTCACATTCACAGGATTCCCCAGGGAACAAACAAGAAATATTTTTAACTAAGATTCATTGGTAATAAAGAGCTTCCCTATGTAATGCACTGCAGAAGTTAACACTGTTTACTCAACTGAACTACTCAATGTTGCCCTTCAACCAATTTACCCAAATTTAATTTTGATAGTTTAATTCTCTTCTACTTAGTTCATACAAAAACTAAATTCAAAAATCTTAGAGGTCAGCTTCCGCATGTATGCTGACAACACCCAACTCTACCTGGCTACCCTGCTCTGCACTGTCAGACTGCTTGTCCAACATCCAGTCATGGATGGATGGCAGTTTCCTTCAGTTAAAGATTGGGAAGGCAGATGAAAGAAAGACTTGTATTTCTACAGGGCCTTTCATGACCATCGGACGTCCCAAGGCGCTTTACAGCCAATGAAGTACTTTTTAAAGAGTAGTCACTGCTACAATGTAGGAAACGTGGCAGCCAACTCCTCCATGTTGAACACCACTTGGAAGAAGCACTGAGGGCAGCAAGGGCACAGAATGTACTCTGTGTGGGGGACTTCAATGTCCATCAACAAGAGTGGCTCGGTAGTACCACTACTGACTGAGCCGGCTGAGTCCTGAAATCTTCAGCACTGCAGCCGGGATATTGTTGGGGCCCAAAACCTTTGCTGTATCCAGTGCACTTAGCTATTTCTTGATAGCACATGGAATGAATCGAATTGGCTGAAGACTGGTTGTTGGGGACCTCGGGAGTAGACCGGAAGAATCATCCACTCGGCACTTCTGGCTGAATGAAGACTGGGTTTGCGACTGGTGATGAGAGAACCAACATGAGGGGAAAACCTACTTGACCTCGTTCTTGCCAATCTACCTGTCGCAGATGCATCTATCCATGACTGTATTGGTAGGAGTGACCACTGCACAGTCCTTATGGAGACAAAGCCCCATCTTCACACTGAGGACATCTTTCATCGTCTTGTGTGCTACTGCTACCGTGCTAAATGGGATAGATTCAGAACTGATCTAGCAGCTCAAAACTGGGCATCCATGAGGCACTGTGGGCCATTAGCAGCAGCAGAATTGTATTCCACCTTGATCTGTAACCTCATGGCCCAGTATATCCCTCACTCTACCATTACCATCAAACCAGTGGACTAACCCTTGAATGAAGAGTGTAGAAGAGCATTCCAAGAGCATCACCAGGTGTACTTAAAAATAAGGTGCCAACCTGGTGCAGCTACAACACAGGACTACATGCATTTTATTAGGACTCCTTGATGCCACACTCGGTCAAATGCTGCCTTGATGTCAAGGGCAGTCACTCACCTCACCTCTGGAATTCAGCTTTTGTCCATGTTTGGACCAAGGCTGTAATGATGTCTGGAGCCAAGTGGTCCTGGCGGAACCCAAACTGAGCATTGATGAGCAGCTTATTGGTGAGTAAGTGCCACTTCATAGCACCGTCAAAGACCCTCTCCATCACTTTGCCGATGATTGAGAGTAGGCTGATGGGGCAATAATTGGCCAGATTGGATTTGTCTGGCTTTTTGTGGACAGGACATACCTGGGCAATTTTCCACTTTTCAGGTAGATGCCAGTGTTGTAGCTGTATTGGAATAGCTTGGCTAAAGTCAATGGGAATCGTGGGGATAGTTCTCTACTGGCTGGAGTCATATCTCGCATAGAGGAAGGTGGTTGTGGCCTAATGTACATCCACCTCCCTCATTTCCCCCCCCCCCCCATCCTGGACCCTACAACTGCCAGGCGTGCATTCAGACGCCTAGGTTTCATTCTCTGGAATTTCCACCTGAATCACTTCCATCTCGCCCATTCCCCCTCATCCTTTAAGACCCTTTGATCATGCTTTTTATCATTCTTCCTCAAATTTTCTTATCCATTGTTGTCTGATTACACCTCTGTGAAGTGTCTTGGGACATTTTTCTGTTAAAAGTGCTATATAAATGCAAGTTCTTGTTTTCAGTGTGGCTCAAGCAACTATATATTGAGATCTTAGTTTTATACTATATGTAGTGGAGTGTATTATATGGTGAATACCTACTTGAACTTTTGGAGAGCAAGAAAGGGCATCATATGCTCATTAACCAGCCACTCATTTTGAAGTACCTCTTTCTGGCATTGTGGGCTACATTCAGCTTGTGGTTCATCTGTGCACTTTTTGCCTTGTCATGGTCCACTAATACCCCAGGTTGTTCTCTGCATCTCTGGTTAGTTATAGTTGCAGCGACTAATTTTTTGCATTCTGTTTTTCAGCTTCTGTCATAGGCTGTACCGTGGCAGATGGCTACAGACTAGTTGCTGGTCGCTGACTTCTGGTGACCTTGTTGTAGGATGGCTGCTGCTGGATAGCTGACTGCCAGTAGTTTGTTTCTAGTCTCTGACTGCTGGTTATAGAATGCTTTCTTTTGCTGGCTGACTTTTTGTGGTAGCTGGCTTTGTTTTGCCTGCTTGTTGGTGGCAGCTGGCTGGCTGCAGGCTGATGGGTGAACTGGACTGGTGGGTGGGCTAGCTATGTTGGTCTGTACCGTTCATCTACTCGCTAGATTAAAATCACCTGACTCAACGGGAGTACATTTTGTGTGTTTTAATTGTGAGCTGTAATTTTACACTATGAAATAGTCATACACATTATAAAATATTTCTGCATGTATAAGAAAAAGTGTACTCCACAGTGCTAGAAAATATACCAAATAACGTGCCAAAAATCTATTTTTTGGGGGAGAGGGGAGCATATCTCTAGATCCTCCACGTCCCCATCCCAAAAGGAATTCTTGTCTGATGTACAGTATACCCACTTCTAAAACTACCATTACAATGCTGAATCTTCTCCTGTTATTGCAACACAGAAATATATTTTGCAGAACTGGGTGAATGGAAGCAGTTTCTACAGCAACAGAATTGCATAGCTACACACAATAAATAGTCTTGGACATTAAAGGAATTTGAATGTCTGGGAATTTTCCAATTGGCAATGGGAAGTAATTGACCAGATCAGTGATATGATTGCATCATTGCTGGATCTACCAGTAACCTTTATATTTTGACTTGTAAGCTCAATCAGTAAAATGCAGAAGTACACTTTGCAGGAGATGCAGCGTCGGCGGCTACACAACTTTCTCTGGTGGCCGATATAAAACAAATTGAGCAGAGATTTTAGAACTGGCTGTTTATAGACCTGAGCCTCCTACAAAACTCTGGAATGAGGCACAACTGCCCATTTAAGTAGCCTGTTATCTACTTATCGATTCGCTGAACAGAAAGCTAAATGTGGACTCGGGGGGGGGGGGGGGGGGGGGTTATAAAAATCTTTCAGTGATTTGTGTGTATGTGTACATATGTGCGTGTGGAACTTGGAGAGGAGAGTAAGAAATGCTTTCCATAGTACATGTCCTTCAGCGCATAAGTAGATGTACCCCTGTGTGCTGGAAAATATAGGGTTATGTTCAAAATGCCGTATAATTTATGGAGGTCCACCATTTCCTTTGTTCCTTTTTACTTAATTGCCCAGGATAAAGAAAGGTTGTGTATGAGAAAATCTGGAAAAGTTGTCTTGAATTACTGCAAAGGATGTGGCCAAGTAGAGACAGGAAACTGTTACCACCAGTGTCACATTCATATAGTGCCTTATTTCAAATGTTGTATCAAAATACATTTGGTTTTCAGGACCCCTTCTGGTTTTTACTATTTCATTGACAACATTTTACTAAATTTGAAAAATAGAAATATGAGCCTTGTAGTGTGTACTTCGGTCACACCAGTTGAAGGATAAGTGGAAACGGTTGCCAGACTAAAATTGAATGCCCTTCTCTTCCTACCCCACCCCCATCACATGGGTGGTTCTCACTATCTTCTATAAGTAAACACAATTCTACTTTTTGCATTTAAGCATTGGAAGAAAGTGAATTTAGCCTTGGTGTGGTGACAAATTCACCATTTGCATCTAAAGAAAGGAAAGAACTTGCATTTATATAGCCTCTTATCATGTCCTCGGATGTCCCTAAGAACTTTACAACCAATTAATTACTTTTGAACTGCAGTTATAGTTGTTAGGTAGGCAAACATGGCAGCCAAATTGTGCACAGCAAGTTCCCAGAAAACACAAACGAATGAATGTCTAGATAATCAGTTCTTTTTTTGTTGAGGAGAAATTTGCTTAGAAATCAAGGGAACTTCCTAACGTTTGTAAGAATAAAAGTGTTTATTAATGATTAAAATTGATTCTGTGTATGTATAAATGTTAAAAGTGTAGATTATACGGAAAGGCCTGTTGTGTTGAAACAAAATGGAAGCCCCCACAGGTTGCCGCATGGCTTGTGTGTATTGTGTATTAGAAAGCCATTAAACCAATCAATGGCTGAGCCAGGCCAGACAACCACATGTGTGAGGAGAGCCAATAAGGAACTGCCCTAGAACCAAGGTCCAATTTTGAGGCTTTCGGAGGGACAATGGCGTTGAGAGGTTTAAAAGAACTAAAAAAAAAAGACTTTTTTCTCTCTCTCCTGAACCAGCCAGCCGAAGTGAAGTAACGTATATCACTCTTTATTATAACCTCATTGTATCTGTTGTAACTAAGGTGGATGTGCATGTATGTGCGTTTTTTTTAATAAGCTGTTCCAATTGTTTTAGAAGAATTGTCTCACTTTCACTTTCAAATTTAATGCATGTATTACTTATTTAATTTACTTCTTTCAATCATTTATTTCTCTAGTGCCCTTTTATCCTTTTCATGCCCACTTCATTTAGTATGATGCCTCTTCATCTCTTGTGTGTTATTTTAACAGCATTAGGGGATCTTTTATGTCAACCCGAACAAACACTGTTCAGGATCTCATCTAAAAGGTGGCACCTTCAACAATGCAGTACTTCATAAGAACATAAGAATTAGGAGTAGGAATAGGCCATTTGACCCTTCGAGCCTGCTCCGCCATTCACTAAGATCATGGCTGATCTGATCTTAGCCTCAACTCCACTTTCCTGCCTGCTCCCCATAACCCTTGACTCCTCTTTAGTTCAAAAATCTGTCTATCTCCACCTTAACTACATTCAATAATACTGCAGTACTCCCTCAATACTGCACTGGATTGTCAGCTTAGATTATGCGCCTAAGTCCTGGAGGGGAGCTTGAACATGACCTTCAGACTTGGAACCAAGAGCGTTACCAACTAAGTTCAACTGTATATGCTGCTAATAGATTGTAATTTCTATTGCATAGATTTTGCATGAACTCCCTGCTGTGCACAAAGGGTGATCACTCTTGATGAAGGAGATGGGATGAATTTGAGTACAGGCGTTAAAATGTACAAAGTATTTGCAAAGGCCACGTCACTTGTATGTGTTGGTGTGGGGTAGAAATTTATCTTGGCCGGTATCGTAAAACTGACTTCAATAGAACTCAGAACCGGGTAGGACATATAACAGGCATCCGATTCAGTACCACTTGCTTTGCTCTACTGCCCAAGATGAATTTCTAGCCCGCTGGGCCTAAACATTAGCAACGGATGCTGCCTGCACATTTATTGATCAAGGACAAGACGACATTGTGGCTCATTGGTGGCACTTTCGCCTCTGATTTAAAAGCTTGTAGAATTACGTCTCATTCCAGACTTCAGCATATAATCTAGACTGGCACTATTGGAGGTGCCGTCCTTCAAATGAGATGGTAAATCAAGGCCCCATTTGCTCCCTCAGGTGAACGTATAAGATCCCACAGGACTCTTTGAAGAAGAGCAGGGGATTTTTCCCAGCATCCTGGTCAACATTTACCCTTTGACCAACACCTAAAGCAGATGATCTGGTCATTTATTTTGTTGTTTGTGGGAGCTTGCTTTGCGCAAATTGGCTGCCACATTTCCTGCATTACGACAGTGACTACACTTTTTAAAAGTACTTCATTGATTGTAAAGTTCTTTGGGATGTCCTGAGGCTTTGAAAGGTGAAATATAAAAGTCTTTCTTTTATTAAATATAATAGTCTTTCTTTTATTAAAATGTAAATACATGTTATAGTTGTGCACGCACATGATCCATTTGAAATGGAAAACTTAGCCTCTGAGCTTTTTTGCATCAATCCTTTGTACGAAAACTTCAGTGCAGTTGATTGGTTCTCTTTTTTTCTTCTTCTGTTAGCCTTGTGGATATTTAGATTTCATATTGTGGGGAATTGCAGTTATGACCAACATTCTAATCCTGCAGTTTGACATGCTGCAGCAATGTATTATGCCTGTCGTTTGGTGTTGTCCATTAATCCTTTTGCGTTACTCCATTAGTCTCTTTAGAATCTAATTTGCTAACCACCTAAATGTCTCTTATCATGCTTAGTGTTTTGAATCTCCTGTTTTTCCCTAAAGGACTCTATCATTATATTGCTACTTTTCCCCTCTTTTTTTTTCTTCTGTGCTTTTGGATAGGGCATGGTGGGGAAAGAAGCCACTGACGCCCGTAAGCTATATTTTCCGGTTCTGGGTGGAGGGCACTAGTTGAGGGAAAAGAACCAGCTACAATTTCAAGCTGTCAAAGGCCACTGCATTCCCACCCACCATCATGCTTGCACAAGGTACGGTATTGTTAGTATTATCTCCATAATTTAATTGTAGCTTTGCAATAAGCTGAAAACAGCAGGACAAAACACTCACACCACCTTTTCTCTCTCTCTAAGGCCCACGCCCTAGTATGGACCACACCCTGATTTGCACATGCGCAATAGGCTTGCTTAGAACGGGAAGCTCGGCATTCAATGAAGACATTTGGGGCAACAAAGTCCAATGTAATTCTTTAATTTAATATTTTTTTAAAGTACCACCCCACCACCGAACGTCTCTTCACCGTGCTCGAGGGTCGGAGTGTCGGCCGGCAGAATCACTCCCGGGCTCTGGGCTCGGCTTCTAACTGCCCCCCCGGCTTCTTTTGAAACTGAACCCTGAGGTCCTGTGTCCGGGCGAGAGTGTGATTCTGCTGGCCGACGTCCGACCCTCGAGCCCAGTGAGGAGACGTGGGGTCGGGTGGTACTTTGTAAAAAATTAAATAATTACATTAGACTTCCAATTTCTCCTTTTTGACTTTGAAAAAAAATAAGCTTCATGATACATATTGTTTGCCTTCTTGACTCCCTCCAAAAGATCGCTTAAAACAATGGTGTCTTTCTGCACAGATTTTGTAATGTGCACTGCTTTTTCTTAAGTACCCAGAAAGTTGTTTGGGAGTGGTCACATACGCCATGCTAGGAAAAATGTAAGTTGGCCAAACTTGCTTAAATGTGAAAAACTGGCGCAGACATCAGGTTACGCAAAAAAATCGTAGCCTAAAAAAATTGGACCTAATTGAATTACACTGCCGCAGAAACTTTGGAGAAACTTGGAGATTTTTATTTACTCCAAAAAAAAATGGTGCACACCAAAATAATGGCGCAGATAATTGGGGACAATTGAGCCCAAAGTGTCAGGACCATCAGCCCTTACCAGCCTCTGCATCTCCCGAAGCCAACTTGGCTCCATCAGCTACTGTAGATCCCTCCACGACTAAGTCCCCATTGCCACCTCAGTACATGTAGCACACATTTTCTGGCTGTCACAGTTCTTGGTCACACTTTTAGCGTTGAACTTCAAAGAAAGAACAAAGGTAGTTATTGAAACCGTTGCGAAATACATATTATAGTTGTACACGGGAGGTCTAGAACCAGGGGTCACAGTCTCAGAATAAGGGGTCGGCCATTTAGGACTGAGACAAGTAGAAATTTCTTCAGTCAGGATTGTGAATCTTTGGAATTCTCTACCTCAGAGGGCTGTGAATACTCAGTCATTGAGTATATTCAAGACAGAGATTGATAGACTTTTGGATATGCAGGGATATGGGGATAGTGCAGGAAAGTGGTATTGAGGTAGAAGATTAGCCATGATCTCATTGACCGGTGGAGCAGGCTTAAAGGGCCTATTTCTTAAGTTCTTGTGTTTCTACTGTAGATAATCTCAGAATTCTACTTGTGGCAGTAAACTGCCTTTCCTTTGACTATCCAGATAAATTTTAAATTGGAATGTAAAATCCTTTTCTGGATGCTAAGAGAGCTTTTAAACCTATTATGGTGATAGAAAAGTCATCAACTTTGAATATACTACAACGTACATAGGCTGGGTATTACCTTGGAGCTGCTGCTGCTCTGCCGCTAGAACTTTGCCAGAAGTGTGCCAGAAACCCTGTTTACATGCGTAAATGGGGTTCCATCAGACTTCCCATGAAGTTATAGCAGCAGAGAGCGAGCAGCTCCAAGGAAATTCCTAGCTATAGAATTGGTCCTATCAAAAGTAGACAAAATTACTTCAGTGGCTGCAGAGCGCTTTGGGGTGTCCTGAGGTTGTGAAAGGTGCTACATAAATGGAAGTTGTTTCTAATATAATTGGTTGATTATATCTGACATTGTTATTACCTAGCAGTTAGGAAAACTTGAGAAAAGTGAAAAGGCAATATCTACATGTACTTCACTGGCTAATCTTAAAAAGGTCACTTTGCTTTGCACCTGCAAGAGTGCTACATGAGGAAACTCCCAACATCTTTGCGAAGTGTTAGGGCTTGGAGCTGTCATATAAGCGTAACCTACTATTTAGTAGGTATTTCTAGAGTGTAACTATTTTTGCTAGACTAAAAGGACTTCTTCCCGCCCGCCCCCACCCTCCCCATACCCAGGTAATACTGTGTTGATGTTGTATGTGGAGGATGTTGGAGCAAAGAAACTTGGACATCTACCTGGTAGGATTGTCTTTTGAAATGGAAGCATCCTTCATCTACAAAGATCCTGCTCAGTCAGCCCTGCTGCCCTTTTATTGCTCAATATTATAATTAGTAATTGTTACTTATTTGATTGTTGTTCTGCCTTCACTGGGGAAAAAAGCTCCAACTCATCAGTCAAAGAACAATCCCTTATATGGGAAGATCATATGGATAGTGCCCAGACATGAAGAGCACCTCAGACAAACAATGCCTTTGTGTTTTTTTTTCCTTTTAGCATTCTGTTCTCCTCTGCAATATGCAGCATGGCCCTTGCAAGAATACTGAAAACTCTTCTCCAATAGATTCCCATTTATACAATCTTAACATCCATCCTAGAACATAATCAGAAGCTTAATTGCATGGTTTCACTGTTTAAAACATTTCTTCTAGTAAAGATAGTGTACATTCTTTTGTTACTAGCCGGCACAGACACAATGGACCGACTGGCCTCCTTCTGTGTCATAAACTTCCAAGATTCTATATGAAGCCAACATTTTTGTTAATCTGCATGTATATCTAACTAGATTAATCCTGTATCAGTAAATCTGTAATTGAGCTTGGTTAAAGTGAACATTTTTCATTAAGTTTTAGTTAACCTGAGTCTAGTTAACCTTAGATAGACAAAACAGGGTCTGACAAAGTGAGATATAGGCCCCACGCTTCCACACGATAAAAAACGGGCACCCCTCCGAGCTGGGCGCCCGTTTTTCGCGCCGAAAACGGTGCCGGAAAATAAAGCGCGATTCTGGAGCGCCCTGCAGCTCCATGTCTGTTTGGCGCGGCGCCCAGGGGGCGGAGCCTACCACTCGCACCGATTTTGTAAGTGGGAGGGGGCGGGTACCATTTAAATTAGTTTTTTTCCTGCCGGCAACCCTGCGCGTGCGCGTTGGAGCGTTCGCGCAGTGTGAAGGAAACATTGGCACTCGGCCATTTTTGTAGTTCTTTGTAGCTGTTTAATTTTTGAACATTTTTTAATAAAAGCACATTGCCATCAGCACTGAGGCTTCTTGCAGCAGTGAGAAGACTGCAGGAAGCCTCAAAGTTGAGGCAGCCGTTTCCCTCCCCCCTCCCGCCCGCCGTCGGGCACGGCTTCCTCCTCTCCCCCCCCACCCTCCCCGGGGGAACGAACGGCTTCCTCCTCCCCGCGGGAACGAACGGCTTCCTCCTTCCCCACCACCCCTCCGCGGGAACGATGGCTGCCTCCTCCCCCCCCCCCCCCCCCCCCCCCCGCGGGAACGATGGCTGCCTCCTTCCCCCCCCCCCCCCCCCCGCGGGAACGAACGGCTGCCTCCTCAACTTGTGAGGCTTCCTGCAGCATTCTCCCTGGCTGAAGCACTTTCACACAGGTAGGAAGATGGTTTATTTAATCTTTTCATTGCTTATAAATTTTCATTCAGGTTGGATTTATTTGTATAAGTATAAATAAGGATTTATTATAGAATTTAATGACTTCCCTTCCCCCCCCCCCCCCCCACCTCGTTCTGGACGCTTAATTTGTAACCTGCGCCTGATTTTTTAATGTGTAGACAAGGTTTTTTCAGTTCTACAAAAATCTTCACTTGCTCCATTCTAAGTTAGTTTGGAGTACGTTTTCACTGTGGAAACTTTGAAATCAGGCGTCAGTGGCCGGACACGCCCCCTTTTGAAGAAAAAATTCTGTTCCAAAGTGAAACTGTTCTACCTGACCAGAACTGCAGAAAAAAAAATGTGGAGAATTGCGATTTCTAAGATAGTCCGTTCTCCACCAGTTGCTCCTAAAAATCAGGTGCAAATCATGTGGAAACTTGGGCCCATAGTCCTGATGAAATGAGATGAGGATAACTCAGTTGTGATGTGGGAATTGCATAGGATAAGAGTATTTTGGGGATAACACATTTGCAATATAAATGGCTCTGCTAACAGCAACAATTTGTAAAAACTGCTGATTTTATTCAGCTGCAGTTATGTTGCCAGAAGCATAATGTGCTGCTATCTCTTGCATGTCTTTCAGTATCTGAGAAAAACACAAATAAAACCTAGAGAGCACATTAGATAGCTATTTAAACAAGATTTTGTAATCTGTAAAAGAACAAATGGCAGAGATTTCAAAATGCATATTTTTCAATTTTAAGTTTCCGTATACCAATTGAAAAAAAGCATACATAATAACTCTTTGCACAGCCGTGAGAATGACATAGGCATGATTTTTGCTTTATTGTTAGAATGTACCCCTTTTAAATTGTTTGAAACTTTCAGACAGTAGATTTTGAATTTTTCTCTCCTGTTATATTTCCACCCTTTCTTCATCCTAGCTCTTCTTGGCTCCGTGAATCCATCCAGCAAACTGTTAATTTGTCATGAAATGTCAAACTGTTTTGGTCTCTGTTTCATACCTTTACTTTCTTCTTTTTTCTCATTTTTCTTAGCTCTCCATTTTTATCCTCTTTCAAGGTTTTCATTCCTTAGATTCACTATTTCCTCCTCAAATCACTAATCACCAGTCTGTAACAACTTCTCTCATTCTGTGCTGTTTTCCATCTTGCTGTTTCTTTTCCATGGGTTAACGGAGCGAAATATCCCAGCGTCAGTTGTTTTCTGATACAAGCTTTCACTCACTCCGAGTGAGCTTTCAGTCAGTTGTCTGCGGATGTCAGTGTGGCCTAATGCCACACTAAGAAAGAAAATAGAATCTCTTTCTTTGTGTCTGATCCAGGAACAATACCGTCCAATTGCTCTTTTCAAACCAAAATGGGTTGCCACAATCATATTCTCTTTTTTTCATAAAATGTGGCCGTGGTATTGTGTGGCATCGGGGGAAAAGGTCAGCCTGCTTGAATACTAAGGCTTTCTACCAAGCTATTCTAAGCTTTGAGAAACCAAACGCTTACTGGGTCTGTGTTGTAAGACTCCTCCCTTATTTTGTGGGGAGTTGGGGTTCCTTACATATTACTTCAGCTTTGTTGCTGAATTGCTTTAATATCTTGAAAAATCTTGAAACTTCTTTGGAATGTATGTACCAGCTGATACATAGTAGTAAATGGACATACAGTTGGGACATTACATACAATGAAAGTACTTAAAAAAAATATTTTACACTATCTTTGAAACATTTTATTGAGAAAACTGAAGTAAAGCTCATACAGTCTGTGCTGTACTGTATGTTCACACATTGCAGCCTATGATATCATGGAATCAGTGTTAACACAAATAACTAGTTGATGAGTTTAGGCTTGGCTCTTCCAGAGAGTCCTGATCATTCAAACCACAGTCATTCAGATTTCACCATGATCTGGTAGCAGTTCAGATTTTTATTTTCATAAGCATATTTATAACATAGTTATTTTTTATTCAGTAATAGTACTGACTTCCAGTGTCTTAACTATCTGGTTAAAATGTACTTGTGTGTTACATTCCTCATCATCATAGGCAGTCCCTTGGAATTGAGGAAGACTTACTTCCACTCTTAACCTGAGTTCTTAGGTGGCTGTACAGTCCAATACGAGAACCACAGTCTCTCACAGGTGGGACAGACATTCGTTGAGGGAAGGGGTGGGTGGGACTGGTTTGCCGCGCGCTCTTTTCGCTGCCTGCACTTGATTTCTGCATGCTCTCGGCGACGAGACTCGAGATGCTCAGCGCCTTCCCGGATGCGCTTCCTCCACTTCGGGCGGTCTTTGCCAGGGTCTCCCAGGTGTCAGTAGGGATGATGCACTTAATCAGGGAGGCTTTGAGCATGTCCTTGTAACGTTTCCGCTGCCCACCTTTGGCTCGTTTGCCGTGAAGGAGTTCCGAGTAGAGCGCTTGCTTTGGGAGTCTCGTTTATGGCATGCAAACAATGTGGCCTACCCAGTGGAGCTGATCAAGTGTGGTCAGTGCTTTGATGCTGGGGATGTTGGCCTGGTCGAGGACGCTAATGTTGGTGCGTCTGTCCTCCCAGGGGATATGTAGGATCTTGCGGAGACAGCGTTGGTGGTATTTCTCCAGCAACTTGAGATGTCTACTGTGCATGGACCTCAACCGTCTTCTCCCTGTGGCTGAGGAGCTCCTCCCGGAGTCAGTGCGGATTCTGTCCCTTGCGGGGCACAACGGACATGATTTTTACAGCTCGCCAGCTGCAAGAAAAATGCAGGAAACAGCACCAGCCCTTATACATGGTTGCCTTCAACCTTACAAAAACCTTTGACACTTGCATCCCTACCCTATAACTAAAAAGTTGAATTCAACATTCAGAGAATCTTGATTTCAAAGTAACATTTTTATTTTTGCATCAGGTTCTTTATAATGGTAATTCTGATGTAATTATTACAGCATATGCTGCTGATTGAATTTCTCTAAACAATTACAATTATATTTTATATAAAAACAGAACATTCTGGAAATCTCAATGGGTCAGGCAGCATCTGTGGAGAGAAACATATTTAACGTTTCAAGTCAATGCCCTTCAATTCTGACGAAAGGTCATTGACCTGAAACGTTAACTCTGTTTCTCTCCACAGATGCTGCCTGATCTGCTGAGATTTCCAACATTTTCTGTTTTTATTTCAGATTCCAGCATCCGCAGTATTTTTCTAATGTACGGTTATATTTTGATCAACTTGTAGCAATTGCATCTGAATATATTGACCCATGTTTAGATGTCATCCTGCATCGAGAGCTATAGAGTGCAAGAAACAAAGAACTTGCATTTATATTGTGCTTTATCACTTCTCTTCAATGTCCCAAAGCTTTTCACAAGCAATGAAATGCAGTCACTGTTCCATAGGTAAATAGAAACATAGGGCCCAAGTTTCGAGCCGCGCCTAGAACGGCACAGTCCCGACCTGGACGCCCGTTTTTCGCGCCACAAAGTGCGCCTAAAAAAAACCCTCCATTCTCCACCTCCCTGCAGGTCCTCTGGCCCTCGGCGCAGCACAGCAGGAGCTGTAGGGGGCGGAGCCAGGTCCCTGCGCTGAAAACAGTGCCGGGACCTCTGCACATGCGCGCTACAGTGGGCACGCAAGTGCAGTAGCTCCAGGCAGCCAAAACTGTGTGGGAGGGGCCCAAAGCACGCAGCCCCTAGCGCTGGCTGAATGGCCTCACTGGGGCTGCGTGAATAAGGCTCCTCCCACGGCCAGCTCCTGCTTCCTCCCGACCCGACTCGACTCCCGCTTCCGGACCGGACCGGACACCGACTCCTGCTCCCCCCCTCCCCCACCCCGGACCGGACCCCGCTCCCGCTCCCCCCCCCCCCCCCCCCCCCGCCTCCGCCTCCGGACCCGACACCCACTCCCCCCCTCCCCCCCCCGGCCCCCGGACTGGATCCGACCTGACCTCCCTCCCCCCGACCTGACCTCCCTCTTCCTCCCTCCCTCCCTCCCCCCGAACCGAACCGAACCGACCGACCTCCCACCACCACCCCGACACGACCCACGCCACCTACCTGTAAATCTGGTGCTGGGGACGGGCCCTGCCCGAAGTCTCGGGCCCGGCCCGTTCAGCCTCCCTCCCCCTTCTTCCCTCCCCCAACCCCCAATCTCCTTCCCCCCCCCCCAATCTCCTTCCCTCCCCATTCCCTTCCCTCCCCAATCTCCTTCCCTCCCCAATCTCCTTCCTCCCCAATCTCCTTCCCTCCCCAATCTCCTTCCCTCCCCAATCTCTTCCCCCAATCTCCTTCCCCCCCCCAATCTCCTTCCCCCCCCAATCTCCTTCCCCCCCCCCCAATCTCCTTCCCTCCCCCCCCCCAATCTCCTTCCCTCCCCCCCCCCCAATCTCCTTCCCTCCCCCCCCCAATCTCCTTCCCCCCCCCCCAATCTCCTTCCCCTCCCCCCCCCCAATCTCCTTCCCTCCCCCCCCCAATCTCCTCCCTCCCCCTCCCCCAATCTCCTTCTTTCCCCCCAATCTCCTTCCTTCCCCCCCCCAATCTCCTTCCCTCCCCCCCCAATCTCTTTCCCTCCCCACCCCAACTCCTTCCCTCCCCCCAATCTCCTTCCCTTTCCCCCCATCTCCTTCCCTTTCCCCCCAATCTCCTTCCCTTTCCCCCCAATCTCCTTCCCTTTCCCCCCAATCTCCTTCCCTTTCCCCCCAATCTCCTTTCCCTTTCCCCCCCAATCTCCTTCCCTTTCCCCCCAATCTCCTTCCCTTTCCCCCCCAATCTCCTTCCCTTTCCCCCCCAATCTCCTTCCCTTTCCCCCCCAATCTCCTTTCCTTTCCCCCCCCAATCTCCTTCCTTTCCCCCCCCAATCTCCTTCCCTCCCCCCCAATCTCCTTCCTCCCCCCCAATCTCCTTCCCCCCCCCAATCTCCTTCCTCCCCCCCAATCTCCTTCTCCCCCCCAATCTCCTTCCTCCCCCCCAATCTCCTTCCTCCCCCCCAATCTCTTCCCCCCCCAATCTCCTTCCTCCCCCCCCAATCTCCTTCTCTCCCCCATAATCTCCTTCCTCCCCCCCAATCTCCTTCCTCCCCCCAATCTCCTTCTCCCCCCAATCTCCTTCCTCCCCCCCATCTCCTTCCTCCCCCCAATCTCCTTCCTCCCCCCCAATCTCCTTCCTCCCCCCCAATCTCCTTCCTCCCCCCCATCTCCTTCCTCCCCCCCAATCTCCTTCCTCCCCCCCAATCTCCTTCCTCCCCCCCAATCTCCTTCCTCCCCCCCCAATCTCCTTCCTCCCCCCCCCAATCTCCTTCCCTCCCCCCCCATCTCCTTCCTCCCCCCCAATCTCCTACCCCCCCCAATCTCCTACCCCCCCAATCTCCTACCCCCCCCCCAATCTCCTACCCCCCCCCAATCTCCTACCCCCCCCCAATCTCCTACCCCCCCAATCTCCTACCCCCCCCCAATCTCCTACCCCCCCAATCTCCTACCCCCCCCAATCTCCTACCCCCCCCAATTCTCCTACCCCCCCCAATCTCCTACCCCCCCCCCCAATCTCCTACCCCCCCCAATCTCCTACCCCCCCCAATCTCCTACCCCCCCAATCTCCTACCCCCCCAATCTCCTACCCCCCCAATCTCCTACCCCCCAATCTCCTACCCCCCCCAATCTCCTACCCCCCCCCAATCTCCTACCCCCCCCCCAATCTCCTACCCCCCCCAATCTCCTACCCCCCCCAATCTCCTACCCCCCCCAATCTCCTACCCCCCCCCAATCTCCTACCCCCCCCAATCTCCTCCCCTCCCCCCCAATCTCCTCCCCTCCCCCCCATCTCCCCTCCCCCCCATCTCCCCTCCCCCCCCATCTCCTTTCCCCCAGCTCCCTTCCCCCCATCTCCCTTCTCCCCATCTCCCTTCTCCCCTTTATCCCCTTCTCCCTTCTCCCCCATCCCTCCCATCCCTCCCCCTTCTCCCCATCCCTCCCCTTCTCCCCATCCCTCCCCCTTCTCCCCCATCCCTCCCCCTTCTCTCTCCCTCTACCCCCCTCCTCCCCCTCCCCTCGCTGTCAGAAACACAGACATTGACAGACAGAGAATGAGACACACACAGACAGACAGAGATAGAGACAGTGACAGAGACACACTGAGGGGGGCATCCCAGCACGCTGTTGGAGGGCTCCCGGTGCTGCAGTCGGTAAGTAGAAAATGTTTTATTTATTGAGTTTAAAAAAAAAAATTATTTCTTATTAATTTTTTTTGATTGATTTATTGGTTGATTTATTGATGTATTTATCATTTATTATTGATGATGGCTCTTTATTTGTAAAACTGAAGTGTTTAATGTTTGTAAACTTCCCTTTAAACACCCCCCAGCCCACCATTCCCTACGCCTGATTTGTAACCTATGCCTGATTTTCTAAAGTGTAGACAAGGTTTTTTCGAGCGTACAAAAATCTTCACTTACTCCATTCTAAGTTAGTTTGGAGTAAGTTTTCACTGACGAAACTTTGAAAACAGGCGTAAGTGGCCGGACACGCCCCCTTTTGAAAAAAAATTCTGTTGGGGAGGAAAAAAAAATCTGGGAAAATTCCTCTCCAACCCATCCAGGCGATCAAAACTAGTCCAGTAGATCACCCTGGCCGTATTCTATTCCCTGCAGTACTTACCATTATATCTGCGCCGTCCAACAAAAAGATCATCCCGTCTAATCCTAATTACCAGCTCTAGGTCCGTAACCCTGCAGTTTACGGCACTTCAAGTGCCCATCCAACCATCTCTTAAAAGTGGTGAGGGTTTCTGCAACCACCGCTCTTCCAGCAGCAAGTTCCAGATCCCCACAACCCTCTGCATAAAGAAGCCCCACGTCAAATCTCCTCTAAACCTTCCACCAACCACCTTAAAACTATGCCCCCTCGTAATAGACCCCTCCACCAATGACAATAGACCTTTACTATCCACTATGTCCAGGCCCTTTAATATTTTGTACACCTCAATGAGGTCTCCTCTCAACCTCCTCTGTTCCAATGAGAATAAACCCAGCCTATCCAATCTGTCTTCATAACTAAGATTCTCCATTCCAGGCAGCATCCTAGTAAATCTCCTCTGTACCCTCTCTAGTGCCATCACGTCCTTCCTATAATACGGCGACCAGAACTGCACGCAGTACTCCAGCTGTGGCCTAACCAAAGTATTATACAATTTAAGCATAACCTCCGTGTTCTTATATTCTATGCCTCGGCCAATAAAGACAAGCATTCCGTATGCCTTCTTAACCACCTTATCCACCTGGCCTGCTACTTTCAGGGATCTGTGGACAAGCACTCCAAGGTCCCTTTGTTCATCTACACTATTAAGTGGCCTACTGCTTAATGTGTATACCCTTTCCTTATTAGCCCTCCCAAAGTGCATCACTTCACACTTCTCTGAATTAAATTCCATTTGCCACTGCTCTACTCACCTGACCAGTAGTTTGATATCCTCATGCAGCCCATGACTTTCCTCTTCATTATCAACTACACAGCCAATTTTAGTGTCGTCTGCAAACTCGTTGATGTATACCACAAAAAGCAAGGGACCCAATACTGAGCCCACCGGAAACATCCTTCCAGTCACAAAAACATCCATCAATCATCACCCTTTGCTTCCTACCTCTGAGCCAATTTTGGATCCAACTTGCCACTTTGCCCTGGATTCCATGGGCTTTAACCTTCATGCACCAGCCATTTTGTCCTTGTGACTAAGTATTACATCACATTGTTGTATTTAAGTAAGAAAATAATTGCATCTACATAGCATCAGGATGCCCCACAGCACTTTGCAGCCAACTAATTTATTTTGAAGTGTAGTCACTGTTTTGTATGCAAATGCAGCAGCCAATTCCCACACCGTCCCTAAATCAGTGTCCTAAAATCAGCGACGATGAATGACCAGTTAATTTCTGGTTTGGTGGTTTTTGGTTGAGGAAGGAATGCTGGTCAGGACATGAGGAGGACGGATTACCGCCTCTCTGTGGGGGGGGCACAGCTTTGGCTGCGCTATCATTGACAGATCCACAACTTCGGGATTTCTGCATGCAGCAAATCCCAAAATTGTAACCAGTTTCAAAGGCAGCATGACTGCGTACTCTGTTATCCAGGTCCTGCTGTAGGTGGGCAGGGACTGTTCCATTATTGGAGGAGTTGTGAACAGAGCTGAACAGAGGAATCATCAACAAATAGGCCTACTTCTCACATAACGGAGCGAAGGTTATTGATGAAGCAGCTGAAAGACCAAGTGCACATTTCTGCAGTAATGTCTTGGGGCTGAGATGATTATCTCCAACATTCATGGCCACCTTTCTTTATGTGAGGGTTGACGAGCCACTACAAGGTTTTCATTTTGATTCCCATTGACCTCAGTTCTGCTAGGGCTCCTTGATGCCATATTTTGTTGAATGTTGCCTTGATGTTGAGGGTAGCCACTCTGATCTCTGAATTGGCATTCCGTTTGCATCCATGTCTGAATCAAGACTGATGAGGTCTGGAGTAGAGCAGTTCTGATAGAACCTAAACAGAGCATTGGTGAGCAGATTATTGATAATTAGATGTTACTTGATGTCAATATTGATGTCTCCTCCTCTCACTTTACTGAGATTGGGAGGTAATTCGCCCTCTGAGCTCTAATAACAGTTTGGATTATTCAATGGTAGAGTTTCCGCATTGAGAAATTACGCAAGTTTTCTGAAGCGAAGTATGGTTCAGGTTTCTGCACAAACTCATTTGCATAATCACAAACTTAAAGGGTCCAAATTTGTCCCCCTACATAAGGTCCATTACCGCCTCCAAGAGTCAGTAATGGGAGGGGGTAAGGCACTTCCGACTGGGGGCAGGCAGATGGGCCGACCCATCAGAAATTGCCTCCAAGCCGGGAGCGACGGAAACGGGTTTCCATCCCACCTCTGTTGCCGCCCCGTCCGGCACGTGCCGACCCCTTACTGCCTGGCGGTGACCCCTTTCCACCCCGCGAGGGAAATTGCCCCACAGGAGCAGAGCCGTCGCCGCTCAGTTCCCCCAATAGCTTTTCCCAGCGGAAGCTGCCAGTGGCTGGGCGGTATGTCTGCCCTCAAAGGGCTCCGTCACAGCCGTCATTTTATTTTACTTGTCGGCCGATTCTGAAGTCGGCCCGAAAATGGTAGCCATGGGTTCGGCTGGGCAGCCAACAGGCAGCCTAACACCCTCTCTTGGGTACCGGGCTGCTGGCCCAGCTGAAACCTCCCTGGTGACCCAGTGGGCACCATTAAAGTGGCTGTAGAGCTTGCAGCGGGTCCTCCCATTTAAAGGAGAGGGACATTGCTATGTATCAGTACGTTCGCGTCACGCTGACATCTCATTGCGGTGCTGATAACACCACCCGCCTTCTGCCCCTCTCCCGACCCACATCTGCCCCTCAACCGCCCCAAACACCGCCCGGAAAAATGAAAAACTTCAAAGATGCTAATTTCACTCCATTTATTTCGGAATGTGTGCCCCATTTGGGGCGGCGGGCAATCTTGGCTCTAAAATCTTCATGGACTAGTGGTATCGGGCAGCGTTTTAGAATATAATTGATTATTTTTGTCCAAGCATTAAAAAATATTCCTTTATATATTTAAAAGTGGTAACCTGGTGCAGTTTTATTAATACAGCTGAAAATAGGTTTATCACAAAAAATAAGCATTTTTAATGTGAGTCGAGTCCACCACCTGTGACTAACCTGATTTAAAATAACTGAAAATGACTTTAAAAAGCTATACAGAACCACGTACTAGTTTCATTGGTGTACACTCGTCCGTTTCTTAGTAAATTAATTATTTTTTACTATTTTAAAATCTTTTAAAATGTGCCTATTGGTGCCCCTAAAGAAAAAAGCTTAATTTTAAGAGCCTTCTTGAAGGGCCACAAACAGGCGCGATTAGTGGAAACTCGCCATGGTGATTAATTTGATCTGGGGTGTGGTCAGCTTTGTGGGCAGGGCCGACTTCCAGTGCAAGTTTTTTTTAAACCAACACAAAAGAAACTTGATTTGCTCTGGGTGTAACTTGCATTGAAACACCTTGCTCTTTTGTTGGGGGGGTTGCTGATTTCAGGCGAATGCAACCGAGCAGAAACCCTAATCCCAACTACTTAACAAGTATACAAATTCCTGGAGTGGGACATGAACCCACAACCTTCTGACTCTGAGGCGAGTGTGCTTTAGTTTTTTTAAATGCATGCTTTTGGCATTTTTATCCTTATACTTCTGTTGGATCCCCTTCAGCTCCACAATCCCTCGAGATGTCTGCGCTCCTCTAATTCTGCTGTCCTGAGCATCCCTGATTATAATCGCTCAACCATTGGTGGCCGTACCTTCTGTTGTCTGGGCCCCAAGCTCTGGAACTCCCTGCCTAAACCACTCCGCCTCTCCACCTCTCTTTCCTCCTTCAAGACACTTCTTAAAACATACCTCTTTGAACAAGCTTTTGGTCACCTGCACTAATTTCTACTTATGTGGCCAAATTTTTATCGCATAATATTCCTGTGAAGCACCTTGAGATGTATCACTACGTTAACGGCTCTATATAAATACAAGTTGTTGTTGGATCCAGGAAGATATATCTTTTCCTGGGCCACAAGGTTTTGTGTATTTTCAGCTCATGCATTATGACACTGAAGCTAACATTAGCATTACAGTAATAAAGCCATTCAAATGACAGTAGCTTCAATACTATAATAATAACCTTAATCCACAGAAATAAGCACCTAAAATGCTATCTGAACTCAAGATAAAAAACAAAACACTTGTCCCGATTATTCCTTTCCCGAGTGTCTCTGTTCCCATTTTCTCTGTGCCCCATTTAAAAATAAAATTAAGTAGAAAACCAGTTAAAATTATTTATTTATTTCTATACTTTATTTTCCATTAAAGAAAAGGTAAGATATTTTACTTACCACCTTTTCTCCTGGCTCCATTTTGAAGATGGGAGCAACTTTAAAAAAAAAAAGTCTCTTTCTGGAAATAAACTTTAAAGCAATTTTATTTCCAGCTAATAAAAAGTCTATTGTATCCAAACTTAGTCTCTGCTAAAGAAATATACTCATTATTGGTGCTGGAACTCAACAGCAACAAATTAATAAACTTGTCTATATCACTAAGGGTTGAAATGTTTCTGAATCATTTTGACAACTTAAAAAAAATCTCTAGGAGCTTAGTGCTTGCTATAAAACTTTACACTGGAAACTCAAAAATACAGAAAAGAATGTCACTCATTGGATGTTCTTCCATGTGGTGTTTTATCAGTACTCGTGGATTAAGTAGACAGAATATTAAAGAAAGATGTTTAGTCACTGTATAAAATTTAATTTCACTTGGTCAAATCTTTTCCGAATCCACCTCCATATCTGACTATATGTGCTATCAGACAATCTATGGTGCAGCATTAATTTGAAAGCACATGGAAGCTGCAGTATACACTTTGATATGGATGACGAATGGTGCAGAGGTGAACTGTAGGAAAAGTCTTTTGATGGGAAAAAATTGGGGAGAGGAAAAAGTGAGGAAAAGTTATTACAGTATTTGAAAAACTACTTTAAAAATGTGTTTCTACTCTGCACGTTCCCCCGGTTTTTCACAATTGACATGTATTCTTTCCCTGCTGGGTTTGTGGGACATTTTGAGCTGTACTGTTCTACTTTGCTGCTGCCACTACCACTTAACTGAAAGAAACAGGTTTTACTTAAGGCTGCACACTCAATGTTCTGCGGTGGCTTGGCCAGTTTCCATGAGTTAGATCAGAACAATTCAGTTCATGTTTTCTGCTTTGCCTGCAAATCACGTCGTTTCTATGACATTTCAATCTAACATTGTCATTGGATGATAGGAACATAAAACATGGAATATGGAAAAGGCATTTGGCCAATTAAACTCATTAAACTCACAGACCATCTATACTTTGCCCTGTCACAAACTCCACCAAACCTAGTGGCTGAAGTGGGGACCGGCAGTGCTTGGCCACCGTATGTCTTGCCCCACTGACTGAACGCAGTCTCGAAGGACTTTGCCATATAGACGGTGATGGCCTTTGCTTTCTCTGCCTTGTTGCACAGGAACGCACGACACTGCAGTTGCACAGGAACGCACGGCACTGCAGCTGCCCTCTGCTCTTGCAAATGTACAGGATCACTTCAGTGTGGCCCTTGTCCGTGGTGCAGTAGGCGATATCATGGAGGTAGGTCTTGGTGATCTGACGGCCGCTGGAGATATCTTCACCTCCAGGTAGCATGGCTTCACCACCAACACGTGGTCTGTGGCCACCAGGCGATTGACTACCATGGCGGTAAACCTGGAATACAAAGATAGGTGGGGCAGTAAGTTGTGAGGAGGATGCAAAGAATCTGCAAAGGGATATCGATAGACAGGTTAAGTGAGTGGGCAAAAATTTGGCAGAAGGTTCACTAGGTTGATTCCTGAGATGAAGGGTTGTCTTTTGAGGAAAGGTTGAGCAGGTTGGGCCTATACTCATTGGAGTTTAGAAGAATGAGAGGTGATCTTATTGAAACATAAGATTCTGAGCGGGCTGGACAGGATAGATGCAGAGAGGATGTTTCCCCTTGTGAGGGAATTGAGAACTAGGGGGCATAGTTTCAGAAAAAGGGTCACCCATTTAAGACGGAGATGAGGAGGAATTTCTTCTCTGAGGGTCGTGAATCTTTGGAATTCTCTATCCGAGAGAGCAGTGGAAGCTGAATCATTGAATACATTCAAGGTGGAGATAGACAGATTATTGAACTACAGGGGAGTCCAGGGTTATGGGGAATGGTCGGGAAAATGGACTTGAGGCCATGATATTGAATGGCGGAGCAGGCTCTAGGAGTATGGCCTATTCCTGCTCCTATTTATTGGCCCAGAACTTCCTGTAATTCCATTCCCGCGGGCAAACTGGTAAAATAAAGAAAAAAATGCGCACTTATCATTCTCTCCTGCGCCCTCTTGAACTTCCGATAGAGTGATGAAGGTTCCCGGGCAGCGTATGACGTCACGTCGCCCGGGAATACAGCGCGTGCGAAGTCTGTGGCTTCTTTCGGAGTCTGTCCCCGCCCACATGAGCTGTCACAAGGAGCTCATTTACATAGGCCATGCCCCCAATTGTTTTTTTTGCCTTCAGTGCTGCAGCTGCTTTAAAGATCACTACAATGCTTTGAAAAATGAGATTTTTCAATGTTTTAATAGTTTAAAGATTGTCTAATTTATTTTAAACATTTTAACAGTTTTAAACATTTTAAAAGTTAATTAAAGCAATATAAAGACTATTAAAAAGTGAAATGGCAAGAATATCCTGCGCAGACATGTTTCCCTCACAGATAGATGCTGAAAATAGGAGGAAAGAAGGAAATACTTGTAGAACTCATTTTTAAAGTCGGTATAGCCTAACACACACACACTTCTACTAACCCCCTCCCTCCCTCTCTCAGGTCCTCTCTCCCTGTTTTTGAGCTTGCGTATTTGTCCATATACTGACACTGTATCCCGAGCCCCCCGGCTCCAACTGCAGCCACTCATGCTTTGGTGGCTGGTTACCACAATGAATGGTTATCAATGAATTAAAGCACGGGAGTGTCTTTTAATTAAGTTTATTGTCTAAATTGACCATTGCTTTAATTTTGGGGAGAGGCACCAGTAAATGGGGTCAAATTGCAATGATGTTTGTGAGTGAAAGGTCAGAATATTTTCTAGGGTTACAAATAGAAATAAGGAGCTTCCCCTGATGGCTAAGTTGGTAGATGCTGGACCACGCAGACTCGGAAGATCAGAGAATTATACCTGGTCTATGTTAAGTTAGCCGAGGCCAGCAGCAAGCTGGAGACATCAGACCAGTATACTACAATCCTTTACCGAAAGTTCGAGACACCAGACCAGTATACTGCAAACCATTACAGAAAGCTCGAGACACCAGACCAGTATACTACAAACCATTACAGCAAGCTCGAGACACCAGACCAGTATACCGCAAACCATTACAGAAAGCTGGAGACACCAGACCAGTATACTACAATCCATTACAGCAAGCTCGAGACACAGACCAGTATACTACAAACCATTACAGCAAGCACCAGCTACTCTTACTATTGAAATGTTTCCATTCAACATGCAGCCTTCAAAGCAGCTTTAAAGGACAATCTCAAACAATCCTTCCAATTACAGTGCTGATGTCAGGCTTTAAAAAGTAAAATTCCTGTAATGTACATGAATTACCTGGTTCCTCCAGCACCTCTGCACGCAGAATGCAGGCTGCATGGCTGCTTTATCTCGCACAGAACTTTCGTGCCCTAATCCTGGCAGATCTCTCAAAGTCGGAATTTTGCATGAGAACTCATAGTTCTCTAGCGCATGGAGAAGATCTGTTAAGCTCCAGCTTGACAGGTCGGAAAAGCCGTTTATTTTGCGCATGTGCATTGTGTGCTGAAAACCGGCTTTTCGGATGCCTTCCCATGTCCGTAGAAACTTTGTACGGGCCCGGGACATCGGAATTTCTATCTCATTATATTCTACGTTCTTGAGGGAATGATCAACCACAGGCAAAATATCCAAGATGATAAAACTTGAGCTAAGTGCTAAATTATCAATCTAACCTCACAACCCATTCTTGTTCTGATTAGTTGCATTCTGCAGTTAATAAGGGACATTTTACTGGGCCTGCACCCAGGCACACTGGATTCCCTGGGCACAGCGAATAACAGGAATTTAGGCAGGTTGGAGCAGGCCCCGAAAAGTAACCAGTCCACTTTTTCTCTCTTCAAGTGGAGGACAATTGGTCTGATTCCTTTGCAGATATGTGCTCTGATCCACCCAATATTCCGATATATGTGCCCAAGCGATGCTGATCTAGGAAAATCTCCCATTATCTCTGGGTTCTGCTGAATATTAGCTATTATGTTCCTTTGGTCATCCATGGCTATCCTTAGCCTTACAATTATCTATCTGATACTCGAACAGATACTTATCCAGATCAATTTCAAATGATTAAATCAACATAGCACTAATTGGATGGAGGGTAAAACTTATATTCTCTAGTCTTCTTGAAGCTGGTTAACTTTGTTCTCGTCCTTTAGTTCTGTGCTCACATCTAACTTGTTTAATCTGCATGCCTGCATAGGTTCCAGCCACCTTACCAGCTTCAAAAACAAAACCTGCTTGTCTTTCAACAGGATCTTCTCAGGAGCTGGAGCCTATTCTCTTGCAGCAGAATCTTTCCTTTGAGTAAAGAGGCAGCAATGTTTGACAACCAATTCTTTGTAATTATCACATGAACCTCCTGCCCGGTTATGTAACATGCAGGGGAGAGAGAGAG
Source organism: Pristiophorus japonicus (assembly GCF_044704955.1). NCBI lineage: Eukaryota > Metazoa > Chordata > Chondrichthyes > Pristiophoridae > Pristiophorus > Pristiophorus japonicus. The sequence goes on along the minus strand of NC_091983.1, from coordinate 104,262,854 downwards.
CGTGTGTATGGCGTTTGTGGGGGTGGTGGTGCAGATTGCTGGAATGTTACTAGCAGTGATTGGATTGCACTGCGAAGTTAGATGGCATGCTGCCTCCATCCTTTTTAGAATAGTACACTAATTTAGATCCATTCTTGGCCTAGACTCTGAGATTTATAGAGTGGGTTCTATACATTGGATCCCTTCCACCTTATTCTACTCTTGCTTGATCACACTTTATCAGCAGAACCTCTGCCAAACCATCTGAAGTACCCATGAATTAACCCCACATCATTCCACACTGCACTGAGGGGTTGCTTATACCATCTGCATGCATCCATAGTTTCCATTAATTTGCACACACATGTGGTCTCACTAGGGTAAAATACAGATTTAAAATGATCTCTCTGGATTTGTACGTTATATCCCTTGCTATGCTTCCCAACATTCTATTTGTTTAAACAGCCGGGGAACATCTGTGTCCTGCTCGGATACCGCAAGTACACCTCTTTACCTTCATCTCATGAGGAAGGAGGGGGACCGAGAGTTAGAAACATAGATGAAACATGGAAATTTACAGCGCAGAAGTAGGTCATTTCGGCCCATCGTGTCCGTGCCGGCCAACAAAGAGCCGCATGGCCCTTGGTCAGCAGCCCTAAAGGTTACATATAAACCTGTGAACAATGACGGAAAGGCAAAGAGCACCCAGCCCAAGCAGTCCGCCCCACACAACGACGACACTTCTTATACTGAAACATTCTACACTCCACCCTAACCGGAGCCATGTGATCTCCTGGGAGAGGCAAAAACCAGATTAAAAACACAGGCCAATTTAGAAACATAGAAAAATAGGTGCAGGAGTAGGCCATTCGGCTCTTCGAGCCTGCACCACCATTCAATAAGATCATGGCTAATCATTCACCTCAGTATCCCTTTCCTGCTTTCTCTCCATACCCCTTGGTCTCTTTAGCTGTAAGGGCCATATCTAACTCCCTCTTGAATATATCCAATGAACTGGCATCAACAACTCACTGCAGTAGGGAATTCCACAGGTTAACAACTCTGAGTGAAGAAGTTTCACCTCATCTCAGTCCCAAATGGCTTACCCCTTATCCTTAGACTGTGTCCCCTGTTTCTCGACTTCCCCAACATCGGGAACATTCTTCCTGCATCTAACCTGTCCAGTCCCGTCACAATTTTATATGTTTCCATGAGATCCCCTCTCATCCTTCTAAACTCCAGTGAATACAGGCCCAGTCGATCCAGTCTCTCCTCATATGTCAGTCCTGCCATCCCGGAAATCAGTCTGGTGAACCTTTGCTGCACTCCCTCAATAGCAAGAACGTCATTCCTCAGATTAGGAGACCAAAACTGAACACAATATTACAGGTGAGGCCTCACCAAGGCCCTGTACAACTGCAGCAAGACCTCCCTGCTCCTGTACTCAAATCCCCTAGCTATGAAGGCCAACATACCATTTGCCTTATTCACCACCTGCTATACCTGCATGCCAACTTTCAATGACTGATGTACCATGACACCAAGGTCTCGTTGCACCTCCCCTTTTCCTAATCTGCCGCCATTCACATAATATTCTGCCTTCGTGTTTTTGCCCCCAAAGTGGATAACCTCACACTTATCCACATTATACTGCATCTGCCATACATTTGCCCACTCACCTAACCTGTCCAAGTCACCCTGCAGCCTCTTGGTGTCCTCCTCACAGCTCACACCGCCACCCAGTTTAGTGTCGCCTGCAAACTTGGAGATATTACACTCGATTCCTTCATCTAATTCATTAATGTATATTGTAAATAGCTGGGGTCCCAGCACTGAGCCTTATGGCACCCCACTAGTCACTGCCTGCCATTCTGAAAAGGACCTGTTTATCCCGACTCTCTGCTTCCTATCTGCCAACCAGTTCTCTATCCACGTCAGTACATTACCGCCAATACCATGTGCTTTAATTTTGCACACCAATCTTTTGTGTGGGACCTTGTCAAAAGCCTTTTGTAAGTCCAAATACACCACATCCACTGGTTCTCCCTTGTCCACTCTCCTAGTTACATCCTCAAAAAATTCTAGAAGATTTGTCAAGCATGATTTCCCTTTCATAAATCCATGCTGACTTGGACCGATCCTGTCACTGCTTTCTAACTGCGCTGCTATTTCATCTTTAATAATTGATTCCAACATTTTCCCCATTACTGATGTCCGGCTAACCGGTCTACAATTACCCCTTTTCTCTCTCCTTTTTTTTAAAAGTGGTGTTACATTAGCTACCCTCCAGTCCATAAGAACTGATCCAGAGTCGATAGACTGTTGGGAAATGATCACCAATGCATCCACTATTTCTAGGGTCACTTCCTTAAGTACTCCGGGATGCAGACGATCAAGCCCTGGGAACTTACCGGCCTTCAATCCCATCAATTTCCCTAACATAATTTCCCGCCTCATAAGGATTTCCGTCAGTTCCTCCTTCTCACTAGACCCTCGGTCTCCTAGTATTTTCAGAAGGTTATTTGTGTCTTCTTTCGTGAAGACTGAACCATAGTATTTGTTCAACTTGTCTGCTATTTCTTTGTTCCCCATTATAAATTCACCTGAATCTGACTGCAAGGAACCTATGATTGTCTTCACTAATCTTTTTCTTTTCACATATCTATAGAAGCTTTTGCAGTCAGTTTTTATGTTCCTGGCAAGCTTCTTCTCATACTCTCTTTCCCCCCTCCTGATTAGACCCTTTGTCCTCCTCTGCTGAATTCTAAATTTCTCCCAGTCCTCAGGTTTGCTACTTTTTCTGGCCAATTTATATGCCTCTTCCTTGAATTTAATACTATCCTTAATCTCCCTTGTTGGCCACAGTTAAGCCACCTTCCCCGTTTTATTTTTACTCCAGACAGGGATGTACAATTGTTGAAGTTCATCCATGTGATCTTTAAATGTTTGCCATTGCCTATCTGCCGTCAACCCTTTAAGTATCATTTGCCAGTCTATTCTAGCCAATTCACGTCTCATACCATCGAAGTTACCTTTCCTTAAGTTCAGGACCCTAGTCTCTGAAGTAACTGTGTCACGCTCCATCTTAATAAAGAATTCTACCATATTATGGTCACTTCTTCCCCAAGGGGCCTCGCACAACAAGATTTCTAATTAGTCCTTTCTCATTACACATCACCGTCTAGGATGGCCAGCCCTCGAGTTGATTCCTCGACATAGTGGTCTAGAAAACCATCCCTAATACACTGCAGGAAATCCTCCGCCACCGTATTGCTACCAGTTTGGTTAGTCCAATCAATATGTAGATTAAAGTCACCCATGATAACTGCTGTACCTTTATTGCACGCATCCCAAATTTCTTTGATGCTGTCCCCAACCTCACTACTACTGTTTGGTGGTCTGTACACAACTCCCACTATTGTTTTCTGCCCTTTAGTATTCCGCAGCTCCACCCATACAGATTCCACATCATCCAAGCTAATGTCCTTCCTTACTATTGCATTAATTTCCTCTTTAACCAGCAATGCTACACCACCTCCCCAACCACTATAGCTCTCCCACTCTATTTCCTGCCCTCCTGTGCAGCAGAGCCACCCATGGTGCCATGAACTTGGCTGCTGCTGCCTTCCCCTGATGAGTCACAGCCCCCCCCCCCCCCCCCCCCAACACTACCTTCCTTCCACTGCTCTGGCTGATCGTCACCCATTTCTTATCTGCTTGTGTAACCTTTGCCTGCAGTGTGACCAACTCACGAAACGTGTTATTCACAGCATCCTCAGCATCACGGATGCTCCAGAGTGAATCCATGCGCAGCTGCAGTGCCGAAATACGGTCTGTCAGGAGCTGCAGCAGGATACACTTTCTGCACTGGAAGCATCCCTGACTTCCCACATTGCACAGGAGGAGCATGACACGTGTCTGAGCTCTCCTGCCATGACTTAACCCTTAGGTTAACTTAATTTGGCCACAATGTCAAAGGTTACTTACTGATAAGGAAATATAAAGAAGAAATAAAAAATCAAATATTCACCAATCCAGCAGCCAATCACTTACCCGCTTGGCTGTGATGTCACCCTTCGATTTCTTTCTACTTCTTTGTTTCCCTTCTGTCCCTGCACTTGCACCAGCTAGCTCTTACGACTCCCGCTGGCCTCTCAATGTCGGTCACGCCCTTTTATGAGCCGCTCCTCCGACACTCGCTGACCTCTCGCTGTCGGTCGCGCCCTTTTATGGGCCGATCCTCCGACTCCCACTGGCCTCTCCCTGAAGGTCGCGCTCTTTTTAGGGAGAAAAAATCTTGGAAAATTCCTCTCCGATCCATTCGGGCGATCAAAACTAGTCCAGGAGATCACCCTGGCCGTATTCTATTCCCTGCAGCACTTACCATTATATCTGCGCCGTCCAACAAAAGGTCATCCAGTCTAATCCCAATTACCAGCTCTAAGTCCGTAACGCTGCAAGTTACGGCACTTTACGTGCCCATCCAGCCATCTCTTAAAAGTGGTGAGGTTTCTGCATCCACTACTCTTCCAGACAGCGAGTTCAAGATCCCCACAACCCTCTGCGTAAAGAAGCTCCCCCCCCCCCCTCAAATCCCCTCTAAACCTTCCACCAACCACCTTAAAACTATGCCCCCTCGTAATGGACCGCTCCACCAATGGAAATAGACCCTTATTTTCCACTATGTCTAGACCCCTCAATATTGTGTACACCTCAATTAGGTCTCCTCTCAACTTCCTCTATTCCAATGAGAACAAACCCAGCCTATCCAATCTGTCCTCATAACTCAGATTCTCCATTCCAGGCTGCATCCTAGTAAATCTCCTCTGCACCCTATCTAGTGCATTCACGTCCTTCCTATAATACGGCGACCAGAACTGCACACATTACTCCAGCTGTGGCCTCACCAAAGTATTATACAATTTAAGCATAACCTCCCTGCTCTTATATTCTATGCCTCGGCCAATAAAGACAAGCATTCCGTATGCCTTCTTAACCACCTTATCCACCTGGCCTGCTACTTTCAGGGATCTGTGGACAAGCACTCCAAGGTCCCTTTGTTCATCTACACTATTAAGTGGCCTACTGCTTAATGTGTATACCCTTTCCTTATTAGCCCTCCCAAAGTGCATCACCTCACACTTCTCTGAATTAAATTCCATTTGCCACCGTTCTGCCCACCTGACCAGTAGAAACATAGAAACATAGAAAATAGGTGCAGGAGCAGGCCATTCAGCCCTTCTAGCCTGCACCGCCATTCAACGAGTTCATGGCTGAACATGAAACTTCAGTACCCACTTCCTGCTTTCACGCCATACCCCTTGATCCCCCGAGTAGTAAGGACTTCATCTAACTCCCTTTTGAATATATTTAGTGAATTGGCCTCAACTACTTCCTGTGGTAGAGAATTCCACAGGTTCACCACTCTCTGGGTGAAGAAGTTTCTCCTTATCTCGGTCCTAAATGGCTTACCCCTTATCCTTAGACTGTGACCCCTGGTTCTGGACTTCCCCAACATTGGGAACATTCTTCCTGCATCCAACCTGTCCAAACCCGTCAGAATTTTAAACGTTTCTATGAGGTCCCCTCTCACTCTTCTGAACTCCAGTGAATACAAGCCCAGTTGATTCAGCCTTTCTTGATAGGTCAGTCCCACCATCCCGGGAATCAGTCTGGTGAATCTTCGCTGCACTCCCTCAACAGCAAGTATGTCCTTCCTCAAGTTAGGAGACCAAAACTGTACACAATACTCCAGGTGTGGCCTCACCAAGGCCCTGTACAACTGTAGCAACACCTCCCTGCCCCTGTACTCAAAAAAGTAGATTGATATCCTCCTGCAGCCTATGACTTTCCTCTTCATTATCAACCACACAGCCAATTTTAGTGTTGTCTGCAAACTTCTTAATCATACGCCCTATATTCAAATCTAAATCATTGATATATATCACAAAAAGCAAGGGACCTAGTACTGAGCCCTGTGGAACCCCACTGAAAACATCCTTCCAGTCACAAAACATCCATCAATCATTCCCCTTTGCTTCCTACTTCCAAGCCAATTTTGGATCCAGGTTGCCACTTTGCCCTGTATCCCATGGGTTTTAACCTTCATGACCAGTCTACCATGTGGGACCTTATCAAATGCCTTGCTAAAGTCCATATATACTACATCGTATGCACTACCCTCATCGACCCTCTTGGTTACCTCCTTAAAATATTCAATTAGGTTAGTCAAACACGATCTTTCCTTAACAAATCCGTGCTCACTGTCCTTGCCTTTTTAAATGCAGATTTATCCTGCCTTTCAGGATTTTTTCCAATAATTTTCCCACCACTGAGGTTGACAGGCCTGTAATTACTCCGCCTATCCCTTTCTCCCTTCTTAAAGAAGGGTATTACATTAGCAGTCCTCCAATCCTCCGGCACCATGCCCAGATCCAAAGAGGACTGGAAAATGATGGTCAAGGCCGCTGCTATTTCCTCTTTTACTTCACTCAACAGCCTGGGATGCATTTCATCCGGGCCTGGGGACTAATCTAAATTCAAAGCTGCTAAACCCCTTAATACTTTCTCTCTCTATATTTATTTCATCCAGAATATTATACTCCTCCTCGATCGCATTATCTGCATTACTCCTTCCCTTTGTGAAAACAAACGCAAAGTATTCGTTAAGAACCAACATCTTCCGCCTCCACACAAAGATTACCCTCATGGTCTCTAATAGGCCCTACCCTTTCTTTAGTTACCCTCTTACTCTTAATATATTTATAGAACATCTTAGGGCTTTCCTTAATTTTACTGGCCAAGAATTTCTCATGCTCTTAGCATTCCTAATATCCTTTTTAATTTTGCCTCTTAACTTTCTATATTCCTCTAAGGATTCTAAAGTGTTTAGCCGTTGGTATATGACACAAGTGTCCCTTTTTTTTCTTAATCCTCCCCTGTAAGTCCCTAGAGTTCCAGGGGGCTCTAGAATTATTTTTCCCAGCCTTTTTCTTTAAGGGCACATGTTTGGCCTGAGCCTTCCGGATCTCCTCCTTGAATGCCTCCCACTGTTCCGACACTGATTTACCCACAATATCTGCTTCCAGTCCACTATGGCCAAATCACTCCTTAACTTAGCAAAATTAGCTTTTCCCCAATTCGGAACTTTTATTCCAGGCCTATTCTTGTCCTTATCCATAACCAACCTGAATCTGACTGAATTATGGTCACTGGCATTCAAGTGCTCTCCCACTAATACCCCTTCAACCTGCCCAGCTTTATTCCCAAAACTAAATACAACACCCTCTTGTGTTGGGCTTGCTACGTACTGACTAAAAAAAGTTCTCTTGAATTCATTTCAAGAATTCCGCACCCTCTATACCCTTCACACTAAATTTGTCCCAATCAATATTTGGATAGTTAAAATCCCCTACTATTGCTATGCTATGGTTTTTGGACTTCACAGCAATATTTGCTCCTCTATCTCCCTCCCACTGTTTTGGGGTCTATAATACACGCCCAGCAGTATGATCACCCCTTTTTTTATTTTTCAGTTCGACCCATATGGCCTCATTTGATGATCCCTCTATCATATCATCCCTCCTCACCGCTGTAATAGTTTCTTTAATCAGTACTGCACCCCCCCCCCCTTTGTACCCCCCCTCTCTATCTTGTCTAAAAATCCTGTAGCCAGGGAATATTGATCTGCCAAACCTGCCCCTCTTTCAGCCATGTTTCTGTAATGGCTATAATGTCATACTCCCAAGTGTCTACCTGTGCTCTTAGCTCATCCGCCTTATTCGCTATACTCTTTGCATTAAAGTATATACCATTCAGCACAGGAAGACCTCCTTGCTTACTACATACTAAGCCCTGTTTCCTCTGTCTTACAGATTCGCTTTCTAAATTCCTGCTATCCAATTTCTGCTTTACTTCCTTCGCTTTTATATTCGTTCTCAAGTTCCCATCCCCCTACCAAGCTAGTTTAAACTCTTCCCAACAGCACTAGCAAAACTCCCTGCGAGGATATTGGTCCCGGCGCTGTTGAGGTGCAACCCGTCCAGTTTGTACAGGTCCCATCTCTCCCAGAAGCATCCCAATGCTTCAAGAATTTAAAACCCTCTCTCCTCCACCAACTTTCCAGCCACATGTTCATCCTCTTTACCCTTCTATTCTTGTACTCATTAGCACGTGGCACCGGTAGTAACTTGGAGATTACTACCTTTGAGGTCCTACCCTTTAATTTTCTTCCTAGCTCCTACACAAATTCTTCCTGTCGGACTTCATCCCTCATTTTACCTATGTCGTTGGTCCCGATATGGACCATGACCTCTAGCTGTTTCCCCCTCCCCCCGCCCCCCCCCTGCTCCAGGATGCCCTGCGTCTGCTCTGTGACATCCTTGAGGCACAAAACCATTCGGGAGTCACGTCTACAGCTGCAGAAACGTCTGTCTGTTCCCCTAACTATAGAATCCCCTATCACTAGGGCTATTTTGTTCTTTGTCCCTCCCCCCTGTGCAACTGAGCCACTCGTGGTGCCTTGGAATTGGCTCTGGCTGCACTCCCCAGAGGCACCATCGTCCTTACTGATACTCAGAAGTGAATATCGGTTTGAAAGCGAGATGGACTCACGGGGGTCTCCTGTGCTACCTGCCTAGCACACTTACTGCGTCTGGTGGTCACCCACTTCCCCTCTACCTGCATGCCTTTAAGCTGTGGGGTGACCACCTCCTGAAATGAGCTATCCACGTAGCTCTCAGCTTCACGGATGCACCATATTGACTCCACCCGCTGCTCCAGCTCCAAAATGCGGAGCTCGAGTAGTTGAAGCTGGAGACACCTTGTGCACACATGGTTGTCTAGGCTGCGCGAAGCATCCAGGACTTCCCACATGCCGCAGGATGTGCACTCCATGGGACTGAGCTGCCCTGCCATCCCTCTAACCTTATCTCGTTTAAAGTCTACTTGAAAAGAAATAGTGAAAAGTCAGCTGCTTACCAACTCACCTCACCAACCTCTGTAGCCTCCCGACCTCTCGGCCTCTGGATAATAAATGCGTATGAGCTGGATGCAATGGTGGAGGAGGTTTGCAGAAGAAGGGTGGGGCGAGGTCTTGGGGAGATTTATAAATAAGGACGAGAATTTCAGAATCAATGACCCTTCAGTTTTGTAGCATGGCAAGTGTGTTCCTATATATGCACAGTGCCATAGGTTACATCCTGTCTTTCACTGTCTGAAGGTCAGTGTGCAGTATAAGCAGATCGGAGAGTCTCCTGATAGTTTAGCTCTTGAGCCTGGTTAAATCTGCCATCCAAATCCAGGGTGCATCCTCTGTCGTCGAGCTACAGTACGCGGATGCGCTTGCATCTGCGTACATACAGAGACTGAACTCCAAGTCATAGTCAACATCTTCACTGAGGCATACGAAAGCATGGGCCTTACACTAAACATCCGTAAGACAAAGGTCCTTCACCAATCTGATCCCACCACACAGCACTGTCCCCCAATCATCAAGATCCACGGCGCGGCCCTGGTCAACGTCGACCACTTTCCATACCTTGGGAGCCTATTTCGGCAAGGGCAGACATAGATCACGAGGTTCAACACCGCCTCCAGTGCGCCAGCGCAACCTTTGGCCGCCTGACGAAGAGAGTTTTCGAAGATCAGGCCCTCAAATCTGCTACCAAGCTCATGGTCTACAGAGCTGTAGTGCTACCTGCCCTCCTGTATGGCTCAGAGACATGGACCATATACAGTAGACACTTCAAATCGCTAGAGAAATACCACCAATGATGGCTCTGCGAGATCCTGCAAATCTCCTGGGAGGACAGATGCACCAACGTTGGTGTCCTCGATCAGGCCAACATACCCAGCATTGAAGCACTGACCACACTCGACCAGCTCCATTGGGCGGGCCACATTGTTTGTATGCCTGACACAAGACTCCCAAAACAAGCACTCTGCTCGGAACTCCAACACGGCAAGCGAGCCCCAGGTGGGCAGAGGAAATGTTTCAAGGACACCCTCGAAGCCTCCTTGATAAAGTGCAACATCCCCACCGACACCTGGGAGTCCCTGGCCAAAGACCGCCCTAAGTGGAGGAAGAGCATCCGGGAGGGCGCTGAGTACCTCGTGTCTCGTCGCCGAAAGCATGCAGAAAGCAAGTGCAGGCAGCGGAAGGAGCGTGCGCCAAACCAAACTCCCCACTCACCGTTTCCTTCAATGACTATCTGTCCCACCTGTGACACAGACTGTAATTCCCATATTGGACTGTATAGTCACCTGAGAACTCACTTTTAGAGTGGAAGCAAGTCTTCCTCGATTTCGAGGGACTGTCTATGATGATGATGCATAAAATCAGCGGACGAAGTTCTTTAGCCTGCTTGCCAGTATTTTGAGTTCTAGTCTGTGCATTGATGACTTGAATACATGTATGCAATGTATTCCAGTTCTCTGGATACCTTCCTGGATCAGTAGGCACTGCATGATGCATTTAATATTATTTCACCCAATTTCATAGTCTTACTTTTTCACAAAGTTCAAAAATAATTTAAATGATCAGTTTGGTTGGACCACCCATAAAATATTTGTGTTGTCCCACCTTTTAAAGGGAAGGCAATTAATTGTTGATGTATTCTTGTGGAATTTGCTCAATACCATATCCTGCTAGTCCATTAAAAAATTTGCAGACTATACCAAATTGGGAGCAGTGGCAAAGGATGAATATCAATGCGCACAAATTCATAAGGATCTTGACAAGCTTGTCAGTGAGCGTAGAAATGGCAGATGCGATTTAATACAGGGAAATGTAAAGTTATTTGGTAGCAGGAAGATTGATGTGGGTTAAGTGCTAAATGGGAATGTATTGAGGAATCGGAGCAGGAGAGAGAGACAGGATACTAAAACCATCAGCACAATGTTCCCAGTCTGTTTAAACAAACAGAATGTTGGGATGCATAGCGAGGAGTATAATATGTAAATCCAGAGAGGTCTTTTTAAAACTATTTGACCCTAGCGAGACTACATATGTGTGCCGTTCTAGCTTCCCCATTTCAAAAAGGATATTCAGTTATTGAAGGGCATACAGAAAAGGGCTACAGGGTTGATGTATGAGGTGAGATAGAGTACCCTATGAAACGAGGAGAGGATATCATAAAAGTTTTTAAAATTATGAAAGGTTTGGATCAATTGGATCCAAGTAAGCATTAGTGCCATGCGCAGAATTTAAGTACAAGGGGTCATATTTACAAATTAAGGACTGAAAATTAAAATAAGATATGTAAGAGAAACTCTTTTAACTAAAATGTGGTAAGTATGTGGAACAGATTACTGGCACGAGTGCTGAAACTGGATACTTTAATGGGCCGTAATTTGCGGCCCCTATGGGCACGTACGAGGTGCACACGCACCTGTAGGAGCCAGGCAATTTCCAGGTTTAGGCATGCGCTGCACAGGTGCTAAAACCCGGAACTTGCAATCCATCAAGAATTCTTTGACAGATCGCACGCATCCCCGGGATAAGGAGCTCCGCAGGCGGAGAGTTGGGCTATTTGCCCAGAAAATGCCCGTGAAATTCTTACGCCTGGTAAAAGCATGTGTAAGGCCTGAAAATTATTTTTATGTTTTTTAAAACTTTTACACTGGTAAAAGCATGGGTAAGGCCTGTTTTTTTTTTTTACCAGCGTAAGAGTTTTTAAAAAACATAAAAATAATTTTTATTTCATTCATTTAAACATGAAAACACATACAATAAGTTAAGGTTATTTTTAGCCCCTTTAAAACATTAAATTTTTGAAAAATAAATTTAAATGTTTGTTTTAAATGTTTAATTGTATTCTAATTATTAAAAAAAATATATTTGTTATGTTAAATGTATTTTTATGTGATCCCGATTCATGCTTATGGAGATTCTGTGCATATGGAATCCCCATAGGCATGAATGAGGATTCCTTTCTTTGATGGTTGGGCCGGCCCACGTAATCCCAGGGGCGCTTGCAAACCGCATCCACCCTGGGATATGTGAGCCTCTCTGCAGGCCTACACGTAGAGTGTGTTTCAAGAAGGAACTAGACTCGTTCTTGTCAACAGGATGATTAAAATTCTCCAAGGTCATATAGTGGACAGATGGGCTACATGGTCCAAAGGTTTTCTGCCTGAAACAGTTACTATGATACTAAAATAAGCCATGTAATTCCTGTGTCCTGTAAAGTGTATATTGCATGGGCATCGTGGTGGCATACCACTGCAAGGTTCAGTGCGAGCTGGTGCAGGAGGGCGACGGCAGCGAAGAGGGATGTCATCAAGGTCCAGGTCGGTGATTGGAGCATGAGCAGGTACAGCAGGATCGGCGAGAGATTGTAGAGGGACGTGATCGGGGCCCAGGAGAGGCGCGAGTTCGAGGCCAGAAGAAGCGAGGGCCCAGGGGCAGCACGGGTCAGCCCGCACTGCGATATGTGCACACACTAGGTCCATGCAGCAGAGCTGGTCTCCAGTCGTTTTGATTAATCCTTGCCACTAGACCAAGACCTAGCTCTGTCAAGCCCGTGTGATGGCTGGTGTTCAACGGCCACCATACGTTTTTTAAAAAAAATCCATGCACAGGTATCTTCCACCCTTCAATATGTAGTTTAGGACCTGGAATATTAGGTCCTTCATTGAAACACCTGTGAACTCATCCCTTTTTGGCGTGGAAGCAAGTCATCCTCGTTTCGAGGGACTGCCTATAATGATGATGATATGATAGTGTATAGTATTTCACATCAATGTACTTAAGAATCCATCTGCCATTCGTTTAGCAATTTTTTAGTTTCCCCAGATTCCTTTGAATACTATCAACTTTTCTTACATTGGTTATTTGACTTTGTTGCTTAGTGTCATCAGAAAACTTTCTAAGAGAAAAATCCTCTTCCATATAACATGGTTGATTTAAACTGCAAGCGACCCTGAGAAAACCCTTGATAGTTACCATTCCATTTTGCTTTGTATTGGGCAGTTCACAGTCCAGCCAGTGAACTTGCTATTATTTTCATGAACTTTAATCCTCTTTAAGTTGCAAATATGGAACTTTTATCTGATGCCTTCTAAAAAACCAAGTGAATTGTATCTACTAGTTAGCCCTTACCCACTTCAAAGAATTGCAGTGAATTTGTGATGCAGAACCTGTTTAAAACCATTCCTTATGGCCTCTGCACTCTTTAAAAGAACATTGATGGGTCACATTAAATGTTCTTGAGGATTTTCTGTGCGACTGATGTTAGGCTAACTGGTCTATGATGATTTGATTCATGACGAACTTTTTTTTAATATAAGCTAATATTAATTAAGCTGTAGCCCTCAAGTAGAGCTTGTGTATTTATGGAGCTCCTAAAAATTTGAACCCAAGTCTCATTTGTTTCTTTACATAGTCTGGTGAGGAAATCTCACCTGGTCTAGGAGCCCTGTTTATATAGTGATAAAGTTCACCCCTCAATTTTAGCAAAAATGTTATTTCTCCACTTTGTACTTCTACTTTTTGTTAAATTAGAAAATAACACACTTAATTCCTTCGAGTTAATTGTAAATCCTGACATTATACATTCTGAAGTAATTTCACAAGGTCTGAAATTTGTGCATTTTCGTTTGTTAATAGTGTGATTAGCAGCAGAGAGTTTGTTGAACAAGAACATACTTTTATTTTATGCCATTTCAGATACATTTTATTATAGAATGTCATTTAAAATATATTGATCATACAAATGTTTTGATGTTTAGTCGGAATTGATACAGGTCACACTGGTTTGAAAACAGGAGTTCTCAATCCATTTAGGGTTGTCTGATGCAGGAAAGCTGGCTATGTGAAAATGTACAAGAACTAACCTATAAGGCATTTGACGGAGAAATGTAATCAAATCTGTTTGAATTTAGACTATTTACTGTGGGAATAGAAGCTAATTCACCCCAAGACTGAAAACCATGACCTAGTTGACATTCAAATGCTCAAACTACTGAACTGACAAGATACTAACTGTACAATCTTTTTAAAACGTTTCAATCTTTTGCAAGGGAAATTATATTTACAAATTATTCTTAAATTTTCCACTGTTCCTATATAGGTATTTGTCAACTGTGCTCAAAATATAACAGTCAGTTGACTTACTGCATTGCATCTGGATTTGTTTCTGCTAAAAGTACTTGTAGTTTGTGGAGATATGTAAGAAACAAATGTTGAAAGATTTGGTTTCTGGCACAAGACCTTTGGATATTGTTCCTGAATGTGCCAGCCAAAGAGCAAAAGACCTGTGTGTCATAATTTTTTTGTTGTAAGTCTCCCTCCAGTTACTCCTTGTACTTTATTTTGTGTTGACAAAGACATTGGGCCCAAGTTTGCCCCCTCTGCTAGTATGGTGCACCTCCATGAGGTGCGCCGACTTTGTAGAACAGAAACGGCGCCGATTTCTTACCTCCGTATTCTCCCCGTTGGTTCCAGGCCTGTGGCCTGTGGCGCAGCGCATTGGAATGCGTGGTGGGCGGAGCCAGGTCCTGGCGCTGAAAACAGTGCCGGGACCTCTACACATGCACACTAGAGTCTGCGCGCATGTGCAGTAGCTCCTGGCAGGCCGTTTCTGCAAACGCGCGTTGCAGACTGTGTGGGAGGGGCCCGAAGCACGCCGCCCCTAGCCCTGGCCGAATGGGCTCCCTCATCGGCGGTTAGAGTGTGCTGTGTCAACTCTGACCTGATTGTAAAACTCATGAAGAGTTTCTGGGGATCTGGGTTTGTAACTCTCGACTAGATGGACTGGGGATTCATGCTGGTGTTTGATGCCATGCTGGACATCAGTCTAGACGTGCCAAACTCTTACAGGACTCTGAAGGGGTTTGTGGGCCATTGTCATCAGCAAGCGGTCAACACCAAAGCCCTCCAAGATCAGTGCCCCAAACGTGAAGCCAGGCCCTCTGTGAGCAAGGATGGGAGTAACTGCGTTGCGCAGGCAGCCCAGTAAGCGGTCCCGACAGCAGGAGCAGATGCGCCTGAGCCGAGGGAACGTCCACCGTATCTCGGGCGAACAAGATCCTCAGGATACTGAAGTCCAAGGGGCTGACTCCAGACCTTCCAAAGGATTTGTACCATTGATCAAGAGGGTACTTCCACCTTCCCCCTCTCCTCTCTCTTTCCCCCCCCCCCACTCCTCTCCTCTCTTTTCTCTTTCCCCCCCCCCCCAACCTTCCCCACCCCTCCCCCTCCTAGCCCTGGCCGAATGGTCTCCTTCATCGGTGGCCCGCTGCCTTCCCAGGCTGTGTTTTGGTAGGACTTCTATTTTTTATTTGTTATTGATTGATTGATTGCTTATTACTTTGGTCTTGGTGTTTTAGGTGCAGGGTTCCTTCTATTTTTTATTAATTAATTGCTTATTACTTTTTGTGCTTTGTTTGGTGCTTGGTGGTGCTTTAAATGTAGTTACTGGCGCCGATTTCTTAACTCTAGGTAAGGCTATTCTGTGCGGACAGAAATGGCAACATACGCTGGCCTAAGTTAGTTTGGAACAACTATTTGCTGGCCAAACACCTAAAACAGGGGTAAGTGGTTGGGAACGGCCCCTTTTGGGAAAAAAAAACTGAACTAAAAAAAAAACCTAACTAACTCACTTACGTTGGCGCAAATTAAATGGCCAGAATTGCAACTAAAAAGATAGTCCATAAAAATCAAGTTGCTCCAAAAACAAAGGAGCAACTCCTGGGGAAACTTCAGCCCATTGATTCCAGGTCCATGAGCTTGACCTATAGTTACTTCGGTATCCATGTGACAAGCAAATATCTGGCTTGATAATCCCCCCTTCAAACTCCACTAAAGGCGTTTAATACAGTCATTACAGCTTTAAAGCACTTGCACACAGACTTACCATTGTGTTACATTAAAAGTAGTTTATTCTCAAAGAATACAAAGCTGTGCAGAGCACTTACAAATTGAGGAAAACAAGTCGTTTAGACCGAGATCAACATTTGTTGTCAACAACAGTATAATAACCATGACTTTATAAGCCTGATTTTGTGGTTTGAAGTTTGATTTGTCACTCCGTTGGCATACTGATTTCATTTACCAGTAGATGTAAAAGGTCAGATTAAACATTCAGCCTTTGTTGTGAAGCACCAAAAGGAGTAATGTTTCTGAGAAGCTATTCTTAAATTAAACTTTGTCAAGTGAGTCCATTTTGCAAAGTGGACGTAACTTTTTGTTTAAGTAGTCTAATTTTAGGTTATTTATGTATAAAGGGAAAAAATACAATATGCAAGCCTGCTCTCAGACAAGTCTTATTTGTGATGTTGTTTTGTAAGCACTTTACCATGTATGCTCTGAATAATAACTGTTTTGGGAAAGACTAGTGCTATTGATGTTTCCTTTGTGACACCAGTCATGGTTGATGAGGGTCAATGTGCTGGAATACCATTTTCAATCAATGATATTATTTAACAGATCATAATATTTTCTGAAGTAACATTAAGTAATTGCTAACGATTATAAGTATGATTATTGCTGTTTGAAGTCCCTTTTTACATTAGACCTTTCTGATTTGTTTTTAGTGCCACTTAATACTAAAATTAAACATTTAAAACACCATACGATTGTGTTAATATTTAGGGCAAAAGATACTGTTGTAAAGGTCCTGGGACGTTGCGGAGAAATGCGAATTTCTGATTCACCAAGCAGCGGCAGTGCTGAGAAATTGTCTTCCACCACACTAATCATCCAAACATTCTCTGCTTTCTTTTCCCCTGCAGTTCCCACAATCATTTTGTCATCTTCCCCCTACCCATCCTTTTTTTTAAGGTGTTAGCAATCTCGCCTATGTGTCCTACTCCAGGGACTTGAGCATAAAATCTAGGTTAACACTGTAGTGCAATGCTGCACTGTCGGAGGTATTGTCTTTCGGATGAGATATTAAACCGATGACCTATCTGCCCCCTCAGGTGGACGTAAAAGACTCCATGACACTATTTCAAAGAAGAGCAGGGGAGTTATCCCCGGGAATTATCCTGGCCAATATTTATCCCTCAACCAACATCACAATGACCAGATATTCTGTTTTAATCATATTGCTGTTTGTGGGACTTTGCCTTGTGCAAATTGTCTGCCACGTTTCCTACATTACAACAGTGACTACACTTCAAAAAGCAAGTGATTAGATGAAAAGCACATTGGCATGTTCTGAGGTCCTGAAAGGTATTCTATAAATGCAAGCCTTTCTTTTTCTCTTTCTTATTCTTTTTCTTTCTTTATAGAATGATGCAGCACAGAAAAAAGGCTATTTTGCAGAGCTATCCAATTAGTCCTATTCCTCTGCTCTTTCCTCCTAGCTGTGTAGTGGCTGTTGAATCTGCTTCCACTATCTTTTCAGGCAGTGCATTGCAGATCACAACAACTCGTTGTGTAAAAATATTTTTCCTCATGTCGCCTTAGTTGTTTTGCCAATCACCTTAAATCTGTGTCTTTTGGTTACTGTCCCTCTGCCACTGGAAACAGTTTCTCCCTATTTACTCTTAACAAATCCGATCATGATTTTGAACACCTCCTCTTAACCTTCCCTGCTCTAAGGTGAACAACCCCAGCTTCTCCAGTCTCTCTACATAACTGAAGTCCCTCATCCCCAGTACCATTCCAGTAAATCTCTTCTGCACCCTCTCTATGGCCTTGACATCCTTCCTAAAAGTTTCCCCAACACCGACGTTGGGTTGACTGGCTTGCAATTTCTGGATTTATCCCCCTCCCATTTTTTTGACAGGGGTATAACATTTGCAATCCTCCAGTCCTCAGGCACCACCCCCATATACAAGGAGGACTGGAATATTGAGGCCAGTGCCTCTGCTCGCTCTTTCTTTCCTTTTTCTTTACTTCATTCTTCCTCCTCTCCTCTTTCCTGTCCCCAGTCCCCTCCTCTCTGCTCCTCCCTGCAAGTTCCTTCCTTCCACCGCTTCCCATCTGCCTTTTTCCCCTCCCCTATCTTTTTTTTATTCGTTCCGGGATGTGGGTGTTGCTGGCAAGGCCAGCATTTATTGCCCATCCCTAATTGCCCCTGAGAAGGTGGTAGTGAGCCGCCGTCTTGAATTGCTGCAGTCCATCCTGCAAGGTACTCCCACAGTGCTGTTAGGGAGGGAGTTCCAGGATTTTGGTCCAGCAACGATGAAGGAACGGCAATACATTTCCAAGTCAGGATGGTGTGTAACTTGGAGGGGAACTTGCAGATGATGGTGTCTCAGTCTAGTTATACCTCCCTCCAATCCTGCTCGACCAGAATACTTCAGTTGGTCTTGACTTCCGGTGTGCAATGTTATGGAAAATCGTTAAATAAAAATTGTTAAGTACTTTTTGCTTTTCCTTACATGGTCAGTATTTAGAATTGCATAGTTTAAGCAAGTGCAGCCATTTGTTAAAGACAAGTTGTATTTGATAAATGTAATAGATTTCTGTGAAAGTGCCCCATTGGCTACATAAAGGAAAATCAGTAGATGTGTATATGGATTTACAGAAGGCTTTCGACAAGATGTTTCACAAGAGGCTTGTTAGAAAAATTCAGATGTGTGAAGATAAGCAGGAATGTAGCAGCATGGATAGAAAGTTGGTCGACAGGCAGGAAACTATAGTAAACTGGTGTTGCTGAGACTAGAGAAGGGCTGGAAGTGGTGTACTTCAGGGATCAGTGCTAGATACACTTTTGTTCTCGGTATACATGTATAATTTGGACTTGGCTATATGGAACACAATCTTCAAATTTACTGACAAAAAAGTAGACGATTTATAAATAGTGAGGAGGACTGTAAAAGACTTCAAGAAGATGTCAGTGAGCTGAATGGACTGGCAGCTGCAGTGTAATATTGGATAAGTGTGAGATAATACATTTTTGTGGGATAAGTGTGAGATAATACATTTAGCAAGAAATAGGAGTTTACAGTTATGGAAAGACACTGAAGGATGTGGATGAACAATTTGTATTTGTATAGAGATCAAGCGTGGATTGGGAGGTAGCATATGTAACACCACTATTCAAGAAAGGAGGGAGAGAGAAAACAAGGAACTACAGGCCAGTTAGCCTGACATCAGTCATCGGGAAAATGCTGGAATCCATTGTTAAGGAAGTGGTATCAGGGCACTTAGATAATCATAACTTGATTAGGCAGAGTCAACATGGTTGTATGAAAGGGAAATCATGTTTAACAACTTTATTTTTGAGGATGTAATTAGCAAGGTAGATAAAGGGAACCAGTGGATGTAGTATATTTGGATTTCCGAAAGGCATTAGATATGGTGCCACATAAAAGGTTATTACACAAGATAAGGGCTCGTGGGATTGGAGGTAATGTATTAGCATGGATAGAGGATTGGTTAACAGACAGAAAACAGAGAGTAGGAATAAATGGGTCTTTTTCAGGTTGGTAGGCTGTAACTAGTGGGGTGCCGCAAGAATCAATGCTGGGGCCTCGGCTATTTCCAATCTACATTAATGACCTAGATGAAGGGACCGAGTGTAATGACAATAGAAAGCTAAGTGGGATAGTAAGCTGTGAGGCATATAGATAAACTAGGTGAGTGGGCAGTAAGGTGGCAGATGGGGTATAATGTAGGGAAATATGAGGTTATTCACTTTGGTGGAAAGAATAGAAAAACAGAATATTTTTTAAATGGTGAGAAACGTTTAAATGTTGATGTTATGAGAGATTTGGGTGTCCTTGTGCAAGAAACACAGAAAACTAGTATGCAGGTACAGCAAGCAGGAAGGCAAATGGCATGTTGTCCATTATTGCAAGGGGGTTGGAGTATAAGAGTAAGGAAGTCTTGCTACAGTGCCTTGGTGAGACCACACCTGGAGTACTGTGCACAGTTTTGGTCTCCTTATCTAAGGAACGATATACTTGCCTTGGAGGTGGTGCAACGGAGGTTCACCAGATTGATTCCTGGGATGAGAGGACTGTCTTATGATGAGAGATTGTGTCGAATGGGCCTATACTCTCTGGAGTTTAGAAGAATGAGAGGTGATCTCATTGAAACATACAAGATTCTGAAGGGGATTGACGAAGTAGATGCTGAGAGGTTGTTTCCCCTGGCTGAAGGGTCTCAGTATCAGGATAAGGGGTAGGTCATTTAAGACAGAGATGAGGAGGAATTTCTTCACTCAGCAGGTTGTCAATCTTTGGAATTCTCTGCCCCATAGGGCTGTGATTGCTGAGTCTCTGAATTTATTCAAGGCTGAGATAGATAGATGTTTGGAGTCTAGAGGAATCAAGGGATATGGAGATGGGGCGGGAAAGTGGAGTTGAGGTCGATGATCAGCCATGATCCAACTAAATGGCGGAGCAGGCTCGCTGGGCCGTAGGGCCTACTCCTGCTTCTATTTCTTATGTTCTTATGAGGATTAAATGCATAATTCCTGAAAGAATGAGTAGAGGTAGATGAAGCCATAAAAATGGCTAATATCATTTTTGTGTTTTAAAATAGGGTCATAAGAGTACAAAAGTAGAAAGTAATGATGAATTTACACTGGGTTGTTGGAGCATGGAATGTTTTGCACAGGGAGTGGATGAGGAAGAGACCATTGTATCTTTTAAGGGATAATTGAACAAGTACTTGAAGCAGAGGAAGATGGAAGACTATGAAGATTGTGCAGGAATAGTTTTGGATTGCTCCAGCAAAGAGCCAGCACGGATTCAATGGGCAAAGTGGCATCCTTCTGTACTGTAAACTTCTTTTATTCTATTTTTGTGCCAAGGTTGTTGTTTATGCAACCTATTAACAGCTATATTTTTATTTGCAGTTAGAAAGAGTGAGAGAGAATATAATGAATTATTGCAGCTGCAATGCATAAGGAAATTACTATTTATTTTCCAAGAGACAATCAAAAACACTTCACTGTCTCTAGAGAGGCTTCTTAAAAACTTGTTTTGAAATTCTTTAACTCATTGTAGATGTGATTTCCATCCCACTTCAACACCCCGGTCGGTACCTCACTTGGAATAGAGCAATTTCTGACTCTGTGCGAGCAACACCACGGGAGGTCTGTTGGCTTGTTCCCTTACACTCGCTCACTGTCAGTTTCGATATTATATTATATATACCATAATTTGTCAGACTCTGGATAACACACTTTGACAAAGGCTTTTACTTACCCTTGTTTCTTCTGATCCAAAGCCTGAAATTTACAATGAGCAGCAATTTACAAGCAGCTGCAATTACTTGGATTACCATAGGGTCGATTTCAACAGTCTTCTTAAAGAAAAGAGCTGGGAGCAGATAAACATCACGACCATGCCCCAGACCCCAGCCTACCTGTGAGTAATGCCACAGGAGATTCACTGGTATGGTATAAAATAATCAAATGGCAGAAACCTTGGGTAATAATTTGCAATATAGTTGCTATTGCTTCATGGATTTTATGCAGTACAGCAAATTGAAATCAGCAGCCCATCCCATTTGTTTGTGTGTCTCGAGGAAAAAAACATGCTTTTTACAAGCAGAACAGAATCAATAAACACAGACTGGCTAATCGATGATGCACCAGTATAATGTATCTTTCGATGTTCCAGTAGGTTCCCAGTTTGAAGTGAAGGGGCTGCCTGACCTTTAAACTGACAAAATGAATCTGACAATTTTGTTCTAGTTTCTGCCCATTGTGCATCCATCACTTCATAATGTCTGCCAGGATGAGTTTTGGAATCAGAACATAGTAATGAAACCTACCTAATTATTGTGCAGAAATATTTTAAGTCTGAGATCGGGAGGAGCTGGGGGGGGGTGGTGCAGGGAGCAGTCGGAGATCGGAGGAATCTGACATCGGGAGGAATGGGGAGTTGGTTATCAGGGTGCGGTGGAGAGGGGAGTAAGAGATGGGGGTGAGTCGGAGATCCGGATGCAGTGGGTGGGGAGTCCAAGATCAGGGCTGTGATGGGGTTGGGGAGAGTCGGAGGTCCAGGGGTACAGTGGGGTAGGGGGAGTCGGAGATCTGGGGGTGGAGTGGAGGAGAGAGGAGTCAGAGATTGGGGGTGCGATGGGGTAGGGGGTGTCGGAGATTGGGAGTGGGAGGAGTCGGAGATCTGGGGTGGAGGGGGGGTGAGCTGGAGATTCGGGGGTGGGGTGGAGTGGGGGTGGGAGGAGTCGGAGATCTGGGGATGTGGGGGGGCGGGGGGGGGGAAGAGTTGGAGATCTGGGGGTGTGGTGGTGGGGGTGGGGGGGGAGAGTCGATCTGGGGGTACGGCGGAGCGGGAGGAGTCCCTACCCCGCCTCCTTTTACCTGCCATTTTCCCGAGGGCTGGGAAAGCTGGCCGCCATGATTAAAAATAACCATGGTTAAAACTCGGCCTCTATGGTTAAAATGGAGTCACGCAGCCTCCTTAAAAGGTTTTACTGTCCGACCTTCTGAGAGCAGATTGGTCGCCCACCCCCATTAAAACCGCATGTGGGAGGGTTGGAGGCAGGTCGCGGTCGGGTTTGAGATTTTGAAAATCTTTACTTCCCTCACCTGCCCCCAATCCACCCGTCCTTGCTGGGGGGGGGGAATTTAACCACCAGAGTCTGTGATAGGATAGAGGGCACAAGTGATTAAATGACACAAGTGATGATGCGCATCTGAAGCGCATGACAGAAGCGCATGGCGGTGATACTGGAACACTATGGAAACTGTTAGAAATTATGCTGTATTCACATGGTTGTGTTAGAACTGGAGTCAAAAGGTCTCCTCAGGCTAGTAGTTTTGGTTACTGCGGATGGGATAGCATTCTGTACTATGTACAAACTCCCTGTTGCCAAGCGATGATCTGTTGTTTTTAAGTTAAGATTTGAACCTTGTTGATGTATTTTATGTATACTGCTAAGGTAGGGATTGAAGTTCATTTAACAGAACTGCTTTCGAAGATGAGTAAAAGTTAATCTCAGAATGGAGTAGTTTGCTAGGTTGTAAAGAAGGTAATGACTGACTGAAGTGAGATAGCTCTGGCTTTGGACCTCAAGGTTGAGAAGGTACAGGACCAGGCCTTGTATTAATTGTACCCGAGAGGATAGGGATGAGAGAGATAACACAGATCTCAAAGGAAGAACCTTTAGAAAGTATAAACAGAAAAGGCATGCGAACAAGATCATGAGATATCGTTAGGGAGGGCTTTGTTTCAAAAATCGAGACAAAGAACTCGATGCCCTATTGGATGCTGAGCTTTTAGGGGAACCCCTATAGGCCAAAAGGTCTCGTCAATATCCCATCCCAAGCCCACCCCTAAAAGGAGAATAAAAGTAATCTCCTGGGGGCTTGTCCTTTCAGGCAGTGGCGGTGAGAGTTATATAGAAGTTGGGCTGGTTTTTTGAGAGTGGTCCCATGCTCTAAGAGGCTCTAGACGAAAGGAAGAGAGGCTGCTCAGTGAACTGCTCACGTGTGCTCAACCGTCTGTCCGATCGGATTGGTACCAGTTACTTGTCACGGTCGTATGTTTTTGCTGTATAACTAATGTGTTATATTCCATCTTAAACCCTGATTAAACACAATATTGGTTTGCAGTCGATCCTGATTATTTAAAGTGACCAGAGATAGCCATAAACTTGTTATTTCTAACAAACAAAAGATGGGTCCAGAGAAGATGTATATGCTTGCAGAATATCCAAGTGAAAATGGGAGTGGTGGTTAAGAGTGGAACCAAGCGAAGGCAGTCCCACTCAGCTGGTTGTTGGTGTGGTCAACTGTTTCAAATGCTGCAGAGACATCGTGGATGAAATGGAGGGAAAATGTACTACTATCACAGTGACAGAAGATGTCATTTATGACTTTGACTAGTGCTATTTCACTGCTGTGGCAGAAGCGGATACATGATTGGAGAGAGTCAAACATGGAATTGGGAGAAAGGTGGGAACAGATTTGGGAGGTGGCAACATTTTCAAGGACTTTAGAGAGGAGGGGGAGTTTGGAGATGGAGAAAAGCTCAGTAGGGAGCTATATATATTATGTTCCAGCATAGGAGTCATTTTTAAACCTCCGAATATAGTCAAAAAATTATTAACCTGTCACTTACGGAACACAGAATTGCTGGCATTTTTGAAAGCAACATTTGAACAGCAGCTGATAGTAAAAAGCTAATTAGCATTCCAGTATCAACTTACCTTGGTTGATCGTATTTTCACTAATCATTTTCAAATATATTTTATATATAAAAAGCATTACGAATGTGCCATTTTTACATTACACAAAATAAAAATATTTGTTGAGTCCAGTGTGTATACAGGTACTACCTACATAGACATGTTTGTCAGTACCTAAAGCGCAATAAAAAATGACATTTATTAGCTATAACATTTATTATTGCTATTTAAATTCAATTTTATAAATGTAATGAAAATATTCCTCCATTTGCCATTGTTCAGATTTAAGTGAAGAATTTTGCTTGTGAAAATGTTATTGGAGAAGGTTTTGCTTACATATGATGAGGTCAGCTATGATATATGTACAGCCATTAGGTGCTTTAGAATAGAAATTGCACAACTTCAATTGATTTATGCTCAGACACAAATAAATGAAGTAGTTTTGTAGACAGACTTGGGACTACAGTTACTGTAGTTTTTATCTGCTTCAATCAGTCTTGGCTAAATACAGTCTCTCTTTACTGATTGAGTGTTCCAATAATCAAGTTTGTCACTACTTCAAGCTCTATAAAAGGAGACAATGTTTATTTGCTGTAACTATTACTATTGCTAGTTAAATAAATTCAGTTTCATAAATATAGTGGTAAATCAATTGTTTAAATACAACAGGCTTGCATGTGTGATTTTTTTTTCAAAGGCTGATGCTGAAAAGGCCAGGAAGGATGGCATATTGAGACCTTTCAGATTTTCTGACTCGCATCATTTTTTCCAATCTTTAAACTGCTATTACAGAAATTCTCAATTTTATAAGTCAATGTTCTTTCCATCTGCTCACTCAGTCAATTTAGATATTTGTGGTGACACGTGACCCAAAAATCAGAGTTCAGATAAATATTTGCTGTGTGAGTTAATTATTTAGTGATTATATTTGTTGTGAGGTTTCAAGAGACTATCCCTTTTCTCTGCATACCAGGGGTTTAAGTCGAAGCTTTTCAAAACGAAGCTGACATGCTATGTTTAAGCTCCACAGAACTGTATTAAATTTACAATTTCATCCAGTTTACATTTATTCAGATAAGTACAAATTGTTCCATATTTCTGTTCAATACTGTTCCTTAATTCTTGTACGTGGGGTTTAGAGCTAGGCAGATGTGTCCTGGTAGAAAGTCAGCAAAATTATTTATAGGTAAAATCATTTTTAAGAAGTTTTGCTTGAAATTATTCTAATGAGCCATTAAGTAAATATAGCTTATTTTTGGAACGTTACTTGAACCTTAATTTGTCCCAATTTAAACAGTATGGGGGAAAGAAAGAAAAGTGATGTGTTGCGTTACTTTCCAAATACATCCGCTCTCCATTGATCATTTCTTTCAGACGTATGAAGAATGTGAATCTATAAATGCTATTCGCATATTGGAAGTCTGTCAAAAAATGCATTCATCATAATGTCTTGCAAATTTACACTCGAGCAAATAACGAAAGGACCAAACTTGGATTGTTCACTTCTTTTCCCCACCCGAAGGCACAGAGACACAGGCTGGCATTTTCTGGAGTACGTGCGGGCGTGATTGGAGACGGGTTGGTGGGGAAATTTGACACGCAGTGGGTCAGGAACCCGCCACCATCCCCCCCGCCCCCCCCATGCCTTTCCCTCGGCCCATTTGCCGGCGTGACAGCAACCCGACTGGCAGAGATGGGCGGGTTAATTCAAATTATTATTCGGTATTTGTCAGACCCTGAAGCTCCTTTTTAACTCTATCTTTCAAATTTCCATGGAAGAGCATGGGAATCACGCAGCTTGGGAACCACATCTGTGAACCTGAGGCAGAAGTTGAGTGGCCATTGATCCAGCTCATTAGTGCACAGCATGAACAAAGCATGGTTCATCATAGGCAGTCCCTCGAAACGAGGATGACTTGCTTCCACGCCAAAAAGGGATGAGTTCACAGGTGTTTCAATAAAGGACCTAATATTCCAGATCCCGAACTACATCTTGAAGGGTGGAAGATACCTGTGCATGGATTTTTTTAACGTGTGGTGGCCGTTGCACACCAGCCACCACATGGGCTTGACAGAGCTAGGTCTTCGTCCAGTGGCAAGGATTACCCAAGACAATTGGAGACCAGCTCTGCTGCACGGGCCTAGTGCGCACACATATCGCAGTGTGGGCTGGCCCTTGCTGCACCTGGGCACTTGCCTCTTCTGGCGCCGAACTCACGCCTCTCCCAGGTCCCGATCACATTCTCTCGCCGCTCCTTTGCCCCGACCTCACCGCTCCTGCTGTACCTGCCCACACTGCAATCAGCGATCTGGACCTTGATGACATCCCTCTTCGCTGCCGTCGCCCTCCTGCACCAGCTTGCACTGTACCTTGAAGTGATACGCCTCCACGCTGTCCATGGGCTGCAACTCCTTTTATGGCCTCGACCTGGCGCTGATGGTCTCTCACAGGTCGGGGCCGCCACGCTGTCTGAGGGCTGTCGCTCGCCGCTCCTTTCTCCAGATTACTCCCCGTGCTATTAGCAGCATGGAGTCAGTGCTGACGATCTCCCCGCGGATCCTGTGGCCCAGCTCCAGTGCGAACCGCGACTTCCTGATCCCGGTGGCCCTGAGAACCACAACCAACAGCGGCAGGCGGGCCAAGGAGACCGGGAACGGCCAGGGCCCGAGAGCGGTGACAACTCAGATGGAGGCCATTCGGCCTGCCAAGCATGTCCCACTCCCCCACCCTTTCCCCATAGCACTGCAATTTTTTTTCCTTCAGGTACTTATCGAATTTGCTTTTGGAAAAACATGATCGAGTCTGCCTCCATCACCCTTTCAGGCAGTGCTTTCCAGATCCTAACCACTTGCTGCGTAAAAAAGTTTTTCCTTATGCCGCCTTTGGTTCTTTTCCCAGTCACCTTAAATCTGTGTTCTCTTGTTGTCAACCTTTCTGCCAGTGGGAACAGCTTCTCTTTTTCTACTCTGTCTACATCTTTAGAACACCTGTATGAAATCTCCTCTCGACCTTCTTTGCTCCAAGGAGAACAACCCCAGCTTCTCGAGACTATTCACGTTACTGAAGTCCCTCATCCCTGTAACCATTCTCGTAAATATTTTCTGCATCCTCGCTAAGGCCTTCACATCCTTTCTAAAGTGCGGTGCCCAGAATTGGACACAATACTCCAGTTGAGGTCGAACCAGTGTTTTATAAAGGTTCATCATAACTATATTAGAAAAATAGAAACATAGAAAATAGGTGCAGGAGTAGGCCATTCGGTCCTTTGAATGGCGGTGCAGGCTCGATGAGTTCATGGCTGAACATGCAACTTCAGTACCCCATTCCTGCTTTCTCGCCATACCCCTTGATTCCCCCTAGTAGTAAGGACTACATCTAACTCCTTTTTGAATATATTTAGTGAATTGTCCTCAACTACTTTCTGTGGTAGAGAATTGCACGGGTTCACCACTCTCTGGGTGAAGAAGTTTCTCCTCATCTCATTCCTAAATAGCTTACCCCTTATGTGTGACCCCTGGTTTTGGACTTCCGCAACATTGGGAACATTCTTCCTGCATCTAACCTGTCTAAACCCATCGGAATTTTAAATGTTTCAATGAGATCCCCTCTCATTCTTCTGAACTCCAGTGAATACAAGCCCAGTTGATCCAGTCTTTCTTGATATGTCAGTCCCGCCATCCTGGGAATCAGTCTGGTGAACCTTCGCTGCACTCCCTCAATAGCAAGAATGTCATTCCTCAAGTTAGGAGACCAAAACTGTACACAATACTCCAGGTGTGGCCTCACCAAGGCCCTGTACAACTGTAGCAACACCTCCCTGCCCCTGTACTCAAATCTGCTCGCTATGAAGACCAACATGCCATTTGCTTTCTTAACCGCCTGCTGTACCTGCATGCCAACCTTCAATGACTGATGTACCATGACACCCAGGTCTCGTTGCACCTCCCCTTTTCCTAATCTGTCACCATTCAGATAATAGTCTGTCTCTCTGTTTTTACCACCAAAGTGGATAACCTCACATTTATCCACATTATACTTCATCTGCCATGCATTTGCCCACTCACCTAACCTATCCAAGTCACTCTGCAGCCTCATAGCATCCTCCTCGCAGCTCACACTGCCACCCAACTTAGTGTCATCTGCAAATTTGGAGATACTACATTTAATCCCCTCGTCTAAATCATTAATGTACAATGTAAACAGCTGGGGCCCCAGCATAGAACCTTGCGGTACCCCACTAGTCAGTGCCTGCCATTCTGAAAAGTACCCATTTACTCCTACTCTTTGCCCAAGTTTCCACATGATTTGCACCTGATTTTTAGGAGCAACTGGTGGAGAACGGACTATCTTAGAAATCGCAATTCTCCACATTTTTTTTTCTGCAGTTCTAGTCAGGTAGAACAGTTCTACTTTGGAACAGAATTTTTTCTTCAAAAGGGGCCGTGTCCGGCCACTGACGCCTGATTTCAAAGTTTCCACAGTGAAAACGTACTCCAAACTAACTTAGAATGGAGCAAGTGAAGATTTTTGTAGAACTGAAAAAACCTGTTCTACACATTAAAAAATCAGGCGCAGGTTACAAATGAGGCGTCCAGAACGAGGTGGGGGGGGGAAGGGAAGTCATTAAATTCTACAATCAATCCTTATTTATACTTCTACAAATATTATACAAATAAATCCAACCTGAATAAACATTTATAAGCAAAGAAAAGATTAAATAAACCATCTTCCTACCTGTGTGAAAGTGCTTCAGCCAGCCTCACAAGTTCGTTCGTTCGTTCCCGACGGCAGGGGGGGAGGAGGAAGCTGTTCCCGACGGCGGGAGGGAGGGAGTGCGGGACCGACCGACCGACCGCCCGCCCGAACGCAGCGGGGGGGGGGGGGGGGGGGGGATGACGTTCCCGACGGCGGGCGGGCCCGACTGCAGCGGGGGGGGGAGGAAGACGTTGCTGACGGCGGGCGGGAAGGAGACTGTGAGAAGGCTGCAGGAAGCCTCAGTGATGATGTGCTGATGGCAATGTGCTTTTATTAAAAAATGTTCAAAAATTGAACAGCTACAAAGAACTACATAAATGGCCGAGTGCCAATGTTTCCTTCACACTGCGCGAACGCTCCAACGCGCACGCGCAGGGTTGCCGGCAGGAAAAAAACTAATTTAAATAGTACCCGCCCCCTCCCACTTACAAAATCGGCGCGAGTGTAGGCTCCGCCCCCTGGGCGCCGCGCCAAACAGACAAGGAGCTGCAGGGCTCTCCAGAATCGCAAGTTTTTTTTCCGGCGCCGTTTTAGGCGTGTAAAACGGGCGCCCAGCTCGGAGGGGCGCCCGTTTTTTATCGTGTGGAAACTTGGGCCCTATATTTCATCTGCCATGCATTTGCCCACTCGCCTAACCTATCCAAGTCACTCTGCAGCCTCATAGCATCCTCCTCGCAGCTCACACTGCCACCCAATTTAGTGTCATCTGCAAATTTGGAGATACTACATTTAATCCCCTCGTCTAAATCATTAATGTACAGTGTAAACAGCTGGGGCCCCAGCATAGAACCTTGCGGTACCCCACTAGTCACTGCCTGCCATTCTGAAAAGTACCCATTTACTCCTACTCTTTGCTTCCTGTCTGCCGACCAGTTCTCAATCCACGTCAGCACACTACCCCCAATCCCATGTGCTTTAACTTTGCACATTAATCTCTTGTGTGGGACCTTATCGAAAGCCTTCTGAAAGTCCAAATACACCACACCAACTGGTTCTCCCTTGTCCACTCTACTGGAAACATCCTCAAAAAATTCCAGAAGATTTGTCAAGCATGATTTCCCTTTCACAAATCCATGCTGACTTGGACCTATCATGTCACCTCTTTCCAAATGCGCTGCTATGACATCCTTAATAATTGATTCCATCAGTTCACCCATGACCGATATCAGGCTGACTGGTCTATAATTCCCTGTTTTCTCTCTCCCTCCTTTTTTAAAAAGTGGGGTTACATTGGCTACCCTCCACTCCATAGGAACTGATCCAGAGTCTATGGAATGTTGGAAAATGACTGTCAATGCATCCGCTATTTCCAAGGCCACCTCCTTAAGTACTCTGGGTTGCAGTCCATCAGGCCCTGGGGATTTATCGGCCTTCAATCCCATCAACTTCCCCAACACAATTTCCCGACTAATAAGGATTTCTCTCAGTTCCTCCTTCTTACTAGACCCTCTGACCCCTTTTATATCCAGAAGGTTGTTTGTGTCCTCCTTAGTGAATACCGAACCAAAGTACTTGTTCAATTGGTCTGCCATTTCTTTGTTCCCTGTTATGACTTCCGCTGATTCTGACTGCAGGGGAGCTACGTTTGTCTTTACTAACCTTTTTCTCTTTACCTATCTACAGAAGCTTTTGCAGTCCGTCTTAATGTTCCCTGCAAGCTTCCTCTCATACTCTATTTTCCCTGCCCTAATCAAACCCTTTGTCCTCCTCTGCTGAGTTCTAAATGTCTCCCAGTCCCCGGGTTCACTGCTATTTCTGGCCAATTTGTATGCCACTTCCTTGGCTTTAATACTATCCCTGATTTCCCTTGATAGCCATGGTTGAGCCACCTTCCCTTTTTTATTTTTACACCATACAGGAATGTACAATTGTTGTAGTTCATCCATGCGGTCTCTAAATGTCTGCCATTGCCCATCCACAGTCAACCCCTTAAGTATCATTCGCCAATCTATCCTAGCCAATTCACGCCTCATACCTTCAAAGTTACCCTTCTTTAAGTTCTGGACCATGGTCTCTGAATTAACTGTTTCATTCTCCATCCTAATGTAGAATTCCACCATATTATGGTCACTCTTCCCCAAGGGGCCTCGCACAACGAGATTGCTAATTAATCCCCTCTCTTTACACAACACCCAGTCTAAGATGGCCTCCCCCCTAGATGGTTCCTCGACATATCGGTCTAGAAAACCATCCCTTATGCACTCCAGGAAATCCTCCTCCACCGTATTGCTTCCAGTTTGGTTAGCCCAATCTATATGCATATTAAAGTCACCCATGATAACTGCTACACCTTTATTGCATGCACCCCTAATTTCCTGTTTGATGCCCTCCCCAACATCACTACTACTGTTTGGAGGTCTGTACACAACTCCCACTAATGTTTTTTGCCCTTTGGTGTTCTGCAGCTCTACCCATATATATTGCTTTTGTACTCAATGCTTCTATTTATGAAGCCCAGGATCCTGTATGCTTCTTCTTGAAGTCTATCACTATCCTGCTCACTGTTGACTATACTTTCAAGTTTTGTGTCATTTACAAATTTTGATATTGTGCCTGTACATCCAAGTCCAAGTTAATTTTATATATATCAAAAAAAGCAGTACCGACCCCTGAGGAACACCACTGTGTACCTTCCTCCAGCCCAAAAAACAACCATTCACCGCTACTCTCTGTTTCCTGTCACTTAGCCAATTTTGTATCCACGCTGTCACTGTCCCTTTTATTCCAGGGGCTTCAACTTTGCTGGCAAGCCTGTGCCACTTTTTCAAACGCCTTTTGGAAGTCCATGTACACCACATCAACCACATTACCCTCCAGAATGCCCGGACCAGATCCATTCTCAACGCATTGAAATTGACCTTCCTCCAATTAAGTATTCTTACTTTAGATTGCACCCTGTACTTTTCCATAGCTAATCTAAACATAAAATACTATGAGCATTGTTCTCTAAATGTTTCCCTACTGACACTTGCTCCACTTATCCCACCTCATTCCCCAGAACCAGATCCAGCAATGCCTCCTTCCACATTATACTGGAAACGTACTGATCAAGAAAGTGCTCCTGAACATACGTCAGTAATTCTTCCCCCTCTCTGCCCTTTACGCTATTACTATCCCAGTCTATATTAGGATAGTTGAAGTCCCCCATTATCACTACTCTATAGTTCTACACTTCTGCAATTTCCCTGCAAATTTGCTCCTCTATATCCTTCCCACTAGTTGGCGGCCTATGGAATACATCTTGTAATGTAATAGCACCTCTATTGTTTCTCAACTCTAACCAAATAGATTGTGTTCTTGACCCCTCCAGGACATCATCTCTCTCCAGCGCTGTAACATTCTCCTTAACCAATACTGTCACCCCACTTCCTTTCTTTCCTTCGCTTTCTTTCCTGAACACCCTATATCCAGGAATATTTAGTACTCAGTCCTGCCCTTTTTTGAACCAGATCTCCATTATCACCACAACATCATATTCCCATGTGGATATTTGCACCTGCAGCTCACCACGCTTTGTGCGTTTACACATATGCACTGTAAACCTCTCTTAGACCTTCTTGTATTCTCTCTTAGTCTGACCCCACCTAATACCGTACTATTTCTTACTGTAGTCCTATCTGTCCTTCCCAATCCTTTGTGCACTTTGTTTCTTCCTTCTAATGGTACATCCTGGTGCCCATCCCACAGCCAAATTAGTTTAAGCCCTCCTCAACAGCACTAGCAAACCGCCCCCCACGAGGATATTAGTCCCGGCTCTGTTGAGGTGCAATCTGTCCGGTCTGTACAGATCTGACGTCCCCTAGAACTGGTCCCAATATCCCAGGAATCTAAAACCCTCCCTCCTGTGCCATCTCTCTAGCTGCGCATTCATCCTCTTATTTCTATACTCACTAGCTCGTGCACCGGGAGTAATCCAGAGATTACTACCTTTTGAGGTCCTGCTTTTTAATCTCTTTCCTAGCTCGCTAAAATCTGCTTGAAGGACCTCATCTCTCTTTTTACTTAGGTTGCTGGTACCGATATGGACCACGACCTCTGGCTGTTCACCCTTCCCCCTCAGAATGCTCTGTGCAATAAAAACTCCCATCTCACAGCTGATCACTTTCCTAAGGCAGATGCTGTTGCTGACTGCATTGTCAGCACAGATTTAGTGTTTCCAGCAAAGTCGGCTCCACTGTCACCTCATTGGTTGAACTTATCACCTCATTGACAGATTGCTTCTGTCATCTCTGCTTGACCTACCATCTATTCCATCAGCATGGGTGCCATTTATTCTGTCTCACCTTGGTCCTCAGAATCAGACCATGATGAGCCCCAACACCAGCAGCACCAACAACATGACCATCAACCTTTTCCTCAACCATCTGATGCTCTCTGTCCTGTGCAGCATCAGTGCAGGGCTGCGCCACGCCAGAGGCGATACCCCCAACACAGGGTATACAGGCAGAGGATCAGCTTCCTCAACATCGCTTTTGGCACTGCTGCTCAGTCATCGCGCCAGGTCATTGCAGACATTTGCTGGAGCAAGACCTGCAGCCCAGAGCAGCGGGTGGCCACGCCTTACCATTGGCTGTCAAAGTCACCAGCGCCCTCAACAACTTCGTCTCGGGCTCCTTCCAGGGATCTGCAGCAGACATTTGCGGCATCTCTGTCAGCCGCCCACAGATGCATCACCCAGGTGACTGATGCCCTCTTTGACAAGTCAGCTAATATACCAACTTTGTCACTGATGAAGCCAGTGTTACTGAGCGGGCACTCGGCTTTGCCACTCTGGCTGGCTTCCCACGGGTGCATGACATCATCGACTGCACACATGCAGCCATCAGGGCACCGCATCATCACCCAGCAGTCTTTGTCAATTGCAAGGGCTTGCACTTCCTCAATGTGCTGCTCGTCTGCAACCAAGGAAGATCGTCATGCATGCCTGTGCCAAATTCCCTGGTAGCTGCCATAACTCTTTCATCCTGTGCCAGTCCAGCCTCCCTCAGCTCTTCGCTCCTCCAAACAGCTTCCAGCTGGCTGCTTGAAGCTAAGGGCTATCCACTGCAGGCGTGGCTCATGATACCCTTGAGGAGGCCATGTACTGAGGCCCAGGAGAGATATAATGAAAGCTACATTTCCATCAGATGTATCATGGAGCAAACAATAGGCATGGTGAAAATGTGCTTCAGATGCCATAACCGATCTGGAAGAGTCCTTCAGTGCGCACCAGCCAGGGTCTCCAGAATCGTTGTTAACTGCTGTGCCCTGCACAACATAGTACAGCAGCAAGGATTAGCGCTGCATGATTAGCAAGGCACAGCGTGCACATCCTCCTCAGGAGGAGGAGGAGCATCAGCTGGAAGATGAGGAGGAGGAGGAGCAGGAGGAACCTGGAGTCCATATCCCACCAGCACCTGAGCATATTGCTGCCTAGGAGGCTAGGGATGGGCTTATTATGGCTAGATTTACTAAACTTTACGTCGTATACTCATATGGCTGTCACATGCTGCGCCAGGTTGGCACCACACTACACCATAAAGCATCCCTACAATGACCAAGCAATTCCTTTCACACTGACCTCTATTGCCGAAGGTAATGTTTTGTCTCGCCATTCACTCCAAATCCCTAAGTTATTTCCAAAGGTGCACACAAATTTGGAAAGTGGTGAAAATAAAGATTTTTATCTGTGACATCACAGTAACAGAAACTTTACAGAAACATTTATTAAAATACTGAAGTAGCTACCCTTGTGAATATACTTGTGTTTCATCTTTCTCTTATGCGTACTTCTGTGAGAGGCTACCGCGTAGCTTCAGCAGAGGTCAATGCAACCTGCTCACTTCCTTTCTGCGATTGCACAGACCCTTTTGGCAGGCGTCCTCTGGGTTTTGGAGCCTGTGATAGCCCCAACAAAGTCTCTTCCTCCTGCGACTGTGCTGGGACAGACTCGGTCATTGAGATACGAGGAGGCATCTGGGGCTCTGACTGAGCGGGGAAGCAACGGGGGAGAAATGTGAATGCTTTGAGAAGAGCCCCCACTTCCATGTCCCCTCTCACCATCATCCCTCTCCTGGGCCACCCGCATATCTCTGCTAGCCAGGAGCTGGAGAGAATCTTGCAGCAAAGCAGTCGGGCCATGAGGACCCACTTCTACATAGACAATCCTCTCTAGGAGGGATGTCAATGAGCCTCTTCCATCTCCATTCTCCATAGATAGCCATCTATTCTCCATAGAAACCATGTTCTCCTGCGAGTGGTGCATTAGCTGCTTCATGCAGGTGGCTTGGAGTTTGGCCTCCGAGTGTGCGCAGACGCAGGCGTCGTCTGTGTACTGTAATTCAATGACAGAGGATGGGATGACCTTGGATCTGGTCTGGAGGTGGCAGAGGTTGAACAGTTTCCTGTTTGTTCTGTAGATTAGCTCCACTCCAGTGGGGAGCTTTCTGAGGCAGCACACTGGACAATTTGACTGCTACAAAGAGTGCCAAACATGGCTGCACTGAGACAGAGGGTTGCACCCCAGTTCTCCGATGATTCCAAGACCGCACGATGTGGAGGTAAAGCATCTGGGAAGGTGCCAAACAGCTCTACACCGAGAGCAAGCTGAAGCCATGTATAAACAGTGGCAGGAGCGCATGGCAACCCAAGCACCCTACCCACCCGTTCCTTCAACCACCGTCTGCCCCACCTCTGACGGAGACTGTACGTCCCACATAGGACTCATCAGCCACATGAGAACTCATTTTTAATGTGGAAGCACGTCATCCTTGACTCCGAGGGACTGCCTAAGAAGAAGAGATGAACCTTCAAATGCAGTGTGGCCATGGCTCCTTTAAATATCCCGACTGAAAATGTGTCATCGCTGATGTTATCAGACCCGCACCATTTAATAGGGCCGGATAATGCCCAGGGCAAAGTTGATCACGGGAGCGGCATGAAGAACGGGGTCACCCCCCGCCACGGCGACAGTCCGCACCCAACCCAGCCAGGTACAGAAAATTCTGGCCAAAGAATGGATTCATGGTTGAAGGTGCCACTGCATCACATGGGCCCTGTGCTGGCAAATTGGCACTATTTTGCACCCTTTTAGATTCTAACATTTTTTAAATGCAGAAGGAAGTTTGGTTAGTTTTTAAATGTATTTTATTTTATTTTATTTTGACATTTTCAAAGTAGTCTTCCTGTCAGGACCCCTGAAAATCAAATGGATGTTTGGGAAATTTAGTATGATTACCCGAGCATAATTGTGCATAGCTAGGATCTGGTTTAAATTTTAACTTATTCTAGTTTTTATTTCTTTCGGCTTCAGTTGATTATTTAAATAGTCATGTTTGAAACATATTCTGGGACAGTGTTGGGAATTCTGTCTCAAAAGTGTGGCTGACCTCAACGGTGTTGGAAGCTGACTTGATGAGGATGCCGAAAGCCCTTCATGATTGCAGTGTCTCTACTACCTTGGTTTAGTGGGTGAATGCAGCAATTGTGAACCAAACGGATATAGAATGCCTGAGTTTCATTCCTTTGTCTGTGCTGAGTTGGCTAATCACGAGATGACTCTGGAAACACTACAATTGGTCTCTCAGTGCTCCTGGACTAGGGAAGGGAAAATCCATTAAGATTCCTGCTGTTGATGCTTTGTCATGAAATCATAATTGCCATTTATATCAGAATTTAAAATAAACACTGGCTACCAATTATGCTGTAGTAGTTGCTTTTATTTAAATTTCTAAACTAACAATTACTCACCGGTGGGAAATGTAGCTATCCAAATACATCAGAAGAGTTAAAACATAGACAAAAAACAATAAGCATCTGTATTGGTTAATAAGTAAATTTATAATCAACTAATTGGGAATCATTTTAAACTGCAGCTTTACTACTTGTTAGCCCCATAATTATGCTTTTTTTCCCTTTAACCATTTCAGTGCTTAAAATACTGAAAGTCCTTTAGAGTCGTTAAATGATGCAGCTTTTCTATTAAATAATATTTGCAAAAAATACTCTCTCAATCTTGTTTTATCATATTTTGGTGTAAGAAGTTTATGTTGCCCAGGAGGTTTATATTGGAATCAAGCCAAATCAAAAAAGTATCATTTGTACAAATATCACAGCATTAATGTTTCCTTTAGATTTTACTATGATTTTCCAATAAGGAATTAGATAAACGTTATTGATTATTAGATTGATTTTAGGTGTTTCTGTGCAGTACATTATATCTATATCTATGTTTTAACTCTTCTGATATATTTGGGTAGCTACATTTCCCACCGGTGAGTAATTGTTGGTTTAGAAATTTAAAAAGCAACTACTTGTAGCATAATTGGTAGCCACTGTCTTTTTTTAAATTCTGAAGTAAACGGCAATTATGATTTCATAACAAAGTAGTTATAATATTAGAGGAAGAGAGAAACCCCAAAAAACCTTGTAAAAACATTCAGAATTTCAAAAATGACACAAATATTGAGGATTGGAATTGGAAAGACCAGGAAAGAGCATTTTGGTCTGTCTTGCTGGCCCCAGAGTTTTCTTGTGTGATGCTGGATTATTACTAAATCTAAAGAGTGGTTGCCTGGAAAATTGTAGTTGATCAAATTCCATAATCCCCATATTAGCATAACATTTTTAAAATGCACAACTTCCTATTCATGTTTATATAATTTAGTCTTTTAAAAACAGTATAAGTCACTTAATGAGGACACGTATGATGAGCAAGTGTTTTCTTTACCATATTCTTCTTAGTAAGAAAATGCTGTAAAATACACGAGTTATTCTATGTCCACCAGATGCTCATTTTAAACAAATGTTTTGTTAACTGGACGACAATTCATTGTGTGCATTTAGTGAGGGTAGGGTTTCTCAACCAAGTTCAATTGAAAATGCATCTCAGTATCTTCATGCCTGGTATAGGTAAATCAATATACCTGGTTATTATATTATGATAGCAAACCTTTCTGGACTTGATTTAGCATAAAGTGACAAACAGACGTGTTGGATGTCTGTATCAATGGGATTTCCCATGCTGAATTTCTCCTAACAGTGTTTCAATCCCCAGAATGACTTGCATACATTTAAGATATTTAAATGTTAAAACAATTTTATAGGTATCTCAATCATCTGAAGTATCAAGCTAATAATATTTTAAAAATATAATCATGTAATGAAGGATAGTTTTCTTAATATTCACAGTTAATTCATCTAAAAGCATGCTTTGATCAAAGTATTTACTGCCCCTTTATTGCGATTCACCTTCAGCCAAGCTGTTACTTAGAAATAAATTTTGCGGCAACTTCCTCATAGAAATGGGGTATCTCGTACTGATTTATTGTGATAAATAAGTTTCGGTCACATCTATCTATTATGTATTAAAAACGGTGAGTGCTCTCGATTCTAAAGGTATTGCACCTGTAGGAGGTGCTATATACATAATATATGCCCAATTGAATAGTGGGGCTTCAAATAACGTAATGTGACAGCCTCTAACGGAACACATAGGAATCCTGAGAATCGGTTGCTGGGAATCGATGAGCAGTCCAAGTGAATGTATTGGCACCATCTATCTCCTCTTGTCCATCCCTTGAGCAAAATTTTGACCCCTTCCCCTGCCCGATGAGCCAGTTTGTGCCCCGCCCCGACAGAAGATGTATTTGGATTTTCCCCCTCAACCCACAAAATGAAGAAACAAAATCAGAACATCATCAAACATTCTCAGAGGATGAAAACCAGAAGACAGCAAGTCAAAGTAGCAAGCAAGGATCAAGGTTTTGTGAAGCATCAATAGAAGTCCCAACATCTGAGCAAGAAGACTGACAAAGTAAAATAGGAAGCAGAGCCACATATATCTGTATTACAAAATGAACCCAGAATGTGCCACAATCTTAATGATGTGAAGTAACCAGCCAAATTTCAGCTGTAGGAAGCCTTCAGTATCATGGATATTGGTGTGAAATCTGGAAATGTGGCCATATATCTGGAAATATCAAGTATGATTCGAGATATACAAGCTAAATTAACAAAATACTCTGCTTAAAACTGCAAGTTGTTTGAAAGCCAGAAAATTTACCGAAAGATAGACGCACTAGTGAATCCTAATGACTATTCTGGGATTAAGATGAAGGCCATTTTGATGCACCACCAAGCATTTAACAGAATGACATTGGTAGAGTTCAGTGAGTAAGTGGTTTCTTGTCCTCTTGAATGGTGAATGGAATGGGAAACTAATATAACAACAACAATAACTTTTATTTATATAGCGCCTTTAACATAGTAAAACATCCCAAGGCGCTTCACAGCAGTGTTATAAGACATAACAAATAAATTTGACACCGAGCCACGGAAGAGCAAATTACAGCAGATGAAAGAGTTTAGAAGAATGAGAGGTGATCTTATTGAAACATATAAGATTCTGAGGGGGCTTGACAGGGTAGATGCAGAGAGGAAGTTTCCCCTCATGGGAGAATCTAGAACTAGGGAGCATAGTTTCAGAATAAGGGGTCAGCCATTTAAGACAGAAATGAGGAGGAATTTCTTCTGAGGGTCGTGAATCTTTGGAATTCTCTACCCCAGGGCTGGGTCATTGAATATATTTAAGGTAGAGATAGACAGATTTTTGAATGATAAGGGAATCGAGGATTATGGGGAGCGGGCGGGGAAGTGGAGTTGAGGCCAGGATCAGATCAGCAATGATCTTATTGAATGGTGGAGCAGGCTCTAGGGGCCAAATGGCCTACTCCTGCTCCTATATTTCTTATATTTCTTATGATGTTATGTAGGTTTTAAGGAGCGTCTTAAAAGAGGAAAGAGAGGTAGAGAGGCTGCGAGGTTTAGGGAGGGAGTTCCAGAGCTTAGGGCCCAGGCAGCTGAAGGCATAGCCACCGATGTTTGAGCAGTTATAATCAGGGATGCCCAAGAGGGCAGAATTTGAGGAACGCAAACATCTCGTGGGGTTGTGAGGCTGAAAGAGATTACAGAGATAGGGAGGGGTGATGCCATGGAGGGATTTGTAAACAAGGATGAGAATTTTGAAATCGAGGCAATGCTTAACTGGGAGCCAATGTAAGTCAGTGAGAACAGGGGTGATGGGTGATGGGTGATTGGGACTTGGTGCAAGTTCGGACACGGGCTGCCGAGCTTGCTTTATTGGCCGAGGCATAGAATACAAGAGCAGGGAGGTTGTATAATACTCAGGGTTAGGCCACAACTGGAGTACTGTGCGCAGTTTTGGTCGGCAAATTATAGGAAGGACGTGATTGCACTAGAGAGGGTTTGGAGGAGATTTACTAGGATGCTGCCTGGAATGGAGAATCTTAGCTATGAGGACAGATTGGATAGGCTGGGTTTGTTCTCATTGGCTGAGAGGGGACCTCATTGAGGTGTACAAATTTTTGAGGGGCCTAGAGAGAGTGGATAGCAAGGGCCTATTTCCCTTGGTGGGGGGGGGGGGTCAATTACGAGAGGGCATAGTCTTAAGGTGGTTGGTGGAAGGTTCAGAGGGGATTTGAGGGGAGGCTTCTTCACACAGTGTTTTGGGTGGTCTGGAACGCATTACTTGGAAGCGTGGTGGATGCAGAAACCCTCACCACATTTAAAAGGTGCTTGGATTGCTACTTAAAGTGCCGTAATCTGCAGGGTTGTGGACCTAGAGCTGGTAATTGGGATTAGACTGGATAACCTCTTGTTGGCTGCCGCAGATTCAATGGTAAGTACTGCAGGGAATCGAATATGGCCAAAGTGATGATCTGGACTAGTTTAGATCTCCTGGATGGGTCGGAGAGGAATTTTCCCAGATTTTTTTGTCCCCAGTTGGCATGGGTTTTTACCTGATTTTTGCCTCTCCCAGGAGATCACATGGCTCCAGTTGTGGTGGAGTGTAGAATGTTGCGGTGCAAGGGGTGTCGCAGTTGTGTGGAGCGGACTAGTTGGGCCAGATGCTCTTTACCTTTCTGCCATTGTTCATTGTTCATAGGTTTATATGTAACCTTCAGGGCTGCTGACCGAGGACCGTGTGGCTCTTTATCGGCCAGCGGGACATGATGGGCCGAACTGGCATCAAACAGGAAATTAGGGGTGCATGCAATAAAGGTGCAGCAGTTATCATGGGTGACTTTAATATGCACATAGATTGGGCTAGCCAAACTGGAAGCAATACGGTGGAGGAGGATTTCCTGGAGTGCATAAGAGATGGTTTTCTAGACCAATATGTCGAGGAACCAACTAGGGGGGAGGCCATCTTAGACTGGGTGTTGTGTAATGAGAGAGGATTAATTAGCAATCTCATTGTGCGAGGCCCCTTGGGGAAGAGTGACCATAATATGGTGGAATTCTGCATTAGGATGGAGAATGAAACAGTTAATTCAGAGGCCATGGTCCAGAACTTAAAGAAGGCTAACTTTGAAGGTATGAGGCGTGAATTGGCTAGGATAGATTGGCGAATGATACTTAAGGGGTTGACTGTGGATGGGCAATGGCAGACATTTAGAGACCGCATGGATGAACTACAACAATTGTACATTCCTGTCTGGCGTAAAAATAAAAAAGGGAAGGTGGCTCAACCGTGGCTATCAAGGGAAATCAGGGATAGTATTAAAGCCAAGGAAGTGGCATACAAATTAGCCAGAAATAGCAGCGAACCCGGGGACTGGGAGAAATTTAGAACTCAGCAGAGGAGGACAAAGGGTTTGATTAGGGCAGGGAAAATGGAGTACGAGAAGAAGCTTGCAGGGAACATTAAGGCGGATTGCAAAAGTTTCTATAGGTATGTAAAGAGAAAAAGGTTAGTAAAGACAAACGTAGGTCCCCTGCAGTCAGAATCAGGGGAAGTCATAACGGGGAACAAAGAAATGGCAGACCAATTGAACAAGTACTTTGGTTCGGTATTCACTAAGGAGGACACAAACAACCTTCCGGATATAAAAGGGGTCAGAGGGTCTAGTAAGAAGGAGGAACTGAGGGAAATCTTTATTAGTCGGGAAATTGTGTTGGGGAAATTGATGGGATTGAAGGCCGATAAATCCCCAGGGCCTGATGGACTGCATCCCAGAGTACTTAAGGAGGTGGCCTTGGAAATAGCGGATGCATTGACAGTCATTTTCCAACATTCCATTGACTCTGGATCCGTTCCTATGGAGTGGAGGGTAGCCAATGTAACCCACTTTTTAAAAAAGGAGGGAGAGAGAAAACAGGGAATTATCAGCCTGACCTCAGTAGTGGGTAAAATGATGGAATCAATTATTAAGGATGTCATAGCGGCGCATTTGGAAAATGGTGACATGATAGGTCCAAGTCAGCATGGATTTGTGAAAGGGAAATCATGCTTGACAAATCTTCTGGAATTTTTTGAGGATGTTTCCAGTAAAGTGGACAAAGGAGAACCAGTTGATGTGGTATATTTGGACTTTCAGAAGGCTTTCGACAAAGTCCCACACAAGAGATTAATGTGCAAAGTTAAAGTACATGGGATTGGGGGTAGTGTGCTGACGTGGATTGAGAACTGGTTGTCAGACAGGAAGCAAAGAGTAGGAGTAAATGGGTACTTTTCAGAATGGCAGGCAGTGACTAGTGGGGTACCGCAAGGTTCTATGCTGGGGCCCCAGCTGTTTACATTGTACATTAATGATTTAGATGAGGGGATTAAATGTAGTATCTCCAAATTTGCGGATGACACTAAGTTGGGTGGCAGTGTGAGCTGCGAGGAGGATGCTATGAGGCAGCAGAGTGACTTGGATAGGTTAGGTGAGTGGGCAAATGCATGGCAGATGAAGTATAATGTGGATAAATGTGAGGTTATCCACTTTGGTGGTAAAAACAGAGACAGACTATTATCTGAATGGT
This sequence comes from Pristiophorus japonicus, assembly GCF_044704955.1. Classification (NCBI taxonomy): domain Eukaryota; kingdom Metazoa; phylum Chordata; class Chondrichthyes; family Pristiophoridae; genus Pristiophorus; species Pristiophorus japonicus. The sequence goes on along the minus strand of NC_091983.1, from coordinate 104,220,249 downwards.
GACAGATTAGGAAAAGGGGAGGTGCAGCGAGACCTGGGTGTCATGGTACATCAGTCATTGAAGGTTGGCATGCAGGTACAGCAGGCGGTTAAGAAAACAAATGGCATGTCGGCCTTCATAGCGAGGGGATTTGAGTACAGGGGCAGGGAGGTGTTGCTACAGTTGTACAGGGCCTTGGTGAGGTCACACCTGGAGTATTGTGTACAGTTTTGGTCTCCTAACCTGAGGAAGGACATTCTTGCTATTGAGGGAGTGCAGCGAAGATTCACCAGACTGATTCCCGGGATGGTGGGACTGACCTATCAAGAAAGACTGGATCAACTGGGCTTGTATTCACTGGAGTTTAGAAGAATGAGAGGGGACCTCATAGAAACGTTTAAAATTCTGACGGGTTTAGACAGGTTAGATGGAGGAAGAATGTTCCCAATGTTGAGGAAGTCCAGAACCAGGGGTCACAGTCTAAGGATAAGGGGTAAGCCATTTAGGACCGAGATGAGGAGAAACTTCTTCACCCAGAGAGTGGTGAACCTGTGGAATTCTCTACCACAGAAAGTAGTTGAGGCCAATTCACTAAATATATTCAAAAGGATGTTAGATGAAGTCCTTACTACTCGGGGGATCAAGGGGTATGGCGAGAAAGCAGGAAGGGGGTACTGAAGTTTCATGTTCAGCCATGAACTCATTGAATGGCGGTGCAGGCTAGAAGGGCTAAATGGCCTGCTCCTGCACCTATTTTCTATGTTTCTATGTTTCTATAAATTCATAGAATCATAGAATGGTTACAGCACAGAAGGAGGCCATTTGGCTCGTCGAGCCCATGCCGGCTGTCTGCAAGAGCACTTCAGCAAATCCCACTCCCCCATCCTTTCCCCGTAGCCCTGCAATTTTTTTTCCTTGAGGTACTTATCCAATTTCCTTTTGAAAGCTACAAATGAATCTACCTCCATCATCCTTTTGGGCAGTGCATTCCAGATCCAAACCACGGTAAAACATTTTTCCTCATGTCGCCTTTGATTCTTGTGCCAATCATCTTAAATCTGTGTTCTCTGGTTTTCTACCCTTCTGCCAATGTGCTTCCAAGTTTTGTGTCATGTGCACATTTTGAAATTGTACCCTGTACACCCAAGTCTAATTCATTAATATATATCAAGAAAAGCAGTGGTCCTAGTACCGACCCCTGGGGAACACCACTGTGTACCTTCCTCCAGTCTGAAAAACAACTGTTTACCACTGCCCTCTGTTTCCTGTCACTTAGACAATTTTGTATCCATGCTGCCACTGTCCCTTTTATTCCATGGGCTTCAACTTTGCTGGCAAGCTTATTATGTGACACTTTATCACATGCCTTTTGGAAGTCCATGTACACCACATCAACTGCATTACCTTCATCAACCCTCTCTGTTACCTTACCAAAAACTCAATCAAGTTAGTTAAACACAATTTGCCTAGGAATTGGTTATCTCCCTGGCAACTTGGTACAGCGGTCTGAAAAAGGAGGAAGAAAATAAGTCAACTTAAGTGATAAAATTATCTTTTGTTCTAAATGGGGAGAATTGAATGTTAGTTGTGTCACAAACTGGTGGGAACTGGATTTCATTCCTACTAATTTATTGCCCCCCCCCCCCCCCAATCTTCTAATCTATTGGGGAATAAGCCACTTACACTAAACTCTTCCAATACAGCCTGAGGTTGCATAATAATTGTAATTGTCTTTGTTTTTAAGCGATGATCTTTAGTGCAGAATAGAGAACAGAAGGACTTTACCTTCTGTGGACTTATCTTAGAGGCTGAAAGCATTTGAATCCATTCCGTTAAGGCGCATGTAATAGCTGTATCTACATTTTTTTCTGCTTTGGTAGGGAACGGGAAGACATCTGTTAGTATTCAGTTTTTTTAAACAGTCTTGGAAGATTAGGTCTTATAAACTCTTGGCTCCATCCTGATTCTGAAATCAGGCTTTTTACAGGCCAATACACCCTCCCTTTGGAATCTACTATGTCATGTGATTCAAAATTGTCATGCAAATCTGCAATTCCTATGGTCTTGGTGTCAGCCAGACTGGAGAATAAACTGATTGCCTTTTCCATTGAATGTTACTAACTTCCTTGGCATGATGACAGAGTGGCATTCTGACCTTATCCTAAATTTCTATGCAAGATGCATTGGAATTCTGCGTGGCTTATTAAACTGTAATTGTATCTTTCTACTCTACATGTTAATTTCACATTTATATAGGGCAGACACTGCATGGGTACAACAGAAAATCTTAAAAATCCAATTGTTCCTTTCTCATCAAGATAAACCTGCTACCAACCAAATAATAGTTGATCTGTGTTATCCAATGATATTGGGTGGCATAAAATGAATTCTTCATTGGTAGAGTTGAGACTAGTCCTACAACAACAGTAATCAGCACATCATCATTTTATATTAGAGGAAATTGAAATTGAGCCACAGATAGCAATGCTGTCAACACTTGTGATTTTGGTAACTATTTAATGGTTTTACATTTTGCTTTAATGCACACAATCCACTGGGATGGGAGGGGCGGCATTATTTATTTCTCTCTCGTTTTAGGGCTGTACTGGTCTTTGCCATATCTCTGACACAAACAGATCCTTTTTGTGTTCAAAAGTACAGTGTTGTGGGTGAATTGTATGCATGACCTCAGCTTACATTTGGTTGCACTTTTGCCTCTGATTCCAAAGGTAGCGTATTGGAGTCCCACTCCAGAATTTGAGCCCACAATCTAAGCTGACATCTTAGTGCGGTACGGAGGGAGTGCTGCATTGTTGGAGATGCCATCTTTCAGATGAGACATACGATAGGTGTAAAGATCCCTTAGCAATATTAAAACTGTTCTAACAGTGTCCTGAACAACGTTCTCAGAACAAAAACAGATTGACTGGTCATTCATCTCTCTTGCTGATGTAGGATCTTGCTGTACACAATTGACTGATGTGTGTTGCCTCCATAACCATGGCTACATTTCAAAAGTAATTCATGTGATTAGGTGCTATGTAAATACAAGTTCTTTATTTTATATAAAGATGGTAGGATTCCAAAAGAACCTTTGCAAATCGTGGTTTTTTTTATTCTTCACCCTCCATCTTGATGCAGTGGAAAGGATTCATATGAGTAGGTTTTTAGTATTATATGAGTAGGTTTTTAGTATTATATGAGTAGGTTTATAGTATTATGTTATACCTATGTATGTAATATATTAAAAACTTTTTTTTTAATTGCAGCTCATTAACCTTGTTCTTTGCACAGGCATGTGCTGTTGCTCTAGGATTCAATCCAATCCTTTAAATCTCCTGAATAAAGGATTTGCAAAGTTTTTTCTTGCATCCAAATGTAATTCAAATAAAACTACAGAATATCTTCTTAACCTTAAACTCTACATTTGTACATCCTTGACCATTTGCTGTCTTGGCCTGACATTTCCACAGTCCCAGCCTTTTTTATAGGTTGTATTCATTTCAGTCTTGTTAATATAACCAGTAAATTGTTTATGCTAAGTTTTATTTCGGAGAAAATAAGGCTTTATAATTGCACAAAAAATATCAATAAGTACTGTGAAAATTACAAAAATAAATCAGTCGACATGTGTTTGTGTTCTTTAAAGAGGGTCTGTTTTGTGTGCTTTGAAAAAAACCTTTTTAATATTGCGCAATATTTTTTCTAATATAGAGAAACGCACTATTAAATCCATTAATATAGTAAAAATCTTAAATCTGTGGGCACATCCCATCAACTTTTTTCATTGTCATGCTGTAATTATGTAATTCTGCAAATGAAAGCTCAATTGTGTCACCACTAGTGTGACAGTGTGATTACAGCGTTGCAAGTTTACATATAAATGTTAATGTCGGAACTTATAATAAAAATATAAAAATAAGGACAGACTTAAAATTCGGAACCAAATTAAGTTTGCTGGTGCAATTATCCCGTCTTCTGACGCCGCTTCACCTGAAGACTATACTTATTCTTGACTTCCTGGGTGCACCTCCCCAGCGGAGTGACTTTTTGTTAAAAAACACTGCTAAGCTACTTGGGAGCTTGTAAAATAGTGTGTGGTGGAGCAAAGAGATTTAAAGTAGATGTTTAATATGATTTAGATTTGCAACAGATCGACTTTAACATAGATGTATTGCACGACGATCTATTTGAAAATAATGCCTGGAATTAAAAAGAACGAAGTCTTGTGAGGGGACTGAATTTTAGTCTGTAAATGTGGGTGTTAAAAGCAGTAGTGTGTCTCATTTAGTGGCTTTTATAAGAAGAAGAATGATGCAGGATTCTCTGAATATCACATTTAAAATAACTCAGCCTTCTCACAAACATCAGAGCATATAGATCAGTGGAGATAAAGGGCTGGAAATTCAGCAACCTTCTGCCGTGTTTTTCTGTGGTATTTCGCCGTTTTGGGTGGGAAACGTTGCGGCGGGAAATTCCCTGAAGTCTTCCGCCGGCGGTTTTGAAATACCGCTGAGGAGTGGACTGCCGGCATGCAAGACTGGAAAAAGTGCTTTCGTCCGAGTTTGGTCACAGCGGTGACCCATAGATAGGGTCCAAAATACCGCCGAGGAAAAACATGTCGGTGCAGCCCTTGAAATGACGGTAGGTATGAAAATCTGCATAAAAGGTAAGTTAAAGTTTATTTTTAAATTCTTTTGCAGCAATTCACTAGAAAAGGGTCTTGTGAATGTTTTGCAATTTTAATTTTTTATAATTTTAGTTTTTTGGGAAAATATTTTTTGTATTCCCCCACCCAACCCCCCCAGGCCCAACTCGCAGCAATATCGGCCGCAGAGAAAAGTTGCAGAAAATTTGCAGTTTCCGCCGCGAATCTTTGTGCAACGCCGATTTTTCCTGCCGGGCGGATTTTTTTTCTCTTTTTTTTCTCCAACCTTCCACCTCTAAATCATAGCGGAGTCATTGGTGGCAAAAAACTGCTATGACCCAAACAGAATTTCCAGCCCATAGTGTTTTAAACGTGTATACACTACCAAGTTGTGGAACCTTTACCCCATCGTGTTTTAAACATGTATACACTACCAAGTTGTGGAACCTTTACCCCATCGTGTTTTAAACATGTATACACTACCAAATTGTGGAACCTTTACCCCATAGTGTTTTAAACGTGTATACACTACCAAGTTGTGGAACCTTTACCCCATAGTGTTTTAAACATGTATACACTACCAAGTTGTGGAACCTTTACCCCATAGTGTTTTAAACGTGTATACACTACCAAGTTGTGGAACCTTTACCCCATAGTGTTTTAAACATGTATACACTACCAAGTTGTGGAACCTTTACCCCATAGTGTTTTAAACGTGTATACACTACCAAGTTGTGGAACCTTTACCCCATTGAAACACATTGAATTAGATCCATCTAGTTGTTTGCATTCTCAAATGTAGGTACATTTGGAAATGTTATAGCTGAAGATAATTATTCTTAATACAGTGTCAACTTTTTAAGTTTACTGCTAAATAAAGATGTCAAATCTATCAATGATGCTAACTTTGCTATAATGCTGTGCTTGAATTGAAAGCATTTTAACTGAAGCTGATGAAAAAAACGAACGTTATTTTCAGACTCTTCTTTAGAGGACTGCCTTTTCAAAATTTGAGAAACCAAAACCAAGAGCCAAGATCTAAAGTGTAGAATGTATTGTTTACGGGTCATTTCTACCATTTTCACTCTAGATTACTTTGGCTCTCATATCTTGGATCATTCCCCTAGTCCCAACTCTCTATCTTAGCGTTGAGATCTAGGTAAGCTTTCAGGAATGTGCCCAGGGAAATAAACAGTAATAAAAACAAAGTGCTGGCAATCTCAGTGGGTCAGGCAGCATCTGTGGAGAGAAAGCAGAGATAACGTTTCCTGTCAATGACCCTTCGTCAGAACTGGAGAGTGTTCAGAAAGAATAGAGGGAGCCAAAGATTGGCAGTGGCTATGCTCTGAAATTGGTGAACTCGATGTTGAGTATAGAAGACTGTAAAATGCCTAAACAAAAGATGAGTTGCTGTTCCTCGAGCTTGCGTTGAGCTTCGTTGGAACAGTGTAGGAGACAAGGACGGAGAGGTCAGAGTGGGAATGGAGTGGAGAATTAAAGTGATAGGCAACCGGAAGCTCAGGGGCACCTGTTAATAGAATACAGACCATGGTAATATTGATAAATAAACCGAGAAAGAGAAGAAATGGGTGATGTAGAGTGGGGTGGGGGAGGTTGGGAGTCAGGTTTAGAGTTGCACCACCTATTAGACTACATGCCGCTTCTTGTATTCTCCCAGGATTGTGAGAAAGGTGTCAAACAGTTCCCTCACAAGAACATAAGAACTAGGAGCAGGAGTAGGCCATACAGTACCTTGAGCCTGCTCACACATTGGAGCAGTATTTAAATCTTGGACCACCTTGAACTTCATAGAAAGTTAAGAGGAAAAAGTATTTGACACCAAAGAAATATGTTATAATTTGGGATAAAAGTTTACTTTTTCCCAAACACAGCATTTTCTATTTATCACCGGAACTACTTGATCCATTTAGATAATTTGTCAACTATTCACAAGCATTAAGCTTCCTTACTAGCCTCATGTGAGGAACTTGGTTAAACGCTTTTTTGAAAATCTGAGGGGGGGGAAGGCGGGGGGATTTGTTTGAAGAGTAAATTTGATAAAAAGGGAAGCTAGCTAGGAGATTTACAATTAGGTGTCAAAATATACGACAACTGCAACCAGGTGCATTTATATAGTGTCTTTAACATAGAACTATGGAATATAAACTCGTCTTGGGTAATAGCCTAAAATGGGCAATAGCAAATTGCCAACCGCTTTGCACTCCGTCCAATTTTCTTCTCCTTCACTGCTCTTTCACTATTGCCCACTTTGCACTACCACCCAAGCTGAATTTATACCCCAATGTCTCAGTGTGATTCGAAAAGGTCTAAGGAGAAATGCCCCTGTGAAGTGCCTTGAATTATTTTTAGTAGATACAGTTAATTATCAATACAGTGTGCTTCAGTGATCTTGTCTTTTCAGGAGCATGCATGTTAAGTCAGTAAACCCTTCCATAATAAAAACAGAAAATGCTGGAAATACTCAGCAGGACAGGCAACATCTATGGAGGGAGAAAAACAGAGTTAATGTTTCAGGTCGATCACCCTTTGTCAGAACTAGAAAAAGTTAGAGATGCGACAGGTTTTTAAGCAAGTGTATGGGCAGGGAAAGGGTGGGGGAAAAGGAAAGGACAAAAGGGAAGGTCTGTGATAGGGTGGAAGGCAGAAGAGATTAAGAAACAAAAGGGATGATGGTGCAAAAGGAGATGGTAATGAGACAAGTTAAGAAACAAAAGATGATCTCGATCGGGGATAAATGGAAATGGCAGAATCATCAACAGTTGCCATTGGAAAGAGAGAAACAAACTTTAAAAAACAATAGGGGGAGGGGTTATGGTCTGAATTTGTTGAACTTGATGTGGAGTCCAGAAGGCTGTAAACTGTCTAAACGAAAGACGAGGTGCTGTTCCTCGAGCTTCATTGGAACTGTGATAGAGGCCGAGAATGGAGAGATCAGAGTGGGAGTGGAGCGGAGAATTAAAGTCTCAGGCGTTCAGAAGCTCAGGATCACGCTTACGGACTAAATGGAGGTGTTCTGCAAAATGGTCACCCAATCTGCGTTTGGTCTCCCCAATGTAGAGGAGACCACATTGTGAGCAGCGAATACAGTATATTAAATTGAAAGAAGTACAAGTAAATCGCTGTTTCACCTGGAAGGAATGTTTGGGGCCCTGAACAATGAGAAGGGAGGAGGTAAACAGGCAGGTATTGCATCTCCTGCGCTTGCACGGGAAGGTGGCGTGGGAAGGGGAGGAGGTGGTGGGATGATTGAGTGGACCCGGGTGACACGGAGGGAGCCCTTCGGAATGCTGAAAGGGGAGGGGAAGATGTGTTTGATGGTGGGATCACGCTGGAGGTGGCGGAAATGGCAGGGGATGATTCATTGAATGTGGAAGCTGGTGGGGGTGAAAGGTGAGGTCAAGGGGAACCCTATTATGGTTCTGGAGGGAGGGGAAGGGATGAGAGAAGAAGTGCGGAAAACAGAACGGACACAGTCGAGGGCCATGTCAACCATAGTAGAAGGGAATCGGGTTGAGGATAAAGGAAGCACTAGTATGGAAGGTGGCATCGTCCGAACAGATGCGATGGAGACAAAGAAATTGGGAGAATGGCATGGAGTCCTTACAGAATGGAGTCCTTACAGGAAGCGGAGTGGGAGGAAGTGTAGTCCTGGTAGCTGTGGGAATTAATGGGCTTATCGTGAATGTTTGTCAATAGCCTATCCCCAGAAATGGAGACAGATGTCAAGGAAGGGAAGGGAAGAGAAGAGTCAGAGATGGACTATGTAAAGGTGAGGGAAGGGTGGGTGGAAATTGGAAGCAATGTTTTTGTTCTTTTTTGTGTGTTTTTCTCTTAAATTGCCCCATTACCAACTCCTTTTGCCTTGCACCACCATTCCTTTTGTCTCTTAATCTCTTCTGCCTTTCACCCTATCACAGACCTTCCCTTTTGTTCTTTCCTGCCCCACCTTTCCCTGCCCCTAGACTTGCTTAAAAAACTGTTACATCTCTAACTTTTTCCAGTTCTAATGAAGGATCATTGACCTGAAACCTTAACTCTGTTGCTCTCTCCACAGATGTTGCCTGATCTGCTGAGTATTTTCAGCATTTTCTGTTTTTTTTTCATATTTCCAACATCAGCAGTATTTTGCTTTTGTATTAGTAAATCCTCCCAATTAGTTCCCTTGTTGATGTTCATCACCACTTACAATTTAGTAATGAATATAACAAAATGTCCCAAAAGATTGTTAAAGATAATGCTAAACAAAAATTATTTTAAAAAGAGTTGCTGGTAAGGCCTCACTTAACAACTTGGAGTAATCTTGACTGAGTATATACTCTTTCACTAAGATAAATATAGATATAGTATACACTGCAGCAAAATATCTCCGGGGTGGCATGAGTCTACTGTTGCGTTTGTATTGCCATCTTTATTTTTATACAGTTAGTACAATTCCACTCGGTGTGGCATTCAGTTAATGAAATGCAGATGAAAATATTGAACATCAATAATAATTAACTGTAATTATTTCTAAAACTTGGCTTAAAGTAAACACAAGTAAATTTCAATCATAACCTCACAGCATCCACAGCATACTATATAATATAAAGAGCTTTTCAGTAAACATAGTAAGCTGTGGAATGGGACAAACCAACCGAATATTAAATGAGCCAACTGGGATAGTGGGCGGGCAAATAGTGTGTTATTTTCAGTGCTGAAACCACTTCAGTAACACTGTTGAGAAAGAAGGACTGTGATGTTGCCCACTCACTTTTACTCTATATAAGATTTGCAAACTCTCTTTTCAGTTTGTTTTCACTCAATAATGAGCAGCTTGGCTTAGTTATAACTTATTTTTCTACACTGGAACGATCATGGCAGAGATGGCTGGAGAAGCTGGTAGAAGAATGGGAACTATCAAGGAAGTTCAGCTCAACTATTCTCATCATTTCATTGTTTTTTCTGCCCAGTGGTGGAATATCAATGCACTATTTCATGGACTGCTGAAAGAACCTATTCTTAATCGTGAAATCTGTAAACACCTATAGCTGTGCAGACCATTGAAGTTAAGAATGGTCTATTCCACATTGGTTCACACTTTTGAGTGTTGGGAAATGTGGCTAGGCCATCAATCCTGCACCAGGTTATGATGGGTACAGCAACACAGGAGTGGCAAGCTCTTAAGCCAGACCTCCTATGTTTATATGAGGTTTCCTGTTTCCTGTGAAGGTGTTTCCTGTTTCCTCTTTCCTGTTGGGTCCAGGGCAGGTGGAAGTTCCTCCCTGCAGAAACCTCCGGGCCTCCCACTCCTCGCCGACCGCTGGACCTCCCACCACCGAGTGCGTTGCTCCCTTGCACCCTGCAGATTTCGGATTTGGCTCCAAACTGCGTTTCCGACCTCTGCCCGCTCACAGCCCTTGTCCGGGCAGGTAAGTGATTGGCTATTTGATTGGTAAGTGTATTTCTTTCTCTTTTATAATCAGATAAGTTTAATTAGAGATATGGCAGGCCAACTCCGTCCTGAGGAGTGCATGTCCTGCAGCATGTGGGAAGTCCTGGGCACTTCGCGCGGCCTAGACAACCATGTGTACAGGTAGTGTTTCCAGCTTCAACTACTCGAGCTCAGCATTTCAGAGCTTGAGCGGCGGCTGGAGTAATTACAGTGCATCCGCGAGGCTGAGAGCATCCGCGAGGTGGATAGCACGTTTCAGGTGGTGGCCACCCTGAAGCTTAAAAGCAAAAAGGCAGAGAAGTGTGTGAATACCAGACGGAGGAAGAATGCGAGGCAGGCAGTGCAGGAGTCTCTCCTCCTCCGCCCCCCCCAGGTCCCCCAAGTCCATCTCGCTTTCCAATCGATATTCTCTTTTGAGCGATGGTGCCTCTGGGGAGTGCAGCCAGAACAAAGTCCAAAGCTGCACAGCGGGGAGGGATAAAGAATAAAAGAGCTATAGTGGTAAGGATTCAATAGTTACGGGAATAGAGAGGCGTTTCTGTGGCCGTAGATGTGGTTCCAGGATTTTATAGTGCCTCCTTGGTGCCAGGGTCAGGAATGTCACAGAGCAGACGCAGAGCATTCTGGGAGGAAGAGAGTGAACAGGTAGAGGTCATGGTCCATATCGGGACCAATGACATAGTTAGAAAGAGGGATGAGGTCCTGCAGGCAGAATTTAGGGAGCTAGGAGAAAAATTAAAGGGTTGGACCTTAAAGGTAGTAATCTCCGGGTTACTACCGGTGCCACGTGCTAATGAGTACAAGAATAGAAGGATAGAGAGGATGAATGCATGGCTAGAGAGTTGGTGCAGGAGGGAGGACTTTACATTTCTGAGGCATTGGGACCGCTTCTGGGGGAGATGAGATCTGTACAAACCGGACGGGTTGCACCTCAACTCCTCGTGGGGAGTTTTGTTAGTGCTGTGGGGAGAGTTTAAACTAGTTTGGCAGGGTGATGGGAATCTGAGAACAAATTAAATAGGGAAGGAAGTAAAGCTGAAATTGCAAAGCAAGAATATATAAAGTGAATTTGTAAGACCGAAGAAACAAGGGTTAGTAAGTCGTAATCAAGGAGGTCTCTTCCTGTGCTAAATGGTATATACTTCAATGCAAGGTGTATAGCGAATAAGGCGGATAAGCTGAGAGCAGAAGTAGACACTTGGGAGTATGACATTATAGCCATTACAGATACATGGCTAAAAGAGGGGCAGATTACAGAAACATGGCTGAAAGAGGGGCAGATTTGACAGTTCAATATTCCTGGTTGCAGGACAGAGAGGAGGATAAAAAGGGAGGGGGGAGGGTCGCTGTATTGATCAAAGAAACTATTACAGCTGTGAGGTGGGATATGTTAGAGGGATCATCAAATGAGGCCATATGGGTTGAACTGAAAAACAAAAAAGGGGTGATCACACTGCTGGCGTGTATTATAGACCCCGAACAGTGGGAGGGAGATAGAAGAGCAAATATGTAGGCAAATTTCTGTGACGTCCAAAAACCATAGGGCAGTAATAGTAGGGGATTTCAACTATCCTATAATTGATTGGGACAAATAAAGTGTGAAGGGTATAGAGGGTGCGGAATTCCTAAAATGCATTCAAGAGAACTTTTATAGTCAGTGTGTAACAAGTCCGACACTGGAGGGGCAGGTTCTGGATTTAGTTTTGGGGAATGAAGCTGGGCAGGTGGAAGGGGTAACAGTGGGTGCCAGTGACCATAATTCAGTCAAATTCAAGATAGTTATGGCTAAGGACAAGGATACACCTGGAATAAAAATTCCAAATTGGGGAAAAGCTAACTTTGCTAAGTTGAGAAGTGATTTTGCCACAGTGGACTGGAAACAGCTACTTGAAGATAAATCAGTGTCAGAACAATGGGAGACATTCAAGGAGGAGATCCAGAGGGCTCAGGCCAAACATGTGTCCTTCAAGAAAAAGGATGGGAATAACAATTCTAGAGCCCCTTGGATGTCTCGGGACTTACAGGGGAGGATAAAGAAAAAAAGGGAAGCTTATGTCATATACCGATGGCTAATTACTGTAGAATCTCTGGAGGAATATAGGAAGTTCGGAGGTGAAATTAAAAAGGATATTAGGAATGCTAAGAGAGAGCATGAAAAATTCTTAGCAAGTAAAATCAAGGAAAACCCAAAGATGCTCTATAAATATATTAAGAGCAAAAGAACAACTAAAGAAAGGGTAGGGCCTATTAAAAACCATGAGGGTAATCTGTGTGTGGAGAAGGAAGATGTGGGTATGCTTCTTCATGAATACTTTGCGTTTGTTTTCACAAAGGAAAGGGGCAATGTAGATATTGCTATCGAGGAGGAGTGTGAAATTCTAGACAAAATAGACATAATGAGAGAGGAGGTATTGGGGGGTTTGGCAGCTTTGAAACTGGATAAATCCCCAGGCCCAGATGAAATGCATCCCAGGCTGTTGAACGAAGCAAGAGAGGAAATAGCAGAGGCTTTGACCATCATTTTCCAGTGCTCTTTGGATTCAGGCATGGTACTGGAGGACTGCTAATGTGGTAGCAGTCCTCCAGTTCAAGAAGGAAGAAAGGGATAGGCTGAGTAATTACCGGCCTGTCAGCCTAACCTCAGTGGTGGGAAAATTATTGGAAAAAGTCCTGAAGGACAGGATAAATCTACACTTAAAAAGGCAAGGATCAATCAGGGACAGCCAGCACAGATTTGTTAAGGGAAGATCGTGTTTGACTAACCTAATTGAATTTTTCGAAGAGGTAACCAGGAGGGTCGATGAGGGTAGTGTTTACGACGTAGTGTATATGGACTTTAGCAAAGTTTTTGATAAGGTCCCACATAGTAGACTGGTCATGAAGGTAAAAGCCCATGGGATCTAGGGCAAAGTGGCAAGTTGGATCCAAAATTGGTTTAGAGGTAGGAAGCAATGGGTAATATTGATGGATGTTTTTGTGATTGGAAGGATGTTTCCAGTGAGATTCTGTAGGGCTCAGTACTGGGTCTCTTGCTTTCTGTGGTTTACATCAATGATCTAGATTTGAATATAGGGGTATGATTAAAAAGTTTGCAGATGACACTAAAATTGGGTGTGTGGTTGATATTGAAGAGGAAAGACATGGACTCAATCTACTGGCTAGGTGGGCAGCACAGTGGCAAATGGAATTTAATTCAGAGAAGTGTGAGGTAATACACTTGGGGAGGGCTATTCAGGAAAGGGTATACACATTAAACAGTAGGCCACTTAGAAGTGTAGATGAACAAAGGGACCTTGGAGTGCTTGTCCACAGATCCCTGAAAGTAGCAGGCCAGGTGGTTAAGAAGGCATACGGAATGCTTGCTTTATTGGCCGAGGCATAGAATACAAGAGCAGGGGGGTTATGCCTAAATTGTATAATACACTGGTTAGGCCACAGCTGGAATACTGCGTGCAGTTCTGGTCGCCATCTTATATGTGATTGCACTGGAGAGGGTGCAGAGGAGATTTACGAGGATGTTGCCGAGAGTGGAGAATCTTAGCTATGAGGAGAGATTGGATAAGCTGGGTTTGTTTTCCTTGGAACAGAGGATGCTGAGGGGAGACCTCATTGAGGTGTATAAAATTTTGAGGGGCCTGGATATAGTGGATAGCAAGGGCCTATTTCCCTTGGTGGAGGGGTCAATGTTGGCCTTCATAGCTAGGGGATTTGATATAGGAGCAGGGAGGTCTTACTGCAGTTGTACAGGGCCTTGGTGAGACCTCACCTGGAATATTGTGTTCAGTTTTGGTCTCCTAATCTGAGGAAGGACGTACTTGCTATTGAGGGAGTACAGCGAAGGTTCACCAGACTGATTCCAGGGATGGCTGGACTGACATATGAGGAGAGACTGGATCGACTGGGCCTCTATTCACTGGAGTTTAGAAGGATGAGAGGGGATCTCATAGAAACGTATAAGATTCTGACGGGACTGGACAGGTTAGATGCGGGAAGAATGTTCCCGATGTTGGGGAAGTCCAGAACCAGGGGACACCGTCTAAGGATAAGGTATAGGCCATTTAGGACTGAGATGAGGAGAAACTTCTTCACTCAGAGAGTTGTTATCCTGTGGAATTCCCTGCTGCAGAGGGTTGTTGATGCCAGTTCATTGGATATATTCAAAAGAGAGTTAGATATGGCCCTTATGGCTAAAGGGATCAAGGGTATGGAGAGAAAGCAGGAAAGAGGTACTCAGGGAATGATCAGCCATGATCTTATTGAATGGTGGTGCAGGCTCGAAGGGCCAAATGGCCTACTCCTGCACCTATTTTCTATGTTTCTATAACGAGGGGACATAGGTTTAAGGTGGAAGATTTAGTGGGGATTTGAGGGGCAACTTCTTCACGCAGAGGGTTGTGGGGGGTCTGGAACTTACTGCCCAGTAGCGGCAGAAACCCTCACCACATTAAAAGGTGCTTGGATGGGCACTTGAAGTGCCATAACCTGCAGCGTTGCAGACCTAGAGCTAGTAAGTGGGATTAGACTGGATAACCTCTTGTTAGCTGGCGCAGAACGATGGTAAGTACTTGAGGGAATCGAATACGGCCAGAGTGATCTCCTGGACTAGTTTTGATTGCCTGGATGGGTCAGAGAGAAATTTCCCAGATTTTTTTTCCCCTATTGGCCTGTTTTTATCTTTTTTTGCCTCTCCCAGGAGATTGCATGGCTCCAGTTGGGGTGGAGTGTAAAGTGTTGCGAAACATGGGGTATCGCAGTTCTGTGGGGTCGGGTGCTCTTTACCTGTCCGCCATTGTTCATTGTTCATTGTTATATACCTTTCAGGGCTGCTGACCGAGGGCCATTTGGCTCTTTGTCAGCCAGCGCGGGCACGATGGGCCGAAATGGCTGCCTTCTGCGCTGTAAATTTCTATGTTTCTATGAATGCAGCTAGATCTGAACTTTATATATCGATTCAAAAATCTTGGGTAGAATGTTGGCGGTGAAACTTCACCCATTGTTTCTCCTTCCTGTGGAATTCTCTCCAAGATAACATTGTCAGCTGGATCTCTTTCCCTTCATGCAGAAGTTGAAGCAGATTTACCATCAGTGCAGCAAGTGATGCTTTGCTGGATCATACATCAAGGCACATGGAATTGGTGACTTCCTCATGGATATTCGAGTGCCACTTCTGAGTCTTTCTGTGCTTCCAGCTATCAACTGAGTCAATTCCATGATACAGCTGTTCTTGTTGCTGTTGGTTAACCTTGATTAAACCACACTTGGAGTACTGTGTACAATTCTGGTCGCTATATTTTAAAAAGGATATAGAGGCACCGGAGACGGTACAAAAAGGATTTACAAGGATGATACCAGAAATGTGAGGTTGTACCTATGAGGAAAGGACTAACAGGCTGAGTCTCTTCTCTTGAAAAGTGAAGACTGCGGCTGCGGGGTGACATAATAGAGGTCTTTAAAATTATGAAAGGTTTTGATAGAATAGACACAGAGGGCTAGGCTTTCCACTTCATAGCACCCAAAACAGATCTCTATCACCCATTTTGACCAAAAAGTGGAAACTAGGCCAGAAACATCACCGGAAAATTAAGCCCCCAAATTTCGTCTCACTTTGCCGAATTGATCACTGAGGTGATCACCCACACATCGCCCACCCTAACTTTCAGCACTTCGCCGGGCTGATCGCTCGCCGAGAACATCGCTGGATAATAGTTGCTTTTCCTGGGCCTTTCTCATCGAAATGGGCACTACGGATGCCATTTTGAATTTCGGAGGAAGGGAGGTGGCAGCAAAAAAACTGCAGCTGAGATATTAGTTATTTAAGGCTATTTTACAGATAGGTCGACTCAGATTTATACTTTGTACACTTGTACAATTGTAGCTTCGTACATTAGGCATTTTTTAACTGAAAAGTGCATTTATAACAAGTGAAAAAAATTATTGCTAGTGATGGGGCCTACGCTTTCTGTGCCACTACTCGTAACTGCCTCACACGCTGGTTTCTGAAAGGATCAATCGAAGAGCTGGCAGAGTTATGTGTAGACAGAGACAGAGGAGGCGAGCATACAGCCAACGAAGGTATTTGGAAAAGCAATCTTTCTTCAACTTGTCTGAAAACACGTATCTTAGGAGGCTGCGCTTCTGGAAGGAGGTCATCGATGAGATTTGCGAACTTGTCAAGGGGGATTTGCAGCCTTCTAGCACCATCAGAACCGCACTGTCCATTGAGGTAAAGGTTACTGCAGCACTAGCCTTCTACGCATTGGGATCCTTTCAGGCTTCAGCTGGTGACATCTGTTGTATCTCTCAGCACGCCACACACTGCTGCATTCGGCAGGTGACTAAAGCCCTTTACACTCACAGAATGAACTTTATAAGCTTCCCTATGACCAGGGAGGCATAGACCGGGGGGGGCTTTGGGTTTCTCCAGAATAGCAAACTTCCCCAAAGTGCAGGGAGCAATAGACTGCATGCACATCGCCCTGAAAGCACCTTTACAGACCGCGGAGGTGTTTCGTAACAGAAAGGGATTCCACTCCCTAAATGTGCAGCTTGTTGTTGACCACAGCCAACGCATTCTGACAGTTAATGCTACATTTCCTGGTAGCATCCATGATGCACACATCCTACATGAGAGTGCTATTCCTGACCTGTTTGTCAATCAGCCAAAAGGTCACGGTTGGATGCTGGGGGATAAGGGATATGGCGTTGCCAGTTGGCTGATGACCCCACTGCGTAATCCCGTCACTGAAGCAGAGAAACGTTACAACGAAAGCCACATTGCGACACGGAACATCGTCGAGAAGACAATTGGAGTCCTAAAGCAGAGCTTCAGATGCCTGGACCACTCTGGTGGTAGCCTACAGGACCACCCTGAACAGGTCGCTGAATTTATTGTGGTGTGTTGCATGCTACATAACCTAACAATAAGGAGAAGACAGCAAATGGGGCTGCAGGTCCACCTCCAGAAGGAGGGGAGACAGAAGAGCCAGCCAGTGAGGAGCAAGAGGAGGAGAAGCAGGAGGAAGAGAAGGCTAGTAAGGACCTCGGGGAGGACCAGCCTGGCGATGCAGCCATGGTTCTATTTCCCCCCCCCCCCCCACCCCAAGAAGAACATTGTCCCGTGGGAGTTACGCGGCCGCAAAGCTGTTGCATCAGCAGCTGATAAAGGAGCGCTTTGCATGAACTTACATTGGGGATCGTCACATTTACATTTAGATTAACAATTATGTTTATACAAAAGTTGCATTTGCGTTGAGTTACGTTTTAGCCTTGCCTGCACTGGCCTGGCCTTTGTAGTGTAGTATTTGCATTAATGCTTAACTTAAGTAATGTTATTACAAGAGAATAAAGATGTTAAATTATTCAAAATGCCTAAGTTAACTAACCTTATCAGAGAATGCACAACAATTGTGAAAATCATTAACAAACTTTATTGTAAACAGAATTATTTTCAAACACCGTCCTCCCCACCCACCCACTCCCCAACTATGAATGAACATTTTAATCAATTTACCATACAATGAACAATGATCTCTCCTCTCTGTCTCTGCCTGCCTGCCTCCTCTCTCTTTATCCTCTCTCTCTGCCCCTCCGTGTGCCTTCTGTGCATGTGTGGATGACCCCTGACCTCCCACACATGCGCAGAAGCCCATTGCTAGGGAAGCTTTTGCTTTCCACATCGCTAGTCGTTCGGTGGGCGAACGTCACATCGCCGACATTTCGAATCGCCCATTTCACATCGCTGGACTATCGCCGAGTGGAAAACCGCTCCAAAAAAATGGGCGATATTCCAGCGATCAGTAAGGCTGAGACGTCGTACATCGCTGGAACATCGCCCAAAAAGAAAAGTGGAAAGTCTAGCCCAGAGTGTTTTCACTTGTGGGGAAGAGCAAAACCAGAGGTCATCAATATAAGATAGTCACCAAGAAATCAAATAGGGAATTCAGAAGAAACGTCTTTACCCAGAGAATGGTGAGAATGTGAACTCGCTACCACAGGGATTGGTTGATGCATTTAAGGCATATGAGGGAGAAGGAAATAGAGGGTTTTGCTGATAGAGTTAAATGTGGAGAGACGGAAGCTCGAGTGGAGTATAAACGCTGGCATGGACTGGTTGAACCGAATGGCCTGTTTGTGTGCTGTATAACCTATGTAATTCTATGCTGTCTTTCCTTGCAGACTTGTTATATTACCTAATATATAGTATTGACTCAATCTGTCAGCTTTCATCAAGAAAAATCTAAGAATTTAGACATTTACTCTTTACTTCTCCACCCCCATCCCCCTTCCCCCAACACTTTCCTCCCCAAAACACTAGCCGTCATGTCTGTGTTTGATTTTTGTCTTTCTTGCTATTGTTGATGTATTTTGTCTTTTACTCTGACTGTAAATGGCCAATTTTTAACTTTCTCTAGTCCACCATTGTAATTTACCATTCACTGACAGAGGCCGACTGATTGGGTAGCCTTTGCCAGTGTCACTCTGGATGCTTGGAATTCTGTGACCGTAGCACAAGCTGGATTGTGCCAGCAGTGGACTCCCTAGAATTACATTTCAAACCCTCTGGCAGATCAGAATTCACCATACTGAGAAACATTGACACAAACTAATGTCAGTGGAGGAGAATAAGGTAATGTTACATTTTTGTATGTTAGATTGTGATGCTGAATCTGGACTTTTCTGTTTGAGCTGCCATTGAAGGATGAGAATTGAGTGCAGACTGTCACAGTGTACCACTTTCTCATTAATTTGTGTTTATACTGGTCTATTTCGGTTTGGAAACTACTTTCTAGACTCCTGTCTTGCCAGAGAAAGGGTCCCATTTACTGACTTCAAAATATTGTTTATTTGTTAAGTAGAACATTTTATGAACAGGTAAACCTACTGTTTTATTTGCTGCCTCTCACAGGAAAGAAGGGTTGCAAAACTTATTGACCTATCCTGATGCTGAATCCTGACCCTCAGTTGGGTTGCATTGCAAGCTCTTGCGTCTTGTGTGGGGGTGGGGGAACTGCTGGGTACACCACTAGCAATTATCACTTGTGTATTTTGTATTGTATGCTGTTGATGTAACCAACTCTAGATTCCCAATATAAGATTTAATAAACTTATCAAAATTTTTACATAATACTCTATTGTGTTATGTCAGTATAACTGTATAGCAGATGTTTGAATTACATCAATTCAAATGCTGTAATATTTTGATATTGGCTTAGAAATATGCAGTTTCTAAATGTGCAACCTTCAATTGAATGTGCAAGACTATGTGGTAATTTATTTGCTGTTCAAGGAAATGTTTTGAAAAGATGCCACGTGCAACAGTTGCTCAAGATTTGCAATCCACTGAAAAAGAAGTGATAGTTCCCTTAAAAAATCGTTGTTTACCCCTATACAGTCCAGAATAAATGCTACTGCTCAAAAAAATAAAAACAGAAAATGCTGGAAACAAGTCAGCAGGTGAGCTGATAAGTCTCCATCCTTAGAATTTTGCAGTGCAAGCTCCTCCAATTGGCACATAACGTTTACATGTGCTGACTTTCAGTGTATTTCCAGCTCTTAGCAAGATCCTTGAATTGGGATGAGCAATAATTTACAACAACAACTTGTATTTATATAACGCCTTTAATGTCGTGAAATGTCCCAAGGCGCTTCACAGGAGTATTATGAGATAAAAAGTTTGACACCAAGCCGCATAAGTAGAAATGAGCGCAGGTGACCAAAAGCTTAAGGAGCGTCTTCAAGGAGGAAAGAGAGGTAGAGAGACGGAGAGGTTTAGGCAGGGAGTTCCCGAGCTTGGGGCCTAGGCAACAGAAGGCACGGCCACCAATGGTTGAGTGATTATAATCAGGGATGCTCAAGAGGGCAGAATTAGAGGAGCGCAGACATCTCGGAGGGTTGTGGGCTGGAAGAGATTATAGAGATAGGAAGGGGCGAGGCCATGGAGGGACTTGAAAATAAGGATGAGAATTTTGAAATTGAGGCGTTGCTTAACTGGAAGCCAATGTAGATAAGCGAGCACAGGGGTAATGGGTGAGTGGGACTTGGTGCGAGTTCGGACATGGGCAGCCGAGTTTTGGATCACCTCTAGTTTACATAGGATAGAGTGAGGGAGGCCAGCCAAAAGTGCATTGGAATAGTTAAGTCTAGAGGTAACAGAGACAGACAGACAATATTACGGAGGTGGAAATAGACAGTCTTAGTTATGCTGTGGATATTTGGTCGAAGGCTCATTTCAGGGTCAAATATGACGCCACAGTTGTAAACAGTGTGGTTCAGCCTCAGACAGAAGTTGGGGAGAGGGATGGAGTCAATGGCTAGGGAACGGAGTTTGTGGCGTGGACCGAAAACAATGGCTTCGGTCTTCCCAATATTCAATTGGAGAAAATTTCTGCTCATCTAAAACTAGATGTCGGACAAGCAGTCTGACATTTTAGTGGCCGTGGAGGGGTCAAAAGAAGTGGTAGTGAGGTAGAGCTGGGTGTCATCCGCGTACATGTGGAAACTGACGCTGTGTTTTCGGATGATGTATTTTAAATGTTTAAAAAAGCACATTCAACTTAGCACGCTGATCAACCATGAGCTCTATTCCACAGTATGAAACAGAAATGACATCATACATATCCTGGTCCTCAGTGAGGACAGCACCAATAAGCTATTTGATAGGATCGCAAATGGCCTCCTACTCGATTGTGTGCTAAATTGAATCATTTAAATTGTGAATTGCTAATGCAAGCTGTGATGCTTTGTGAATTTAACACAGAAAAGTACGAAGTGATACATTTTGGTAGGAAGAACGAGGAGAGGCAATATAAATTAAAGGGTACAATTCTAAAGGGGGTGCATGAGCAGGGAAACATGGGGGTATATGTGCATAAATCATTGAAGGTGGTAGGGCAGGTTGAGAAAGCAGTTTAAAAAAAGCATACAGGATCCTAGGCTTCATAAATAGAGGCATAGAGTACAAAAGCAAGGAAGTTATGATGAACCTTTATAAAGCATTGGTCCGGACTCAGCTGGAGTATTGTGTCCAATTCTGGGCACCGCACTTTAGGAAGGATGTGAAAGTCTTAGAGGGTGAAGAAAAGATTTCTGAGAATCTTCCAGGGATGTGAGACCTCAGTTACGTTGATAGACTGGAGAAGTTGGGGTTGTTATCCTTAGAGTAGAGAAGGTTGAGAGGAGATTTGATAGAGGTGTTCAAAATTACGATGGGTTTAGACCGTGCAGATAGAGAGAAACTGTTCCATTGGTGGAAGGATCGAGAACCAGAGGACACAGATGCAAGATGTTTGGTAAAAGAACCAAAGACAACATTTGCAGCATTTGGTTAGGATCTGAAATGCATTGCCTGAAAGGGTGGTGGAGACAGACAGTATTGTGGCTTTCAAGAGGGAACTGGATCAGTGCCTGAAGGAAAAAAAAATGCTGGGCTACGGGGAAAGGGCGGGAGAGTGGGCCTAGCTAAAGTGTTCTTGCAGAGACCCGGCACGGGCTAGACGGGCCAAATGGCCTCCTTCTGTGCTGTAACCATTCTATGATTCTATGAATTCATTTTAATTAATATATTATAGAAGAGTGACATTACTGAATTGAGCTCTTGAATTACAAGCTGTTCATTCAATGGCTTGGTTACTGCATCTGAACTATGATGGACAATCAAGTAGAAAAAAGTTCAAAATCCACCCCCCCCCCCCCCCACAGCCCTAAAACACACACAACGAATGCTACTGCTAGTCCTTAACATTCTATATTATTGCAAAAAGTTTTGAAGAATGCAAGAAAGCTTTAAAGCTTCATACACCACTTATTCTACCTGGAGAGCTGTCCACTAGGCAGATTTAATTGGCTAGAATTCTGTTTTGTTGCAGAAATGAAAATGTATTGCTAAAGACAATTTGTTGAATGAGTTGCTGGAATGTACTATTTGCCTATTGCAAATCTGATCTTGCCCACTGGTACTCAGCACAATTTCTTTTTTTGTTATATTGTACTTGTGTCGCTAAATCCCGGAAGCCTAGATCTTTGTAGTAGGCTAGAAGCCAAATATAAATCTGCCAGAACTTGTTAAGCTGAGCGGGCTGGACGATCTTATTGAAAAAAACATGTTCTTTCTTCTGTCTCTTGCTCTGAGTTCGAAGGTTGTGGATTCAAGTCCCACTCCAGAGACCTGAGCACATAATCCAGGCTGACACGGGTTACGGAACCAAGGCAGGTAGATGAAGTTAAGCTCCAGGCTGACGAGGGTTATGGAACCAAGGCCGATAGATGGAGTTAAGATACAGATCAGGTAATTGAATGGTAGAACAGGCTCGAGGGGCTGTTCTTATTACACTGCAGTGCAGTACTGAGGGAGTGCTGCACTGTCAGAGGTGTCATCTTTCAAGGCCCCGTCTGCGCACTCGGGTGGATGTAAAAGATTCCATGTCACGATTTCGAAGAGAAGTCAGGACAGTTCTCCCCAGTGTCCTGGCCAATATTTATCTCTCAAGCACAACCACTGACACAGGATGTCTGATCGTTATCACATTGCTGTTTGTGGAACCTTTGGGCCGAAGTTTCCACCGTGCGCCGAGTTTCTGGAACAAAAAGCGCGCCTAATCCTTACCGTGGTATTTTCCAGGCTTATCAGGCCTCCTTCGGACTCGGTGTCGCGCATCAAAACCAGCGGGGGGTGGAGCTATGGACGTGCTGTGTCAACACAGCCAGCAGGGGGGCGGGGCTAGGACCCAGCATGTCTCTGAGTGCCGGCAGCGTTGCACATGTGTTTTGGAACGTGCGCGCATGCGCAATGGCTCTCAAACATTGGCAATCGGCCATCTTTAAACGTACAGGCTGCAAAGTGATTTTTGGGTGCGTGGAGTAGTGGAAAGCCTTCTGATTGATTTGTTGTGCCTGAAGGCATGCTGTTAGCAGTACTGTTGAAGAAATCAGCTGCTGGAATCAGTGAGTGCTCTGTGTTGCTGCTAAACTTCCAGAAGGAGTGCTGCATAGGTGCATGCAAAGTAAGGACTGTGTGTTTTGAAAAATCACTGAGTGTCAATTCAATACAGCAATGCAACAACGTGCACCAAGGACGAAGAATTTCTTGCATGACGCAGTGATGCATACCACGAGATCTGGAAACCAGTGTAAAAAGAAATGGCACGACCTTGGTCAAGTAGTTAGTGTAAGTAATATTTTCATTTTTCAATGGAATTGCAATTGTAAATGTGACCATCTGTATATGTACCACCCTGCAGAAAGACACTCTCTCTAAAAAGTTATATTTTAATTTTTGCATAAGAAATTGGCCCACAACAAAAGGGAAAGAACTCGAACAGGAGGGGGCCCGCCAAATATGCACCCACTAACACCCTTGGATAACAGGGTCGCTGCTTTGATGAGTCGTACCTGGAGAAAAGCAATCAGTACTGCACAAGCTGGGCCGACACGCGACGGAGAGGGTAAGTCCTGAAAATGCATCGTGGCCCTTCAAATCAACCTGCTGCCTGGCCTGCTACATATGAGACTACTCATGCCACCCATCCTGCCCCCTCATGTGCTGCTAACCATTTGACTGTTCTGTTATATTTTGCAGAACATGATGCCAATCCTGAAAATCTGAAGATGCAGAAGAAGCTTCAGATGCGGACGATCCAGACCAAGGCTGGGGATGGGAGGAGGGGGCCATGGATATGTGTTCAGCGGAGAATGTTGATCTTAATATGGATCAGTCCATATTACAGGACGTCATTTTCCAAACACTTGCATAGGTTCTGGTCCGATATTCCATAGTTTCGTCAACTCAACATCCTTGTTTAATGGTTTAAGTTCTGATGCGACATAGAAACATAGAAAATACGTGCAGGAGTAGGCCATTCGGCCCTTCGATAAGATCATGGCTGATCATTCCCTCAGTACCCCTTTCCTGCTTTCTCTCCATACCCCTTGATCCCCTAAGCCGTAAGGGCCATATCTAACTCCCTCTTGAATATATCCAATGAACTGGCACCAACAACTCTCTGCGGCAGGGAATTCCATAGGTTAATAACTCTCTGAGTGAAGAAGTTTCTCCTCATCTCAGTCCTAAATGGCCTACCCCTTATCCTAAGACTATGTCCCCTGGTTCTGGACTTCCCCAACATTGACCATTCTTCCCGGATCTAACCTGTCCAGTCCCATCAGAATCTTATACGTTTCTATGAGATCCCCTCTCATCCTTCTAAACTCCAGTGAATAAAGGCCCAGTTGATCCAGTCTCTCCTCATATGACAGTCCAGTCATCCCTGGAATCAGTTTGGTGAACCTTCGCTGCACTCCCTCAATAGCAAGAACATCCTTCCTCACACTAGGAGACCAAAACTGAACACAATATTCCAGGTGAGGCCTCACTAAGGCCCTGTACAATTGCAGTAAGACCTCCCTGCTCCTATACACAAATCCCCTAGCTATGAAGGCCAACATACCATTTGCCGCCTTCACCGCCTGCTGTACCGTCATGCCCACTTTCAGTGATTGATGAACCATGACACCCAGGTCTCGTTGCACCTCCCCTTTTCCTAATCTACCGCCATCCAGATAATATTCTGCCTTCATGTTTTTGCCCTCAAAATGGATAACCTCACATTTATCCACATTATACTGTATCTGCCATGTATTTGCCCACTCACCTAATCTGTCCAAGTCACCCTGCAGCCTCTTAGTGTCCTCCTCACAGCTCGCACCGCCACCCAGTTTAGTGTCATCCGCAAACTTGGAGATATTGCACTCAATTCCTTTATCTAAATCGTTAATGTATATTGTAAATAGCTGGGGTCCCAGCACTGAGCCCTGCGGCACTCCACTCATCACTGCCTGCCATTCTGAAAAGGACCTGTTTATCCCGACTCCCTGCTTCTTGTCTGGCAACCAGTTCTCTATCCACGTCAGTACATTACCCCCAATACCATGCGCTTTGATTTTGCACACTAATCTCTTGTGTGGGACCTTGTCAAAAGCCTTTTGAAAGTCCAAATACACCACATCCACTGGTTCTCCCTTGTCCACTCTGCTAGTTACATCCACAAAAAAATTCCAGAAGATTCGTCAAGCATGATTTCCCTTTCATAAATCCATGCTGACTTGGTCCGATCCTGTCACTGCTTTCCAGATGCGCTGCTATTTCATCCTTAATGATTGATTCCAACATTTTCCCCACTACTGATGTCAGGCTAACCAGTCTATAATTACCTGTTTTCTCTCTCCCTCCTTTTTTAAAAAGTGGTGTTACATTAGCTACACTCCAGTCCATAGGAACTGATCCAGAGTCGATAGACTGTTGGAAAATGATCACCAATGCATCCACTATTTCTAGGGCCACTTCCTTAAGTACTCTGGAATGCAGACTATCAGGCCCCGGGGATTTATTGGCCTTCAATCCCATCAATATCCCGCCTAATAAGGATATCCTTCAGTACCTCCTTCTCACTAGACCTACTGTCCCCTAGTACAAACGGAAGGTTATTTGTGTCTTCCTTTGTGAAGACAGAACCGAAGTATTTGTTCAGTTGGTCTGCCATTTCTTTATTCCCCATTACAAATTCACTGAAACCGACTGCAAGGGACCTCTGTTTGTCTTCACTAATCTTTTTCTCTTCGCATATTTATAGAAGCTTTTACAGTCAGTTTTTATGTTCCCTGCAAACTTCCTCTCGTACTCTATTTTCCCCCTCTTAATTAAACCCTTAGTCTTCCTCTGTTGAATTCTAAATTTCTCCCTGTCCTCAGGTTTGTTGCTTTTTCTAGCCAAATTATATGCCTCTTCCTTGGCTTTAACACTATCCTTAATTTTCCTTGTTAGCCATGGTTGAGCCACCTTCCCCGTTTAATTTTACTCCAGACAGGGATGTACAATTGCTGAAGTTCATCCATGTGATCTTTAAATGTTTGCCATTGCTTATCTACCATCAACCCTTTAAGTATCCTTTGCCAGTCTATTCTAGCCAATTCACGCCTCATACCGTCGAAGTTACCTTTCCTTAAGTTCAGGACCCTAGTTTCCGAATTAACTGTGTCACTCTCCGTCTTAATAAAGAATTCAACCATATTATGGTCACTCGTCCCCAAGGGGCCTCGCACAACAAGATTGCTAATTAGTCCCTTCTCAGTACACATCACCCAGTCTAGGATGGCCAGCTCTCTAGTTGGTTCCTCGACATATTGGTCTAGAAAACCATCCCTAATACACTCCAGGAAATCCTCCTCCACCGCATTGCTACCAGTTTGGTTCGCCCAATCAATATGTAGATTAAAGTCGCCCATGATAACTGCTGTACCTTTATTGCACACATCCCTCATTTCTTGTTTGATGCTGTCCCCAACCTCACTATTACTGTTTGGTGGTCTGTACACAACTCCCATTAGCGTTTTCTGCCCTTTGGAATTCCGCAGCTCCACCCATACCGATTCCACATCATCCAGGCTAATGTCCCTCCTTACTATTGCATTAATTTCCTCTTTAACCAGCAACACCACCCTGCCTCCTTTTCCTTTCTGTCTATCCTTCCTAAATGCTGAATACCCTTGAATGTTGAGTTCCCAGCCTTGGTCACCCTGGAGCCATGTCTCCGTGATGCCAGTGACATTATACCCATTAACTGCTATCTGCGCAGTTAGTTCGTTCACCTTATTCCGAATACTTCTTACATTGAAGCACAGAGCCTTCAGGTTTGTCTTTCTAACACACTTTGCCCCTTTAGAATTTTGGTGTAATGTGGCCCTTTTTGTTTTTTGCCTTGGGTTTCTCTGCCCTCCACTTTTACTATTCTCCTTTCTATCTTTTGCTTCTGACTCTATTTTATTTCCCTCTGTCTCCCATCCCCCTGCCATTTTAGTTTACCTCCTCCCCAAAAGCACTAGCAAACGCTCTCCCTAGGACATTGGTTCCGGTCCTGCCCAAGTGCAGACCGTCTGGTTTGTACTGGTCCCACTTCCCCCAGAACCTGTTCCAATGTCCCAGGAATTTGAATCCCTCCCTGCTGCACCACTGCTCAAGCCATGTATTCATCTGAGCTATCCTGCGATTCCTACTCTGACTAGCACGTGACACTGGTAGCAATCCTGAGATTACTACCTTTTGAGGTCCTACTTTTTAATTTAACTCCTAGCTCCTTAAATTCATCTCGTAGGACCTCATCCCGTTTTTTAACCTATATCGTTGTTACCTATATGTACCACGACAACTGACTGTTCACCCTCTCTTTTCAGAATGTCCTGCACCGGCTCTGAGACATCCTTGACCCTTGCACCAGGAAGGCAACATACCATCTTGCAGTCTTGGTTGTGGCTGCAGAAACGCCTATCTATTCCCCTTACAATTGAATCCCCATCACTATTGCTCTCCCATTCTTTTTCCTGCCCTCCTGTGCAGCAGAGCCAGCCACAGTGCCGTGAACTTGGCTGCTGCTGCTGCTCTCCCCTGATGTGTCATCCCCCTCAACAGTACTCAAAGTGGCGTATCTGTTTTGCAAGGGGATGACCGCAGGGGACCCCTGCTCTACCTTCGTTGCACTGCTCTTCCTGTTGGTCTTCCATTCCCTATCTGGCTGTGGACCCTTTACCTGCGGTAAGACCAACTCACTAAACATGCTATTCACGTCATTCTCAGCATCGTGCATGCTCCAGAATGAATCCACCCGCAGCTCCAGTTTCGCAATGCGGTCCGTCAGGAGCTGGAGGCGGATACACTTCCTGCACACGTCGTCGTCGGGGACACCGGAGGCGTCCCTGACTTCCCACATGGTACAGGAGGAGCATAACACGTGACCAAGCTCTCCTGCCATGACTTAACCCCTAGATAAACTTAAATTGGCAACAACAATGCTGAAGGTTACTTTCTGATAAAGAAAAGAAAATGAAAAACTACTCACCAATCACTTACCCCCTTGGCTGTGACGTCACCTTTCGATTTCTTTCTGCTTCTATTTTGCCTTCTCACCCTACTGCAGCTGCACCGGCTTGCCTTTTATAGGCTGCTCCTCCACGCACCTCCTGAGTCTCTCTCGAACTCCCGAGCCTCAGCAACGCGTTGGGCCTTTTATAGGCCGCTCCTCCACGCACCTCCAGAGCCCCTCACGAACTCCCCTATAATTCCATGGTTTCACAGATTCCGCGTTTGTGGTGGTGGTGGTGGAATGCAGTTTAAGACCCAGGGCCCCACCGTACCAGCATGCGTCTCCCATTGGAGGGGTGCCGCTTGCAACACCCAGGGCCCCACTGTACCAGCCTGCCACGAGGCAGAGCCAGGCCGAGGGTAAGGAGAATCCGACCACACTCTCCTGAGATGCAGCATGCAACAGATGGGGTTGAGGTTATGGCATTGGATGTAGAGCCCAATGACCTCACCCGATCACTCGTGCACACCATCAGTGCAGTGGGTGATGAGGTAACGGGACTCTTGGGAGAAATAGCAGTAATGACACGGGAAATGAAGAAGGGAATGTCAGGGAGTGCAACGACGGCACAGGCCATCAGGGAGCGCATGCAAGTGATGGAACAGGCCATCAGGGAGGGCCTGGGTGAATTAGCTGCTGCAATAAGGGCATACAGCCCGGCCAATCAAATGCCACCCCATGAAGAAATGCACATTCACCAAGATGTGGATGAGAGATGGGTGCAGCCTTTCTTTGCTGCTGTTGTTGTTTTTGATGCTTCTGTTGTTACTGTTTTCAAATTGAAATTGTATTGTTGTCTTCTTCCACTATCATCTGCTGCTGCCTCATGATGGCTAAGTTATGCAGCATGCAGCATACAACAGTGAACTGACCGACAATCTCTGGGGAATATCGCAAGTGGCCTCCGGAATGGTCCAGGCATCGGAAACGCTCTTTCAAGATGCCAATGTTCCTCTCTATGATGCTGCGTGTCGTAATGTGCGGCAGTTGTATTGATGGTCAGCTTCCGTCCGGGTTACGCGTAAGGGCGTCATGAGCCAGGTGGCCAGGCCGTACCCTTTGTCTCCCAGTAGCCAGCTCTGCCCTTCTGGCTGCTGCTCAAACATGTCAGATATAACGCTGTCGTGTAGGATGAACGCATCATGGGTGCTGTCAGGATATCTTGCATCGACTGACATGATGCGCTGCATGTCGTCACACACGAGCTGCACATTAATGGAGTGGAAGCCTTTTCTATTCCTGAACTGCTCGGCATCCTCCACAGGTGCTCACGAGGCGATGTGGGTACAATCAATGCAGCCCTGTACCTTTGGGAAGCCAGCAATCCTGGAGAACCCCACAGCCCTGTCATGCATTGGGAACTTGATGAAGTAATTCCTCCGCGCATACAGTGCAGCCGTGACCTGGTGAATGCAGACATGTATTGCATGTTGAGAGATGGTGCACACATCTCCAGTTGTAGCTTGAAACGATCCCGAGGCATAGAAGGAAAGTGCAGCTGTAACCTTCACTTCAACAGACAAGGCAGTCCACCTTCTGGTTCTTGGCTGTAAGACTGGTCTCAGCAACTCACAGATCTCAAGGACAACTTCTCTGCAGAAACGCAGCCTTTTGACACAATCACCCTCACTCAGGTCCAGGTACGAACGCCTGACTCGATATTGCCGAGGTGGGTAAGGCCTCCTGGCCAGCAGCCTATGGGCTATGATGTTCCTGATGTGATGAGCTCTAATCAATTCTCCCCTACGTAGCACAATGATGCAGAACTATTGCAAAATACGTGGCGTTGATAATGCAGCACCCATACTTGAAGTAAAACTTAAACTTTCAAAGGTCAATGGTGAAAAATGGCAGCACAGCACTTCTCCCTCTCCACAAGGTATATGGACCATACCCAAAGGTCTTTTGTTCTCTCCCCCTCCCCCCTTCAGTGATGTCACTTCTCTCTCCCTCTCCCTCTCCTGCAGCCCCCTTTCAATTCCCTCCTGCAGCCAAGCCTGCTGCTTGTTGCTCGCCCGTCCATAACCCCGAGCCCTGTTAGAAAGGCCTGAAAGTGCGCTGCTGGAGGACTCCCAGTGCTTGTTCGATGGATCCTGCCCCTAGCCCCTGGCCGAATGGCCCGAACGGATAGGCGCTGCGTGCTGCAGTAGGTGAGGTAGGAACTTTTAATGTTTTATTTATTTATCATTTATTATTGATTCTTTATTGTTAAAAATGAAGTGTTTAATGCTTTGCAAAATCCTCTAACTTCCCAACCCCCCCCCCCCCCCCCCCCCCCCGCCCCAGCCGAATCTCTGGCTACCTGCGCCTAATTTCTAAAGTGTCCGCAAGGTTTTTCTGAGTGTACAAAAGTGGACACGTATGCTGGCCTAAGTTAGTTTAGGGTAACTTTTCGCTGTCTAAACTTGCTTAAATGACCAAAACAGGCGTAAGTGGCTGCTAACACCCTTTTGGAAAAAAAACGGAACTAAAAAGAAACTGAACTAACTCACTAAAATTGGAGCAAACTAAATGTGGAGAATTGCGATTTTGAGGATACTCCAAAAAAAAAATGCCAGTTGCTCCACAACTCTTATGGAAACTTGGGCCCCATGTGTGCACAAATTGGCGGCTACGTTTCCTATATTATAACAGTGACTACATTTCAAAAGTAATTCATTGGGTTTGGGATGCCTTGAGGTTGTGAAAGTCATTATATGAATACAAGTTCATTCTTTTTCTTTCCCCTTGTCAGCCAGTCTTAGTAAATCCTTGCAATTTTACACTTGGCTTGTAACTGAATGCATGAGATCCATACTTTGGTAATCCAGTGGTACTAGTACGGATCTTTGATAATATAAAAGTTCCTTTAGTCTTTTTCTTTGTTCCTACAATAGCTTAATTGCTCCAGTTGTTTCTGGCTACATCCTAATGTTCAACCACCTAATTACTGTGTTACACTGCAAAGCTCCTGTACTGCTGGTAATGGGGATTAAGCTATATTTTGAATCATGACACCAACACTAGTTATTGGCAGTTGACTGCAATTAAATTAGATGTTTTTTTCAGTTGCCATGTTAAACAGTTCCAGTAGGGCTAGTTGAAATTTTGAATTTAGTTCTATAGTATTATTTAGGTTGACTTCTATTATTAGATTTATATAAGGATTAAAAAAAGTAAATTCTGCAACAAAATTGTGTAATACTGAGCTTGAGCCTGAAGTTGATATAGCTGTTAATGATTTTCATGCCAGCTGCCATCAGAGAGAACATTAACCCTCATTAGCTTTATATTATTTCACATACACATATGAATTAGCCAAAAAAGAGATGAAAGATGACGGGGACAATTTTTGCTGACCCTTTTTCCTCTGAGTGGTCATTTCATGGGGAAAGGATCAGAAGAAAAAAGTCGAGGCAAGTTTTGTTGGGTCTCTGCCCCCTTTACATCGCCCTGGGATTTCCAGTGCTTTCCGTCCGTCCTTTGGAGGGGCAGAGATGGACCTGCACCTGCAGTAGGTGCTGGCCCATCACATGCATGCAGATGTTCTTGCCCTTGTGCTCGTATCTTATTTGCCTAGAACTGCCCCCGCACAGAGGGGCCCAGTGAAATCTGATTGTTTGGCCTGTGCCTGGACTTCTTTCAATCAGGATGCTCGAGGGCAGGCTGAAGATCTTTCAGACAGGTAGGTTTAGTTATTTTGAACATCCTGCTCTCAAAGAAGTTTAAGCTGCTATTCGACATTAGGAACAGGAGCGGGCTATTCAGCCCCTCCAGCCTGTTCCACCATTCAGTTAGATCGTGGCTGATCTGGACCTCAATTCCATTTACCTGCCTTTAATCAACATCACTTGCTACCCTTACCCAACAAAAATCTTAGCGATCTCAGTCATGAAAATTTCAATTGACCCAGCATCCACAGCCATTTTGAGAAGCGAGTTCCAAATTTCCAAATGTAGAAAGATCATGAATAATGCCCAGGAATGTCACTTATTTTTGTCAAACTGTCGTAGACGTTAAGACAAATTGTTGCAAAAGCAAATGATTGCTGATGCTGGAAATCTGAAATAAAGACAGACAATGCTGGAAATACTCAGCAGGTCAGGTAGCATCTGTGGAGAGACAAACAGAGTTAACGTTTCAGGTCGATGAATTCTGATGAAAGGTCATCAACCTGTAGCATTAAGGCAAATTGTTGCTTTGTTTTGGTGAGGGTCTGAACAGTTCCCCCCCCCACCCCCCCCCCAAACAGTTTTCCAGTCTGCGTAGGGTGAGTGACTCCTTACATTCACCAACGTTAGTGTTCTTGACCAGGCCAGCATTGAAGCACTGACCACACTTGATCAGCACCGCTGGGCAGGCCACATGGTTTGCATGCCAGACACGAGACTCCCAAAGCAAGCGCTCTACTCAGAACTCCTTCATGGCAAACGAGCCAAAGGTGGGCAGCAGAAATGTTACAAGGACACCCTCAAAGCCTCCCTGATAAAGTGCAACAACCCACTGACACCTGGGAGTCCCTGGCCAAAGACCGTCCTAAGTGGAGGAAATGCATCCGGGAGGGTGCTGAGCACCTCGAGTCTTGTCGCTGAGAGCATACAGAAATCAAGCGCAGCCAGCGGAAAGAGCGTGCAGCAAACCAGTCCTACCTACCCCTTCCCTCAATGACTATCTGTCCCACCTGTGACAGAGACTGTGGTTCTCGTATTGGACTGTACAGCCACCTAAGAACTCATGTTAAGAGTGGAAGCAAGTCTTCCTCGATTCTGGGGGACAGCCTATGATGATGATGATGATGATGACATTCTTCTGTTAGTGCTGTCACTGAGTCAGCCACTAGAAATTGAGCAAATGTGGACAGATAACATCTAACTCTCTGTCTTTGCTTTCTCCCTTTAGTAGTGTGGCATAGGTGGTAACATGTTGGAGAAACGCTATGCTTGATTACTCCACAGTACCATGGTGTTCCAACATGCTGTGCCATTATGCAGCTATTTTCTTCTTATTTGTGGTGTGTAGTAAGGTATATTTTTCTTAAGAAAACATACATGCTCGATATACCCTCTGGGTTATATAGTATGCACTACATTTCCTTAAATTTTAGGTTTAGGAAAGTAGCAAAATAAACTTAGTAGCACAATTTACCAAAGCAATTTGATAAAACCAGTGGGTGAGATTACTCAGTGGACTTGTTGAAAATGACTTGAGCTAAAGGTATGCTATAGCCTTCCATTTGTCTGGTATTTCCATGATTTGTTGCCTGAGTATTTTTCCAGTAGAACTATATTATAATATGTAAATAGTATATGTATAGATTCTACCTTTTCCTTCAAGCTAAAATAAAAGTTGCGAAGAGTGACATTTTCCCTTTCTTGTCATCCAAGCTCTTTACTTGGGGAAAATAAATTATAAAAATGTATGCACAACAGGTATATGAGAGAAATAGGTGATCAAAGCCCGAATAAAAAGTGCAGCGTACACTTTAGCTCCTGTCATGTCACACAGTTTCAGGCTATCGTGTGATGTTTTAGGCAGTTACTATATATTTTGCGGGTTGGTTTATAACCTTTAATTCTAGAAATTACTGATGTCAATACTAGCAGTCGCAAATCATGCTTAATGTCTATTTTATTGCAGATATTGACTTGCTTATTTTAAATGGGTTAACACCTGTGATAAAATGGACAGAGGAATGTCATGTAAATGTAATAAGCATTCAACTGTTGGAGTTGTCCACAATAATTTCTTTGCCGTACTTTACAATGGGGAGGTTCTGAGTATTTGCAGAAAGATGTTTATCAGCAAGTTTTGTAAAGCACTTGAAATTTTGGATCTGCCTTTATTGTATTTTATTTTAATATGCTGAAATTCAGGTATGTTCTAAATATATATTTTTTGCTTTAAATATGTAAGTTGACTGTTTTCTTAATTCCTGATTCAAATATATATATGTGTGCGCGGCTGCTGAGCACAACTGGAATGCCTCTCTATCTCTATCTCTTTGGCAACCTCTACCCTTAATAACCAGCCGACCATTCTTGGAGGCTTGTACCATGTCACAATGCTCCAAGTCAGTGTCTTCACAGATCACAGTCCGAGTCTAATCATAGCATTGACTTACTACTTTAGAACATCTTTCCCATTCGGCAGAAATGTGCCACAAGCAGCTGCTATTCAATCAAAAGTTACTTCCAGCCAAAAGGAATCTTCCAAACGAAACACCTTTGTCAAATTGCTAACCAGATGACCCAATGTTAATTTTGCCAAGATCCCAATTACTCTTCTACTCAACCCTCAAAAACTCCATATCTAAAGTTTCTATTTTTTTAATGTATATCCTAGAATGTGTTTTTATTTTCACTTTTAGTAATGGTTACATAGATGATAAATACTTTTTTGTTCACAAATAAATTTACATTACATAAAGGTACACAATCGGAAAAGAACGCTTCACTCCATCTGTCTGGCCGCAGCGTTCAAAAAAAAAATACAAAGTTTGCTACATATATCTCTCGGTTGAGTTTCTCAGTTAAATACCTGTCAAACTCCCTCTGAAAATTATCTTTGTATAAACACATACATGCATGTATCCTATCTCACCAACTAAATCTCTTCTCCCCAATGTCTGTGATCAAGGTCATAGGAAATCAAGTAATACATATGTAATCCATATTTCTATTTTTTTCTCTTCCTTTCTGAAAGTGATGAATCATGGTGATGTATGGTTTCAGAGGTACCAGCAAGATACTCTGGTGCATTGCCCACCTAGACATTCTTCATCTGTGAGGTTAGATGGTATTGGCAGGTTGTGGGGTTCATCGCAGATAAGCTCAAGTTAAATCCTGTTCTTGTTAATGGATGGTGATCCAGAGTGCAAAACCATGCAAACTGTTTTGTTTCCCACTCTTCTTGGACCAGAATTAGTAAAGCTGATTGTAGTGACCATGTATGCACACACACTGTCTCCACTCCACTGCCCAACTGAAATTAGACCAGGAACTGAACCTGGGACATTCCTGCTCCTTATGGCTCAGTACAGCACCATATGGTGCATTTAAGAATAAAAGAAAGAACTTGCTTTTGTATAACATTTTTCATGTCCTCACAATGTCCCAAAGTACGTCACAGCCAATTAATTGCTTTTTAAGTGAAATTGCAACCAATTTGCACACAGCAAATTTCCTCCAACAGCACGTGACATTAATGACCAGTTAATCTGTTTTTGATAGTGTTGGTTGATGGATGAATGTTGGCTCCATCATCATCATCATCATCATAGGCAGTCCCTCGGAATCAAGGAAGACTTGCTTTCACTGTTAGCATGAGTTCATAGGTGACTGTACAGTCCAATACAAGAACCATAGTCTCTGTCTCAGGTGGGACAGACAGTGGTTGAAGGAAAGGGTGGGCGGGGAGTCTGGTTTGCCACACGCTCCTTCCGCTGCCTGCACTTGATTTCTGCATGCTCTTGGCGACGGGACTCGAGGAGCTTAGTGCCCTCCCGGATGTACTTCCTCCACTTAGGGCAGTCTTTGGCCAGGAACTCCCAGATGTCAGTGGGGATGTTGCACTTTATCAGGGAGGGTGTCCTTGTAACGTTTCCGCTGCCCACCTTTGGCTCGTTTACCGTGGGTGAGTTCCAAGTAGAGCGCTTGCTTTGGGAGTCTCGTGTCTGGCATGCGAACTATGTGGCCTGCACAGCGGAGCTGAAGAGGTGTGGTCAGTGCTTGAATGCTGGGGATGTTGGCCTGGCGATGTCGATATCAAAGCGCCTTACGTTCCCTGGCAACTATGGTGGTGCGGTGTTCCGGTCTGTCGCTGTTGGGGTTGTTGATGAGGGTCCTGACGTAACAGGTTCCGAACTTCATGTTAGAGGAGTGGAAGATGCCTATGCGTGATTTCTTTTAACGTGGGATGGTCATTGCACACCGGCCTCCACATGGGCTTAGCTGAGCGAGGTCTTGGTTCAGTGGCAAGGGGGTCCAAGACGACTGGAGACCAGGCACTGCTGTATGGGCCTAGTTGCCCATGGTGAGATGTTGGCCGCAGGCTTGGCGCTGGGTAGCGCCCTTGATGGTAGGTGGTCCAAGGCTTGGTTGGGGGCAGACATTGGGGAGGGGTGGGGCGCGCAATGGTCCACTGGGGTTCAGAGTGGGAGGGCAGCGGGGTCACAGCCATTGTACTCACCACGTGCTGGAGGAGGGGAGGAGGCCAGATCATCAGTGGGGAAGGAGAGGTCCAGATGGCCGGGGGGGGGGGGGGGGGGCGGGGGCGGGTGCGGGTGGAGGCCCGATAGCCAGGTCCAACTGCCCAGTCACTGCAGGAGATCCAGTTGGGAGGCACAGGTCATGCCCAGTCGCCACAGGAGGTCCAGCCGGGAGGCCCAGGTCGCGCCGAGTTGCTGCAGGAGGTCCAGCCGGGAGGCCCAAATCACGTCGAGTCGCCCAGTCGCCGATGTGTGGTGTGGCGGGAAGCCTGAAGTAGGCCTTAATTTTTGGGATTCGCGGGGTTGGGGTTAGAGTGGAGATTTAAGTGTTTAAGACCCTCCATTCGGGCTAGGACTAGGGCTTGGGGAAGTTTAGACAGGGGGAGGTTGAGGGGAAAAGTTGCCGAGGAGCTGTTTAGCAGGGGAGCTCCCTAGGGAGCTGCTACCCCGACGGCCATAACTGCCTATAACACTGGGAAGACCTCCTACACTACTTCGAAAAAGTGCCATGGGAACTTTTTCATCCACGTGAACAGGCAGACGTGGTCTCACTTTAACGCCCCATCTGAAAGATGGCCTCTGACAATGCATCATTCCCTCATCATTGAAGTGTCAGCCTAGATTATGCTCTCAAGTCATGATTCACCCATCAATAACTATTGGGAAAGCCATTTTTAAGGTATGCCAGATGTGATTATCACATGCAAGTGGATTATTCAAAGAAATTATTAATATGTAGGAAAAGTTCAATACAAATGATTATGAAAATAAACATAAACATGTAGTACAGTTACTGTAGAACTGAAACGCTTTTTACAAGCAAAACTGATTTAACATCTCATTTGCTGTTTGTGGGACTTTGCTATGTGCAAATTGACTGCCATGTTCAACTAAATAACAGTGATTACACTGAAGTAATAAATTGTCTGTGAATTCATGTCCAGGGACATGAAAGCAGCTATATAAATGCAATGCCTTCTTTCTTTCTAGTACAGAAATGTTTCATGTGTATATTAATTGAACTAATTCTTGAACCCACGACAAACACTAAGTTTAAACATTTATTTTTCAGTATTTCATGGTGAGTTTCTATAACAATAGCTAATCTTATGCAAACAGTTTCTTAATTTTTCCTTTGCTTATTTTCAAAAATATTGTTCGTAGAAGAAATCTCATAAGAAAATATACTTTTCAAAAGATATTTAGTCAGTGTACGGATTACTGACTGTGAAACTGATGTCGGTTGCCTGTCATTTCCCAGAGCCTGGGGATATCCTGTTTGTATAATTGCTGGTCTATATTGAAAATATGTAGACGTGATTATTACCAGTAGTATGAATAATTGTACCAGCCGGCTGGTCTGTGGTCAGGCACTGTCTAGAGTAGAAATGTGAAGCCGTTGACACAGAAGTTCACAGAAGTTACTGAATTCCAAAGATGGTGATTTATTCCAAAAGCAACATGATAATTTTTGGATTTCAATATAAAGACTATTATTAATAATTATATAATTTTTATTAAACATTTTTGTTGTGTTAGCTGTATTACATGGCTATTGTACAGTGAGAGTAATTTCTGTTGTGGTCAGAAATGATAATGTTTTGCCCAGAGGGAATAACACTGATTAAATTTATAGAGTGCAGGGATTGTAGCACATAAGAGGTCGGATATATAACAAGACTAAATATTTTATCACTAATTGAGGTCACTAACTGGCACTGAATGCAGACAAAGAAATACTAGCAACCGTTGGTAATATATTAGTGGACAGTAGCATATTACATTGTCATCAAAACTCCAAAATCTTGTTTTTATTTGTTCGAGGACGTCAGTAACTTAATGTGATTACTTGCTGGCATTGAGTTGACAGGCTGCATAATGTTATATATTTTAAATCACATAATTGAATTTTTCTTTAACCAGTCATATTCATGGTTTTAGTCCAAGGCTGCACTTGAAGGGACTGTTAAACAGTCATCTGATATTTGGTGATATTAGAATAGATAACATTTCTTAAAGCAATAACAGTTTGATGAATTGTTGCTCAGAATTCACCAAACTAATGGACAACAGGATGGGCAGATTTTTGCTTTACTTTACTGAGGACGTTGAATCCCTTATTTTCCTCTTTTGGCTCTTTCTCTCATCATAGAAATTGATGGCACAGAAGGAGGACACTCGGCCCATCGTTTCTGTGCCAGCCGAAAAAGAGCTATGCAGTCTAATCCCACTTTCCAGCTCTTGGTCCATAGCTTTGTAGGTTACAACACTTCTAAGTGCATATCCAAGTACATTTTAAATGCGGTGAGGGTTTCTTCCTCTGAGCCTTTCAGGCAGTGAGTTCCAGACCCTCACCACCCTCTGGGTAAAAGTATTTCTCCATAACTCCCCTCTAAGCTTTCTACCAATTACTTTAAATCTTTGCCCCCCTCCTCCCTGTTATAGACCTCTCTGCTAAAGGCAATAGGTCCTTCTAATCCACTCTATCTAGGTCCCTCATAGTTTTATACAACTCAATTAAATATCCCCCTAGCCGCCTCTGTTCCAAAGAAAACAACCCCAGCCTATCCAATCTTTCCTCGTAGCTAAAATTCTCCAGT
Organism: Pristiophorus japonicus; assembly: GCF_044704955.1. Lineage (NCBI taxonomy): Eukaryota > Metazoa > Chordata > Chondrichthyes > Pristiophoridae > Pristiophorus > Pristiophorus japonicus. Next base: position 104,181,479 of record NC_091983.1, on the reverse strand, counting down.
CCTGACAACACCCTTATAAATCTCTTCTGCACCCTCTCTAGTGCAATCACATCCCTCCTGCTATGTGGTGACCAGAACTGTACACAGTATTCCCAGCTTTGACCTAACTAGTGTTTTATACAGTTCTAGCATAACCCCCCTCTGCTCTTGTATTCTATGCCTTGGCTAATAAAGGCAAACATTCTGTATGCCTTCTTAACCACCTTAACTACCCTGGCCTGCTACCTTCAGGGATCTGTGGACATGCACTCCAAGGTCCCTCTGTTCCTCCAACTTCTCAGTATCCTACCATTTATTGTATATTCCCTTGCCTTGTTTGCCTTCCCCAAATGCATTTATTTTTTAAACTTTCTGTCTGTTTTTAAATCTGTTCTCCCTGTCTTTCCTATTACCTTTTCATCTTATTTATTCATTTTTACTGTTTTAATTTTTGGTTACTATTCTGATTATTTGGGTTTTTTCCTATCATTTTTGTTTTTTCTTCCCCAGATCACTCCCTGGTTTGCTTCTGCCTTTTCTTCAGTTTATTTTTCTTCAATTTACCATTACCTTTGGAGGGAGACGGCAACACAAGAAGGAATTTTACAGAATCTTTTCTCAAGTGAATAAAAGTGGGGGAGGGGGCTGGAGTTCATGGTCTGTGGGCGGAATGACTAATGGACGAAATGGTCCTTTCTTCTTCAGTGCTTTTTTTCACAAGATAGATACAAATAAGGAAAGTAATTTTTCCCACTTTAATTCACCCATCCAGAAAATGCTTACAGTCCTACTATTACTCAATGATTCCAGGGTTGTAGCCTCCAAAGCCACACCAGGAAGTTTGCGATATCTGTTGAAAGGTCACCGGCCTGAAATGTTAACTCTGTTTCTCTCTCCACAGATGCTGCCTGATCTGCTAAGTATTTCCAGCATTTTTGATAATATTTCAGATTTCCAGCATCCACAGTATTTTGCCTTTTGGATAGATTGCATTATCTGTTGATCACTCTGCATGAATAAGAATTTCCTGACATCAGCCCTAAATTTGACTTTTGCTAGTTTGTACTAGTGTGTCCCCCTTGTCCTACTTTCATGGTTTATTTCTGGATTTACCTTTTCTATACCATTTACTATCTTGCCCGAGTCTGTAAGATCACCTTCCGAGCATTGTACTACAATTTTTTCTTTATAATTTAGTCAACTGATGCTAGGGATCAGTTTTGTTGCTCTTCTCTGAACTACCACAAGGGCTTGAATATCTCTCTTTGACCAGAAGTTACTACATTATTTAAGGTGTAGTCTGATTGTATAATTTGAGCATGACTACATCTACTTTTTGGCTGTATAGTTCCATCATTCTACTCGCTTTGTTGATTCTTGCTCTTTAGTTATTGGAAATATTAGGCACAAATTTCCCCAGGAGTTGCTCCGTTTTCTTTTGGAGCAACTTGATTTTTCTGGAGTATCTTTTTCATTGCAATTCTGGCTATTTAATTTGCGGCAGTGTAAGTGAGTTAGTTAGGTTTTTTTTAAGTTTAGTTTTTTTTTCAAAAGGGGGCGTTACCAACCACTTACGCCTGTTTTGGCCACTTAAGCAAGTTTAGCCAGCTAAAAGTTACTCCAAACTAATTTAGGCCAGCGTGAGTGGGCACTCTTGTACGTTCAGAAAAACCTTACGGTGACTTAAGAAATCAGCACAGGCAACCAGAGATTGGGGCGGGGGGTGGAGGGGGGGGCGGCGGGGGCGGGGAATGGGTCCTTGCAAAGCACTAAACACCTTCACAGCAACATTAAAGAAGCATAACTACATTTAAAGCACCAAGCACTAAAAAGTAATGAGCAATTGATTAACAAATAAAAAATAGAAGGAACCCTGCACCTAAAGCACCAAGACCAAAGTGATGAGCAATTAATCAATCAGTAAATAACAATTAAAAATGTAAAAGTCCTACCTTAGCGATCGCAGCGGGCCGCTGATGAGTGAGCCCATTCAACCAGGGCTAGGGAAGGCGTGCTTCAGGTCCCTCTCACACAACCTGCAGCACGCACTCACAGATTCGGCCTGCCAGGAGTTACTGCACATGCGCGCACACTCGCGCCGGGACCTGGCTCCACCCCCAATCCACTGGGCCACATTACGCCACCACCGAGAGGCTGGGGAGCGACCAGAATCGGGAGGAAGATTTTCAGCGCGCTTGGAGGCGGACAAAAGCGGCGCACCTTGGGTGAGGGTGCCAGAAAAAGGGGTTGGGGAAATTTTTGCCCCATTGAGTGTCTTGTCTACTAAAATCCTTCAAATGCTCAACTTTATCTTTCATTATTTATCATTCATGGAGTTCTTGTGTCACCAATGTTCTTTTCTTTTTATGCACAGTACTTCTGCCACTCTGCCTACTGCCTACTTTTATATTTTATCTAACTTATTTTGTTGTTTCTTCTGACCAATTACCTCTCTTACTTTGGTAATATCTGGTACATTAACTAGTTCTCATTAAATTTCTGAATCCAAATGTAAATAAGAAACAATAGGTATTCCAACACTAAGCACTGTTCTTAACTCCCTCCCTCCAGTGAGTACCCACTGCTTCCCACCCTTCAGCCTTTTATTTTAATTCTTTGCCAAGTTTTACCCTGAATGTCTACTACAGGTACTTTAAGTCTTTGTATGAAAATGGCTCAAATGCTTTAGGAAGTCAATTTACAATATATTGTAGGGCTATCAGAGGTCCACTTGAGATATCACTTCCTCAAGGTCAAGGAATCTATTTTGCCTGCTGTTATTATCATTTCCTTCAGGTTAGACTTGGGTCCTGGGCCTTGCCATTTCTAAATCCGAGATCATGTAGAACTTAGATATTCTATGGTTGTTCTGCCTCAAGAATGTCATGACTTCTGTCTCTTGTAAATTGTCAAGATCACTTACCATTACCAAGCGAATATGTCAATTGCTTCTTGTGGCTTCCCTGTTGCATTGAGTTTTGAAGCAATCTTGCATTATGGACTCTACACTATTACATTTATATTTGCATTTGTTCTTTCCCTCCCCACCTGAAAGCTTTAGTCTAAAATTTATACACAAACTTTCAGACCAATTCTTTCCATACCTAGGAGTTAGATAGTAAGGTCTTCAAAGTCAAAAACATCAGAAAATCAGTTCACCTGTCTAGTAACTAAAATTTGATCAGGGATTTATTGGTTATGCACTATATAATCTGTGCAAACTTCCCATACATTGCAGCCAGTGGACTTAAATTCTTGGCACTGCAACATATAGGGCCCAAGTTTCCACATGATTTGCGCCTGATTTTTAGGAGCAACTGGTGGAGAACGGACTATCTTAGAATTCGCAATTCTCCACATTTTTTTTTTCTGCAGTTCTAGTCAGGTAGAACAGTTCGACTTTGGAACAGAATTTTTTCTTCAAAAGGGAGCGTGTCCGGCCACTGACGCCTGATTTGAAAGTTTCCACAGTGAAAATGTACTCCAAACTAAAGTAGAATGGAGCAAGTGAAGATTTTTGTAGAACTGAAAAAACCTGTTCTACACATTAAAAAAATCAGGCGCAGGTTACAAATCAGGCGTCCAGAACGAAGTGGGGGGGAAGGGAACTCATTAAATTCTACAATCAATCCTTATTTATACTTATACAAATATTATACAAATAAATCCAACCTGAATAAACATAAGCAAAGAAAAGATTAAATAAACCATCTTCCTACCTGTGTGAAAGTGCTTCAGCCAGGAAGAATGGTGCAGCAAGCCTCACAAAACGAGGGAGCCGACCGAACGCGGGGGGGGGGGGGGGAGGAGGGAGCTGACCGAACGTGGGCGCGGGCGGGAGGGGGAGGAGGAGGGAGCTGACCGAACGCGGGCGGGGAAGGAGGAGGGAGCTGACCGGGCGGGGGGGGAGGAGGGAGCCGACCGAACGCGGGCGGGGGGGGAGGAGGGAGCCGACCGAACGTGGGCGGGGGGGGAGGAGGGAGCCGACCGAACGTGGGCGGGGGGGGGAGGAGGGAGCCGACCGAACACGGGTGGGGGGGGAGGAGGGAGCCGACCGAACGTGGGCGCGGGCGGGAGGGGGAGGAGGAGGGAGCCGACCGAACGCGGGCCGGGGGGGGAGGAGGGAGGAGGGAGGAGGGAGCCGACCGACCGAACGCGCAGGGAGTGGGGGGGGAGAAAGGAAGGGAGCCGACGAACGCGGGAGGGGGGGGGGAGGGAAGGGAGCCGATGAACGCGGGAGGGAGAGAGCCGACCGAACGCGGGCGGGCGGGAGGGAGGGAGCCGACCGAACGAGGGGCGGGGGGGGGGGGAGGGAAGGGAGCCGACCGAATGGGGGGGGGGGAGGGAGCCGACTGAACGCGCGGGGGGAAGGGAGGGAGCCGACCGAACGCGGGGCGGGGGGGAGGGAGGGAGCCGACCGAACGTGGGCGGGCGGGAGGAAGGGAGCCTACCGAATGGGGGGGGGGAGGGAGCCGACTGAACGCGCGGGGGGAAGGGAGGGAGCCGACCGAACGCGGGGCGGGGGGGAGGGAGGGAGCCGACCGAACGTGGGCGGGCGGGAGGAAGGGAGCCTACCGAACGAGGGGTGGGCGGGGGAGGGAAGGGAGCCGACCGAACGCGGGGGGTGGGGAGGAAGGGAGCCGACCGAACGCAGGGGGGGGGGGGGGGAAAGGGAGGGAGCCGACTGAATGCGGGGGGGGGGGGGGGGAAGGGAATGGAGACGTTCCAGACGGCTGGCGGGAAAGAGAGAAGGCTGCAGGAAGCCTCAGAAATTGAGGAGCCATTTCCCGACGGCAAAAGGGGGAGGTCGTCGGGAAACGGCTGCCTCAACTTTCTGAGGCTTCCTGCACCCTTCTCACTGCTACAAGAAGCCTCTGTGCTGATGGCAATGTACTTTTATTAAAAAAATGTTCAAAAACTAAACAGCTACAAAGAACTACAAAAATAGCCGAGTGCCAATGTTTTTTTCACACTGAGCATGCGTGAACGCTCCAACGCACACGTGCAGCGTTGCCGGCAGGAAAAAAACTAATTTCAATAGTACCCGCCCCTCCCACTTACAAAATCGGCGCGAGTGTAGGCTTCCCCCCCCCCCCCCTGGGTGCCGCGCCAAGCAGACAAGGAGCTGCAAAGCGCTCCAGAATCGCTCGTTTTTTTTCCGGCGCCGTTTTAGGCATGAAAAACGGGCGCCCAGCTCGGAGGGGCGCCCGTTTTTTATCATGTGGAAACTTGGGCCCATAATGTCAGAGGGTTGGAATTCCCAGTCCTTTGTGTTACTTACTATTTCTTTGCATTGCATATAATTTTATACAAGAAGTGCAAGCACACCTGCCTTCATTTTGTCTGAATTCTATTTCTTCCTCCAAATCTACGAGGCCACTTGCAAAGTCCAGTGAAATGGTTATGCTGATTAATATGGTTAAAGTTAGCAACTGCTAACAGCAATGATATGAACAGGAGTAGGCCATTCAGCCCCTCGAGCCTATTCCGCCATTCAATTAGATTATGGCTGATCGACTTAACTCCATATGGGCCCATATCCCTTAATACCTTTAGTTAACAAAAAGCTATTAATCTCCGATTTAAAATTAATAATTGATATCACATCAATTGCCGTTTGTGAAAGAAAGTTCCAAACCTCTACCACCCTTTGTGCGTAGAAGTGTTTCCTAATTTCACTCCTGAAAGATCTGGCTCTAATTTTTAGATTATGCCCCCTCGTCCTAGAATCCCCAACCAGCAGAAATAGATTCTCTCTATCTACTCTATTTCTTCCCCTTAATATCTTGAAAACTTCAATCAGATCACCCCTTAACATCCTAAATTCTAGAGAATACAACCCTAATTTGTTTAATCGCTGCTTGTAATTTAACCCTTGGTATCATTCTGGTAAACCTATGCTGCATTCCCTCCAAGGCTAGTATATCCTGCCTAAGAAGTGGTTTCTAGAACTGCTCACAGTACTCCAGGTGTGGTCTAACCAGGGTTTTGTATATCTGCAGCATAACTTCTACCCCCTTGTATTCTAGTCCTCTAGATAGAAAGGCCAGCATTCCATTAGCCTTTTTAATTATTTTCTGTAGCTGTTCATGAAATTTGAATGATGTGTGTGCCTGGACCCCTAAGTCTCTTTGGACCTCCACTGTTTTTAGCTTTTCACCATTTCGAAAGTATCCTGTTCTATCCCTTTTAGGTCCAAAGTGGCTGACCTTGCATTTGTCGACATTGAAATCCGTTTGCCACAGTTTTACCCATTCACTTAATCTGTCGATATCGTTTTGTAATTTGATGCTTTCATCTACATGGCCTACAATGCTGCCTATCTTTATGTGTCATCTAGATATAAATGTCATCATCTATATAAGATGCTCTGGCTGCAGGTCTGTGCAAAAGAAGTACTGGTTTGTGAAAAGGCATGAGAAATAAACAGGAGAAGAAAATTATTGCAGAAACAGTAGTACGGCAAGTCGAAAAGCAGCAAAAAGAGAAGGAGAGGCCATTCACATATCTGAGCAAAAAGTTTTTTGATGTTCTACATTTTGTTTGGTATGGTCCATTTTTAAACTGTGAAGCATGGAATCGGTGTGTAGGGTATGATTTGCTGTGCTGTGCTGGCATGCCCTGACTTTCTTATTAACTTTTCCCCTCTTTCAGAGTTTCACTTATCCTGATGATGCTTCATCATGTTAGTTCCTGTCTTTGCTCAATGTGTATGCAGATTCATGGCTTTGAGGGGGATGGCTTGTTTGACCACCACTTCCTGTCTTTTCTCTACAACATGCTGCAAAATTTGCATTTGTATTTGAAGTCAGCTACTGATGAACAGGCAAGGATGTGGTGATCAAACTCATCAAGCCAACATTGTTTGGCCCAACTGCCTGCCTCCCTTCCGCGGTTATGTTCACACCTGGGTGTCCCTGGAGATGGAGCATACGGTGTCCATCAACATGCTTGAGGCCTTCCGCGACCGGTGGGCACCGGAGGGCCAGGAGTGCAACATCACCCCCGGAAACCATATTTTTATTTGATTGGTTAAGTTTTAGTTAAAATTTGTTACTTTACAGTTTTTATCGGTTAAAAAAGGGGCACAGGCTTGACTTTTAATTGGCAATTGCCAGTATTTTAAAAGAGTGAGCATTGTTCAGCCCAACTGCTTGCCTCTCTTCCGTGGCTACGTTCACGCCCGTTTATCCCTGGAGATGGAGCACGCAGTGCCCACTGGCATCCTCAAGGCCTTCTGTGACCAATGGGCACTTTGAGGGACTGGAAACCCCTAGAAACCACATTTTTATTTGATTTATTAAGGTTCCTTTAATTTGGTTAATTTACAAGTTTTATTGGTTGTGTCGCTTTAAAAAGGTTGATTGTTAATTGGCAATTGGCTTAAAATGAAAGAGTCAGCATTGTTCAACAGAACTATTTATTGCCATTACAAAATTCCTTTCTTTCCCATAAGATTAATTTTGCCTGTAGGCTATTATTTGCCGAGCTGCTTGTTACCTGCAACAGGTTATATTTCTCACGTGATGGGCACCATTTGGTGTGTGATGTCATTATAGTCAAACTATCTATTCACAAAGACATGCCAACCTAGAAAACTAGAAAAAGCTGACGACTTCAAAGTGGCCTTTCATCTTATCAAATGTGTGAAAAGAAATAAAAGCATAAAAAACACATGGTGGAACATGGCCTTTAACTTGAGCTGTAGACCATATACTTGTATTGGAGGAACAAATAGAAGAACATGAAATCCTGATGGTGGTTCGCACAAGAGGCACAAGATTTATTTTCTAGGAAGGTCTCAGAGGACTGTCCCTTTCCTACTTTATTTGGTGTAATTTCCAGCATTTTGGATTCTATAGTGAACATTGCATTTAAAAAATCTAAAATTGAAAGAATATTTGCCCAGTTTTATTGGCCCCAAGTTCCCACATGATAGAAAACGGGCGCCCCTCCGAGCTGGGCGCCCGTTTTTCGCGCCGAAAACGGCGCCGGAAAAAAAGCGCGTGATTCTGGAGCGCCCTGCAGCCTACCACTTGCGCCAATTTTGTAAGTGGGAGGGGGCGGGTGCCATTTAAATTAGTTTTTTTCCTGCCAGCAACCCTGCGCGTGCGCGTTGGAGCGTTCGCGCACGCGCAGTGTGAAGGAAACATTGGCACTCGGCCATTTTTGTAGTTCTTTGTAGCTGTTTAATTTTTGAACATTTTTTTATAAACGCACATTGCCATCAGCACATCAGCACTGAGGCTTTTTGCAGCAGTGAGAAGGCTGCAGGAAGCCTCAAAGTTGAGGCAGTCGTTTCCCGACGGCCTCCCCCCCCCCCCCCCCCCCGCTGTCGGGGAATGGCTGCTGAACTTGTGAGGCTTCCTGCAGCCTTCTCACTGTCTCCTTCCCCCCCCCCCCCCCCGCCCACCGTCGGGAACGGCTTCCTCCCACCCCCCCCCCCCCCCACCCCCCGCTTCGGTCGGTCGGGCCCGCACTCCCTCCCCCCCCGCCTGCCGTCGGGAACGGCTTCCTCCCCTCCTGCCCGTCGTCGGGAACGGCTTCCTCCTCCCCCTCTGCCGTCGGGAATGAACGGCTTTCTCCTCCCCCCCCCCCCCACCCGGGAACGAACGGCTGCCTCAACTTGTGAGGCTTCCTGCAGCATTCTTCCTGGCTGAAGCACTTTCACACAGGTAGGAAGATGGTTTATTTAATTTTTTCTTTGCTTATAAATGTTTATTTAGGTTGGATTTATTTATATAATATTTGTATAAGTATAAATAAGGATTTATTGTAGAATTTAATGACTTCCCTTCCTCCCCTCCCCCCCCCCACCTCGTTCTGGACGCCTAATTTGTAACCTGCGCCTGATTTTTTTAATGTGTAGACAAGGTTTTCTCAGTTCTACAAAAATCGTCACTTGCTCCATTCTAAGTTAGTTTGGAGTACGTTTTCACTGTGGAAACTTTGAAATCAGGCGACAGTGGCCGGACACGCCCCCTTTTGAATAAAAAATTCTGTTCCAAAGTGAAACTGTTCTACCTGACCAGAACTGCAGAAAAAAAAATGTGGAGAATTGCGATTTCTAAGATAGTCCGTTCTCCACCAGTTGCTCCTAAAAAAAAATCAGGCGCAAATCATGTGGAAACTTGGGCCCATTAAAACTACTCTGTCTTTTCCATTTGGGAATTCATTTAGTTCCTTATTTTTTCTTGTAGTAGGAGATAATCTAATACTCGAACAACAACAACTTGTATTTATATAGCGGCTTTAAAGTAGTAAACATCCCAAGATGCTTCACAAAAATTTAACACCAAGTCACATAAGGAACTATTAGGACAGATCGGAAGCTCACCTCGGTCAAATACGGCACTAAGGTTGTGAATGGTCTGGTTCAGCCTCGGACAGTTGCCAATGAGAGGGATTGCATTCATGGCAAAGGAACATAGTTTGTGGCGCAGACTGGAGACAATGGCTTCGGTCTAACCAATATTTAGTTGGAGGAAATTTCTGCTGATCCAGTTCTGGATGTCGGACAAGCAGTCTGACAATTTAGAGACTGTAGAGGGGTCGAGAGAAGTGATGGTGAGGTAGAACTGGGTGTTGTCATGTGCAACCAGACGTTTTTGGATGATGTCGCCGAGGGGCAGCATGTAGATGAGAACTAGAAGGGTGCCAAGCATAGATCTTTGGGAGACTCTAGAGGTAACATGTGGGAGTGGGAAGAGAAGCCATAACAGATGATTCTTTGGCCATAACTGTATAGATAAGAATGAAACCAGGCGAGGGCAGTTCCATCCAGCTTGACAATGGAGAAGAGGCACTGCAGGAGAGGTGCCTTTCTCTTCTCCTCTCCAACATCCTCGTAGTTGACAGAGGCACTTCAACCTTAGTTCACAGCAAAATTTTCGCTTTCCATGCTTGCACTTTTCTTCTGCCCTCATTTACCAACCCTCCCCCCCTCCCCCACCACCCAGTTCACACTGGCACATTCCTCATCTCCCACTTTCCTGATCCCACTCAAGAGCACCCAACTTTCCAACATTGCTCTCTTGGAGGGGGAGCCCTCTTTTCTCCTCCTTCCCCTCTCCCTGAAGTGTTGCTCCCAGGTTTTTCTGTACCCCCTCCCCACCACCAGCAACACTTTTTGTCTCTCTGCCCTCACAGTGCCACTCATAGAATTTCATCCACACCCTCCCCTCTAACCAGACCAAGTGCCACTCTTGGATTTTCCAGTCTGTTTTGCTTCCATCTACTCCACTTGTGAGCTTTCCTTACCCCCTCCCCCCACCCGCCCCAGCCTAATTACCTCAGGCTCCCTCTCCTTTCCACCCTGTTCTACCTTTTCCCTATCAGTCCAGCACCACTCTTGGGTGTTGCTCTTCTCCCCCAGTCCCAGCGCCTCTCATGAATTTCTCTACCCCTTGTCCCCACTGTGTCACTCTTGAGCTTTCTGCTTTCACCTCTTACTCACCGACGCTGCTCTTCTGTTTTGGCCCTAGCCTGTTCTACCTATGAAACGTTATCAACACCCCCTACCCCCGCTCTCCAACACCTTGTCCCTGAAATATGGCAATAAATCAGTTTTTTTTTCTTAGTATTGAGATCAGGTTATGCTTGAAAGAAACAACAAAATTCACAGAACATTTTTTGACACTATTTAACCAAAGGCTAAGGATCAATGGAAGTGATAATTTTTGTGGGATGAAATTTCCTGTGGGGGCATGGAAAGTTACGCTCATGCCTATATTGATACACACCCACATTCCCTGCCAATCTCAGTAACATGAATTGAAATGTAAAAATAGGTGTAAACAAGTTGAAATCTCTGTAAACAATTGGGCCCTGGGAAAGTGCCGAATTTTCACTATATTTCTTATTTAAATATGAAAATTAAAGATTCAAGCCATCTAACAATCATTCATGCACATTAGTCACGATGGGCTGAGTCTTGACAGGGGTGGGCTGCATAGACCAGGGGGGTGGGGGCGAAGCTTCTGTTGGGAAACCCAGAAGTTTAGGTTTGCCCGCATGCTGTGGAGTTTTGACAGGTTCCCCACCTGGAAGTCCGCCTGATTGACAGGCATGACTCCCAGTCGGGTGGGGAGCACACTGAGGCCTGGTTAAATCAGAGTTTGCCAGCCTCATTGAAATATTTAATTGGCCAACCCGCCTCCTGGCCACCTCTGCTAAACCCAGAAGTGGGCAGCTAAGGGTCAGGTTTGAGATTTTTAAAGTTTTAACATCTCACCTGACCCCAAATACCTGTTTTTGGGAGTTAAGATTCAGCCCAGTATTTTTAAGAGCATGCAATCATGGAAGCTTTCTAATTTTTAATGTGACTTATACTTGTGCCATAAAAATGCAATCAAAGAAACAGAAAATACAGTGCAGGTCTCAGTGAGGAAAATTAAAAACATCTTTCAAAAATTCGCAATAAAATACCAAATAAATTACTTTGTTTCTTGCTGTGGCAGAAATTCTAGGCTTAATTTTACACCCATTTTGAACATGTATATATTATATAAAATTTATAAAGCAGAATCAGTTCCTATACCGTTACTGTGTCAACATATCTATTCTACATTTGAATACAAGGGGCTCAATTTTCCCCAGTGATCTGCGCCGTTTTTTTGGGCCAAAATTAAAATATCCACAAATTTCCCCAAAGATTGTGTGTCTGCGTAACTCAGTTAGTTACGATTTTTTTAGGTTAGTTTTTTTTTGCGTCATGTAACCTGATGTCTGCGGCAGTTTTTCACATTTATGCAAATTTAGCCAACTTACATTTTTCCAAGGACGCTGTATGTGACGACTCCCAAAAAACCTTCTGGGCACTTAAGAAAAAATAGCGGCAATTAAAAAATCGACGCAGAATGACGCCATTGTTTTTAGCGAAGTTTTGGAGGGAGTCAAGAACACATTAAATATGCATCATGATGTGTATCTGTAAAGCATGCACTCCCATGTTCCGCCACCAGGGAGTGCATCCCCTGAAGTCCCAAGGGATCCCAGCATTCCTTGGGAGCACTGTATGTAAGCCGGCCCCCAAGGCCTGTTCCTCACTCCGGAGTGTCTTAATAAAGACTGAGGTCACTGTTACTTTAACCTCCCTGTGTGCAATCTCATCTGTGTTAGGAACACAATAATTGGCGACTAGCATACGAATCCAACGCAATGATGCAGCAAACTGTGGGCATCCTGGAGAAGTTCTCGGAGGGTGAGGACTGGGAAGCCTATGTCGAACGGCTAGACCAACGAGCTGGACGGAGAAGGAAGCGCTGCAAAAAGGAGAGCGGTCCTTCTCACGGTCTGCGGGGCACCGAGCTACAGCCTCATGAAGAATCTTCTGGCTCTGGTGAAACCCACAGATAAGTCGTATGAGGAGCTCTGTACACTGGTTCGGGAGCATCTTAACCCGAGGGAGAGCGTGCCGATGGCGAGGTATCGGTTCTACACGTGCCAGCGATCTGAAGGTCAGGAAGTGGCGAGCTACGTCGCCGAGCTAAAGCGACTTGCAGGACAATGTGATTTTGATGGCTACCTGGAGCAAATGCTCAGAGACTTTTTTGTACTGGGCATTGGCCACGAGACCATCCTAATAAAACTTTTGACTGTAGAGACACCGACCCTCAGTAAGGCCATTGCGATAGCACAGGCGTTTATGTCCACCAGACAAATCTCTCAGCACACAAGTGCTAGCAATGTTCATAAATTAACTGGAAATGTGTTTGCGAGCAGAAACGTACATGGCAGAAACCACGAGTCCGCAACTGCCAGCAGGCCTCAGGTGACCCAGACAACTTGGAGTCCGCAACAAAGGATGAATGCAAGGCAATTCGCACATTGTTGGCGTTGTGGAAGCTTCCATTCAGCCTATTCATGCCGCTTCAAAGGGTATGTTTGCAATAGCTGTGGAACAATGGGGCACCTCCAACGAGCTTGCAGACGAGCTGCAAGCTCTGCAAAACCTGCTAACCACCACGTGGCAGAGGAAGATCGGTCCATGGTGGATCAAAGCATTTTCAAGCCTCAGAGAGAGGAGGCAGATGTTGAAGTACACGGGGTGCACACATTTTTGACAAAATGTCCACCTATAATGCTAAATGTAAAATTGAATAGCTTACCCATAGCCATGGAACTGGACACTGGCGTTAGCCAATCCATCATGAGTAAAAAAATGTTTGAGAGACCGTGGTGCAACAAGGCACTTGGACCAGCCCTGAGCCCCATCCACACGAAACAGAGAACCTACATCAAAGAGCTTATCGCTGTCCTGGGCAGCACCATGGTCAAGGTCACCTATGAGGGCACGGTGCATGAACTGCCACTCTGGATTGTCCCGGGCGACGGCCCCACACTGCTTGGAAGGAGCTGGCTGGGCAAAATCCGCTGGAACAAGGATGACATCCGAGCGCTATCACATGTTGATGAGGCCTCATGTACCCAGGTTCTTAACAAATTTCCTTCCCTTTTTGAGCCAGGCATTGGAAACTTTTCCGGGACGAAGGTGCGGATCCACTTGGTCCCAGAGGTACGACCCATTCACCATGATGAGGGTGTTTGTAGTCAAACTAGACAATGGACAAATTTGCATAAAGCACCTGGACCAAACGAGGCTGCGGGTCACAGACTGCCCTGAACAACCCACAGCAGACACCACCTTTTTCAAGCCCACAATACACACCCAAAGGATCAACGACACCACCCCGGACTAGAAAATCAAATCCATCACGCCCATCAGCCCAGCAAGACCAGGCTCACCCAGCAGCCCTGCAGGGTCAACAACACGCCAGCCCAGCGAGGGCACAGCCAACACACCAGAACAGACATTTGTACCGAGGCGGTCCACCAGGGAAAGAAAGTCTCCCGACCGGCTCACCTTGTAAATAGTTTTCACTTTGACTTTGGCGGGGGAGTGATGTGTATCTGTAAAGCATGCACTCCCATGTTCTGCCACCAGGGAGTGCATCCCCTAAAGTCCCAAGGGATCCCAGCATCCCTTGGGAGCACTCTATATAAGCCGGCCCCTAAGGCCTGTTCCTCACTCTGGAGTGTCTAAATAAAGACTGAGGTCACTGTTACTTTAACCTCCCTGTGTGCAGCCTCATCTGTGTTAGGAACACAATAATCAAGCTTAATTGTTTCAAACCTAAAATGCAGAAAATGGAAGTTTAATACAATTCTTTACTTTTGGATTTTTTTCAAAGTGCCACACCATCACCGAACGTCTCCAAACCGGGCCCGAGGGTCGGAGCGTCGGCCGGCAGAATCACTCCCTCGCCTGGACACGGGCTCGGGGCTAGGCTGCAAAAGAAGCCCGGGGGAGATGTGTGGGAGCCGAACTGAAGGAATGAGAACCCTTACACTATGCAGCAGCATCATAAGAAGCCCGGGGAGGGGTGGGGGGGCGCGGCGGGGTGAGGGGGCGATTTGCTGGCCGACCCTCAAGCCCGGTGAGGAGACATTCGGTCAGTGGTGAGGTGGTACTTTGAAAAAAAATCTAAAATTAAAGAATTGCATTCGACTTCGTTGCCCCAAAAATCCTCATTTGAATGCCTAGCTTCCCGTTCTAAGCAAGCCAATTGCACATGCACAGACCATTGTGGTCCAAATTAGGGTGGCAACCTTGGGGAGAGAGAACAAAGAAGCTTGATCTGCTGCTTTGAGCTTCTTGCATAGGTACAATTTAATCATAGGACAATACTGACAATACCATACCTCGTGCAAACCTTCTGCGTGATGGTGCTGCATGGAGACGATTGATTCGATGTCATCGCCTGAGGAATCTTGGAGCACGTAGGATGATGGGCCTTTCCCATGTCGGTTATATCGATACGGGCACCTGAGTGATGCAGACTGTGTGACAAGGCTGCGTTTCCACAAAGAAGTTAGTAAAAGCAGACCTGCAACCTAGAAGCGTCAGGAAGACTGCTTTGTCAGTTGAAGTGAAGGTTGCAGCTGTACTTTCATTCTCTGCATCTGGATCATTCCAGGGAATAACTGGGGATGTGTGCGTCAATGTGCAATACATATCTGCATTCGGCAGGTGACTGCTGCACTATATGTCCAGAGGAAAGACTACATAAAGTTCCCCATGACCGCCCAGGCAATGCGTGAAAGGGCTGTGGCTTCTCCAGGATTGCTGGATTCCCAAAGGTACAGGGCTGCATTGATTGTACCAACATCACCTTGAGAACCTTTGGAGGATTCCGAGATGTACAGGAACAGAAAAGGCTTCCACTCCGTTAATGTGCAGCTTGTGTGTGACAACATGCATTGCATCATGTCAGATACCCTGGGAGCACCCATGATGTGTTCATCCTACACGAGTGCTGCCATGTTTCAGCAGCAGCCAGAGGGGCAGAGCTGGCTGCTGGGAGACAGAGTACGGCCTCGCCACCTGGCTCATGATGCCCCGACGCATAACCCGGACGGAAGCTGACCAGAAATACAACATATCGCACATTGCGACACGCGGCATAATAGAGAGGACCATTGGAATCTTGAAACAGCGTTTTTGATGCCTGGACCATTTCGGAGGCTATTTGCAATACTCCACTGAGATTGTCGGTCAGTTCACTGTTGTGTGCTGCATTCTGCATAACTTAGCCATCATGAGGAAGCAGCAGCTGGTATTGGAAGACCCACCTGAAGTGAGAGTGGCTGATGAGGAGGAGGCAGATGCAGATGATGAGGACAAGGAAGCCATGCAACGACCTGAACCCGGAGCACGACGGCGGAGTAGGGCATGCCGTCATGCCCCTTTAACGATTGCTCGAGCCTTGCACCAACAGCTTATCCGTGAATGCTTTGCTGCCTGAATGGATCATGTTTACTGTTTGGACCTGTTCCGTAATGTCGTGTTGTGTTAAAGGAACAATTAATGTAAATGATTATTCTTTACTTCAAAAAGTTGTGTTAATAATGGAACAAATAATGGAAATGATTAAGTTGTAATTTAAAATATATTTTATTTAAAAGTTTAACAAACACTTGTTTGCACTTAACTTAATACAAATATTCTTGTATCAAACTTTAAAGTATTCAGTTAAGTTCACTCTCAACCTCAAAGATCACTTACAAACTTTTAAACTTGGAAATTTACATAACTTACAAAAAGCTTTTAATTTGCGAACAGTTACAACAGTAACAACAATAATAATAACACCAACAACAGCTGCAAAGAAAGGCTGCACCCATCTCTCCTCCACCTTATTCCAAGACCGCCCGCTGCGCCTGGTCTTGGTGACTTCACCCCTGGCCGCAGGCGGTGGCGCAGCGTTTCTCTGGTTGGTACAAAGCTTATTGTGATATATTCATAGAGCATAGCACACACAGCTCCTAACATGGCAGGCAGCTCTGTCGGAAGCCTCCGGAAATCTGCCTGGTTCTGTTTATTATTAACCCTGCAATTGCAGTACACAATACGTCCACATCCATAGTGTGGAGCTGGAAACATTACAAGCTTACAGACATTACACTTCTCCCTCCTTAATGAAGAAGCCATCATAACAAACATCATATATAACTTTCATGTTTATACATAACACAGGATATAAACTTATTTTTTTTCCATATTTACAAATTTAACTTTACCACTTGTTTTCTGTTTCGAAGAGGATACCTTCGCTCTCGAACAGAACCTTCCAAACATGGTGTCGATTTCATACTCATTCGAGGCTCATCCTGAGGAACGTTTTCCTCCACAGAATTTCCTTGATTTTCATTTGAACTCGCTCTAATTTCAGGCTCTTTGTTTTCCTGACTCGGACTCAGACTTTCATTCTGATTCTCTCCTGGATTTGTTTCCAGTACATTGGATTTAGGATTTGATACTGGTGTATCAAAACTATCTGATGAGTCAGAAATAACTGAATCATTCCCACCTTCAACTCCTTCCATGTCTGTAGGTAAAATATGATCAATATGAACAAACCTAACCTGTCTATTATCAAACATATTTTCCAAATATGTGCGAGGACCACATGTCTTCACCACTCTTCCTGGTAACCACTTTAACCATTTATGGTGATGGTTCTTCACTCTCACCTTCTGGTTTAATTTCACACTTCTCTCTTTTACTCTACCTCTATCATGATTCTCTTTCTGTCTTAATTGTGTCTCTTCTACAGACTCTGCCAAATTTGGCTTTAACAATGAGAATGTGGTTTGTGGCTGTCTATTGAGAAATAACTCTGCTGGTGTTCTACCAGTAGTTGTATGAGGAGTATTTCAATATATAATCAAAAAATTAGCCAATTTGTGATCCGATGACAACTGTTGTTTCCTTGGATTTGGATCTAACATTTGTTTTATGAGGGCACGTTTTACAATTTGTACAGTGCGCTCTGCTGCACCATTCGAAGCAGGATGGTATGGTGGAACCTTGGTATGTTTCACACCATTTTGGTTCGTGAATTGTGCAAATTCTTCTGAACGAAATTGTGGTCCATTATCCGAAACAACTGAACAATTGTTGTCCTCCTAACTCAGCAAAATCAATATGTAGCCGTTGCCACACCCTGGGAGGCCATTTCCATCGCTTTAGTGGTACTGGTGGTGGTTGCTTGCTTACCGATTGACATGTCGTACACTGACTCACGATGTACTCTATATTTTTATCAAGACCTGGCCACTATAAATAACTGCGTGCAAAAGTCTTGGTCAAGCACATTCCCAGGTGCTGGTAATGGAGGTCTCCTAATAATTTGGATCTGAATTTATTTGGTATAACCACTCTTGCACCCCACATGATACAATCTTTATCGACTGATAATTCATTCCTACGAATGAAGAATGGATGCGTATCTTTGTCTGTTTACCTGGTTTGGCCATCCATTTGCAATATACTCATACACCTTTGACATCACTGGGTCACGTTTGGTTGCTCTACCAATCTCTTCAGCTGTGACTGGCAGTTCATCAATGTATGAAAAATAAAACACTTCTTCCCTATCGGGTATAACTTGTGATGGGGAAGGCAATCTAGACATTGCAGCAGCATTACTGTGATCAGCTGATCGTCTGTATTCAATATCATATGTATATGCTGACAAATCAAAGCCCATCTCTGCATTCGGGCTGCAGCTATTGTTGGAACTGGGGACTTTGGATGGAGGATTGCTATTAGGGACTTACGGTCATTAACAATGGTAAACTTACGACCATACAAGTATTTGTGAAATTAATTAATGCCAAAGCTTCCCTTTCGATTTGCGCATAATTACTTTCACTGGCACTGAGAGTGTGTGAAGCAAAAGCAATTGGTCTCTCCTCCCCACTACGTGATGCGTGAGAGATTACTGCCCCAACTCCATACGGAGAGGCATCACATGCTAGCTTAATCTCCTTAGATATGTCATAGTGAACTAACATGGTGCTCTCTACCAATTTGCTTTTACACTCCTTGAATGCTGTATCGCATTCTTTTGACCACTTCCAATGGACCTGTTTTTTCGAAAGTTTATTCAGTGGATGTAATACTGTAGCCAAATTTGGTAGGAACTTCCCATAATAGTTCAAAAGACCCAAGAATGAACGAAGTTCAGTGACATTCCTGGGAGTGAATGCATTTCTAATTGCATCCAATTTTTCCATGGTTGGATGTAAACCATCTTTGTCTACTCTGTACCCTAAGTACTCCACTGAGTTTTTAAATAACTCACACTTACGAGCAGACACTCATACTCTGTGCTTCTCTAGCCGTTTGAGGATTTCATTCAATATGTTATTATGAATTTGCCTATTTGGTGCTGAAATTAGTATGTCATCCAAATAACATACTACCCCTTCAATACCTTGCAAAATCTGGTTCATCACCCCTTGTAATATGGCAGGGGCAGACGACACTCCAAATGGTAGCCTATTAAATTGATATAGGCCTAGATGAGTATTTATAGTCAAACATAACTTGAACTCCTCATCTAGTTCAAGCTGTAAGTAGGCATTCGTAAGATCCAGTTTTGAGAAGATCTGACCATCTGTCAGTGTTGTGAACAAATCTTCTATATTCGGCAATGTATTGGGGACATTACCCTCGAGAACCTAGTTTACGGTTACTTTATAATCACCACACAATCTTACCTTACCATCGGACTTAGGTACAACAACAATGGGTGTAGCCAATTACATCGATCTATCTTACAAATAATGTTCTCAGTCTCTAGTCTTTTGATTTCTTGCTCAACTTTCTCCTTGAGTGAATATGGTACGGAATGTGGCTTGTAGTAGCGTCCTTCTGTACCCTGACACTCGCCTTGAAGCCTTGGATCAGACTGCCCGTTTCGCAGAACACCTTCGGATACTTCTTAATAACCTCATCCGTTGATGAAAATCTCGCTTCCACACAGAAAATCTTACTCCAATCCAGCTTCAGTGAGCTCAACCAATTTCTTACTAGTAAGGCAGGCTTGTCTCCTTTCACTACTATTAGAGGCAAGTTCTGAAATTGATCTTTATAATTCACCGGTATGGTGATACGACCTACCACAGGAATTTTCTCTCCCGAGTAGCCTCGCAGCTCCATCTTGGATTTCTCCAGTTGAAAATCACGCAATTTGTCACGATATAGTGACTCCGGTCCTACACTCTCGGATGCACCCGTATCAATTTCCATTGGTATCTTGAATCCCGCAACATCTATGTGGACTTTGATGCTTTCCGAATCGCTGTGCTCCTGATGACGTGTAACTCTAACATCTCCTCGTCCTGTTGTTGTTCTTCCATACTATGTAGTCTCTTGGGATTTCTACTCATAACTTTGAACGCTGGACACATAGCTTTAAAAACTGGTTTACCCTTCAGTCGGCATGCCTTTGCAAGATTCCCAGTCTTTCTGTAGAAGAAACACTCTGCCTTCACGTATGGACAACTTTTAGCAATGTGTTGTCCCAGGCACCTATAGCACGACTTCGACGTTCTGTTAGAATTTCCAGTTTCTGAGACTTTGGGCCCCCACCATCTTTTACTTTGAATCTGCAGGTGATTTACCTCGGTTGACTGACGGCCATAATTATTATTTAATTCTCGGGAATATTGTTCGGCCATGCCCATCGACCTCGCTGTCTGACGAGCAATCTCAAAAGTCAAGTCATCCATCGTCAATAACTTCCTTCTGATCGCATCATTCTTCACCCCACACACAAAACTATCCCGTAATGCTCGGTTTTGAAAGTTTCCAAAATTACAGTGCATCGATAGCTTTTTTAATGCTACGATGTAATCACTGATACATTCATCAGCCTTTTGATTCCGAATCCCGAAATGATAGCTTTCGCAATTTCTAATGGTTTGGGGTTATAGTGCTGCTCCAGCTTTGTTAAAATCTCTAAGCGTTGTGTCCTTTGGCTCGTCAGGCACAGACAGATTTACAAGGGTTTCGTACAATGCCGGACCTGCCGCCAGTAAGAAGATCGCTTTCTTACGTTCCAACACAGCCCGGTTTTGGACTGCATTGTCTGGAACTTTGATTATGTTATTTGCAGTGAAATACATTTCTAGCTAATCCACATATGCTTTAAAACGTTCCCGGTCGTGTCTATATTCCCCCAAATGTCCGATTACACCTACCAATTTTAATCTCTAGCTGTTCACACCGTGTGCTGTCTTTTACCTCGGATTTTGTAGCTTTTTTCAAAGACAGAAACTTCCAAAGTCTCTGTCAGCTGGCTGAATTCTTCACCAACAAAATTTAAGCTTTAAATCATCCGAAAAATCTCATCTCAATCGCCAAATGTGATATATTCACAGAGCACAGCACACACAGCTTCCTAACATGGCAGGCAGCTTCTCTAAAGCCTCCGGAAATCTGCCTGGTTCTGTTTATTATTAACCCTGCAATTGCAGTACACAATACGTCCACATCCACAGTGTGGAGCTACAAACATTACAAGCTTACAGACATTACACTTATTCTTTCTAACATCTCGGGTAATGCGCACTTCTTGATGGGGGTGGGAGGGGTGGGCGCAGGCGATAATGTGGAAGGCCCAGCTTGGGCCTCTTCAGAGACTGATCTGGGGATTGGAGTGGGAGTTGCAATTGATTCTGTCAATAGGCGCAGGGTCTGAGCATGTTCCCTTATTGCAACAGCAAACTCCGACATTCCCTCCCTCATGTTCGCCAACAGTGCATCAGCTACCTGCAACATTCCTCCTTCATGTTCACCGACATTGTATCAACTGCCTACGACATTTCCTCCCTCATGTTCCGGACAGTGTTCCCATTTCTTGTGAGCGTGTTGTTACTTCTCCCGACAGTCCCGATACCTTGTCACCCACCCCACTGAGGGTGTCCAGGAGTGATCGTGTAAGGTCAATGCTCTCCGCATTCATGTCCATCATCTGAACCGCATCTGTTCGATTCCTCATGAGAGCGCTGTTGAGCTCTCCTTCCCCTTCTTACTCTGGGTGTGGCTCACTGCATCCCACTGGGACCCGCAGCCTCGATGGTGGGGCCCTGCATGTGCCTTGTTGCACTCCACTGGAATCCCCAACCTCGGACTGTGAGGAACCATGGAATTTCCCACAAACACTCGTACCACTCAGGAAAGGGCCTGGCACCTCAATGGGTGGCACCTGCACCTCCTCCAGAGTGAGTACAATAGTGTGGGCTTCATCCATCACCTCCCCTCTCCCCCTCACCCCCATGCTCTTGGTCTGGAAGGTGGGATTGGAAGATGTTCTCTTCAGGCTCCTCCGCATCTGAATAATCTTCTGCATTGGCTTCATAGTTGGTCTCAAGTTCTGCAAAATATAACAGAACAGACAAATGATTAGCAGCAGAGGAGGGGGCAGGGTGGTATGAGTAGGCTCACACAGTGCAGGCAGCAGGCTCATTTGAAGGACCACGATGAATAATAGCACAATGCATCAACCGAAGCGTAGCTGACGGAGACATCCCCATGAACCGAAACATAGCTAGCCTGTGCAGTACTTAATATTTAGCAAAGCCAGACTGTGGAATTTGCAGGACTTACCCTCTCTTTGAGTGTGGGCCCAGCTTGTGCAGTGGTGGTTGCTTTTCTCCAGGCAGGACCCATCAAAGCAGCGACCCTGTCTTCCAAGTGTGTCAGTGGGTGCAGATTTGCCGGGCCTCCTCCTGTTCGAGTTCTTTCCTTTTTGTTGTGTGCCACCTTCCTCTGCAAAGATGAAAATATAGCTTTTTAGAGAGGGTGTCTTTCTGCTGGGTGTGACATACAGATGGTGACATTTACAATTGCAATGAATAAATTAAAATATTACTTACACTAGCTACTTGACCAAGGTCCTACTGTGTCTTTTTACACTGGCCTCCAGATCTCATGGTGGTCACCATTGCACAGTAATCTTCTGCAAGTTGGTTCCAGCGTTTCTTCATTTCTTTTGCTGAAACTTTTATGTGACTTCTGCTGGTGTCCAG
Source organism: Pristiophorus japonicus (assembly GCF_044704955.1). Taxonomy (NCBI): domain Eukaryota; kingdom Metazoa; phylum Chordata; class Chondrichthyes; family Pristiophoridae; genus Pristiophorus; species Pristiophorus japonicus. The sequence goes on along the minus strand of NC_091983.1, from coordinate 104,159,117 downwards.
CTCGTGCCATCTGGCCTCAATTACAGTAGCCAGTGCCTCCACTTCATCCTGTAAGAAATTCTTGATTCTTGAGCTATGTTGCATCTTGTATTGCAGCTCTGATTTTTCCACTGAGAATTAATGTTCTCACACACAACTGGCTCTTTGAAAATGGCTGAATGCAGACCGGGAGCTGAACTGGGCATGCGCGCCCAAAGCAATCACGTCAAAAACGTCCTTTTTTTTTTCCCGCGCAGACATTAGGCTCCACTCTCCGAAGCTAAAGGACAGGCTGCGTGGTGTGGAATTTCAAAAAATAGAACGGGGCTAAAAAAAATGCACATAACTCTTGCAGTACACCAAAAAACGGCATTGGGGAAAATTGAGCCCAAGAAATCTATCACTAGGGATTATTTCAAAACTGAGAAATTAGCATTTAAAATGTACCTTATGCTTCACAAACAAAACAAGTACTATTTTAATTTCTGTACTTTTAGGAACTCTAGTTATAATTTTCTTTTTATATATTTGCGTTTATCCCCCTCCAGTCCCTACTTCTCATCACGTTCTCCTTCTCTGCAAGAAAGGAGTTGATTCCATAGTTTCTAATGTTCTGCATCACTAAATCTGCCGGAGTTGTTGTCTTGGTTGAAATGCTTAGAGTGTAGTATTAGCATTCCTCTGAGTTGATGCAATGCAATAATTCTCACTTGGTGGTCTTAATTGAGAGCAGTTCAAACTCTTGACACTGAAGCCCAGTTATGAAAGAACATATATTCTCACTATAGCTTAGAGTCCCAGTTGTTTCAACATGCTCTTTGAGCTTTCTTTAATTAATTTCTGATAACCGTGTATAATTGTACTGAAATGTTGAATCTGATTTATGTGCATTTAATTCAAAGAATAGCATGCAAGAATGTTGGTTACATTAAAAATTTTCGGCATTTGTTCACGCTATTACCAGAAAAGAATCAATGCATCGAACTGTGCCAGATATGTCTGCCAGGTTACAATATTCAGACCCTGTGAATTTGTGTAATGAATGCTTTCGCTGTACCATCAGGTACTTATATGCCTCAAATCTAAGTTCTAGTTCCTGAGCCAGGAAACAAAGGTGTAATTTCATGAAACAAGCAAAGTCTATATTTTAGTCAGAACCCAACAGAAAACATTTGAAACAAAAAATAGTTCTTAAAATCATTCACAAATTATCTGACAAAGTGTGGTGTGCTGCAACCACATAAGAAATCCCTTGCCTGAAGGGTTGGATAGGTTTGGGTTTACAAACCAAACCAGAAGTGTAGCCTTATCAGTGGTTGGCTCACTGATCTTTGGTTGGAGCACATTAAGTCTCCTGAGTGTCATTGATTGAGGTTACCCATTTGTGGGACTGTGGATGGTATTTGGTTTCTGGGGCAACAGTGTAACTCTTTGAATATCAGTTTCAACAAACCAGTGCTTAGACCTCAAAAACCTGAAAAACAAACAAAGCCCATGGGGTGGGTGGGGGGGAGGGGAAGCACCTTGTGAGTACATATAGAACATGAATTTGGTATATGTTTGAGGTAATGGTTTTTGGCTGGCCACCAATGATGCATCTAAAAGTGAGTCAACACACTTTACTAATGGTTACCTTTCTGCTAATTTGAAAACCCATTTCTGTACAGACAGCTAAATGCATTAACCTCTCCAGTGGATTGGCATGCTGCCAGCTAAATGGTCTGCGGTGTTTTCAGTAGACATGTGTACTTTGCGTAGGTTAAGCTGGCAGTAGAAATATCGCCCTCTATGCTTTTGCTATTTGCATATCACCAGTTGCTCAGTTGGGGACATTGAGCAAATTACATTTTCATAAAGGCTACTTTACAGTAAGCTGAAATAGTTCGCAATAAATTTTCCATTGTGTTCCACCCAAAACAAGCTAAGCACCCGCATTATCACTACATCATCATCATAGGCGATCCCTCGAACCAGGATGACTTGCTTCCACATGAGTTCACAGATGTTTCAATGAAGGACCCGATGTTCCAGATCCTGAGCTCCAATTGAAGAGGCGGAAGATGCCTGTGCGTGGATTTTTTTTAACGTGTGGTGACCATTGCACGTCAGCCACCACACGGGCTTGACAGAGCTAGGCCTTTATCCAGTGGCAAGGGTTAACCAGGATAACTGGAGACCTCTTCTGCACAGATCTAGTGTGCACACATATGCAGTGTGGGCTAGCCTGTGCTGCCCCTGGGCCCTCAGCTCTTTTGGGCCCCGTATCCTCATTTGCCGCAACTCGCCTTGATCTCTCGTCGCTTCTCCGCCACAAACATTCGCCGCACCTCCGCCACGATCTTTTAGCACTCCTCCGCCACGATCTTTTAGCACTCCTCCGCCACAAACTTATGTCACATATCAACAGCTAAATACGTTAGAATCTTTAGAGGAATGTAGAAAGTTAAGAGGCAAAATTGAAAAAATTAGGAATGCTAAGAGAGAGCACGAGAAATTCTTGGCCAGTAAAATGAAGGAAAACCCTAAGATGTTCTATAAATATATTAAGAGTAAGAGGGTAATTAAAGAAAGGGTAGGGTCTATTAGAGACCATGAAGGTAATCTTTGTGTGGAGGTGGAAGATGTTGGTAGGGTTCTTAACGAATACTTTGCATCTGTTTTCACAAAGAAAAGAGGTAATGCAGATACTGCTATCAAGGAGGAATGTGATATTTTGGATGAAATAAATATAGTGAGAGAGGAACTATTAAGGGGTTTAGCAGTTTTGAAAGTAGATAAGTCCCAGGCCTGGATGAAATGCATCCCAGGTTGTTGAGTGAAGTAAAAGAGGAATAAGCAAAGGCCTTGACCATCATTTTCCAGTCCTCTTTGGATATGGGCATGGTGCCGGAGGATTGGAGGACTGCTAATGTAGTACCCTTGTTTAAGAAGGGGAAAAGGGATAGGCCGAGTAATTACAGGCCTATCAGCCTAACATCAGTGGTGGGAAAATTATTGGAAAAATTCCTGAATGACAGGATAAATCTGCATTTGGATAGGCAAGGATTAATTAGGGACAGTCAGCACGGATTTGTTTAGGGAACATCGTGTTTGACTAACCTGACTAAATTTTTTGAGGAGGTAACAGTTATGTATGTATGTTGACCTTGCCCAAATGTAAGACTTGCCATCAGGGGGCACGCCTGTGGAAGACCTAAGGGTCACCTGTGCACCCTGGGACAAGCAGGTATAAAAGGTGACTCGCCATGTTGCTTCCTCACTCGAGTCTGAAATAAAGAGACCAAGGTCACAACAGTTTGAGCTTGCGATATAGTCCTGTGGATTTATTCTGAACATAACAGTAACCAAGAGGGTCGATGAGGGTAGTACATACGATATAGTATATATGGACTTTAGCAAGGCTTTTGATAAGGTCCCATATGGTAGACTGGTCATGAAGGTTAAAGCCCATGGGAACCAGGGCAAAGTGGCAAGTTGGATCCAAAATTGGCTTGGAGATAGGAAGCAAAGGGTAATGATTGATGGATGTTTTTGTGACTGGAAGGATGTTTCCAGTGGGGTTCCACAGGGCTCAGTACTGGGCCCCTTGCTTTTTGTGGTATATATCAATGATATAGATTTGAATATAGGGAGTATGATTAAGAAGTTTGCAGACGACATTAAAATTGGCTGTGTGGTTGATAATGAAGAGGAACGTCATGGGCTGCAGGAGGATATCAATCTACTGGTCAGGTGGGCAGAGCAGTGGCAAATGGAATTTAATTCAGAGAAGTGTGGGGTGATGCACTTTGGGAGGGCTAATAAGGAAAGGGTATACACATTAAGCGGTAGGCCACTTAATAGTGTAGATGAACAAAGGGACCTTGGAGTGCTTGTCCACAGATCTCGGAAAGTAGCAGGCCAGGTGGATAAGGTGGTTAAGAAGGCTTACGGAATGCTTGCCTTTATTGGCTGAGGCATAGAATATAAGAGCAGGGAGGTTATGCTTAAATTGTATAATACTTTGGTTAGGGCACAGCTGGAGTACTGCGTGCAGTTCTGGTCGCCATGTTATAGGCCTGGGTTTTTATCTGGTTTTTGCCTCTCCCAGGAGATCACATGGCTCCGGTTGGGGTGGAGTGTAGATGTTTTTAGTATAAGGGTATTGCAGTGGTGTGGGTCGGACTGGTTGGGCTGGGTGCTCTTTGCCTTTCCGTCATTGTTCATGGGTTAGTATGTAACCTTTAGGGCTGCTGATGAAGGGCCATGCGACTTTTTTTCGGCCGGCGCAGACACGATGGGCCGAAATGGCCACCTTCTGTGCTGTAAATTTCTATGTTTCTAAAGCACTCACTGCATCTCCGCCACAATTTCTCGCCGCTCTTCCGCCACAAAACACTCGCCTCACCTCCACCACGATCTCCTGCCGCACCTCTGCACCAAACATTCGCCGGACCTCCACCACGATCACCCACCGAATCTCAGCCACGATCCCTCATCGCTCCTCCACCTCGATCACTCGCCGCACCTCCGCCACGTCCTTCCCGCTCCTCTGCTTTGCCAGAGCCCCACCGATGCTCCTGCCCACTCTCCAAACAGCGACTTGGGACCTGATGACGTCACCCAATCGCCCACCTTGAAGCCGTCGCACAATTGGAGCAGTTCGCGCTGGAAGTTGTAGTGGTATGCCGTTCCAGCTCTTATAATTCTCGACCTGCGGAGGTGTTCTTTCGCAGGTCGGGGGGCCCATGATGCTCTTATACTTCCCGACTTGCAGAGGTATCAGAGCTGGAGCATATCACTACCACTACCTACTAAAGTACAGAATTACTCATGGATGAAGAGTGGTGCATTCAATGAAGCTTGGTCTTTCTTACCACCTACCTAGAAAGCCTGAGCATCTTCAGTCATTTTCAGGATTGAAGTACAAATAGCTGATTTAAAAAGTACCACATTAATAATCCACACAATTAAAATCAAGCATTGTTATTGATAATTATGACTACTTATAATATTCATTCCAGCTGTTGGGTGGATTCAGTTTTGGCATTTTTGCCACCATCCTGATCAGTAAGATTGGTATGTCAGGTGCAGGCATTATGCACGCCAGTCTTTCACCTGATCTTAAATAACACAAAAGATCAGCCTTAGGGATAACGTAAGGAAAATTTACTCCACATGTAAACACATTTGTTGTAAATGCATGGAGCAAATTGCTCTCCTCCAATTGGATAAGCTGTATAAGTAAAGTTGTACTGTAAAGCTGTATAATTAACTTTACTAGACATTTGATAAGCATGGGCTTCCCAGTTAAAATCCCTGTTAAAATCTTGAGTAACTGTTCATTATTATTACAAGCCATGTTTGGGGACACTTTTATTGGTACCCTACAATTCTGACACTTCTTTGCCTATCTTCGTATCTGTAGTTGGTGAGAAAGGACTCCTTGAATTGAATGAGGACTGGATGGAAATTTATACCCTGAAGGATGTTACTTGTTGAACTTGTTTGTAATTAATGATCTGACATGTGATGTTGCATCAAAGTAACATGAGTTAATGTGCTGAAGTAAGATAAGGACTGTGGAACTACAATCAAAGCAGCCCTGACTTGGGGAAGTATAGATCTGCAGACAGCCCCTTGGGGTGTATTATCCATGATATTTGACAGAGTGTTGGGATGGAAATTAGATTTTGATTCCCGAGATGGCAGCTGTTTGGGAATTTGTATGGTACTTGCAATATATTAAATGTCTGGCAAACATACTTTAATTACTGATTTATAAAAATGAGTGCAAATGAGCAGTGAGAAGAGAAGCCCCTACTTCCACCATCGATTTGGAATTCTATCTGAGCCACATGATTTGTGTAGTTTAACTTTTTTATAACTGTACCCTGATATCCTAGACCGAGACGAAGAAACAATCTGGTATCAGAATGTGAGGGGTAGATTGGTCAGAAGCCAGAATGATTGCCAGTTGCTCCTGCAAAGACAAGATGAACCCTTGCAGCACCTCTGAAGAGAGAACTTATTTTGATGTCGTTCTGTGGACTGTTGGTAAGATAATCCAAATCTTGGAGCACCAGAAAACATGATCATTTAACCTGGTCAATGTAGTGATGCAATCAGGTCAAATGTCAGTGCTGGGCACTCTTAGTTGGAAAATAGCCTCTTAAGCCTGTCAGAAGGAAATTAAGAATCTAAATATATATATATATATATATAATTTTATAGGAATTTACCAGTATTACAATACTTTAAAAAAAATAGTTTCTGTGGTTCCTTTCTGTGAGAAATAGTCTGCCGTCTTTGTTTCTCTGTATTGGTAGATGGTGGGGAATGCATAACCCCAACTAGTATATAAGTGCCCACTTCAAAGGGAGGTGACGTGCTTCTGCTTATGTTTGTTGGTTAGCCAGTGTTAGAAGATTTCAAGCCCTCACCCCAGATGATAGAAATTAATCTTGATAGGTTGTCAATTGTGTATATATATCCAGTCTATTATATATACTTCAAGTCGATTATTGCATGTGGTAATTATTCCAAGCTTCCGAAAGGCTAAATGGATAGATGGCTGCTTTCTCTTTGTAAAGGACTTGTGTTTTTACCTGTGTGGCAGACTTTCACACATTGTGACAGTTTTTTTGTGCTAAATGTATGAAAATGTTATCCAATGCAAGAAGTGATTCAAAGTGAAACACTTTTGAATAATTGTGTAGGTAATGCCCTGTTATTTTACATGATGGCAGCCTGGACATTAAAAAGGAAGAGAGAAATATAGAATTGAGCGGATTTCCCCTGTTTGGGGATTTTCCAGTTTTGCTACGGCACTATCCAAGTCAGAGACAAATGAGGAACTCGGGTTCATCTCTCATGTAAATGTTTCTTTATTACCAATGGATAGTCTGAAGTTACAGAAGAGAACTGCTAAGGGAAAGTTTAGCCCACTGTCTCAGAATAAGGGGCCGCCCATTTAAAACTGAGATGAGGAGGAATTTCTTCTGAGGGTTGTAAATCTGTGGAATTTTCTGCCCCGGAGAGTTGTGCAGGCTGGGTCATTGAATATATTTAAGGCAGTAATACAGATTTTTGAGCGATAAGGGAATAAAAGGTTATGGTGAACGGGCAGGGAAGTGGAGCTGAGTCTGATCAGATCAGCCATGATCTTATTAAATGGCAGAGCAGACTTGAGGGGTCAAATGGTCTACACTTGCTCCTATTTCTTATGTTAGAGCTATTATTGTTTTACAAGAAATGGTGAAGAACTATAATCTGTCTAATCCACCAACTTCCTTTGGCTTCTGTATAATCTTACTTAATAAATATGAACTACTGTCGGTGTGGTGGGTTTGTTCAGTCAGTGAGTTCAGAAGTGTATTAGGACTTTTTGCTATGTTTAAGGTGCTATATAAATGCAAGTTCTGCTATTGTGGAATATTGCGCTATTTCTAGTGCAACAGCCAAAGGTTTTATTGTTCACCTGGAGGCCTGCTGTTCTGGATACTTTGCACATAAGGTCATAATTTGGCTCAAAGGAAGCACATGCCTGCCTGTGGAAGCTGACTGTTATATAGAGTAAAACGTATGGGGAAAGGGCCTAAATTGTAACAATGACCACAACCAAGTCAAACGTTAGTTCTGCGGTCATGATATTGGCTGCAAACCAGCCTTAACAATCGGTTTAAATTTTTACGGTGTAAATCCAAGTTACAAAAGGTTTGGTGGGATTATGGAGCCACAGAGGAAAAGGTAAATGCAGTTTTTTAAAACATTAAAAAACCCAATTAAGGTTAAAGTATAGAATATTGTAAATAACCTAAATTTGTAAGTTAGAATAGTAATAATAGAAGAATGTGAGAGTAGGGAAGAAATAAAATGCTGGAAAAATGGAAGAGCTTTTAACATTTTTTACTTCAGAATATGTTTTAAAGTTTATATTTCAGCAGAACAACTATCATACGTAATAAAGCTACACCCGATGTCTGAGTAGCATCATTACTGTAATAAACTTCCATTTCATAGTACATAAACTGAAATGTTAACACACCAAATTTCCTTCAGCAGCTAAAAGGCTAATCCGGTTACTTATTGATCGTATCTGGACATGTGATAGAATTAGTCCGGTAAATTCAACTTCTATCTTGGGTGCCAGGATGGGTTCTCACGATTACCTTCTGTAACTGCGGCCTAAGATTGGAGGAAGCTTTGGTGAAACAACATAAAGCCATTTCTCCAGGGTTTCCACTGATCTTCTGCTGAAGTACTGGCTAGAGAATGCTCGGAAAAATTTCACCCCCTTGTCGCATTCTATCATGACTGAAAAGTAGGATTCCTGAGGCTATGTGAATTTCACAGAATTTACAGCATTCTGTCCAACTGGTCTATGTTGGCATTTATGCTCCATTTGAGCCTCCTCACACCCCTCTTCATCTAAGCCTATCAGCATATCCTTTCTCCCTCGTATGCTTATCGAACTTCCCCTTCAATGCATCCATTATGGTGGTTCAAAGGAATTTCTTTTAGATAAGATTGTGAAGCTAAAAGAAGACAAAAGCACCAGAGTTTGTCGAGAAGCATCCTAGGATCCTGATGGACACAAGGGAAGAATTTGCAGAGGTCCTAGGAATTATATTTCATGGCTCAGTTGAGAGTGGATATGTCTCAGAGGACTGGAGTGCTCAATGTAGGGCCCAATTTTTAAAAAAGAGACGGAGCTAATCTGGGTAATTATAGGCCAGTTAGTTTAGCATCGGTGCTAGGGAATCAGAGTTTTTTTGCTGGTACCTAGTACATTTTCTGCAGCTTTATATGTGCTTCTAGCAATCATCAGGATTAAATTCATAGGAGCTCAGTCTTTGTTACAGTTCTCACAACTGTCATGATAACCATTATTAAAAAAGTATGCTAATGTAGTACTTTCTTTTAAAGTCACCTTATTTGAATTGCATAGCAACTAGAAAATTAAACTTGTTGATCAGCGTAACATCCCGCTGTTGACAACACAGAAATGAATTGGGAGGGTGAAGAAGGGCTCTTTATATGTATCCTTAAATGCAATAGCTTCTAAAAGCTGTGAAATGTGTATACTCTAAACGGACAGTTCCATGCTCCCAATAGGGAGAGGAGGTTGAAGATAGGGATACAATATTATAGCCCTGATTCTCCAACAATACAGCTCCCCATGGAGTTGTGAGAATTGCCCCAAGTGTCTCTTGTATGTATTGGCCCCTTTATCGCAAAATTGCAAAATGGAAATGCATATTTGTAAATGTTCACACCATCAATATTGGTTAGCTGGTGTCCCTTTTTAAATGTAAGAGCTTTTGTAAGTTTGTGACAAGGAATTAGAGAATCCTAAATTGCTTAAATATGTCTAAACCCTGTCGATGTATTCATCAAACAAAGACATCCTCTTTCCTTTGGTAAATGTTCTATAAAAACCTCTTGAGGGAAATCAAATTTGGGCAGCCTCAAGGACATAAGTTAGCTGCAAAGATGTTCTGTAAATAGCTTGAATTCAGAGCTACTAAGGTTTGTAAGTTCTGAATCATTTACCTGTTGTAAAAGGAGTAACAGTTATTACATATGCCCTGTGGGATACAGCAGGATGGGCCAAGTGCTGGTCTTTATTACCTAAATTTGTACAGTACTTTCATAGTGCAAGGAAAGCACATTGTAAGACCGTTGCATTTAAAATAATTTTGAAGTAATACTCCAGGGAGCTGTAGCAGAGATCTGAAATCCAGTCTCCAGCCATCATCTTTTTGTTTTGCATTAAGAATACCTTGCCTGCAATTTAACAATTTTCAGTATTTTAGTGGTTTGAAGTGCCACAAGTAGGCAGCAACTTGCCATAGATATGCTATAACTGACTCTTCCTTCTTTCATACTGAGTGCATAATTGCAGAAAATACACCCTCTATACCTTAAAATCATTGTTTGCTTTTTAAAATAAAATGTCTGATTATATTACAGTAGCATCATCATTTAAAATAACAAAGCTTTTAAAATCCAATTGCAACAAATCTGGCACTTCATTTGTCTTCCTGAGCAAGACACAAGAAAAACCAAGACTATTGAACTATATTGTAATATTGGTTCTCAAGTAGGGACTCCACGAACAAGACTGATAGTAACAAGTGAATTCCAATGAAAACCACAAGCAGTGGTTTAACCCTCCTAATATCCTGGAAGTAATGCTCTGGTTGGGCTGTCCTCTTCATATGGCTGTAGTTACAGTTGTCTCAGCAATAAGGCAGAAGGCTAAAAGGAATATTTGAACATGTGTGGTTGGTTGGCCAATAAAATGCCTCTTTCTGGATCAGCACATCATGACAGGATGTCTTGACCCTGAAGCACTTCAAGATGTTTGTTGTGGAGAATGTACGACTTGCAAAGACAAAGTATTCATACAAGTGTTTTAAAGCATAAAAAATTATTTTTTTGTGCATCTGTGTTTATAGAAGTGGAGAAAGATGGCGCTAAAAAGGTGCATCATCTTATTTCTACTTTGGAATCAACTACATTATTAACTACTGCCAGTTCAGATATAGTGGGGTTAAGTGAACTACAGAGCACTTCCTTATTGTCTCTCCAGTGTGGCTTCTCGTTCCCATTTTGTGGTAAGCTGTACTATTACAGAGTGGATCCAGTTCCTTAGAGTCCTCATGTTTAGATTAATTTGTCCATTCAAATTAGTTCATTACTGGAGATTAAAAGGAGGCATGATACAGATTTGTTTAAATGCTGAGAGGAATGGGTACTGGAGATGCAGGCTTGTTATTTCATAGAAAATAGAAAATAGGTGCAGAAGTAGGCCATTCGGCCCCTCGAGCCTGCACCGCTATTCAACAAAATCATGGCTGATCATTCCCTCAGTATCCCTTTCCTGCTTTCTCTCCATACCCCTTGATCCCCTTAGCCGTAAGGGCCATATCTAACTCCCTCTTGAATATATCCAATGAACTGGCATCAACAACTCTCTGCGGCAGGGAATTCCATAGGTTAATAACTCTCTGAGTGAAGAAGTTTCTCCTCATCTCAGTCCTAAATGGCCTACCCCTTATCCTAAGACTATGTCCCCTGGTCCTGGACTTCCCCAACATCGGGAACATTCTTCCCGCATCTAACCTGTCCAGTCCCGTCAGAATCTTATACGTTTCTATGAGATCCCCTCTCATCTTTCTAAACTCCAGTGAATAAAGGCCCAGTTGATCCAGTCTCTCCTCATATGACAGTCCAGTTATCCCTGGAATCAGTCTGGTAAACCTTCGCTGCACTCCCTCAAGAGCAAGAACATCCTTCCTCAGATTAGGAGATCAAAACTGAACACAATATTCCAGGTGAGGCCTCACTAAGGCCCTGTACAACTGCAGTAAGACCTCTCTGCTCCTATACTCAAATCCCCTAGCTATGAAGGCCAACATACCATTTGCCTTCTTTACCGCCTGCTGTACCTGCATGCCCACTTTCAGTGACTAATGAACCATGACACCCAAGTCTTGTTGCACCTCCCCTTTTCCTAATCTACCGCCATTCAGATAATATTCTGCCTTCGTGTTTTTGCCCCAAAAATGGATAACCTCACATTTATCCATATTATACTGCATCTGCCATGCATTTGCCCACTCACCTAACCTGTCCAAATCACCCTGCAACCTTTTAGCGTTCTCTTCAAAGCTCACAGCGCCACCCAGTTTAGTCTCATCCGCAAACTTGGAGATATTACACTCAATTCCTTCATCTAAATTGTTAATGTATATTGTGAAGAGCTGGGGTCCCAGCACTGAGCCCTACAGCACCCTACTAGTCACTGCCTGCCATTCTGAAAAGGACCATTTTCTCCCGACTCTCTGCTTCCTGTCTGCCAACCAGTTCTCTATCCACGTCAATACATTACCCTCAATACCATGGCGCTTTGATTTTGCACGCCAATCTCTTGTGTGGGACCTTGTCAAAAGCTTTTTTAAAGTCCAAATACACCACATCCACTAGTTCTCTCTTGTCCATTCTGCTAGTTACATCCTCAAAAAATTCCAGAAGATTTGTCAAGCATGATTTCCCTTTCATAAATGCATGCTGACTTGGACTGATCCTGTCACTGCTTTCCAAATGCGCTGCTATTTCATCTTTAATAATTGATTCCAACATTTTCCTCACTACTGATGTCAGGCTAACCGGTCTATAATTCCCATTTTCTCTCCCTCCTTTTTTAAAAAGTGGTGTTACATTAGTTACCCTCCAGTCCATAGGAACTGATCTAGAGTCTATAGACTGTTGGAAAATGATCACCAATGCATCCACTGTTTCTAGAGCCACTTCCTTAAGTACTCTGGGATGCAGACTATCAGGCCCCGGGGATTTATCGGCCTTCCATCCTATCAATTTCCTTAACACAATTTCCCGCCTAATAAGGATATTCTTCAGTTCCTCTTCCTCACTAATGTAGGGTTTTTTTGCCCAATTACGGGGGTCTTTGGTGGCTGTTGGTGTATTGGGTCTCTCTGTCCCTTCTAGGCTGACAGTTGGGAAAAGAAACCACAAGATAATACTTACGATCCCTTTTGACAGTTGTTTTTTTAGCCTTAGGATGGTTGGTTTATGGGGTAGCTGGAGTGAATGTTGCCTCTCCCAGTTACTTCGGTTCTTCAGCTGGTTGGCCTCGGAGCATTGTTCGGTGTGCGGCTCGGCTTCTTGAGACGATGTTGGGCCTCTCGTTGTTGGGTTGTATATTCTGCACACAGCTAGGTTTCCCAGCTGGTAGCAGTCCGTCTCCGTTCTCTATCGGTTTCTGTCTGTCTGTGACTGCTACTGCTCCTCGACGACTCCTACTGCTCCAGCTGCTTCTCCCCGTGGTTCTGTAGGTCCTATATTTGTATCCAATTTAGTTCTGGCCTTTTCACGCCCAAACTCAGTTGGTGGTCCATTGTGTAAGTTTGGGCGGGGAGATAGCTTTGAATATTTAATCAGAAGATGTCACAGGTACAGATAGGTGTGAGGACAGGGGTATTGTTTCAGTGCACAGTGGTGCCTCAAAGTCTGCTGGTCCATTGTAACAGTCCTGGGAGTCAATCGGTTTGGGTCTCCCCTTTGATGGGCCATTTCTGCAGTGATCTCGGGACTATTGTCCACTGTCCATATTAATTAGGTAGATGATGGTCCACATTCATAATTTGATTAGGGGTGAGTCATATTTTCGAACTGGACCGGGTAGTCCCCATTGGTTGAGGATTTCCCTGCTTCAGGCCCGACTCGACCCCTGATTGGCCTGCCAGAATGCACTTTTCCCCCATTGGCCTCTATCTCGCTTGTGAGCCAGACTCCACAATGTCTGTATCCGCCCACACGTTTCCCCAGCCTGCCTGGTCTGAGGATTTTACTTGGCCAAAAATGTTCATTTAAAATGTATAGGACGATCCCATATTAGTTTTCTTGTCCTTAGGGTGTTCCAAAAGAAAATGCAGCCGTGGATTTTCAAACCTTACACTAGACCCACTGTCCCCTAGTACATTCGGAAGGTTATTTGTGTCTTCCTTCGTGAAGGCAGAACCGAAGTATTAGTTCAATTGGTCTGCCATTTCTTTGTTCCCCATTATAAATTCACCTGAATCCGACTGCAAGGGACCTACGTTTGTCTTCACTAATCTTTTTCTCTTCACATATTTATAGAAGCTTTTGCAGACAGTTTTTATGTTCCCTGCAAGCTTCCTCTCATACTCTATTTTCCCCTTCTTAATTAAACCCTTAGTCCACCTCTGTTGAATTCTAAACTTCTCCCAGTCCTCAGGTTTGTTGCTTTTTCTAGCCAATTTTTTGCCTCTTCCTTGGCTTTAACACTAACCTTAATTTCCCTTGTTAGCCATGGTTGAGCCACCTTCCCAGTTTTATTTTTACTCCAGACAGGGATGTACAATTGCTGAAGTTCATCCATGTGATCTTTAAATGTTTGCCATTGCCTATCCACTGTCAACCCTTTAAGTATCCTTTGCCAGTCTATTCTAGCTAATTCACGCCTCATACCGTCGAAGTTACCTTTCCTTAAGTTCAGGACCCTAGTTTCCGAATTAACTGTGTCACTCTCCATCTTCATAAAGAATTCTACCATATTATGGTCACTGTTCCCCAAGGGGCCTCGCCCAACAAGATTGCTAATTAGTCCCTTCTCATTACACATCACCCAGTCTAGGATGGCCAGCTCTCTAGTTGGTTCCTCGACATATTGGGCTGTACATATAGAGGACACAAGGATAAAATTAAAAGACCTCAAAAAGACTAGAGGCCTATTATTTGGACACTAGTCAGTTACAAAAGTATTCATGGACGGGTGTTAATAATGAAACCGTCGCCATTACCCGCGCCACGAGTTCCAGGTGGACCAAAGGGACACCGAGTTCACACCTGAGGGGTCCGTGAACGGCCGTAACTTCTTCCTGACCCAGGGATCCAGCTGTTAGGCAGAGTGTTTGAAGATCAGGACCTCAAATCTGGCACCAAGTTTATGGTCTTACAGGGTAGTAGTGACACCCGCCCTCCTATATGGCTCAGAGACGTGGACCATATGCATATAACACCTTAAAGCGTGGAGAAGTACCATCAACGCTGCCTCTGCAATATCCTGCAAATCCACTGGGAGGATAGATGTACCAACGTCAGTGTTCTCACTCAGGCCAACATCCCCAGCATCGAAGCACTGACCACACTTAACCAGCTCCGTTGGGTGGGCCACATTGTCCGCATGCCCGACACGTGACTCTCTAAGCAAGTGCTCTACTTGGAAGCAGGCGGTTAAGAAAGCAAATGGCATGTTGGCCTTCATAGCGAGGGGATTTGAGTACAGGGGCAGGGAGGTGTTGCTACAGTTGTACAGGGCCTTGGTGAGGCCACACCTGGAGTATTGTGTACAGTTTTGGTCTCCTAACTTGAGGAAGGACATTCTTGCTATTGAGGGAGTGCAGCGAAGATTCACCAGACTGATTCCCGGGATGGTGGGACTGACCTATCAAGAAAGACTGGATCAACTGGGCTTGTATTCACTGGAGTTCAGAAGAATGAGAGGGGACCTCATAGAAACGTTTAAAATTCTGACGGGTTTAGACAGGTTAGATGCAGGAAGAATGTTCCCAATGTTGGGGAAGTCCAGAACCAGGGGTCACAGTCTAAGGATAAGGGGTAAGCCATTTAGGACCGAGATGAGGAGAAACTTCTTCACCCAGAGAGTGGTGAACCTATGGAATTCTCTACCACAGAAAGTAGTTGAGGCCAATTCACTAAATATATTCAAAAGGGAGTTAGATGAAGTCCTTACTACTCGGGGGATCAAGGGGTATGGCGAGAAAGCAGGAAGGGGGTACTGAAGTTTCATGTTCAGCCATGAACTCATTGAATGGCGGTGCAGGCTAGAAGGGCTGAATGGCGTGCTCCTGCACCTATTTTCTATGTTTCTATGAACTCCAGACGGCAAGCGAGCCCCAGGTAGGCAGAGGAAATTCTTCAAGGACACCTTAATAAAGTGTAACATCCCCACCGGCACCTGAGAATCCCTGGTCCAAGACTGCCCTAAGTGGAGGAAGAGCATCCGGGAGGGCGCTGAGCACCTCGAGTCTCGTCACCGAGAACATGCAGAAACCAAGCGCAGACAGCGGAAGGAGCATGTGGCAAACCAGGTTTCTCACCCACCCTTTCCTTCAGCCACTGTCTTCTCCACCCAGAGACTGTAATTCCCGCATTGGACTGTACAGCCACCTAAGAACTCACTTTGAGTGGAAGCATATCTTCCTTGAGTTTGAGGGACTGCCTATGATGATGATGAGTAATGAAGGTAATCCCGAATCCTCCAAGAAGTGCAGTAAAGCCATTAAAACTTGAGAAAGAAAGTGACAAATAACAGCTGCTCCACCAACAGTTTTAAGTGCTGCTTGTAAGTGAGCAATCATTGGCTCATACTCTTCAATTATTTTTGAAGCATTTAAATAGTGCAATGTTTTGTTAGTATATCTCTTCTGAAAATTAAAGAGAGAGACTTAAGAAGTACTTCAAAAAATAATTAATTATAAAGTTGTGGATTTGTTTGGTGCTGTAATGCATCACGAAAAAAATAAAGTTGGGTGAGTGAACTCTGCCTGTTTAAGTTCAAGCTTTATTCCTGACTTTATATAATGTTTTTTCAAGATCTCATGCAGTCCAATTCTTCTCCCTCTTAGACCTCAGGAGAGTTTCCTGTCCCTGATTAATATGCCAAAGAAAAGCCCGTGTAAGGGTATCTAACATCCTGTCCTTATAAGGACACAGAGCACTAAAAAGGAGAAACACCGATGGGTGGGGAGGGGGAACATAAAGAAAGAAAGATTGAGCCCCTATTGAGAGTTGAGGAAGAGAGAGACTCCATTGTAGGGAAGGGAGGAGAGAAGCACTGATAAATGGAGAGTGGGGCCATTCAGAGGCTGGACAAATAAGAAATTCTGCAGCAGGGAAGGGAGGAGAGGGACAGATCCTGTTTTTAAAAAACAAAGAGTGGTGGGGGGTTGAGCAAAGCCACAGTTAGGGATTTAGATAAAAATTTGTTTTCAATTTTGTCTGTGGGTAATGTTACAGAGATCAACTTCTTATTTGTTGTTTAAGTTTCAAATGCTGTATTTATCCCAGCTTTAATTCTTTATTGTAAGAACAGTATTACAATTCAGATTGACTTAAATTGATACTATTAGGCTCCAAACTGCTGTGATATGAACATGTTGCAACTGGATGTGAAGATATGAAGTATCTATGGTTTGAATAAGAATGGTTTGACTCCTATCCAATCATAGAAACTCAAATATTTTTGAAATAATTTTTCATCAAATTTGTGCTCATCAAGGAGTAGGAATGCAACATTTTCTCAACTTCTCATTTAGAATGTTCCAAGTCTACCCCAACAAGGTCCTTTAATTCCAATCTCAGAACAGAATCATAGAGGTTTACAATACAGACATATTTGGCCCATAGTATCTGTCGGCTGTTTGATAGAGCAAATCCAAAACTAATTGGTCTGTTGTGCGCTCTCCCCATAGTCCTTGCTTGAAATATTTATCCAATTGTCCCTTGCAATTTAATGGCTTCTACTTCAACTACTCCAAGATCCCACTGTGTAAATAAATTTCTCCTAATCCATCCCTTCATTTTGTTAGTGATGATTTTATATTGATAACCCTAATTACTAACTCCCCCAGCCAGAGGAAATAATATATCTATATTCACTCTGTCAAAATCCATTGCAATTTTTAAAACTTTCATTAAATGTCTGGTTAGCCTTCCTTGTTGTGATGGAAATTGTTCTATTAATGCAAGCCCATTTTCATAACTAGACTTTCCTATACCTGACATCATTTGGTTGAATATATCCATTGTACTGGTAATACCCAGCTCTACAACTCTTCAGTGTCTCCATGTTGTCAGATTGCTTGTTCGACATCTAATCTTGGATGAATCATAATTTCCTTCAGTTAAACATTGGGAAAATCGAAGCCGTTGTCTTCAGCCCCCACTACAAACTCTCTACCTTTGCACCGATTTTTTTTCTCCTTCTCCAGCCATTGCTCTCGGGACGAACCAGACCGTTTGCAACCTTGGCATCCTATTCAACCCTGATCTGAGTTTCTAACATTGCATCCTCTCCATCACAAAGACTGCTATTTAAACATCTATAACATCGCCCACCCGCGCCCGCACTTGAGATTATTTGCACTGAAACTCTCATTCAAGTCTTCGTCACCTCCAGACTCAACTATTCCAATGCTATCCTGGCCAACCTCTCATCTTCCACCCTCCATAAACTTCAGCTCATTCAAAACTCAACTTCCCATATCCTATTCTGCACCAAGTCCTGCTCACCTATTACACCTGTCCTTACTGATCTACATTGGCTTCTACCCCACCCCCTAGCAAGATCCTACAAATCCCCGGGAGGAGAGACGCACCAACATTAGCGTCCTCGACCAGGCCAACATCCCCAGCAGTGAAGCACTGATCACGCTTGATCAGCTCCGCTGGGCAGGCCACGTTGTCCGCATGCCAGACAGGAGACTCCCAAAACAAGCGCTCTACTCTGAACTTCTTCATGGCAAACGAGCCAAGGGTGGACAGAGGAAACGTTACAAGGACACCCTTAAAGCCTCCCTGATAAAGTGCGGCATTCCCACCGACACCTGAGAGTCCCTGGCCAAAGATCGCCCCGAGTGGAGGAAGTGCATCTGGGAGGGCGCTGCGCTGAGCACCTCGAGTCTCATCAGTGAGTGCATGCAGAAAACAAGCGCAGGTAGTGGAAGGAATGCGCGGCAAACCTGTCCCACCCTCCTTTGCTCTCAACGACTGTCTGTCCCACCTGTGGCAAAGACTGTGGCTCTCGTATTAGACTGTGCAGCCACCTAAGGACTCATTCTAAGAGTGGAAGCAAGGCTTCCTCAGTTCCGAAGGACTGCCTATGATGATGATGACCCCCGAGCATCCAATTTAAAATTCTCGTTCTGGTGCTTAAATCTCTACATGGCCTTGTCCGCCCCTATCTCTGTTAGCTCTGTAGCCCTACAAATCTCCCCAAACCCTCAGTTCCTTCAACTCTTGCCTCCTCTGTAACCCCTCGTTCCTTTGCTCCAACATTGACAGCTGTGGCAATCTCTCTTTAAATTCCACTGCCTATTCAGCACCCTCTTCTCCTTTTAGAGCCTCCTTAAAATCCAGCTTTTTAGCCAAGCTGTTTGGCTACTCCGTCCTCATAACTCCTTTGGATAGGCATCCATTTTTGTTTGATTACATCTTTGTGAAGTGCCTTGGGATGTTTCTCCACATTAGGTTTTCTATGAAAATGCAAGTTGTTATTGGTGTCTACTCTTGACTTTACAACGATGGTTTATGACCATCTCTCCTTGTCCGATGTTAGATTATTCTGCTTTGATTCTAGAATGTATATGGAAGTTCCAGCATGTTTATGAAAAATATGTTGTACCTACATTTCTTTAGAACAATCAGTGGTCTAGATTTCGTAATCCTTTCCCACTGTGATTATCAATTTGACTATGTAGAAATCATTTTGTGGTGAATTATTGATTTCATGGACATTTATTGTTATAATTAAGATTTTTTCAAACAGTATTTGTATCATATCAATTATAATATAGCTAAAAGATTTTGGGTTTTTAGAATTGTTATATAGCTAGTAACAATGTTTCGTGTTTCTACTTTTTATGAATTTGTTAAGTATTTTACATATTTTGCTTCCACAAATTAAAAAAAACGTTATTGTATAATGATGAATGGCGGCTACCAAGAACTATTCAAACCTAATTATTATAAAATAACTGTGGGGGAGGCATGTTGGTATTTTTTATGGGCTCATGCCCGTGCTGAATCATAGAGCTTTCTTTCATGTCTGGAAGTGTGAGGTGCATTTGAACGTTCCTCCTTGTCTCACCCTGCATTTAAGCATTTAATTATTGTCCTATATAGTTTTTCCTTAGATGTGCAATTTTATATAATCGGATCAGTATGTGCATGCCTTACAATAACCCAAGTTTTTTTTGTTTTGTAGTTTGAGCACTTCCCATTAGTAAACCCAGACAGACAGTGGTATTTAAGGTCAGACAAACAAGACAAGCAAAGTATCAAAAATAGAAAAAAAGGATACAACATGAATTTAATATAGTGTGAGTGCTTTAGTGTGTGGAAATAAGAAAATGGTTGATGAAGGCTGGAGGTGGATTTGAGATATTGTATATCATGATTTTGTGCATGTTCCTTTTAATGAACCAGTCTTTGCACACTGTTCAACCCTGAGCTGAGCTTCCAAATCAATATTCTCTCCATCAAAAAGAACGCCTACATTCACCTAAGTAAAGCACCCACTTCTGCTCCACCTCAATTTAATCTGCTGCCGGGACCCATATACAGGCCTTTGGCCCTGCTATACTGGATTAACCCAATGCTATTCTGACCAATCTCCGATTCTGCACCCTCCATAAACTTCAACTCACAAGTACTCTGTTTTCTAACCTGTTTGTTATCTAGCGCCATTGTCGACCCTGGATTCCTGTAGCTTTTAGTTTAACTAGAAACCTTGCATGTGGAACTTTGTCAAAAGCTTGTGGAAATTTAAAATAAATTGTCTTCTGAATTACTTCATCTGTAACCTTCTCACAGCAGACCAGAAGGCTTGTCAGTCAGGAACTTCCCGTTTAAATCATTTTTAATGTTTCTTTTTAAAGTTACTGCTGATAGTTGCTACATTTGTTTCACAACAAAATGGCTTAGTAATTTGTCATGTGGGCTGCCTCTCTCCACTTCAAAAATGAACAGACCCCAAGGGTCAAATATATTATATTCTTAATTATTTCACGGGACGAATTGATAAGTAGTTTAGCTCGCCCCTATTTTATCTAAGGAGCATGGGTTTACAATTCATCCCAGAGTTATGGTCCCAAATGAAGTAATTTATGGCCCAAGTGCAGTAACAGGACTACATGCATGCTAAGCAGTGGAGGCAGCATGCTATAAACAGAGCTAAGTGATCCCACAATCAACGGATTAGATCAAAGCTCTGCAGTCCTGCCACTTCTAGTCATGAATGGTGATGGATAATTAAATAACTAACAGGAGGAGGAGGCTCCATGAATATCCCCACATTTAATGATGGTGGAGCCCAGCTCACGAGTGCAAAAGACAAGGCTGAAGCGGTTTCAACCATCTTCAGCCGGAAGTGCCGAGCAGATGATCCATATCGGCCTCCTCCTGAAGTCCCCACCATCACAGAAGCTGTTTTTCAGCCAATTCGATTTACTCCATGTGATATCAAGAAGTGGCTGTGCGCACCGGATACAGCAAAAGCTGTGGGCCCCGATAACATCCCGGTTGCCATGCTGAAGACTTCTGCTGCAGAACTAGTCAAGCCTCTAGCCAAGCTGTTCCAGTACAGCTACAAAACTGTCCACAAAAAGCAGGACAAATCCATCGATCATCAGCAAAGTAATGGAAGGTGTAGTCGATACTGCCATCAAGTTGCACTTACTCATCAATAACCTGCTCACCGATGCTCAGTTTGGGTTCTGCCAAGACCACTCAGCTCCAGACCTCATTACAACTTAGCTCCAAACGTTGACAAAGAGCTGAATTCTAGAGGTGAGGTTGAGAGTGACTGCCCTTGACATTGTTTTGTATGCAGTTACTGTTGGAGTTAAACTGAACTCAATCGAAGAGGTATGACCTTGGCTCTGCTTTATTAAGGCCCAAAGTGACTAATATACAAAATGGCTGGCCTTTTATACTTGGGTTGCAGCCCAGTGGCCTCCAACAGTGATGCCATCTAGTGGCTAGTGATCCCAAAAGTACATACATGACAATACCCCCCTCTGAGATATCAACACAGTCTTTTACAAATTGAGACGGTCCAGTGTTTTACGCTCCCGGGTTGACCGTCTCAGTTCAACTCAAGCCTTGGGTGAGTGTCCAGAGTCTGTTGTGACTGGTGGCTGGGTGGCTGACCTGGTGGAAGTGGCAATGGCCATGTCAGGCATTGAAAGTCCCGATTCACTGATGACCACTGAGTCCTCTGATGACTGGGGGTAGGTTGGTTGGTCGTTGATTGTCTCTTCCTCCGACTGTTCCGGTTCGTCTGTGTGCGACAGCTTTGTCTGATCCATATGTTTCCTGCATGTTTGCCCATTTTTGAGCTTGACAATAAATACTCTGTTGCCCTCCTTGGCCATGACAGTACCAGAGATCCACTTGGGACCCTGACCATAATTCAGAACATATGCAGGATCATTTACAGAAATATCGTGTGACACAGCTGCGCGAACGTGATACCCTTGCTGACTTTGTCTTCTATATTCAACATGATAATTTAGTCAGAGTGTACAAGAGATAGTTTGGTCTTAAGACCTCTCTTCTTCATTAGTTCAGCAGGCAAGACCCCGGGAAGCATGTGGTCTTCTCCTGTAACTAAGCAGTATGCATGACGGGCGGGTCTGCAGTGACCCTTGGGTTAGTCGCTTCATACTCTGCTTTATGATTTGGACAGTACGTTCTGCTTGCCCATTGGATGCAGGTTTGAACAGTGCTGACCTTACATGTTTGATACCATTGAGTTTCATGAACTCTTGAAACTCCTGACTGGTGAAGCACGATCCGTTGTCACTAACAACGATGTTAGGCAGACCATGTGTTGCGAACGTGACTCTGAGATTCTCAATGGTAGCTGTGGATGTGCTGGATGACATGATTATACACTCTATCCACTTCGAATATGCATCCACCACAACCAAAAACATTTTCCCCAGGAAGGGACCTGCAAAGTCTAGGTGGATCCTGGACGGCCATGACCGCAGACTCAGCGGCAATTCCGCTGGTGCTTTGCTGAGCTGCATGCAAATGTTGCACCGATGCACACATGATTCCAATTCAGAGTCAATTCCTGGCCACCATACATGAGATCTGGCGATGGCTTTCATCATTACAATGCTGGGATGTGTGCTATGTAGTTCACTATAAATTTCTCTCTCCCTTTCTTGGGCATAAGAACACGATTGCCCCACAGTATACAATCCAACTGACTAGACAGTTTGTCTTTGCGACGAATGTAAGGTTTGGTCTCCTCGCACATTTTCTTGGGTCTGCCATACTCATCACCTTTGAGGATGCAACTCTTCACCGATAAAATCGGGTCCTGGCTAATCCAGGTCTTAACTTGTTGAGCCGTGACAGGGGTTCCTTCACGCTCAAAAGCATCCATAACTAGCAATAGGTCCGCCAGTTGTAGCATTTCCGCCAGTTGTAGCGTTTCCACCATGTGAGCAACGGCAGACGGCTCAAAGCATCGGCACAATTCTCGGTGCGGTCTATGGCAAATGACATAATCATAAGCGGATAATGTCAGCTCCCATCTCTGGATGCGGGATGAGGCATTGGTATTGATACCTTTGTTTTCAGAAAACAATGAAATGAGCAGCTTGTGATCTATCTCCAGTTCAAACCGAAGATTAAACAGGTACTGATGCATCTTTTTAACCCCATTCACACAGGCTAATGCTTCTTTCTCTACCATACTGTAGGCTCTTTCCGCTTTAGACAAACTTTTTGAAGCATACGCGACTGGTTGAAGTTTACCCGACTCATTAGCTTGTTGGAGTACGTAACCAATTCCATTTGATGAAGCATCACAGGCCAATACTAGACGCTTACATGGATCATAATGTACCAGCAGCTTGTTAGAGCAAAGCAGATTAGTGGTTTTCTCAAAAGCTCTGTCTTGAGACGCACCCCACGCCCAGTTGTCGCCTTTTCTTAGCAGCATGTGCAGTGGTTTTGATGAGGTGCTCAATTTAGGTAGGAAGTTACCGAAGTAGTTGAGTAGACCCAGGAACGAACGCAGCTCTATCACATTCTGCGGCTTGGGTGCATTCTTGATGGCCTTGGTTTTCGCGTCCGTGGGGCTGATGCCGTCAGTAGCAATTTTCCTCCCCAGGAATTCGACCTCTGGTCCCATGAAGACGCACTTCGAGTATTTCAGTCTGAATCCCACTTTGTCTAGATGATGTAGAACCTCTTCCAGGTTGTTCAGATGTTCCTCAGAGTCACGACCTGTGATCAGGATGTCATCTTGGAACACGATGATTCTGGGAACGGACTTCAGTAGACTCTCCATGTTCCTCTGAAATATTGCTGCAGCCGAGCGAATTCCAAAAGGGCACCTGTGATAAATAAACAGTCCTTTATGCGTGTTAATGCATGTAAGTCTCTTCGACGCCTCGACCAGTTCCTGTGTCATGTAGACCGACGTCTAGTCCAGTTTGGTGAACGACTTTCCCCCGGCTAGCGTTGCAAACAAGTCATCAGCCTTTGGTAACAGGTACTGATCCTGTTTCGAAACCCTGTTGATCGTAGCCTTGTAGTCTCCACAGATTCTGACTGTGCCATCACTTTTCAGCACAGGAACAATGGGGCTGGCCCATTCATTAAATTGAACCGGTAATATGATCCCTTCACGCTGGAGTCTGTCCAGTTCGATTTCAACCTGCTCCCGAACTGCCCGAGCTTTATGATGGACAGGTCTTGCATCCGATTCCATGTGGATCTGCACCTTGGCTCCCTTGAAGTTGCCGATGCCTGGTTTGAACAGCGAGGGGAACTTGCTCAGTACTTGGGCACATGTATCTTTCTCTGACGACAACGCCTTGATGTCGTTCCAATCGCATCTGATTTTTTTCAAGCCAGTTCCTGCAGAACAACGTTGGGCCATTGCCTGGGACAATCAATAGCCGTAACTCATGAACCGCACCGTCATACGACACTTTAATTTTGGCACTGCCAATCACTATTATGAGTTGTTTGGTGTACGTGTGCAACTTGGCATTGACTGGACTCAGCCTGGGCCTCACAGCCTTAGTATCCCACAGCTTGTCGAATGCCCTCTGGCTCATTATCGATTGACTCGCCCCCGTGTCTAGTTCCATCGATAGCAGCACCCCATTAAATTTCATGTTGATCATTATCGGTTTGCTCTTAGTTAGGAACGAGTACATTCCTTACACTTCCTCCTCTGGTATCTCGGATTGCGTATCTGGATCTGCGTTAGTCTGACCATCATCCTCCACGTGGTGTATCGCAGCACGCTTGCTGATCTGCGGACACTTGCGCTGGAGATGCCCCACTCTCAGATAGCCTTTGCAACTATATTGCTTAAATCGGCACTGCTGGTGCCGGTGATTTCCCCCACAACGCCAACATGGAGAAATCGGATGCATTTTGGGACTTTGGGCAGCCACAGGTTTCGCATATGCAGTCGGATACCGAATCAATCATATTTACAGTACTTTCCGAGTTTCGATTTTTCACTGATATCTGCTTTAGACTTCTATCCATCGTCATGGATGACTGAGCGATCGTGATGGCCCTGTCCAAGTCCAACGTCTCCACCGCCAGTAGTTTACGCAGGATCACCTCGTGGTTGATGCCGATTACAAAGAAGTCCCGCAGCATGTCTGCCAACACAGCCCCAAACTTACACGGTCCCGCTAGACGTCTCAGGTCGGCAATGAATTCTACCGCATTCTAGCCCTGTGAGCGAACGTGCGTGTAAAATCTGTATCTCGAGATGACAATGCCTTCGTTTGGCTTAAGATGGTCCTGTACCAGTGTACACAATTCTTCATACGTCTTTTCTGTTGGACTCTCAGGCAGGAGTAGATTCTTTATCAGACCATAAATTTTTGGACCGCAAACTGTGAGGAACACGGCCCAGAACCTATCTGCGTCGCTGACCTCCTCCATTTTATTGGCCACGAAGAACTGGCTCACAAAGTCTGCCCAATCTTCTCCTTCCACAAATCGCTCCAACAATCCAATTGTGCTCATTTTTGCATGCAAAGGTTCTTGTTGCCTCATAGCCATATGTTGTGTATGCAATAACTGTTAGACTGAGTACTGTTTAACTCCAAGAGGCATGACCTTGGCTCTGCTTTATTAAGGCCCAAAGTGACTAATATTCAAAATGGCTGGCCTTTCATACTTGCGCTGCACACACATGCGTGCAGCCCAATGGCCTCCAACAGTGACACCATCTAGTGGTAGTGATCCCAAAGGTACATACATGAAAGACATCAAGGCAGCATTTGTCCTAGTGTGGCATCAAGAAGCTCTGGTAAAATTGAAGTAAATGGGAATCGGGAGGAAAACTCTCCATTGGCTGGAGTCATACCTAGCGCAAAGGAAGATGGTTGTGGTTGTTAGAGATCAATCATCCCAGCCCCAGGACATCATTCCTCAGGGCAGTGTCCCAGGCCCAACCATCTTTATCTGATTCATCAATGACCTTCCCTCCATCATAAGGTCAGAAGTGGAAATGTTCGTTGATTATTGCAGTGGGCCTTACGCCAAAGATCCGTATGACAAAGGTCCTCCACCAGCCTGTCCTGACCGCACAGCACTGACCCCCCCCCCCCCCCAGTCATCAAGATCCATGGTGCGGCCCTGGACACAGTGGACCACTTCCCATATCTCTGGAGCCTCCTATCAACAAGAGCAGGCATCACCAACGAGATCCAACACCACCTCCAGTGCGCCAGTGCAGCCTTTGGCTGCCTGAGGAAAAGAGCGTTTGAAGACTAGGCCCTCAAAACTGCCACCAAGCTCATGGTCTACAGGGATATAGTAATACCTGCCCTCCTGTATGGTTCAAGAGACATGGACCATGTACAGTAGACACCTCAAGTTACTGGAGAAATATCACCAACAATGTCTCCGCAAGATCCTACAAATCTCCTGGGAGGACAGGCGCACCAACATCAGCGTCCTCATTCAGGCTAACATCCCCAGCATTGAAGTACTGACCACACTCGATCAGCTCTGCTGGGCAGGCCACATAGTCTGCCAGACACGAGACTCCCAAAGCAAGTGCTGTACTCGGAGCTCCTTCATGGCAAACGAGCCAAAGGTGGACAGCGGAAACTCTACAAGGACACCCTCAAAGCCTCTTTGATCAAGTGCAACATCCCCACTGACACCTGGGAGTCGCTGGCCCAAGACCGCCCTAAGTGGAGGAAGTGCATCCGAGAGGGTGCTGAGCACCTCGTGTCTCAACGCCGAGAGCATGCAGAAATCAAGCGTAGGCAGCGGAAAGAGCATGCGGCAAACCAGTCCCACCCATCCCTTCCCTCAACGACTATCTGTCCCACCTGTGACAGAGTCTGTGGCTCTCGTATTGGACTGTTCAGCCAGCAAAGAACTCACTTCAGGAGTGGAAGCAAGTCTTCCTCGATTCTGAGGGACTGCCTATGATGATGATGATGATGATGATCCCTCCATCATAAGGTCAGAAGTGAGAATGTTCATTGATGATTGCAGTGTTCAGTTCCAGTGGCAACTCCTTGGAACATGGAGCTGTCCGTGCACACATGCAGCAAGACCTGGACGACATTCAGACTTGGGCTGATAAATGTCAAGTAACATTTGCGCCACACAAGTGCCAGGCAATGACAATCTCCAGCAAGCGATAGCCTAACCACTACCCCTTGATATTCAACAGCATTGCCATCGATGAATCTCCCACCATCAACATCCTGGGGGTCACCATTGACCAGAAACTTAACTGGACCAGCCATATAAATACTGTGGCCACAAGAGCAGGTTAGAGTATTCTATGGCTAGTGTCTCACCTCCTGACTCCCCAAATCTTTTTCACCATCTACAAGGCACAAGTCAGGAGAGTGATGGAATAAACTCCACTTGCTTGGATCAGTGCAGCCCCAACAACACTCAAGAAGCTCGACACTACCCAGGACAAAGCAGCCAGCTTGATTGGCACCCCATCTACCACCTTAAATATTTACCCTCTCCACTACCGCCAAGGCTTCTTCGACAGCACCTCCCAAACCCGCGACCTCTACCACCTAGAAGGACTAGGGCAGCAGGTGCATGGGAACACCACCACCTGCAAGTTCCCCTCCAAGTTGCACACCATCCTGACTTGGAAATATATCGCCGTTCCTTCATTGTCGCTGGGTCAAAATCCTGGAACTCCTTCTCGAACAGCACTGTGGGAGTTCCTTCACCACCAGGACTGTAGCAGTTCAAGAAGGCAGCTCACCACCACTTTCTCAAGAGCAATTAGGGATAGGCAATAAATGCTTGCCTTGCCTGCGACGCCGACATCCCTGAACGAATAAAAATAACATTTTGGGGTAGTTTTAACCTAGTTTCTAATGGACATGGGTCTGCAGCATAGAACTGTCCACAATTAGTCTGTGAAGAAAGGAAAATCCCACACTGGTGAAATAGTTGATGATTCTCTGGAGTTGCAATTAAAGCACATGGTTGGGACAGAGAGGAAAGAGCTTAACCCCATATCTATGCAGACCTATACATGATTTAGGAGTAATTGATGCTAAAACTGTACAAATGTTGAAAAATATCCCAGTGCTCAATATATGTGTTCTTTATCTTGAGTACAAGTATGCACTCAAAAGTACCAAATTACTTTATGCCTGTCGCATGGTTTGCTAAGTTTTTTATAATTCGTTCATGGGATGTGCCAGCATTTATTGCCCATCGCCAATTTCCCTTCAGAAGGTGGTGGTGATCTGCCTTCTTGAACCGCTGCAGTCCATGTGGTGAAAGTACTTCCACATGTTGTTAGGTGGGGAGTACCAAGATTTTGACCCAGCGATGATGAAGGAACGGCGGTATATTTTAAAGTCAGGATGGTGTGTGATTTGGAGCGGAACTTGGAGGTGGTGGTGTTCCCATGTGCCTGTTGGCCTTGACCTTCCAGGTGGGAGAGGTCGCAGGTTTGGGAAGGGTTATCGAAGAAGCCTTGGCTAGTTGTTGCAGTGCAGTGGAGAGAGTGGAAATTGGAGGGAGTGAATGTTGAAGGCAGTGGATGGGGTGCCAATCAAGCAGGCAGCTTTGTCCTGGATGAAGTCGAGCTTCTTGAGTGTTGTTGGAACTGCACTCATCCAAGCAAGTGGAGAGTATTTCATCACACTCCTCACTTGTGCCTTGCAGATGGTGAAAAGGCTTTCTGCATAACTTCCCTGCTTTTTCTGATATCCCTGTAAACTGCACATCTTTCTGTCAGAAGATGTCGACTATTTCTTGTATTTTGTATTCCAATGTCAGATTTCCATTGTCCTCGTATAGTTCTGATATGGCCAAATTTGTTTTTCATTCTTAACTGTTTCCTCGCTTGTGTTGACAGCCTAACCCATTCACACACTACAATCTTTTTGTTGACAGAAATACAGGCAGAGCACATGGTATCTATTATACAATAAAAAGGATGTCAGGAGATAAATTAATAACTATGTGTGGGCTTCCTCCTGGTTTGGGCTTGAATTTGTATAGTTTTCTGCCTTTCTGGTTCCCTACTTATTCAGAGCTGCACATCTATTTTGTAGTTCAAACTTGATCAATAACTTAAGATATTCTACTTCATTACTTTAATAAAAAAAACTATTCTTACATTCGCATTCTTACAGATGAAACAAGTTTTGAGCTCTGATTTTTCCAAATAATTTATTTGTTCAATTTATTATTTTATTAACCCTTAACTAACTGTACTTGGCATCAGTGATTCAATATAAAACATACTTCACATTCTACTGGATTTCTTGACTATGTACAGATGTAGCAACATTTTCAGTTATTTCCTGAACCTTTAGCAGTTTTGCTGCCAGGATGAATTGAGAAGGGGAGAAAATCTTGATATATAATAACGGCTGTGATTGTAAGTCAATTCAAAGCATGGTTTGACTGAAATGTGCTTAGCTCTTACAGTATAGGTGGGAGGGGGAACATTGTCTTACTGTTGATCAACTTCTTGAATAATGGTGAAGTACTAGATTTGCTAATGTAGAAATACTGCATCACAACAAAAATGCTTTCTCTCCGGGATTGGGCCCTCCCACATCACACTCACTCTCCCTCCAGAAATAGAATGGCTTCTGCTGGGACTCCTCGGATAGGTAAGCATCCAAAATGTGTCCCTAGCGGCACAGGTCCATGCTAATGAAGAGACCTCCATTTGACCCCGTGAACTTTTGGCAGAGTCAAGATTGGCATCCTAGGCAGGCGCATCCCGGCACTTAATCCAGATCTTGGTAACAGATTGTGTTTCCTCCCGCTTAAATATTAAGTGTTCAGAATGAACAAAACGCTTCTGTTTCATTGATTAAACTGGGGAAATCATTGTCATAGTGTGACAGTATTAATAAATATCTTTAATATCTCCATCTTTGTATACTTATGCAATTTTAAAACTTTAAATGATAGAGCATTCAAGAAAAATTACATTATAAACTCTAAATATTTGAAACTACACTGGAGGTCACAAAATAGCATGTTTTCAAAACAATGTTTTACATGTCCAACTAAATTGTTGATATATTTTCCTTTTGAACTTTTTTGTGTGTGTGTGTGGTCAGATAAAGAATTTGTGCCATTGTTGTGGGATTTATATTCAATGGTTGTGAATATACTTGGGTGGTCAATGACCAATAGCTTTGAGCAAAACTTATACCTTTCAAGAATAAATTGGTGGATTCCTTCAATTTGCTTCCTGTATGTAATTATATTCATTATATATTCTGTTTTAATCATAATATTGTATTGTGTAAGTGATTGGCTACTGTTTGAGCTACATGAAGTAATTGTTAGACATAGCTATTCACAGACCACAGCGTAATGTATCTAGTGGGGAAAATGCTTGAAACTATCATTCAGGAAGAAATAGTGGGACATCTAGATAGGAATAGTGCAATCAAGCAGACGCAGCATGGATTCATGAAGGGGAAATCATGTTTAACTAATTTACTGGAATTCATTGAGGATATAACGAGCATGGTGGATAGAGGTGTACTGATGGATGTGGTGTATTTAGATTTTCAAAAGGCATTCGATAAGGTGCCACACAAAAGGTTACTGCAGAAGATAAAGGTACGCAGAATCAGAGGAAATGTATTAGCCAGCCAATTCTATATCTATGCCAACAGAAAGCAGAGAGTCGGGATAAATGGGTCCTTTTCGGGTTGGAAATCGGTTGTTAGTGGTGTGCAACAGGGATCGGTGCTGGGACCACAACTGTTTACAATATACATAGATGACCTGGAAGAGGGGACAGAGTGTAGTGCAATAAAATTTGAAAATTACACAAAGATTAGTGGGAAAGTGGGTTGTGTAGAGGACACAGAAAGGCTGCAAAGAGATTTAGATAGATTAAGCGAATGGGCTAAGATTTGGCAGATGGAATACAATGTCGGAAAGTGTGAGGTCATCCACCTTGGGGAAAAAAAACAGTAAAAGGGAATATTATTTGAATGGGGAGAAATTACAACATGCTGCGGTGCAGAGGGACCTGGGGGTCCTTGTGCATGAATCCCAAAAAGTTAGTTTGCAGGTACAGCAGGCAATCAGGAAGGCGAATGGAATGTTGGCCTTCATTGCGAGAGGGATGGAGTACAAAAGCAGGGAGGTCCTGCTGCAACTGTACAGGGTATTGGTGAGGCCGCACCTGGAGTATTGCATGCAGTTTTGGTCACCTTACTTAAGGAAGGATATACTAGCTTTGGAGGGGATACAGAGACGATTCACTAGGCTGATTCCGGAGATGAGGGGGTTACTTTATCATGATAGATTGAGTAGACTGGGTCTTTACTCGTTGGAGTTCAGAAGGATGAGGGGTGATCTTATAGAAACATTTAAAATAATGAAAGGGATAGACAAGATAGAGGCCGAGAGGTTGTTTCCACTGGTCGGGGAGACTAGAACTAGGGGGCACAGCCTCAAAATATGGGGGAGCCAATTTAAAACCGAGTTAAGAAGGAATTTCTTCTCCCAGAGGGTTGTGAATCTGTGGAATTCTCTGCCCAAGGAAGCAGTTGAGGCTAGCTCATTGAATGTATTCAAGTCACAGATAGATAGATTTTTAACCAAGAAGGGAATTAAGGGTTATGGGGAGCGGGCGGGTAAGTGGAGCTGAGTCCACGGCCAGATCAGTCATGATCTTGTTGAATGGCGAAGCAGGCTCGAGGGGCTTACTCCTGTTCCTAATTCTTCTGTTCTTATGTTCTCATGAGTTGGGTTGTTGCTTTAGGTTCAGAAATGTCCTGCGCTTGTGATTTATTAGCTTCTGGATCACCTGGTCATTCTAATCAAACCAGTTCTGGTGTTTCCTGGTTGAGTGACCGAGCATCTCTTCGCAGGAATTGGTTATGATGGCCTGGAGGGCAGACCAGACGCCGTGGGCACTCTGCATCTTGGGGTCATCGAGACTCAGCAGTGAGGCGCTGGCTGTATAGGGCTCTCTTAGCTGGGTCTTTGAGTGCCCCGGCATTGAATTTTCTGCGGCATTGCTTTTGTTGCCGTCGTCGCTTTGGGGTTATACTAATGTTGATGACTGAACGGATTAAACGATGGTCTGTCCAGCAGTCGTCAGCTCCTGTCATGGCGTGGGTGATGTGCACGTGCTTGTGATCCCTCGCTCAAACATTGTCGTAGTCGAGCAAGTGTCAGTGCTTGGAGCGAGGGTGTTGCCATGATGCCTTGTACTTGTCCCTCTGGCAGAACAAGGTGATGACAAGATCGTGTTCTCGGCATTTTGTCAGGAGCAGTGTACCGCTGAAGTTGGTTTTCCTTACCCCTTTTCTGCCGATCTCGCCTCCCCAGAGGTCTCTGTCCTTACCGACTCTGGCGTAGAAGTCACCGAGGAGGATCAGTTTGTTGTCTGTAGGGACACGGGCCACATTGTCCGCTTGCCCCACACAAGACTCCTAAAGCAAGCGCTGTACTTGGAACTCCTACATGGCAGGCGATCCCCAGGTGGGCACAGGAAACATTTCAAGTACACCCTCAAAGCCTCCTTGATAAAGTGCAGCATCCCCATCGACACCTTGGAATCCCTGGCCAAAGACCGCCCTAAGTGAAGGAAGAGCAGCCGGGAGGGCGCTGAGCACCTCGAGGCTCGTCGCCGAAAACAAGCGCAGGCAGTGGAAGGAGCGTGAGGCAAACCAGACTCCCCACCCACCCTTTCCTTCAATGACTGTCTGTCCCACCTGTGACAGAGACTGTAATTCCCGCATTGGACTGTACAGTCACCTCAAAACTCACTTAGAGTGGGAGCAAGTCTTCCTTGATTTTGAGAGACTGCCTATGATGATGAATGACCATGACTTAGCTGGCTAATTGATGCGATGCCTCATACTTTCAGATTTTCATTTGTGTCACATCGTTTGAGTTGATGGGATGATTAGTAATTTATCAGTCAATTTTTTTTTATATGCTTATGCTTCCCCATTTTCCTACCCGTTATATGCTATATAACACTGATGCATGAATCATCTCTTTAGTTATCTTAACTGTTGTCGATATTAAGGAGATGGAGGAAGAAATATGCAAACAAATAAGAACATAAGAACATAAGAAATAGGAACAGGAGTAGTTCATACGGCCCCTCGAGCCTGCTCCGCCATTTAATACGATCATGGCTGATCCGATCATGGACTCGGGTCCACTTCCCTGCCCACTCTCCATAACCCCTTATTCCCTTATCGTTTAAGAAATTGTCTATTTCTGTCTTAAATTTATTCAATGTCCCAGCTTCCACAGCTCGCTGAGGCAGCGACTTCCACAGATCCACAACCCTCAGAAAAAATTTCTTCTCATCTCAATTTTAAATGGACGGCCCCTTATTCGAAGACTATGCCCTCTAGTTCTACTCTCCCCTATCAATGAAAATATCCTCTCTGCATCCACCCTGTCAAGCCCCCTCATAATCTTATACGTTTTGATAAGATCACACCTCATTCTCCTGAATTCCAATGAGTAGAGGCCCAACCTACTCGACCTTTCCTCATAAGTCAACCCCTCATCTCCAGAGTCAACCTTGTGAACCTTCTCTGAACTGCCTCCAAAGCAAGTATATCCTTTTGTAAATATGGAAACCAAAACTGCACGCAGTATTCCAGGTGTGGCCTCACCAATACCTTATATAGCTGTAGCAAGACTTCCCTGCTTTTATACTCCATCCCCTTTGCAATAAAGGCCAAGATTCCATTGGCCATCCTGATCACTTGCTGTACCTGCATACTAACCTTTTGTATTTCATGCACAAGTGTACTGCAGCACACTGCAATCTTTCTCCCTTTAAATAATAACTTGCTGTTTGATTTTTTTTTTCTGACCTCACACTTTCCAACATTATACGTCATCTGCCAAATCTGCCCACTCACTCAGCCTGTCTATGTCCTTTTGCAGATTTTTTGTGTCCTCCTCACACGTTGCTTTTCCTCCCATCTTTGTATCGTCAGCAAACATGGCTACGTTAGAAGGAAACACTCAGTCCCTTCTTCCAAGTCGTTAATATAGATTGTAAATAGTTGAGGTCCCAGCACTGATCCCTGCCTCACCCCAGTGGTTACTGATTGCCAACCAGAGAATGAACCATTTATCCCTACTCTCTGTTTTCTGTTCGTTAGCCAATCCTCTATCTATGCTAATATATTACCCCCAACCCCGTGAACTTTTATCTTGTGCAGTAACCTTTTATGTGGCACCTTGTCAAATGCCTTCTGGAAGTCCAAATATACCACATCCACTGGTTCCCCTTTATCCACCCTGTTCGTTACATCCTCAAAGAATTCAGCAAATTTGTCAAACATGACTTCCCCTTCATAAATCCATGTTGACTCTGCTTGACCGAATTTTGATTTTCCAAATATCCTGCTGCTGCTTCTTTAATAATGGACTCCAACATCTTCCCAACCATAGGCTAACTGGTCTGTAGTTTCCTGCTTTTTGTCTGCCTCCTTTTTTAAATAGGGCGTTACATTTGCAGTTTTCCAATCTGTTGGGACCTCCTCAGAATCTAGGGAATTTTGGTAAATTACAACCAATGCATCCACTATCCCTGCCGCTACTTCGCAAGACCCTAGGATGCAAGCCATCAGGTCCAGGGGATTTATCCGCCTTCAGTCCCATTATTTTACTAAGTAGCACCTCCTTAGTGATTGTGTTAAGTTCTTCCCCCCCTATAATCCCTAGACTATCCATTGTTGGAATATTGTTAGTGTCCTCTACCGTAAAGACTGACACAAAATATTTGTTCAGAGTTTCTGCCATCTCCATGTTCCCCATTACTAATACCCCGGCCTCGTCCTCTAAGGGACCAACATTTACTCTAGCCACTCTTGTTTTTTATATACCTATAGAAACTCTTGCTATCTGTTTTTATATTTCGTACTAGTTTACTTTCATAGTTTTTCTTCCCTTTCTTAATCATTTTTTCAGTCATTCTTTGTTGGGAATTAGGGAAATGAGTAAAAAACATAGGGCCCGAGTTTGTAAGTTCCGCACATGTACCGTCGAAACGACCGCTAAGGTCCTGATGGTACTTTGTGCGGAACTTTGGTGGAAAAATGGGGAAAAAACCGCCTGCCAGAATAAATGGCCGTTACACGCCGATTCTGGACGGCAAATATGATCTTCGGCAAAGGAGGGGGGAATGGGGGGAAAAAAGTTCAACAAATGAAAATAAAACTAACAAGTCCTTCAGAGGACCTATCCAACAAAATCACCATAAAAGAAATGAAGAGAACCAGTTCACTAACCTTTTCTTACAGGTCTTCATACTTGTCTTCATACTTACCTCCACGCGATGGTCTTTTCTGCTGCTGGAGCGGAGGACTGCCCGGACCAATCTCTGGAGGGAGCAGGCGGAGGACTTTTGTCAACATTGCACACCGGTGCACACCAGCGGATGCTCCCCAGCGGTCTTTTCTCCCCGCCGGCGTGAGGGCCTCACCAAACTCGTCCAGAGAGGGGAGCGCCGAGAAAATTCGGCGGCAGCCCATAGAAGAATAATCATGAGGGATTGGATATTAATTGGATAGAAGAGGTAGGTAAAGGGGATAAGGAAATGGAGTTCCTACAATGTTGACAAGACTCCTTTGTAACCCAGTATGTAAAAAGCCCAACAGGGGAGGATTCACTATTGGATGTAGTAATGGGGAATGAACCAGAGCAGTAAAAGTAGGGGAATATCTAGGAAATAGTGACCATAATATAATATGCTTTAAGATAATAATTGAGAAAGACATAAGCATGACATAGACCAGGGTAATAAATTGGAGAAAAGCTGATTTTGAGGGCCTGAGAATAGAACTTGGGAAATAAAATGGACAACAATATTGGCAAACAGTGATATAGAACAGCAATGGGAAACATTTAAAATGGTGTTGAACAGAGTCCAGGATAAATATATTCCGCTATAAAGAACAAGAATAAGCAAAACACCAATGAGACACTGTGGATGAATAAAGACACAAGGGAAAAATTGAGGGTTAGGAAATAGACATACATTAAGCCCATGGACAGCAGGGGAAAGCATGATAAGCGAGATTAGGAGAGAAGTTAAAGACAAAACAATTAGGAAGGCAAAGAGGAACTATGAAATTAAATGATCAAGGAACATAAAACAAAATAGTAAAATATTTTACAGGCGCATCAATAAAAAAAGCAAGGTTGGGATGGGAATAAGGCCACTAAGAGACGGACAAGATAATATCACATGCAGCAATAGAGAGATGGCAGAAATATTAAATAATTACTTTACTTCAGTATTTACCAGGGAGCTAGGCTAGGTGGAGATGACATTGGATGATGAGATTTGTAATGAGATAACTGCATTTAAAATAAAACAAGGAGATATATTAAATAGACTAATGAAACTCAAAGAGGTTAAAACCCTTGGTCCGGACATTACATCCGTGCATTTTAAAAGAATCTAGGGAAGAGATAGCAGAGACATTACTAAACATATTTAGTAATTCATTTCAAAAAGGTGTAGTGCCAGATGATTGCCAGATAGTTAATGTAATACCTATATTTAAGAAGAGATATAGACCATGTCCAGGGAACTATAGACCAGTCAACTTAACATCGATTGTGGGAAAAATAATGGAATCCCTACTAAAGGAGAAAATAGAAGAACATCTCAAAACCAAAAATATAATAATAAATAGTCAGGATGGATTTCAAAAGGGAATGTCTTGCTTGACTAACCTAATTGAATTTTTTGAAGAGGTAACAGAGTAGACAAAGGGTAATGTGGTAGATTTACCTAGATTTTCAAAATACCTTTGATAAGGTACCACATAATAGACTAATAAATAAGGTCAGGGAATGTGGAGTCGGAACAACTTGCAGAATGGATAGCTCGCTGGCTTCAAGACAGAAAGCAAAGAGTCGGCGTAAAGGGTAGCTATTCAGAGTGGCAGAAGGTGGGAAGTGGTGTTCCACAAGGATCAGTGCTGGGGCCACTGTTGTTCACAATTTATATTAATGATTTAGACTTTGGAATTAGGAACACAATTTCTAAATTTGCGGGCGACACCAAATTGTGGGGCGGGTGGGATTCGTCAATACTGAGGAGAGCTGCAACAAAATTACAAGAAGACACGAATAAACTTGCAGAATGGGCATATAATTGACAAATGAAATTGAACACAGATAAATGTGAGGTACAGGTTGTACCTCTTCAGTCCGGCATCCTTGGGACCTGACTGGTGCCGGACCAGAGAATTTTCCGGGCTGTCACGCTGACCCTAGACTTACCAGGTCCTGATGACAGCGCTCGGGCTCCTGACTGCCTCCGCCATGCTCCGGCTGCAAAACTCGTGCCTCACTCCCTCTCCGCGCCGACCCGACCTAGGAGTGAACACCAGAGGCAGCGGGGAGAAAAGCAACAGCCAGCCCCAGGACACAGTGCGGGACGCCACCCTCGCCGGGAATGATTCTGGACCAGGGATGTTTCCAGACTAAAGAGTCCTGGGCTGGAGAGGTAAACCTGTATTACATGTTGGTAAGAAAAATAGGGAGGTCACATATTACTTGGAAAACAAGAATCTAAATGGGGTAGAGGAACAAAGGGATCTCTGAGTACAAATCACTAAAAATAGCAACACAGGTTAATGAGACCATTCTAAAGCAAACCAAGCACTAGGGTTTATTTCTAGAGGTATAAAATTGAAAAGTAGAGAAGTTATGCTAAATTTGTATTGAACCTTGGTTGGACCACACTTGGATTACTGCATACAATTCTGGTCGGCATATTATAAAAAGGATATAGAGGGACTGGAGAGGATGCAGAGAAGATTTACAAGGATGATAACAGAAATACGAGGGTATACCTATCAGGAAAGTATGAACAAGCTGGGTCTCTTTGCTCTTGAAAAGAGAAAGCTGAGAGGTGACCAAATAGAGGTCTTTAAAATCATGAAAGGTTTTGATAGAATAGATACAGAGAGAATGTTTCCACTTGTGGGGAAGAGCATAGCTAGAGGCCATCAATAGAGTCTAGGGAGAAGGGGGAACTGAGGGAAATCCTTATTAGTCAAGAAATGGTGTTGGGGAAATTGAAAGCTGATAAATCCCCAGGGCCTGATAGTCTGCATCCCAGAGTACTTAAGGAAGTGGCCCGAGAAATAGTGGATGCATTGGTCGTCATTTTCCAACATTCTATAGACTCTGGTTCAGTTCCTATGGATTGAAGGGTAGCTAATGTAACCCCACTTTTTAAAAAAGGAGGAGAGAGAAGACAGGGAATTATAGACTGGTTAGCCTGACATCGGTAGTGGGGAAAATGTTGGAATCAATTATTAAAGATGTAATAGCAGCGCATTTGGAAAGCAGAGACAGGGTCGGTCCAAATCAGCATGGATTTATGAAAGGGAAATCATGCTTGACAAATGTTCTGGAATTTTTTGATGATGTAACCAGTAGAGTGGATAAGGGTGAACCAGTGTATGTGGTGTATTTGGACTTTTAAAAGTCTTTTGCCAAGGACCCACACAAGAGATTGGTGTGCAAAATTAAGGCACATGGTATTGGGGGTAATGTATTGACGTGGATAGAAAACTGGTTGGCAGACAGGAAGCAACGAGTGGGAATAAACGGGTCCTTTTCAGAATGGCAGGCAGTGACTAGTGGGGTGCCGCAAGGTTCAGTGCTGGGACCCCAGCTATTTATAATATACAT
This sequence comes from Pristiophorus japonicus, assembly GCF_044704955.1. Lineage (NCBI taxonomy): Eukaryota > Metazoa > Chordata > Chondrichthyes > Pristiophoridae > Pristiophorus > Pristiophorus japonicus. Next base: position 104,120,615 of record NC_091983.1, on the reverse strand, counting down.
TAATGATTTAGACGAAGGAATTGAATGTAATATCTCCAAGTTTGCAGATGACACTAAGCTGGGTGGCAGTGAGAGCTGTGAGGAGGCTGCAGGGGGACTTGGACAGGTTAGGTGAGTGGGCAAATGCATGACAGATGCAGTATAATGTGGATAAGTGTGAGGTTATCCACTTGGGTTGCAAAAACAGGAAGGCAGATTATTATCTGAATGGTGACAGATTAGTAAAAGGGGAGGTGCAATAAGACCTGGGTGTCATGGTACATCAGTCATTGAAGGTAGGCATGCAGGTACAGCAGGCAGTAAAGAAGAAAAATGGCATGGTGGCCTTCATTAGCGAGGGGATTTGAGTATAGGAGTAGGGAGGTCTTATGCAATTGTACAGGGCCTTGGTGAGACCACACCTTGAGTATTGTGTGCGGTTTTGGTCTCCTAATCTGAGGAAGGACATTCTTGCTATTGAGGGAGTGCAACGAAGGTTCACCAGACTGATTCTTGGGATGGCAGGACTGACATATGAAGAAAGACTGGATCGACTCGGCTTATATTTACTGGAATTTAGAAGAATGAGGGGATCTCATAGAAACATATAAAATTCTGATGGGATTGGGCAGGTTAGATGCAGGAAGAATGTTCCCGATGTTGGGGAAGTCCAGAACCAGGGGTCACAGTCTAAGGCTAAGGGGTAAGTAATTTAGGACCGAGATGAGGAGAAACCTCTTCACTCAGAGAATTGTGAACCTGTGGAATTCTCTACCACAAAGTTGTTGAGGCCAGTTCATTAGATATATTCAAAAGGGAGTTAGATGTGGCCCTTACGGCTAAAGGGATCACGGGGTATGGAGAGAAAGCAGGAATAGGGTACTGAAGTTGCAAGATCAGCCATGATCATATTGAATGGTGGTGTAGGCTCGAAGGGCCGAATGGCATACTCCTGCGCCTATTTTCTATGTTTCTATATAAGATAGTCACCAAGAAATCCAATTGTGAATTCAGGACAAACTTCTTTACCCAAAGAGTGGTGAGAATGTGGAACTTGCTACCACAGGTAGTGGTTGAAGCGAATAGTATATGCATTTAAGGGGCAGTTAGATAAGCATATGAAGGCGAAGAGAGTAGATGGTTATGCTGATAGATTTAGATGAAGAAAGACAGGAGGAGACTCGAGCGGAGCATAAACGCTGGCATGGACTGGTTGGGTCAAATGGCCTGTTTGTGTGCTGGATATCCTATGTAATATTAAATGTATTTGAATTGTTGCTGTGGGTGAGACCTTTTGTGGCACCATCATTTTTTAAGCATGTAGTTGAGAATTTGTTGCAACTCAATATTTTTCTTTTTGCTAAATTGTGGTTTTGGAATTCAAAACAGACCAATGGAAGGCCCATCCAGTAAACAGTCACGGCTGGTACTTTCCTATAGCTCATATCATGTGCGTTCAGCTAAAAATTGCAAGTAATGTCCAAATTGAAGACGTAGAAGTAGCTTGAAGAACCGATTAATTTGAGAAAGACTGGAGACATGATTTAGGTCGTGGTTTAGCCTAAGAGGCATACAGAATCTACCTACAACAATTGATGATCCTCCAATTAGTATCATAAGGAAATTCAGCAAAGTAACATTGAAGAGAGAGTTTGTTTGTTGCTTGTTAAAATTCTTTTGTTTGATTTCCAAGTTAGGATCAGCATTGGGTAAATATTTATATATGTAAAAGTCTAAACACTATGCCGAAGCACCTATCTTAATCCAGATCATCGCCCCTTCACTGAAATGGTTGATACATGAGAGGTTAGGGTGGCTGGGCAGTTTTGCGACCAACCTTAACCCTGTCCACTGGTAAAATGCAGATTTGTACTAACGCTGAAAACGATAGTCTGATCTATGCCTCCTCGGGCCTCGGAAAAGTACCACTTTTATAGGGCGTGAAGATAATGCCATTCATCCCTGCAAGTTCCTGCTGTCAAGTTATATGTGGACTAATATTGACTTTGACCCAATTGTTCCCATTAATTATGCCTGCTGCCTGGAGGGACAGGAATAGCTAGAACCTAATCTCATTCCATACATAATAGCTGGAATCAAGTCTCTTAACATCCTTAAGCTGCAATGTCGCAATTTGTTTTTCTTCAGTTCAGGATTGTAGCTGTGTTTTATTGTTGTTTGTGGCGAACAAATTATCCATAACAGTGCAGCACCTATACTGAGGAGGCAGCGGAAAATGCCACAAGTATTTCTATCTATTTAAATTCAATCTGTATTCCCGAAATAGTCATTGCAGATTGGCTTGGTAGTAAATGTAATAAAATAGCCGAAGTGATCTGAAACATTATCGAAGCCCTCCATCAGCTGAATTGACAGTGATTTAGTTCATTGGGCTTACAAAAAAATTTACAGCATGACCCTCAAAACTTTGCCGATATTTTCTAATCCTCCCTTCTTTACTTCCTTGCCAATTCTCCCCCATTTCTTGCTGGGTTTGTGTTCTTTGGATGCCAGTCACCCTCCCTGACAAGTAGCTATTTGTCATGAGTGAGCCTCAACAGTGAATGCTGGATGGTGCTCATCCATCGAGGAGGATAAAGTGGAGTCTGATCTTATCATTGCACAATGCCCACAGGCATGCTCAATTCCAGCAGGGGATCACTGAATAATGATGAATAATGGAATCCATGGCTGATTCTTCCTCTCCAACTTAAGGTGGTTGATGTGGAGATCAGCTAACTCAGCAAACACTAGTGATTAGTCTACAAGACTCAGTATCTCATTGGTAAACTTGACTGCTTTCAGGGGACCACTCTTCCTTTTCTTTTGCTGCACTTATAATTATATGATAAGCCGTATTGCAACCAACTCTCCCCAAATCTGTAAAGTTGTAATCAGTTTGTGTTAATCAGAATTGATTTAAAACAGGGTTGTCCAATACAAATCATTGACTAGCTGCAGATGTGACTACAGCAACACCATTTTAGTTTAATTTTACGAGAAATCTCCTTAAACACAATACGGGTAAATGTGCTTTATCTGTATTTTCACTTAATAAGTGTGTACCGCCATTTAGTGCAATACTTTGCAGTCTTTCTCTTTTACCTAAGTTTGGATTTCTGGCCATAATTCATCAGATGTAGCGTATCTTAGTGCAGTATCTAAAGCCCTGATTATAACCTGGCCCACCAGGAGAGTAATCGAGAGTAAAACTGGACAGGATGTAAAACTGATGTCTGATCCAAACGCATCCCGTTCCCACCGGACAGGCTCAGTTAAAGTCGGGGCTTACGTTTTTATTCAGTAGTTGTGAGCGGTATTTTGACGACTTCAGAATTAAATCTGTATTCCCTGAAATAGTAATTGCAGATTGGCTTTGTAATAAATCTGGTAAAATAGCCGAAGTGATCTGAAACATTATCAAAGCCCTCCATCAGAAGAATTGACAAGTGATTTAGTTCACTAGGCTTTAAAAAGAAATGCACAGCACCCTCAAAACATCTCCTATTGATCTTTTCCAATGCTCCCTTCTTTATTTCTTTGTCAGTTCGCTCCCATTCACCTCCTGCTGGGTTCGAATTATGGGTGTTGAGAATGTTGACTCACACAGCGAGACGCGCCAGACCCACCCCTTCTCTCCATCCAGAATGCGGTCAGATGCTGTGTGCCCTATGCCATGAAATGCCCTGTTGGGATTTCTCAGTATTGGTTGGGCTTGCTTTGCTTTTGTCTGTTGGCCTGGAGCTGTTATTTTGATTGGTCGAGCTGATCATAATAACAGCTTCCCTCTCCTTACAATGTTGCTGGTATTTCCATGGTGCTGAAGTCTGGCATTTTACTGATGTTGCACACTATTTTAGCAGATAACCAGCAAACCGTATTAAGGAAGTAAAGTACACGCAAGGATCAAAAAACACTTGCACACTCTGCTTTCCACCTTACTACTTCACCATCAAAAGCACAAAGGTTAAAGCACACATGCATGTGCTGTACACACATGCATGTGCTGTACACACATGAATAGTGAAATCACAAGCTCAACAACAGTGTCTTTTGCTCATTTTTACTTTACTAAAGAAAAATGCAATTAGTCACATCTTAATTTCCATATTAGCCACATGTGCTAGCATATTAAACAGCACTGACTTAAAATAAAGCTCTTGAGTGTATTCTATGTCAATTTTCACAGTGATAATCAATTTCCAGATGTTCCTCAGTTATGAAAAATAGTAAAGACTCAACGTATCTAAATATGGGCTCCCTTCTCTAGCTAAGCATTTCAAAGTTGAGCTGGTTCAGATATTTAAAAAGCAAACCTTGCTGTTGTGAGAACACTGTGGGGGGTGATGGGTCAGTCAGCTTGCCTTCCTGACCAGAGCGGTTGCGAGTCGCTCCCACTCCCTGGTTCTCGACCTTGGATTTATTAATCAGGGTGTGATAAAGTGCAGCAGACAACTGTTTTGTACAAAGAAGGTTTGGGTTTTATTCAAGAAAGCAAATAACACAAATACACTCCAATAAAACTGTAAAATCTTACAAAAAGGTTCGAAACACTGGGGAATACTTTATTACAGGTAATAAACACAACCTCCCACCTCCCACTTACTCTCTAACTAGGTCAAACTCTAGGGCTCCAAGGATTCATGCTCACCAGATCCTTTCTTTGACAGCTAGGACTGTTTCGCAGTTTCAAGGTTCTTTGGTTATAGCCGGTTTGACTTGCCGTACCCGGACGTGGTAGAAGACCTCTGCTGCGTATTGAAGCCAGTTGGGGCGAGTCCGCTGATGCGGTTAGATGCTTTTTGGATTTATCTCTGGTGAGTACCCAATTTCCTTTGTTAGCAATAGGGTTTTAAGTTCTTTAGGTAATCTAGACACAAATTGTAGAGTGGAAAACTTGCGTGGATCCTGGTTTTCTTGGTTGTTTATTTTCGTCGGTCACGGTGGTCCGGTTGATGGCTGTTACCAAGTCAGTTGGCATTGATGTTCCACTGATTGGTTTTTGAAGTTCTTTTCTCCGAGATCGCGATGTTTCGTCCTGTGTTTTCTCGCTGCGTGCTTTCGATCTTGATCTTGTTGTTCTGAAGTGGTGGTCAGAAAAGTTTTTCCTGTGATGGTCAGAATAGTTCTCTTGGTACGATAACCTCTCAATTATACTTTGAGAGGCTGCTTAATCTTCGCGCCAAATTTAACATTTCTTTTGTTTGAGTTTTGCTGCCCATCGATTTTAAGTGGTCTTTGTATAAGTTTTGACGGGCTAGCTAACTAAAACTTGATTAAATGTTTTAATCTGGCGGTGATCGACTTTGGGATTGTAATACTCCTTATTTATGAGCTGATGAACTCGTGTCCATTGTCATAGCACTGCTTTGGCTTCAGGAAGTCTGGGCTATGCCAGATATTTCTATGCCTGTTGAAAAGCTGTTGGAATATGTATGTGATATTTGGGTCCTGTGGGTGGGGTGGATAATGCTTTCTGTGAGCCTGACTATGGTTAAACAGCTTCCCCAGACAAACTGATTTGGCTACAATACCCAAATTCTCAAGGTAAAGGTTGATCCCGCTCCTCTGTTTCTGCAGCTTTTCCCCACGGCCCAAACATGCCTTTTAAAATCCCAAACTTGGTTAAAACTCGTAGATTTCTTCCATATGCATTTTAGATACCAAACTTTCTGTCTAATAGGCCCAAATCGAATTTCCTTTTCTGTGAGTCCAAACACTGGGGGATTTCCACGAATTTTGGAATCTTACAACACAGATCAACCTGTATCTGAGAGAGAGACATCCCCCACCCATCCTGTTTGAGAGAGGGTGCCCGGCCCACGAAGTTGTGAATCAAGGTTACTTCCCTGAGGGTAATAACTTCCCTTTTGTTGTGGGAATGTGAGGCTCCCACATGTCTGTCATTATTAAGTCCGCCACTGCTGTGCAAATGGAATGACACCCAGATCCAAGACATTGTCAGCTCCTCAAAGGAAAATAGTGTTATTGTAGAAAATATGTTTGTTAGTATACAGCAGAAATAATGTAGGACTGGATTTTCGTCATTTTTTCGATCATTTACCATCGAAAATACCACCGGTGGTAAATTCATCGCAGATTATCACCAAAATACCGCCGATTTCATAATTTAGCACCGAAATACCACCGGTGGTAAATTCATCAGTGATTTACCACCAGTTGTAAAAAATACCATCGATCTTATTTTTTGGCCGTTTTTATGACTCCATTAAATGTGCAACACCGAAATACCACCGAAAATTACCACTGGTGGTAAATTAATCAATACCACCTGTTAAGTATACAAGAACTCCACGAGGCTGAGTACTGTAAGCTAAACTTAGTGTGACCTTAGTCGTCTTTATTACAACTCCAGAGTGCCTAAACAACATGGCAGCCAACCTTTTATACTGGCCCTGCACGTGTGTGCAGGTGACCATTAGGACTCCCCAACGGTCACGTCCTCTGGTGGCAAGTATTACATAGTTACATACACAACATTTACAAGTGGAGGCAATCTGGAGCCCTTTGCTCCCTGGTTGATCATCTAAGTTCAAACTGTGGCGTGTGTGAATTGGTCGGACCATTGCTGCACTGCACCACGGCTGGTCTGACCGGACTGTCAGGAATGGTGGATTCATCCTCGTGATTGACAGCGAGGTCAATTGTTGGTTTCCTCTGAGGGCAATGCTCAATCATGTACTCCAGGGTCTGATTAGGAGCTCCACATTCACATGATTGTTGTGCATAGAAGAACTCCACGAAGCTGAGTACTGTGACCTTAGTCTTTATTACAACTCCAGAGTGCCTAAACAACATGGCAACCAACCTTTTATACTGGCCCTGCACGTGTTTGCAGGTGACCATTAGGACTCCAACAGTCGCGCCCTCTGGTGGCAAGTATTACATAGTTACATACATAACATCACTCCCCCCACCCCCCCCCCCCCCCCAAAGTCTTCGGTACAAGTTATTTATTTACAAGTTGAGGCGATCCGGAGCCCTTCGTTCCCTGGTTGATCGTCTAAGTTCAAACCCTGGCGTGTGTGAGTTGGCCGGACGATTGCTGCACTGCACCGCGGCTGGTCTGATCGGACTGTCAGGAACAGTGGGTTCATCCTCGTGATTGACAGCGAGGTCGATTGCTGGTTGGGTGTGTGTTGGTGGATCGTCGATGGTGATGTCCTCTTCAAGTCATTCCAGGTAGTCAGTAAATCGCAATTTGGTCTGATCTAAATGCTTTCTGCACGTTTGGCCATTTAACAGTTTGATTATAAACACCCTATTCCTTTCCTTGGCCAAAACAGTGCCAGCAACCCACTTAGGACCATGACTGTAATTCATGGTACACGTTCTGCCGGTGTTGCCGGGTTTCCACGTGATCATTAAGATCCGGGTGGACTAGGGAGAGCCTGGTTTTGAGGGCTCTCTTCATTAACAATTCTGCCGGGGGAAACCCCGGTGTGTGAGTGAGGTCACGTCCGGTAACTGAGCAGAATGCGAGACAAGCGGACCTGCAGGGAGCAGTCCGTCACGCGTTTTATGCTCTGCTTGATTGTTTGGACTGTCCGCTCCACTTGACCGTTAGCCGCGGGCTTAAACGGACCAGACCTGACATACTTGATGCCATTGCGGGTCATAAACTCGTTGAATTCCGAGCTGGTGAAACACGGTCCATAGTCGCTGACGAGGACGTCGGGCAAGCCATGGGTGGCGAACATGGCCCGGAGGCTTTCAATGGTGGCTGTGGATGACATGATTATGCATTCAATCCATTTGGAGTAAGCGTCCACTACTACTAAAAGCATCTTTCCTACAAAGGGGCCGGCAAAATCTACGTGGATCCTGGACCACGGTTTGGCGGGCCATGACCACAGACTCAGTGGAGCCTCCCTTGCTGCATTGCTCAGTTGCGAGCAAGTGTTGCACTGATGCACACATGATTCCAAGTCCGAATCAATGCCGGGCCACCAAACATGCGACCTGGCAATTGCCTTCATCATGACAATGCCTGGGTGGATACTGTGTAGGTCGCATATAAACGTTTCCCTGCCTTTTTTTGGCAAAACCACACGATTACCCCATAAGAGACAATCCGACTGGATGGACATTTCATCTTTGCGACGGTGAAACGGCCTAATTTCATATTGCATTTCCCTGGGAACTGCCGACCAGTTCCTATTTAGGACGCAACTCTTTACTAATGATAGCACAGGATCCTGGCGAGCTGTGACGGGTGACCCCTCGCTCTCAAAAGCATCCATGACCAGTAGCAAGTCTGCGGGCTACGCCATTTCAACCTCAGTGATGGGTAATAGTAGCCGGCTGAGAGCATCGGCACAGTTTTCAGTGCCTGGTCTGTGGCGGATAACATAGTTATAGGCGGATAATGTTAGTGCCCATCTTTGGATGCGGGATGAAGCATTGGTGTTTATACCTTTGCTCTCTGAAAGCAGCGAAATGAGTGGCTTGTGGTCAGTTTCAAGCTCAAACCGAAGTCCAAATAGGTATTGGTACATTTTCTTAACCCCATATACACATGCTAACACCTCTTCCTTGACCATACTATAGGCTCTCTCAGCCTTAGACAGACTTCTAGATGTGTATGTAACCGGTTGGAGGTTGCCTGATACATTGTATCAGCTGTGTCCACATGGCATGCTTTTATATCCCAAGTTCGTTTGCCTTTTCAGCCAGAATAAAGTTTGTTTCGAGGCTTCCTGTGGGTGTGTCTTCCTTTGGCCTTTGTTTGCAGGGAGTAGCGTGCGGCAGCCCGGCCTGGAAATCAGCACGGTCCCGGCCTGCAAGACCGTCAGCGGGCCAGGGCCATTAGAGGGAGCAGCGTGCAGCGGCCCAGCCCAGAAATCAGCATGGTCCCGGCCTGCAAGACCATCAGCAGACTGGGGTCATTGAGGGAGCAGCGTGCGGTGGCATACCACTGCAGGGAGCAGCGCGTGCTGCTGCAGGAGAGCGACGACTATGAAGCCAGGTCGCTGATTGCAGTGTGGGCAGGCACAGCAGGAGGGGCGAAGGAGTGGCAAAAGTCCGTAGAGGGAAGAGACCGGGGTCCAGGAGAGGCGAGGGCCCAGGGGTAGCACGGACCAGCCCACTGCGATATTTGTGCGCCGTCGGTCTGTGCAGCAGAGCTGGTCTCCAGTTAGTCTTGGGTAATCCTTGCCACTGGACCAAGACCTAGCTCTGTCAAGTCCGTGTGGTGGCTGGTGTGCAACGGCCACCACACGTTTTTTAAAAAAAAATCCAAGCACAGGCATCTTCCACCTTTCACGATGTAGTTCGGGATCTGGAATATTAGGTCCTTCATTGAAACACCTATGAACTCATCCCTTTTTGGCGTGGGAGCAAGTCATCCTTGCTTCGAGGGACTGCCTATGATGGCTTGTTGTAACACACAGCCGACCCCGTACGATGAGGTGTCACAAGCTAGCACTAAATGTTTACATGGGTGAAAGTGTATAAGTAACTGATTTGAACATAGCAGGTTCCTGGCCTTCTCAAAGGCTGTGTCTTGAGATTTGCCCCAAACCCAGTCATCACCCTTACGTAGCAACATGTGCAAAGGCTCTAACAACATCCTCAACCCGGATAGAAAGTTACCGAAATAGTTGAGGAGTCCCAGGAATGAACGCAGCTCCGTCACATTCTGTGGTCTGGGTGCTTTCTTGATGGCCTCTGTCTTTGAGTCCGTGGGCCTGATGCCGTCTGCTGCAATCTTTCTCCCCAAAAATTCGACTTCGCCAGGAAAACACACTGGAGCATTTCAGCCCGAGTTCCACTCTGTCTCGGCGACTTAGAACCTCTTCCAGGTGGTGTCGGTGTTCGATGGTGTCACAACCGGTGATCAGGATGTCGTCTTGAAACACAACCGTGCGCGGAACAGATTTCAACAAACTCTCCAAGTTTCTCTGAAAAATGGCTGCAGCCGAGCGAATCCTGAAAGGGCACCTGTGGCATATAAACAGCCCTTTGTGTGTGTTGATGCACGTTAGTCTTTTCGAAGATTCAGCCATCTCCTGTATCATGTAGGCGAAGGTTAGATCCAACTTGGTGAACGTCTTCCCCCCCCCCCCCCCCCCCCCCCAAGCTAACGTTGCGAACAGGTCATCAGCTTTGAGCAGTGGGTACTGGTCCTGTAATGAGACTCAGTTAATCGTTACCTTGTAGTCTCCGCAGATTCTGACAGTGCCATCGCTTTTCAACACCGGAACAATTGGACTGGCCCACTCGTTGAACTTGACTGGCGATATGAATCCTTCGCTTTGGAGTCTGTCCAGTTCGATCTATACTTTCTCCCTCATCGTGTACGGAATCACCTGAGCCTTGTGATGGACAGGCCGTGCATCGGGGCCTAGATGGATCTGTACCTTGGCGCCTGTGAAGTTGCCGATGCCTGGTTCGAATAGCAAGAGAAACTTGCTCAGCACTTGAGCACACAAGGCGTCATTCACTGAAGATAATGCTTTGATGTCGTTCCAATTCCATCTAATCTTTTCTAGCCAGCTTCTGCCGAACAGCGTCGGGCCATTGCCTGGAACAATCCACAATGATAGGTCAAGCACAGCTCCATCATACGATACCTTCACTGCCACACTTCCAATGATTGGTATGAGCTCTTTGGTGTAGGTACGCAGCTTTGCATTAATCGGGCTCAGTTTGCGCCTTTGTGCCTTATTGCCGCACAGTTTCTCGAAAGCCTTCTGGCTCATTATTGACTGACTCGCACCCGTGTCCAACTCCATGGTTACTGGAACTCCATTTAAGTTGACTTTCAGCATTGTAGGAGGGCTCTTGGTGGTGAAGGTATGTACCCCATACATTTCTTCCTCAGGTTGAGTTGCCTGTGCTGCGTGATCCGCGCTGGATCGATCATCCTCTGCCACGTGGTGTGTCGTAGCACATTTGCACATTTCCTGGAGGTGCCCCATTGTTGCGCAGCCTTTGCACACGTCGTGCTTGAATCGACATTGAGAGGCCCAATGATTAGCCCCGCAGCGCCAACATGGTGCTAATGGATTCACATTCACCCCCGATGGCGGACTCTGATTCATCACAGGTCTTGCAGCCACCGACATATCGGCCGTGCCATATGCAGTTCGGCCTGCTAGCAATGTCATTTTATGCACAGTACTTGCCGGTGAGCTTTGATGTTGAGAAGATATCTGTTTGGTGTTATTGTCCATGGCCATGCATCCCTGGGCAATCGCGATGGCCCTGCTCGGGTCTAGAGTTTAGCAGCTTTCGAATAATGACTTCGGGGCTGATGCCCAGCACGTAAAAGTCCCGCAGCATTTGCCCCAACGCAGCTCCAAAATCGCAAGGTCCCACGAGGCGTCTCAGGTTGGCGACATAATCCGCCACGTCCTGGCCCCCGGAGCAATGGTGCACAACTCTGTATATTCCTTCTCCGTTGGTTTTGTCGGTGCGAGCAGATTCTTGATGCGGTATATTTTAGGCCCACAGACGGTGAGGAGAACCGCCCTGCACTTGACCACGTTAGTGTCTCCTTCCAGCGCGTTGGCCACGAAGTACTGGTCGAGACGCTCGACGAAGGCTTCCCAATCATCACTCTCTACGAATCTCTCTAATATTCCAACGACAGCCATGGTTGCGTGAAGGTTTGTATTCTGTTACTCGTCGCCAATTGTTAAGTATACAAAACTCCATGAGGCTGAGTACTGTGAGCTAAACTTAGTGTTACCTTAATCTTTATTACAACTCCAGAGTGCCGAAACAACATGGTCGCCAACCTTTTATACTGGCCCTCTGGCCCTGCACATGTGTGCAGATGACCATTAGGACTTCAACAGTCGTGCCCTCTGGTGGCAAGTATTACATAGTTACATACATAACACCACCATTTTTACCACTGACTTAAAATACCTCCAAGAAAAGTGCAGTCTTATCTGATCGGAACCCAGTGCTACGGACGCCATTTTTGAAAACGGAACTGCAATCCATTCCACATGAGAGAAGGCTGAGTTTTACACAGACATCTTTATGTGAATTCAGAGTTCGATTTTAATGTTATTTGAGGCTTTTAGTGGATTATTTGCGAAAATTGGAGGACATTTAAGGATAATTAAGAAAATTGGATGTCATTTTGAGGACATTTTAGAAAATTGGAGGATACCGGAGGAGGGTGGGTGGGGGTGGGGGGGGGCGGGTGAGGACGAGGAGCCTGGCGATGAACCCATGTCACTAACACCCCCAACACGTAAGGGAAAGCCTCGTGGAGATTTCGCTACTGCAAAAGTGTTACAGCAGCAGCTCATAAATCAGCGCTTTGCCTGAACAGTGAGTTACGTTTCACCTTTACTGCGCACTCTGTCGTTGAGTTTTACCCTTCATTTTCTAAAAGTTAGACTCAGTACAAGAATGGTAAGGTTTAACAAAAATTTTATAAAAGTTTGTAAACTTTGAAAAATGTAAGTCAATAAATAAAGAAATATTTTTTTAACTTCAACGATTTAAACATTTTTGCAACAACAATATAACAACAATGACACGACAAGAACAACTACAAGAACTGCTACATCAACAGCAAGAACAAAAACAACAATAAACCATCAGCCCCCACCCTGCACTCCTTTTACCTGTGGCCAAGACTCCCACTGCCTAATCTTCACCCCTGAACTCTTCGCCCGCCCCCTCCCCCTTGTTACCCCTACCCCCGCCTCTACCTGCGTTGGAACCAGGACGTTGTGCAGCAAGGTATCCAGAGTGCTGCTGTTGTCTGGGGAGAGACAATGAAGACGCCAAATGTGGATCCACTGGAGAAGCTCGGGTTGTGGAAGTAGACCCGGCTTCTGAGTCGCAAGGCATTTCTACCTCCCACCCAAAGTGATGTCGGTCTGGGTGGTAAGACATTTGGGTGTGCAGTGCTAAAAAGCAAGACCATCAATTGCCGCTGGGCATTGACAGACTCACTTATTTCCCTCATTGCCACAGTCAGCTCCGACATGTCCGCCGATTGTTTGGCAGATTGTGTGGCGATGTTGCCGGAAATTCCACCCTGGGCCTGGAGGAGCTCTCGACCGAGATCGACGCTCTACCTAGACAATCCCACCTTGTTCAAGTTTGCGCCTGCTTGTCTGTTAGCATAGCCGCTTTGCCGACTCAATCTCCATTGCGGCAACATACGGGGTTGTGTGCTCTGGGTGCGTTGCTGCGCACCATTTGGCCCCGCTGCATCTGTGACAGGGAACCATGGAAGGTGGATACTTCCGAGGGAGTGTTGGCTGCAGGTAAAATATCCCCTGCTTGTCCCGCTAAAAACATGTGCTCCTCCACCTGCAGCCCCAACTCCCTCTCCAACCCCACTGACAACAGCCCCCCAACAACAGCTTCTTCATCTATTTCTTCCAGATAATGTTCCATTTCCTCCTCATCCTCTTGGTTCTCGTCTCATACCAGAGTTTGCTGAATCCGTTGATACGTATAAACCTCCTCATCTGCAAAATAGAAAACAACATAGGAAGTGGTTAGCAGCAGGGAAGGGGGAAGGATGATATGAGTACGGTCACATAGTGCAGACTTATTTGAAAGACCACCAGTGCTGCATGAAATGTCGTCGAGAGAGACTACATGAAATTACCCTGACCTGAAACTACCCTAAGTCGAATTCACATTCACTACATGACATTCTATTACGATGCAAACCTTTAATTACATGACACCAACACAGTCCATGGATTTTTCATCACTTAGCTTCAGTTGCAGGATCAGCACCTCCCCATGGCTAGCCATCCTGTCATGGGCACCCACCACGGCTGCCGGACGCACGTTCCTCCACTTCGGTTAATTCAGTGACTTTGGGTGGGCCACCTCCCATGCACCACTGCTCGGCCCGATTTGTCGATAATTTCTTCTGCAAAAATGACAATAGCAATGCTTAAGCAAATTGCCCTTCTGCTGTTATGGCACACACAGGTAGCCATCAAAGCACTTGTAACATACTGTGTGCATTTAATAAAGTCATTTAAAAATCTGTCCCATTAAGCTGCACGTGTTTGATGAGGAAGACACCGAAGTGCAGAAAAGACCATTTAATATCTCAGAAAGCCATCTTAAAATCATTCAAGCCAAATAAGGTGCAACACTAACCCTATCTACATAAACATGTGCATGGAGTACATGAATATAAATAACACTCGTGGACGCAACTTGGTCAGTCCACCATTTTCCGGCACTGCTGGCCCCCCCCCTCCCCCTGCCGGTGGATGTCATCAACTGAGGACACGGCCTCAGCTATTGCTGACCAAATTCTGCACCCTTCAGCTGGTGGGGGCTTTCCCCTGCCAACCCCTGGACAATTGCCCCCATCGCGCCTTGACTTCCACAACCAGTGCCTCCAGGATGCCCAAACTAAATTTTTGAGCCCTTGGACGGCCCACCATATGAGGTTGTTCCAAATGCAGCATATTTAATTTGATTGGAAAACTGATTTTAAACAGATTTTAAACTGTTCTTAAACAGTTCCTTCATCTCCCTCCTTCAATAATGATGTCCTCTCTCTCTCTCAATTTCCCACTCTCTCTGCACCTCCGACCCTGTCACCTGACCAGAATCGCAGGAAAGAACTCATCTGGGGAGAGGGAAAAAAAATCGCATCGCGCATGCGCAGAAATACCACCCATTTTATTCTAAGTCTTGCACGTTCAGAAATAAGATTGAAATACAGTTAGCTACCCCCGGTCATGTTTTACGAAAATAGCAGCCTTTAGTCATAGCGGTATTTCAGTGCTTAAAAAAAAAAGCTCGATTTTTAAATAGCACTGAAATACCACCGGAAAACCATTGATTGGGCTAAATGATGAAAATCCAGCCTGTAGTCTTTAGTCGATAAGTACAAAAATATACGCAAGACAGAATTCTCAGGACACTGGTCCTGAAGTTCCTGGAGACCCGCTCTGCCACAAGTGGCATCTACCCTCACCTGAAACTGAAGATCCTGTCCCAAATGCTGGGGTGGGGTCATTTACGTGACTGGAATGGGTGCATAACACCTGCAATGGTGCTCCAGTGGCATCCGCCGTCTGCCGGAATGGGGAGCATCTCGAGGCCCGCCTAGGAGCCAGAGACAAAAAAAGTATCAAAGTCTTCAGCTGCAAAGGGAATCATGCAGCATTTTTTTTTAAATGGTGATTGATTCCCTGAGGAAATTATTACTTTTACCTCACAAACTTCAGGGGTCTTTCCTGGGATCTCAGTTTTACCCATGCTAGCTCTTACCTGGTGTAAGTTTTGCTGGGGCCTTTGAAGGATGGAAAGGGTGTAAATGTCCTCACTATACAGTATAAATGCACACGAGGTCCATACTTGAGAGAAGGTCACTCTGTGACCAGTAACCTTTATTAGCCAGCACTTAAGTGATGAAGGTGGGTGGAGCTTCCCCTTTTATACCTGAAAGTCCAGGTTAGGAGTGTCTCCCTCCCACAAGTTCACCATCTAGTGGTCAATGTTCTCACGGTGTACAACTTAGGTCAGTTTATACATGGGTTACAATGAAGTTGAATACATGACATCACCTCTCCCCCAAAGTCTTATTGGGATCACAGGTTAAGTCTCTCTGGTGGTTTACGCTCCCTTGTAGAGTGCCTGAGTTGGGGCTCCGGTTGTTGCGCGCTGGCCTGAGTGCTGTTTGCGGTGTCTTAGGCCTGTCCGGACTGCCCACAGTGACTGGGCTCTCCTCCACTTGTTCGGTCACCTGTGGTGGAGTGAACTCTACAACGTGTTCCTCCTCTGCTTCTATGGGGTTGCTGAACCTCCTTTTTGTTTGATCCACGTGTTTGCGGCAGATTTGTCCATTGGTAAGTTTAACCACCAGAATCCTATTCCCCTCTTTGGCAATCACAGTGCCTGCGAGCCATTTGGGCCCTGCAGCATAGTTGAGGACAAAGACAGGGTCATTGACATCAATACATCGCGCCCTCGCATTCCTGTCATGGTAGTCACATTGTGACTGACGCCTGCTCTCAACAATTTCTTTCGTGGTGGAGTGTATAAGGGATAACCTGGTTTTGAGCGTCCTTTTCATTAGCAGCTCTACGGGTGGAACCCCTGTGAGCGAGTGTGGTCAGAATCTATTGGCCAACAGGAGGCGTGATAAGCGGCTTTTTAGGGAACCCCCTTGGATCCTGAGCATCCCCTATTTGATTGTATGCACTGCTCGTTCCGCCTGGCTGTTTGAGGCTGGCTTGACCGGTGCCGTTCTGACATGGTTGATACCATTTCCTGCCATGAAGTCCTGGAATTCAATGCTTGTAAAGAATGGGCCATTGTCGCTGACCAAGACATCTGGTAGACCATGGGCGGCGAACATTGCCCATAGACTTTCTACCATGGCAGAGGATGTGCTTGAATTAAGGATGTCACACTCGATCCATTTAGAGTAGATGTCTACTACAACCAAAAACATTTTTCCCGTGAAAGGGCCTGCATAATCCACATGGATGTGTGACCATGGCTTGGCGGGCCAGGACCAGGGGCTAAGGGCGGCTTCCCTGGGCGCATTGTCCAGCTGGGCACACGTGTTGCACCTGCGAACACA
The DNA here is from genome assembly GCF_044704955.1 of Pristiophorus japonicus. Lineage (NCBI taxonomy): Eukaryota > Metazoa > Chordata > Chondrichthyes > Pristiophoridae > Pristiophorus > Pristiophorus japonicus. The sequence continues at coordinate 104,104,069 of NC_091983.1, read as the reverse complement.
AAGTTGCAGGTCTGCATCTACCGCTGGCCACCAAACGTATGACCTGGAAATTGCCTTCATCATGACAATGCCCGGGTGCCCATTGTGGAGTTCTCTGATGAACACCTCTCTGCTCATCTGGGGCATGACTACTCGGTTTCCCAATAGTAGGCAATCGTCCTGAATCAAGAGTTCATCCTTGCGCCTGTGAAATGGTTTAAATTCCAGTACGTGGCTGCCCAGTCCCCATTCAGGACGCATTTCTTGACTAAAGACAATAGCGGGTCTCCATTTGTCCAGACTTTGATCTGACGGGCTGTCACGGGTGAGCCTTCACTTTCGAAAGCTTCAACAGCCATGACCATCTCAGCAGCATGCTCGGTTGCGCCCTCGGTGGTGGCTAGTGGAAGCCTGCTGAGTGCATCGGCGCAGTTTTCAGTGCCCGGTCTGTGCTGAATTGTATAGTCATAGGTGGCTAACGTGAGCGCCCACCTCTGAATGCGGGCCGATGCATTTGTATTTATGCCCTTGTTGTCGGCCAAAAGGGACGTTAGGGGTTTGTGATCTGTCTCCAGCTCAAATTTCCTGCCAAACAGGTACTGGTGCATTTTTTTTTACTGCATATACACATGCAAGCGCTTCCTTTTCTACCATCCCATAGCCCTTTTCTGCTTGGGACAGACTTCTGGAGGCATAAGCTACCGGCTGTAACTGACCCTTGGCATTAACCTGCTGCAACACTCACCCGACCCCACAGGATGACACATCGCATGTTAAAACAAGTTTCTTACATGGGTCAGATAGGGTTAACAGATTTTTCAAGCACGCAATTTGCTATGCTCCATCAAAAGCCCTTTCCTGGCTGTCCCCCCAGACCCAATCGCGACCTTTGCGTAGGAGCACGTGTAGCGGCTCTAACAGCGTGCTCAATTTGGGAAGAAAGTCACCAAAATAGCTCAGTAGCCCCAGGAACGAACACAGCTCCGTCGTGTTACGGGGTCTGGGTGCTCTCTGGATCGCTTCCGTTTTGGACGCAGTAGGTCTGATCCCGTCTGCTGCTACCCTCATCCCCAGGAATTCTACCTCTGGAGCAAGGAAGACGCACTTCGCCTTTTTCAGTCGCAGATCTACCCAGTCTAGTCTGTGTAGCACTCCTCCAGGTTGTGGAGGTGTTCTTCAGTATCGCAATCCATGATGAGGATGTCGTCTTGAAAAACCACCGTCCTTGGAATCGACTTGAGGAGGCTTTCCATATTTCGTTGAAAGATCGCGGCAGCCGAGCGAATCCCGAACAGACATCTGTTATACTCAAACAACCCCTTGTGTGCCGTGAAGGTGGTCAGCTTCTTCGACTCACTCGCCAGCTCCTGGGTCATGTAAGCTGAGGTCAGGTCCAATTTTGAAAAAAGTTTGCCACCGGATAGCGTTGCAAAGAGGTCCTCCGCTCTCGGTAGCGGGTACTGGTCTTGGAGTGACACCCGATTGATGGTGGCCTTGTAATCACCACATATCCTGACTGACCCATCCGCCTTGAGCACCGGCACAATCGGGCTCGCCCAGTCACTGAATTAGACTGGCGAGATGATGCCTTCCCTCAGCAGGCGGTCCAATTCGCCTTCTATCTTTTCCCGCATCACGTACGACACCTCTCTGGCCTTGTGGTGTACTGGCCTGGCATCCGGGTTTATGTGAATCACTACCTTGGTCCCCATGAAAGTGCCAATGTCGGGTTGAAATAGTGATTCAAATTTGTCCAGGACCTGTGAGCATGATACTCGCTCCACAGAAGAAATTGCATTGACGTCGCCCCATTTCCAGTTCATGACAGCAAGCCAACTCCTCCCCAGTAGTGCGGGACCGTCCCCCGGGACGATCCAGAGTGACAATCTGTTCTCCAAATCTTTGTGGGTCTTACGACTACCGTGGCACTGCCGAGCACCGGAATGATTTCCTTTGTATATGTCCGTAGCTGTGCGTCAGTTGGCAATAATTTTGGCCTCCTGGCCTTGGACGCCTACAACTTGTCGAACTGTTTGATACTCATCAGGGACTGGCTGGCCCCTGTGTTTAGCTCAATTGATACTGGGATGCCATTGAGGAGCACTTTCATCATTATTGGTGGCGTCCTGGTGTATGAACTGTATATGTGCTCCACATGAACGTGCTGAACTTCAGCTTCCAGCGATTTCCCCCAGTGTTCATTTGGCCTCGTTGGGCTTACATTGGGCCCGTCCTCCTCAACCTGGCCACAGACTTCCTGCACATGCGCGCCAAGTGACCGCTGACGTTGCAGTTTCTGCAGGTATATTGCTGATACCTGCAAGCTTTGGCTCGGTGTTTGCCTCCACACCTCCAACATGAGCCGTTGTTGGAAACAAAAGGTCCATTTCCAGTCGATCGTCTCTGACTGTCTCTGTAACTGTCCTTAAGCGCACCATTGACAGGTGTTGATGGCCCCATTACTGGCCGCATTGTCGCTTGCAATGGCATGAATTGCTGTTCAGCTAGCCATTGTCTCTCTTGAATTCCCCCTTTGGGTTCGACTACATGCTCGGGCATGTCCGATTGCCCCTGCCTCCCTGGAGAACTGTGTCCCGCGTTAACAATGTTGACTCCCTGTCCATTTGCTGCATTTAAGCGAAGATTTTTGTCAAGTATCATTCTGGTCTCTTCCTCCCCTGCGATAAATGTCTGGGCTATCAGAGCCACTGTTTCCAGGGTCAAGTCTTTGGTCTCAATCAGCTTCCTGAAAACCCCAGCGTGCCCGATGCTCTCAATAAAAAAGTCTCGCAGCATCTCTGCTCTGCATGCATCTGGGAACTTACATAGGCTTGCCAGTTGCCGGAGGTCTGCCAAGAAGTCTGGAATGCTTTGCCGTTCTCGCCGCCGGTGCGTGTAAAACCGGTGTCTCGCCATGTGCATGCTGCTCGCTGGTTTAAAGTGTTCCCCGATCAACTTACTGAGCTCTTCAAAAGTCTTGTCTGCCTGCATCTCTGGCGCTAGAAGGTCCTTCATCAGGGAGTACGTCCTGGATCCACAAACTGTCAGGAGATGAGCCCTGCGTTTGTCGGCCGAATCCTGTCCCAACCATTCCTTGGTGACGAAACTTTGCTGCAGTCTCTCAATAAAATCATCCCAATCATCACCAACACAGTATCTCTCTTCTGTGCTGCTAGTTGCCATGCTCGCGTGGTTTAAATCCCAGTTTCTCGTCTCTAATAATATGTCCTTACTATACAGTATAAATGCGCACTAGGCCCATGCTTGAGAGAAGGTCACTCTGTGACCAGTAATTTTTATTAGCCAGCACTGAAGTGATGAAGGTGGCTGGAGCTTCCCCTTTTATACCTGAAAGTCCAGGTTAGGAGTGTCTCCCACAAGTTCACCACCTAGTGGTCAATGTTCTCACAGTGTACAACTTAGGTCAGTTTCCACATGGGTTACAATGACAGTTGAATACATGACATGGTGGAATTTCCCAGGATGAGTCGGAGAGGCAGTCGAGGAGGCGGGAGTCTGGGGCAGCGTCTGAGGCCGATAAAAGGCCCAGTCGGTGAGTCAGAGAGGCCAGCTGGTGCAGCTGCAGCGGAGAGGCATAAAAGAAGTAGAAAGAAATTGAAAGGTGACGTCACAGCCAAGGGGGTAAGTGATTGGCTGGTGATTGGTAAGTAATTTTTTTTTCAATATCAGTAAGTAACATTTAGCATTGTTGTTGCCAAATTAAGTAATGTAAGGGTTAAGTCATGGCAGGACAGCTCGGAGACGTGTTATGCTCCACCTGTACTATGTGGGAAGTCAGGGACGCTTCCGGTGTCCCTGACGACGACGTGTGCTGGAAGTGTATCCACCTCCAGCTCCTGATGGACCGCATTGTGGCACTGGAGCTGAGGGTGGATGAACTGTGGAGCATCCACGATGCTAAGAATGACGTGAATAACATGTTTAGCAAGTTGGTGTTACCGCAGGAAAAGGGTACACAACCAGATAGTAAATGGGTGACCAGCAGGAAGAGCAGTACAAGGAAAATAGTGCAGAGGTCCCCTGCGGTCATCCCCCTGCAAAGCAGATACACCGCTTTGGGTACTGTTGGGGGGGATGACTCATCAGGGGGGAGCAGCAGCAGCCAAGTTCATGGCACCGTGGGTGGCTCTGCTGCACAGGAGGGCAGGAAAAAGAGTGGGAGAGCTATAGTGATAGGGGATTTGATTGTAAGGGGAATAGATAGGCGTTTCTGCGGCCGCAGCTGAAACTCCAGGATGGTATGTTGCCTCCCTGGTGCAAGGGTCAAGGATGTCTCGGAGCGGGTGCAGGACATTCTGAAAAGGGAGGGTGAACAGCCAGTTGTCATGGTGCATATAGGTACCAACGATATAGGTAAAAAACGGGATGAGGTCCTACGAGACGAATTTGGGGAGCTAGGAGCTAAATTAAAAAGTAGGACCTCAAAAATAATAATCTCAGGATTGCTACCAGTGCCACGTGCTAGTCAGTGTAGGAATCGCAGGATAGCCCAAATGATTACATGGCTTGAGGAGTGGTACAGAAGGGAGGGATTCAAATTCCTGGGACATTGGAACCGGTTCTGGGGGAGGTGGGACCAGTTCAAACCGGACGGTCTGCACCTGGGCAGGACCGGAACCAATGTCCTAGGGGGAGTGTTTTCTAGTGCTGTTGGGGAGGAGTTAAACTAACATGACAGGGGGATGGGAACCTCTGCAGGGAGACAGAGGGAAATAAAATGGAGGCAGAAGCAAAAGATAGAAAGAAGAATCGTAAAAGTGGAGGGCAGAGAAACCTAAGGCAAAAAACAAAAAGGGCCACATTACTGAAAAATTCTAAAGGGGCAAAGTGTGTTCAAAAGACAAGCCCTGAAGACCCTGTGCCTCAATGCGAGGAGTATTCGAAATAAGGTGGACGAATTAACTGCGCAGATGGCAGTTAATGGATATGATGTAATTGGCATCACGGAGACATGGCTCCAGGGTGACCAAGACTGGGAACTCAACATCCAGGGGTATTCAATTTATAGGAAGGATAGACAGAGAGGAAAAGGGGGTGGCGTGGCATTGCTGGTTCAAGAGGAATTTAATGCAATAGTAAGGAGGGACATTAGCCTGGATGATGTGGAATCGGTATGGGTGGAGCTACGGAATTCCAAAGGGCAGAAAACGCTAGTGGGAGTTGTGTACAGACTATCAAACAGTAGGTTGTGGACAGCATCAAACAAGAAATAAGGGATGTGTGCAATAAAGGTACAGCAGTTATCATGGGCGACTTTAATCTATATATTGATTGGGCTAACCAAACTGGTAGCAATGTGGTGGAGGAGGATTTCCTGGAGTGTGTTAGGGATGGTTTTCTTGACCAATATGTCGAGGAACCAACTGGAGGGCAGGCCATCCTAGATTGGGTGATGTGTAATGAGAAGGAACTAATTAGCAATCTTGTTGTGCGAGGCCCCTTGGGGAAGAGTGACCATAATATGATAGACTTCTTTATTATAAATGGAGAGTGACACAGTTAATTCGGAAACTCGGGTCCTGAACTTAAGGAAAAGTAACTTTGACGGTATGAGGCGTGAATTGGCTAGAATAGACTGGCAAAGGATACTTAAAGGGTTGACGGTGGATAAGCAATGGCAAACATTTAAAGATCACATGGATGAACTTCAGCAATTGTACATCCCTGTCTGGAGTAAAAATAAAACGGGGAAGGTGGCTCAACCATGGCTAACAAGGGAAATTAAGAATCATGTTAAAGCCAAGCAAGAGGCATATAAATTTGCTAGAAAAAACAACAAACCTGAGGACTGGGAGAAATTTAAAATTCAACAGAGGAGGACTAAGGGTTTAATTAAGAGGGGGAAAATAGAGTACGCGAGCAAGCTGGCAGGGAACATAAAAACTGACTGCAAAAGCTTCTATAAATATGTGAAGAAAAAAAGATTAGCGAAGACAAACGTAGGTCCCTTGCAGTCGGATTCAGGTGAATTTATAATGGGGAACAAAGAAATGGCAGACCAATTGAACCAATACTTCGCTTCTGTATTCATGAAGGAAGACACAAATAACCTTTCGAATGTACTAGGGGATAGTGGGTCTAGTGAGAAGGAGGAACTGAAGGATATCCTTATTAGGTGGGAAATTGATGAGATTGAAGGCTGATAAATCCCCGGGGCCTGATAGTCTGCATCCCAGAGTACTTCAGGAAGTGGCCCTAGAAATAGTGGATGCATTGGTGATCATTTTCCAACAATCTATCGACACTGGATCAGTCCCTATGGACTGGAGGGTAGCTAATGTAATACCACTTTTTAAAAAAGGAGGGAGCGAGAAAACGTGTAATTATAGACTGGTTCGCCTGACATCAATAATGGGGAAAATGTTGGAATCAATCATTCAGGATGAAATAGCAGTGCATTTGGAAAGCAGTGACAGGATCGGACCAAGTCATTATGGATTTATGAAAGGGAAATCATGCTTGACGAATCTTTTGGAATTTTTTGAGGATGTAACTATAGAGTGGACAAGGGAGAATCAGTGGATGTGGTGTATTTGGACTTTCAAAAAGCTTTTGACAAGGTCCCGCACAAGAGATTGGTGTGCAAAATCAAAGCGCATGGTATTGGGGGTAATGCACTGACGTGGATAGAGAACTGGTTGGCAGACAGGAAGAAGAGAGTCGGAATAAACGGGTCCTTTTCAGAATAGCAGGCAGTGACAAGTGGAGTGCCGCAGGGCTCAGTGCTGGGACCCCAGCTCTTTACAATATATATTAATGATTTGGATGAAGGAATTGAGTGTAATATCTCCAAGTCTGCAGATAACACTAAGCTGGGTGGCGGTGTGAGCTGTGAGGAGGATGCTAAGAGGCTGCAAGGGGACTTGGACAGGTTAGGTGAGTGGGCAAATTCATGGCAGATGCAGTATAATGTGGATAAATGTGAGGTTATCCACTTTGGTGGCAAAAATGTGAAGGCAGAATATTATCTGAATGGCGACAGATTAGGAAAAGGGGAGGTGCAACGAGACCTGGGTGTCATGATACATCAGTCATTGAAAGTTGGCATGCAGGTACAGCAGGCGGTGAAGGCGGCAAATGGCATGCTGGCCTTCATAGCAAGAGGATTTGAATATAGGAGCTGGGAGGTCTTACTGCAGTTGTACAGGGCCTTGGTGAGGCCTCACCTGGAATATTAGTGTTCAGTTTTGGTCTCCTAATCTGAGGAAGGACGTTCTTGTTATTGAGGGCGTGCAGCGAAGGTTCACCAGACTGATTCCCGGGATGGCTGGACTGTCATATGAGGAGAGACTGGGCCTATATTCACTGGAGTTTAGAAGGATGAGAGGGGATCTCATAGAAACGTATAAAATTCTGATGGAACTGGACAGGTTAGATGCAGGAAGAATGTTCCCGATGTTGAGGACGTCCAGAACCAGGGGACATAGTCTTAGGATAAGGGGCAAGCCATTTAGGACCGAGATGAGGAGAAACTTCTTCACTCAGAGAGTTGTTCACCTGTGGCATTCACTGTTGCAGAGAGTTGTTGATGCCAGTTCATTGGATATATTTAAGAGGGAGTTAGATATGGCCCTTACGGCTAAAGGGATCAAGGGATATGGAGAGAAAGCAGGAAAGGGGTACTGAGGGAATGATCAGCCATGATCTTATTGAATGGCGGTGCAGGCTCGAGGGGCCGAATGGCCTACTCCTGCACCTATTTTCTATGTTTCTATCCGGAAACACCCCGGACCTGCCCACTTGATGTGTGGGTGGAGGGGGGGAGGGGCGGCGGAGGTGTGAAAGATGTCCATTGGTATTCTACTGAAATTCTAGTGCCAGAACAAATGGTGGAATCCTGGCATAACTGTGTTTACCCCAAATACTCTGGTCTTCGAACAGAAATCTTGGTTTCCGCTCTCTCTGACCACAGGAATTTCAGGGTCATTGTTCTTGTGGTGCGAAAACAGACAAAAAACTTACTACCTTGGGGACATCAGCTTGAAATCCACAAAATAAATGCGTTCCTCCAATGTTTCATTTTTGTCTCTGCAATGAAAGATTTTCCAAATTGCAATTCTTAAAACATTAATGGGCTAGAAATTCACCACCATAACAATCGATTTAGCTAAAAGGTTTAATTTAGAGCTAAATAAATTTAAGGCCATTTTGCTAGGTTCGCCAGTAGTGTAACACTGTCCTAAAAAAAATAAGAGCCGATTTTTTTTTTTGAGAACCGTTTTTGTGACGTCACTCTGGGTCAAGCACAATGATAACGCCTTTTATGCAAGTTTCCCCAATAAGGATATTCTTAAGGACAGTGCTCAATAACATTTTTAAAAAGCTTGCCTTACCTAGTCGAGTCCGATCGAAATCAGCGTTTACGGCGCCGTCTTGGGTAACGGAGCTAAAAGTTAAAGCTTTTGGAAGGAACAAAACCTATATTTTATATAAAAACTACTTAAAAATGTTTACAGCATTTCCTGCAAATGTATATCCAGCATTCTAGATAGTTGCTGCTCTTTATTGAGAGGGAGTAAATGGTACAACACGGAGCTAAAGAGAGACATGCTTGTAGATTCTAGTATTTAAATGCTGTTAATTGTGTTTATGAATGCTGGATATGCTTGAGACATTATGGAGGGCCACGAAAGGGCAATTTTTTTCAAAATCAGTGTTTAGTGGATTGCAAATTGATCACCCAGGACCAGCAACAGGCTACTCTAGCTGTTAGTAGTTTAAGGAGCTGGGGTGAAATGCCAACAGAAAATGCAATTACAGGATATGTTAAGATTGCCGAGAGTCCCGTCGTTTTGTGAACAAACTCGCTGAGTTGCAATTGTGCCTCGCTTTTCATGAAAAAAGTTACCCTGAAAACCTAAATGCTTTGAGTGTTGGACATGTGCAGAACGGGCGTTATTCTTAAGGTGAAAATTTTTAGCTCCGTCCTTAAAAACAGAGGTATTTTAAGGCTATGCCAACATTTTTAAAACTTTTGGCGAAACTTCGGCCTTATTTTTTTGCCATTGTTTCAGCCTAAAAAAACAGCCGTTAATCGGAAATAACGCCAAAAAACGGAGCTATTTTTCAATGTGGAAAGTCCAGCCCATTGATTCCAATTCAGCGTTAAACTCTTAACACAAAACACATCATAACAATACTGTAAACTAGAAACTATTGATTTTCAAACACAATTTATTCTGTATCACCTGTAAATTACCTTCGTTGTTTCTATAGTATGTCAACTATACTGCCAACAGTGAAATAGCACAGTAGTAAACCACAAATATTAAATGTGCAGCGCAGCAGACATAAAATATGTGGTGCAATAATAGTATTGCAGGGGCACGGTCCATCTTCAAGGCCAAAATTGAGCAAGTCTTCAAGGTAACTATTCAGCTGAAAGCACTGAGTTTAGTCCTCAGCAAAACTTTTGTCTCAGAACATTCACTTGTAGAATGCTCCTCCACACAAGACTCTGATAGTTTCTCTGAAGAATCAGCTTCACTGGATTCAGAGTATGATTCGGGTGCATCTGGAGAGTTTCTACATGATTCCATTTAACGCAGGCTATTGCGAGTATTGCAACTATTGCTGAAGTGTGCAATTACACACTTCAGCAATAGTTGCCTTCCTAATTCTGCAACCTGCATTGTGTGCAATGCAGGCTTTCAGGCACCAGGTTTTCCTTGGTTTCATGGCAGAAATCTAACCTCTAACCTGCTATATCTGGTGGCTGAAGAAGTTTGTTTAGGCCTCTAGTTCACATTGAGATTTTATTTTTGCCACAGGGCAGTTTAAAAATTTCCAACTTGTGAGCTTGGATAGAGTTCACTGCCAAGAGAGCTTGAGGCTAAATGCCCCTCCTTTGTGCTAAAGCCAGACCTCCTTGACTCATTCCACCATCAGGTTTCCAGTCATCCAGCTGGATGATCATTTTTGAGATGGGTGCAGTCCTCTGTTTAAAAATAGTAATTTAATTAACTTCAACTTATTGCCATTAACCATAAAAACCAAGATCATGATGATCAAAGACCTGGACTGCTTGTCTCGCTGGTTTACAGCTCTTTTTTTTTGATATGCTCAGAAACCCATCATGTTTGAATCTTCAAGCTAAGCTACTGAGGAACCTGCACCTGTTGAATTTCTGTTTGCCCAATACAGAGTTCACACTTGCATTAACTAAATCCAAAGCTTAGGCTCAGGTTCACAGACCCACTGCCTGGAGACCCTCAAGTGTGCACAGATACTGCTGGAATTTGACCAACTAAAACTGCGCAGCTCATCCGTGCAGAGCACTGGTAAGTTCCCAATGCTTGGTCAACGAGGACCATTCTACCCTTTCAGGTTTTGATTTGCAGGGTTATCTGAAGCTGACTAGTCACTTCAGATTTCATTATGGAACAAAACCAGCTAGTCAAGCATTAAACAGCATCTTGAACTAAGAGACTTGCTTGATTCAGGTTATCAGATCAGTCTGCCACAGAGGGCTGACTTGTATCTGAGGTTCCAAGAGGTGTGCCCTCTTGGAGTCACTTCAGTTCCAAACACAACTCGCTTTTCTTCTCCTCTTCCCCCCACCCCCGAGAATATTTCTGTTTTGTGTTTCTAACTTCTTTTCCTGGTCCCCTTGCGAGCTGATATTGCAAGTGCTGTTCACAATGAAGTTCATTGTTCTTTAAGCTACATCTATCTACTATATTTCATAAGAGATCAGTATTTTGTACATCTTTGGAATTTGCACTGGATAATATCTCCCTTTTCAATAGGTCTAGAAAACCCCTGAAAGCTGTTTAAAATGGCTAAAGCAGCACATGCAGGTCGCTTTGTATTCTATAAAATGCTCTCTGGTAATGGTGTTGAGATTTGGTATTTTTTTCCAGGTGAAATTCAGCAGTGTTTGTGTTCAATCACTATCTGTGCGATTCACAATCAAAATCTTGAAATTATTCGGAGAAATTAAATTATAGGTCTTGCTACTGCTGTTCATCTTTTCCCGCTCTGCATTGTTATCTCTGGTGTCCCCCAAGGATCTATCCTTGGCCCCCTCCTATTTCTCATCTACATGTTGCCCCTTGGCGACATCATCTGAAAACATGACGTCAGTTTCCACATGTACGCTGACGATACCCAGCTCTACCTCACCACCACTTTTCTCGACCCCTCCATGGTCTCTAAATTGTCAGATTGCTTATCTGACATCCAGTTCTGGATGAGCAGAAATTTTCTCCAATTAAACATTGGGAAGACCAAAACCACTGTCTTCGGGCCCTGCCACAAAATCTGTTCCCTAGCCACTAACTCCATCCCTCTCCCGAGCATCTGTCTGAGGCTGAACTAGACTGTTCGTAACCTTGATGTCATATTTGACACTGAAATGAGCTTCTGACTACATATCCGCAGCATAACTAAGACCGCCTATTTCCACCACCGTAACTTGTCCATCTCCGCCCCTGCCTCAGCTCATCCACTGCTGAAACTCTCATCCATGCCTTTGTTACCTCTAGACTTGACTCTTCCAACGCACTCCTGGCTAGCCTCCCACATTCTACCCTACGTAATCTTGAGGTCATCCAAAACCTGGCAGCCATGTCCCAACTCACACCAAGTCTCGTTCACACATTACCCCTGCTTGCTGACCTACATTGTAACACTTCGATTTCAAAATTCTTATCCTTGTTTTCAACTCCCTCCATGGCCCCGCCCCTCCCTAGCTCTATAATCTCCTTCAGCCCCACAACCCCCCCCCCCCCCCCCGAGATATCTGCACTCCTCAAATTCTGCCCTCCTCAAATTCTGCCCTCTTCAAATTCTGCCCTCTTGAGCAGCCCTGATTATAACCACTCAACCATCGGTGGCTGTGCCTTCAGCTGCCTAGACGCTAAGCTCCAGAACTCACTCCCTACATCTCTCTGCTTCTATACCTCTCTTTCTTCCTTTAAGATGCTCTTTAAAACCTACCTCTTTGACCAAGCTTTTGATCACCTGCCGTAATTTCTTCTTATGTGGCTCGGCGTCAATTTTTTGTCTTATAACACTTCTGTGAAGTGCCTTGGGATGTTTTACTACATTAAAGCCGCTCCATTAATACAAGTTCTTATTGTTCTTTGGAAAATCCAGACAAGAATTATATATAGACTCTTCTCAGTCAGCTTTCTCCATTACCATGTACAGTCAGTGGCAGTGGTGCTCATTGTCTGACCCAATAGCCTTTTGCAGCCCCACCTTCCCTTCAACTGTGGTCTTTAGCAGTCTTGTTGCTCCATGTGCCAATTATTGGTTGTTGACTGCGCTGGGATCAAGCAATATTGCCTCTCATTTTCTTGCTCCATAAAACAAATAAAAGACCCTATTAAAATCAAGCTATTGGTACTAAATTTTATTTTTCCTGTTACTGTTGGGAAGCACCTGGTTCCACTTGGCATGATTTGAAATTAGGAGCTCACTGCGTGGGGAATTGCAGGCCAGGACCCATGCCCCAGCATTCCATAGTGTGCTTGGGATTATGCCCATTGACAAAAAGATTAAATAAAGCTGGCCTTGGGTGACAAATTTGACAAGAATACAATAAACTTAGTGAAGTGTAGTTCCAACATTTTCATTTTTACGTGCTTCCTATACAAAATAAATGAGGTTTCATCAATGTCTTAAAAGAAGTTTAACTTAAGATTGAGTACTATTCAGTAAAATAATGCAATGCTACTTTAGGGTAAAAAGCGGCCATGACAGAATTAAACATGGATTTTTTTCAAGACTGACAGAGCGACTTTTATATGGAGTCAGTAAAAGTGTGTCTTAAGTAGAGTTAATCTTGTAAATCTGATTCCCGATGTGGAATATTGGGTGGGAGCACTTTGTGCAAGAGCTTCTAAAGGAGCAGAATTAGAAGTAGCTAGTTGTGGTTTTCAGAGTCACTGTGAAGCTGAGTCCCCCAGATGTTATAAACTGCCCTGTGAATAAAAGAAAAACAAAAGGTACAGTAACTAGCCAGAACCAGCTGCAAATGATCTGCTTTGGTATCACCTGATTCAATTTTAATGTTGTAAATTCACTTATACATTTCGTGCTGCATTCTAGTTGCCAATTTCCATATCCTCTTAAAATTGCTGAAGCGTGCATTTGCTATTTGTGTTTGCAGTATACACTTTTTACAATTTGTGGTTTTCGAAATTGGATAGAGCTAAACATCATTCTTGAAAGCTTAATTTCAAACAGCTGTGTAGTGGTATATTTACTGACGTAAAAATACTTAGCGATAATAAAAACAGACAATGCTGGAAATACACAGCAGGTCAGTCAGCATCTGCACAGAGAAAAAACATTTTGGGTGTAACCCAGACTCAGAATTGTAAACTATAAAAGATCTCAAAATGTATTTCCAGCATTTTCGGTTTTAATTTTGTATTTCCAGCACACAGATTTGTATTATTGAATATATGAATGATTTAGTGGATCAATAAAGATGTAAATTTAAAATATTTAACCCTAAAATGATCTGTCTAGCTTTTTGTATTTCTGCTGGTCTTGTGATTGTCTTAAATAGTTTAATGAAGAGATTTTTTAGTAGTTTTCTAAACAACATATTGCAGTATGTTAAAGAGTTTCAGAACGAAGTGGTCTAGGGCCCAAGTTTCCACACGATAGGGGCGCCCGTTTTTCGCGCCATAAACGGCGCCGGAAAAAAAACGCACGATTCTGGAGCGCCCTGCAGCTCCTTGTCTGCTTGGCGCGGCATCCAGGGGGGCGGAGCCTACACTCGCGCCGATTTTGTAAGTGGGAGGGGGTGGGTACCATTTAAATTAGTTTTTTTCCTGCCGGCAACGCGCACGCGCAGTGTGAAGGAAACATTGGCACTCGGCCATTTTTGTAGTTCTTTGTAGCTGTTTAATTTTTGAACATTTTTTAATAAAAGCACATTGCCATCAGCACATCAGCACTGAGGCTTTATGCAGCAGTGAGAAGGCTGCAGGAAGCCTCAAAGTTGAGGCAGCCGTTTCCCTCCTCTTCCCCCCCCCCCTCCCCCCCCCCCCCGCCCTCGCGGAACGAACGGCTTCCTCCTCCCCCCCCCCCCCCCACGGGAACGAACGGCTTCCTTCTCCCCCTCCCCCCCCCCCCCCCCGTGGGAACGAACGGCTGCCCCCCCCTCCCGCGGGAATGAACGGCTACTTCCCCCCCCCCCCCCCCCCCCCCCCGCGGGAATGAACAACTGCCTCCTTTTCCCCCCCCCCCCCCCCCCCCATTCTCCTGGCTGAAGCACTTTCACACAGGTAGGAAGATGGTTTATTTAATCTTTTCTTTGCTTATAAATGTTTATTCAGGTTGGATTTATTTGTATAATATTTGTATAAGTATAAATAAGGATTTATTGTAGAATTTAATGACTTCCCTTCCCCCCCCCCCTTCCCCCCCACCTCGTTCTGGACGCCTAATTTGTAACCTGCGCCTGATTTTTTAATGTGTAGACAAGGTTTTTTCAGTTCTACAAAAATTTTCACTTGCTCCATTCTAAGTTAGTTTGGAGTACGTTTTCACTGTGGAAACTTTGAAATCAGGCGTCAGTGGCCGGACACGCCCCCTTTTGAAGAAAAAATTCTGTTCCAAAGTGAAACTGTTCTAACTGACTAGAACTGCAGAAAAAAAAATGTGGAGAATTGCAATTTCTAAGATAGTCTGTTCTCCACCAGTTGCTCCTAAAAATCAGATGCAAATCATGTGGAAACTTGGGCCCATAGTGCTGAGATATCAGAGCTAATAAGATAATGCAGTCTTTGCCCATCACTCTTTAATGTGTTGGAACTTCTTAAAACTCATCCCCTCAACTAAACTTTTCATCTACACTCCTACCTCTTCCACCATGGATCATTGTCCATACTTTTTTTATTATTCCTTCTGTAAAGTGCTTCTGAACGTTTTTCTTTGTTAAAGATACTTATGAAAATTCAATGGTATTGTCACTGTATAAAGGTAGATACCGAAACTAGTTTTGTGCATTATTGAGTTTATTTTGTTCTGTCAATATTTAAAGTTAAGGATCAAAACGGCTTCCACTTTTGGACCATGAAGCATTAATATACATTTTTCTTTTGTTTACCTGTAACTTTGCGTGCATAGTTCAAAAGCTAATGGGACATTAAAGTCTCTATCTTGTGTGTGTAAGATACACAGTGACTGACTGACTGACTACCACAAAGGCATGTGGTCCTGGGTGAAATAGAACCGAAAGTGAGCCATTGAACATTTTATAAACTTTTGGTAGTGAATCTCGTTGCATTTAATGCTGTCAGGAGTGGAGTGTAGTTTTAAATGATTACGCCTTTTACGTATTATTGTATCACAGCTTCTGCTGTTCTGTGTGCGCTGCACTTTATATAAATAAACCCAGTTAATTAATTTGAAATCTGTGCCCAGTTCATGTGCGGTGTCCTCATATCACTGTGGCGTGGAGTGAAACAAACGTGCAATGGGTACTCACAATCTAGGAATGTGCAAGGGCACAAGTTCTCCATGAGCAGAAAACTGCAGGGCTGCAGCCTCTGATTAGTAGAGGATATAAGGGCTGTTTCCACGAAATGTGTTGCAAGAGGAAATAGCTCATTTCAAATACCCTGTACAACGAAGTGACATCACACTGGTAATGGCAAGTTGTGGGAGATTCCTGTTTCGTCACAGTGCTATGTTGTTGGTTTAAAAGAATGTTCAAGGTTGTGCCTTTGCTACCACAGATTGTCCAGGATTCTGCCAAGGCTTTGGGGTTTCATTTGTACAGGTATGCAGGGTGTAGTACGTCCTAAATGTTGATTTTTAATTTTTCCCTTTAATCATTCGTTCCAAGCAACTTTGCAAATGCATTTCAACTCATCATCACATAGATCTTACTTGAGATCCCTCTCACAGGCTTGTTTTGCTGTATTTGTATTTCTTGAATACATTGAAATAAAGCTTGCACACCCGAGATACTAGCTTGGCTGTGCCTTTGTGGGTGTTCATGTTTTTCTGACCTAGTTGGCCTGATCATTTGAGAAGTATTTGATTTAAAGGTAATTGGGGGTGGGGTTTCTCTCAGCTGGGATCCGGCTCAGCGGGTATCAAGGGATTTAATTACTATTGTTAGTGACCTGCAAGAGCCTTTCAAGGCCCGTGTGCCAGGACTTGAAATTCAGAGCCTAGACTGCTAGTGGTCAAGATTAGACCATGTGGGTGGAACTTGGAGATTTGAAAGCAATTGTCCACCTCTCACTATATTTACTTAGTGGCTCAGAACAGGAATTCCAAAGCATATTACTGTTGATGCTGGAAATCTGAAATAAAAGCAGATAATACTCAGCAGGTCAGGCAGCATCTGTGGAGAGAGAAACAGAGTTAACATTTCAGGTCAATGACTTTTCATCAGGCCTGGAAAATGTTACCAATGTAACCGGTTTTAAGTAAGTACAGAGGTAGGGAAAGGGGGGATGGGAGAAAAGAACAAAAGGAAAAGTCTGAGATATAATGGGAGGCAGGAGAGATTAAATGACAAAAGGGATGAAGTGCAAGGCAAAAGGGGGTGGTAATGGGACAAGTAAAGAAACAAAAGATGGGTCTGGAAGAGGTGTAAATGGCAATATCAGAATCATCAATTGCCGTCCAAAAAAAAAGGGCAGAGGTTATGATCTGAAATTGTTGAACTCAATGTTGAGTCTGGAAGGTTGTAAAGTGCCTCATCAAAAGATGAGGTGCTTTTCCTCGAGCTTACAAATTGAGCTTCATTGGAATAGGAATTGTTTTCCGACCACGGGAGAGGTTGGAAAAGGCAGCGTGTACAATGGGGAAGGATAACAACACTCTTGCTTCATCGCTATCCAGGGTTATCTGCTGGGTCATTGGTCCACAATGCAATGGTCAAGTCCTCCAGTAGTAATCATGGAACTTGGTGAGGTGGGTCCATTTATGGGTAGCCTTAGCTCTTTTATGCTAATTCTGGCTTTTGCCCAACCCTAATTAATCTGTTAAAAGAAGTACTCCATTGTCCTCAAAAATGTCTCTTCCACCATTCACCTTTGTGACACTACAGTCTCATGGATCAACTCCTACCTGTAGCATCATGTTTCCTCTCATATCTGTATTATCATCTCTCATGCTTCGCAGAGCTCAATCCTTGGCCCCTCAATGTCATCATGCGCATGTTATCCCTTGGTAACATTCTCCAGAAGAATGGGGTCAGCTTTCACTTGTATACTGATAACACTCAGCCCTACTTCTCCACCTTCTCCATCAATCCTATGACTGCTGCTACTCTCTTCAATTACTTGTTTCACAGTGGGACCTGGATGAACCAAAACTTTCTGCAGCTACATGTTGGGGAAGACAAAGCTATCTTCTTTTGTTCTCACACATACCTGCACATATTTTTCCTTGACACATTAGGCTTCCAGCTTCCAACCCAGGTGGAGGACCTTCTTACAGAATTTGATCCAGACCTCAGCTTCTTCCCCCAAATCTAACCCATCACCAAGATCACTTTCTTACACTTACCCCATTCTTACCTCTTCCCATCTGCTGCCAAACGAACCAAATTGCTAATTTTTTATTTACCATCAGCCCGATGAGCATGTACTAAAAGGAAGGTTTAGAACATAAAACATTACTGTTATTGTGAAATATGTAATTTTTAATAGATCAAGAAGGTATGGCACTTGCCGCTGACCTCAAAAAAAAAAAGCTGCCCACAAAGATTTAGCGGGTTCTAGAGTATCAATTTCCTCTATTCCGATGTGACTTTAAATCTGGCAGCATCTGTGGCATCTAGCAAGAGTGCAGGCAGGCTGATTAGCCAATCAGATTGAAGAATTCCCACAGACAGCAAAATGAGAAGTAAAAAGCAGAGCTTATAATTCACATTTTAGGACATTTTACAGAAAAGAAAGACTGTGACATACACATGGGATTAAGGTAGAAGCTGAAATATCGTAAACAAACTTTGAAACAAAAGAATCACAATTTTGGAATGTTTTTCTGAAGGAATGAGATTCCAAACTTGTAAAATTAGTTTTTCAGGGCCAGAGAGGTTGTTCAGCAGTAATTATGACTTAGTATGCATTTAAAACTCAGTTACACCTCGTTCAACAAGACTTAACAGTTTCAATGGTTTTTACAGTGAGAATAGTGTGTAAAAAGTTGAAGTCCATGTCAATCCACTGATCCTGTGTTGATTATGACTGCAACAGCACACCCTGTGGAAGAACAGGGTATCACTGGCAGAAACCTCTGGATTTTCGCGTTGAACTGCGCATGTGTGGATGCCAGAAGTTGCTGTCAGTTTTACACGGCACTAACAGCAAATGCTGACAGTATTGCCACAAATTCCGGACAATGCCTGCTAGTTAGCTAAATAAAATTAATCCTTTTTACTTTTGTTAGTTTCTAATCAATAGTATTCTAGTAAATTCATTATTAAGGATTAAGCTAAATGAGTTGTCTCCTTTTCTGACTTAAAATTTTGCTTAGGTCTGCATATCTCTAAATTTCCTCAGATTTTCTCAAAGCAATAAGTAAACTATTTTCTATAGTCACAGTTTTCTTTTGTACACTTCTTGTTGTGGATGGTTTACGTGATGCTGAAAGTGATATAGGACTACAGCAGAGTCACCGAATGTGCTAAATATCCAAATTGCTATACTTTAGCCGTTTAACGTAACGTGATATTCAGAAACAACTGTGGTTATTCTAAATCATCATAGCAATTAGCACTGTTTTGGTTGACTTGCTATGTAATGCGCCTGCACAGAGCTTAACAATAGCTGGTGGTTGTTTAGCTCTATGCAGGCGCATTACATAGAAAGTCTAACATTATGTTGAAAATGTAACTCACAACAATTTACTTACTTTACTGTATTTTGAATTGTTTGACTTGAACTAGACTAGTTTGGATTACATGTTTCATTGAATACCTGAATATATCCCAGTTGGAAATTTCAGGTTTGGAAGGCTTTTCACAAGTAGAAGGTGAGTTGGCAGTTGACATTTGTGGTTGTGCTCTCAGGCCCTTGCTGGCGTCACATCACTGCCGATATCAAACACCTCTCCCCAAGCAGTTAAGTGATAAAAAATCTTTAAAATGTCCTTATTAGATTTCCGCTTTAATATGACATCTCATTCTTTTCAAGCTACTATTTTAAAGGCTGAGGAGTGATCTAATCAAGATCTTTAAAATTGTAAAA
The DNA here is from genome assembly GCF_044704955.1 of Pristiophorus japonicus. NCBI lineage: Eukaryota > Metazoa > Chordata > Chondrichthyes > Pristiophoridae > Pristiophorus > Pristiophorus japonicus. The sequence continues at coordinate 104,084,894 of NC_091983.1, read as the reverse complement.
GCATTTTGTAGGGTAGAAATAGAGAAACTCTTTTCTGGGGCTGAATCCAGAAAAAGAGGACAAAATCTTCAAGTTAGAACTAAGCCATTTAGGAGTGAAATCAGGGAGCATTTTTTCTACACACACAATAGTGGCAATCTGGATTTCGCTCTCCCAAAAGGTGGGCCAATTGAAATTTTCAAGACCAAGATTGATAGATTTTTATTAGGTAAGGGTATTAAGACATATGGGAAAAAGATGAGTAAATGGATTTGAGGTACAGATCAGCCATGGTGCAGCTGAATGGCCTGTCTGGTTCGATTTTTGTATTTCCTTCTAGGCTTGATGCAATTGAATAGCAGTTAAGAGTCAACCACATTGGTTTTGGAGTGGAGTCAATATCGGCTGGACCAGGTAGGGTAGGTTTTCTTCCCTATAGAACATTAGTGAATCAGTTGCATTTTTACAAAAATCTGACAGCTCCACGGCCACTTTTATTGATACCAACTTTTCATTTCCAGAATTTTAAAAAACTGAATTCTTATTCTCAAACTACCATGGGGTCTAAATTCATTCACGCCCCAAAACCGTCGCAATTCCTGCTGCATGTAATAATAGCGTGGCAGAATGAAGAAGCCTAAAGAATGAACTAAATTCATCCTCGAGCCCCATCAGAATAAACGAGGTGCAGTGATGTAGCTCACCTGTTGGGGCCTTACTAATTTTACGCCGTGCCAAGGCCCAGGTTTGGTGGGAGAAAGGCAATCTGGAGAGGGGCAAGCGCCAGCCAGCACTGGTCTGCACTTGTTCATCCTCCAGCAACCCCTTAAATATACAGCTAAATACAATATCACAGATCCTAATGAGACATTTGCATGCAACAGAGGTTTGCATTTTTAATCTAAGTTACTCAGTCATTGCACTCAAGATGAATATTTGTTCCTCTCCGAGTAAAATACTGAACATTGCAACAAGGAATTGTGCCAGAATTTTGGGCAAAATTTATTGTGATGCTTACGAACCTGGATATACCATATTTTCCCTGTTTAACTTGTTTATTTTTCTTCGTCTGTTCAATGCACTTTAAAAACTACTTTTGTTTGGGTGACACGCATAGTTTATATTTGTTACGGAAGGAGCAGCGTGGCGGCCTAGCCCAGCAGGCTGAGCGCCCCCCAGCCTGCGAGCACCATCGGAGCAGGCTGGGGAGCGGAAGGAGCAGTGTGGTTGCATACCATTCCAGGGAGCAGCACGTGCTGGAGCAGGAGAGCAACGGCAGTGAAAAGTGACGTCAGCAAGTTCCAGGTCAGTTATTGGAGCATGGGCAGGTACAGCAGGAGCGGCGAGGTCAGGGCGAAGAAACAGGATTGTAGAGGGACGTGATCGGGACCCAGGAGAGGTGAGAGCACGGGCCAGCCCACACTGCGATATGTGTGCGTGCGCACGAGGTCCGTGCACAGAGCTGGTCTCCAGTCATCTTGGTTAATCCTTGCAACTGGACCAAGGCCTAGCTCTGTCAAGCCCGTGTGGTGGCTGGTGTGCAACCGTCACCACACGCACAGGCATCTTCCACCCTTCAAAATGTAGTTCGGGACCTGGAATTTTAGGTCCGTCATTGAAACACCTGTGAACTTTTTGATGTGGGAGCAAGTCATCCTCGATTCGAGGGACTGTCTATGATGATGATGATGATGATGATGACTAGCTACAAAGACTAACATATTTGTTAGATTGGATTGTAGTCAGCCACCAGGAATATATTTCTCTTTAACTAAATGTTTACAGTAGATTACTTTCAACAATACTAAAGAGGATGTAGTATTTTGTTAGTAAAAACCTATACAAATGTTCAAGGTCTCCTAATGGCATGTGTAAATGGAAAGTAATTTAATTTCATCCTGCGCTAAGAGTATGCCAGGTGTCTGAGATCTGTGGCTTAGGATGTGGCTTTCATTGGCTTCAGTAGTCCCAGACACACGGGAAGCAAACTCGGTATGCAAAACAAGAGAGATTTTCGAAGTCCTTAGCACCTCAGTTCTGAGATCACGTCTGTGCTGGTCACATGACCAATTTGGCTAGCCTTTTCGTGACAAGGCAGCGAGTACTCTTTTCCGGAGTTGAGGTTACCACTGATGACACACTGGACACTTTTAGCAAATGTGTATATCTGATCGTGAGAAAGTGAAGAAAAAAAGCAGAAGATTCATTTTCTTTTTTTGTTTCACATTAAGTGTGGCTTCATATGGATGTCTGATTATTTGTGCGAGGCTGCAGTGCATCACATCAACGTTATGGTGGTGTTGGTGACAGGATGGAATTAGAAACTCAAGCCTTAGCACCATTAAAATAGGGTTTAGGAGAGATCTAACGATTCCAAATGTAGCTTTTTTATTTAATTTGTTCTCATTACTTGATTCCAGAAAAAAATCTATCATATAAAAATATTTTAATCTGCTGAAAGTAAGCAACAATTCTGATGAAGGATCCCCAGCTGAAATTTTCCTTGGAACCAAGGACTGTTTTCCAATTTGCAAAGTATCTAAAAGTTGATTTAACTAGGACAGTTATAATCCAAGTATCAAATTGAAAATTATTTTCAAATTTATTTTAATTTACTGAACTCCTCTCCCTGCACTTCCCTCAAATTTCCCTGAGTCACACACTCTGTAATCCCGAGAGTACCGACTTGCTCCCAATCTTTTTAGCTGACAGGAATAGCAAAAGAGGTACAGGGAATGAAGATTTTACAAAGTATGCAGGACTTTTTACCCAGTGTGTTTAAAAATCCAACGAGAGAGGGAGCACTGTTGGATTGAGCAATGGGAAATGAATCAGAACAGGTAAGAGAAGTAATTGTAGGGGAACATCTAGGCTATAGCAATCACAATACAATAAAGTTTAGGATAAAGTTTGAGATGGACATAAGGTGAGGCGAGAGTGATTACCTTTGATATTAAGACAGAATTTGACCGTGTGGTATCAAGGAGCCCCAGTAAAATTGAAACCAATGGGAATCAGGGGGGAAAACACTCCACTCGGGGAGTCATACCAAACACAAAGGGAGGTGGTTGTTGGCGGCCAATCATCTCAACCCCAGGACATCACTGCAGGAGTTCTTCAGGGCAGAGTCTTAGGCCCAACCATCTTTAGCTGCTTCATCAATGACCTTCCCTCCATCATAAGATCAGAAGTGGGGATGTTTGCTCATGATTGCACAGTGTTCAGTTCCATTTGCAACTCCTCAGATAATGAAACAGTCCGTGCCCGCATGCGGTAAGTCCTGGACAATATTCAGGCTTGGGCTGATTCGTGGCAAGTAACATTCATGCCATACAAGTGCCTGGCAATAACCATCTCCAACAAAGGAGTCTAACCAACTCCCCATGACATTCAATGTGATTACCATCACCAAAATCTCCACCATCAACATCCTGGGGATCACCTTTAACCAGAAAGTTAAATGGAGCTTCCACATAAATACTGTGGTTACAGAGCAGGTCAGAAGCTGGGTATCCTGCGGTGAGTGCCTCAACTCCTGACCCCCAAAAGTCTTTCCACCATCTACAAGGCTCCAGTCAGGAGTGTGATGGAATACTCTCCACTTGCCTGGGTGAGTGCAGCTCCTACAACACTCAAGAAGCTCGACACCATCCAGGACAAAGCTGCCTGCTTGATTGGCACCCCATCCACCACCTCAAACATTCACTCCTTCCACCACCGACACATTCTGGCTGCAGTGTGTACCATGCAGCAACTCGCCAAGGCTTCTGCGACAGCACCTCCCAAATCCGCAACCTAGAAGGACAAGGGCAGCAGGCTCATGATCCCCTGCTTTTCTCTGTCTTTCTCCAGGACATGCTGCTGCTCAGTCATTTCCCCTATGGTGGTATAATTGAAACTGGATACTCATTATCTGGGGAATTATGTATCGTGTAGTGAATTGATTTTCTGACATGTTTTTTATGTACCCTCATGAGGAGTAGGCTAAACTGATTCACTTTGAAAACTTATAGAAAAAGTAGCTCCCAAAAGGCACAGATGGATAAGACATTGAGTAGCTGAGCCATATCTACCAGGAAAGTCCCAGGTTTGATCATGAGCTTGTGTTGAGTTTGATAATGTCAACAGAGATGATAGTAAAGGTGCTATAAGGTGCTCCATTGCCTTAGGTTAGGCAATGGAAAATTGATCAATGTTCTTTCTCCTTATCACTATCCAGTGACCGTGTTGGAGGTGTGAACATTAGGTGAGTGCAGGACCTGGCTAAGCTTTCATGCTTCCTGCAGTTGAATAATTGGTTCAGACCATGAAGAATACCCACTTGGGCAAACTACAAGGTGGTGACTAGTTCAGCAAGTTTCAGAGGAGGGAACAGGAAGAAATTAGTGGGAAGAATGATCGAACAGCTTCTTCTGAAACAAAATGTCCACTTTGTGTATTTTGATGTATAGTCTATCTTTGGGCGAGGAAGTGCATCTGGGAGGGTGCTGAGCACCTCGAGTCTCATCGCCGAGAGCATGCAGAAACCAAGCGCACGGCAAACCAGTCCCACCCACCCTTTCCTTCAACACTGTCTGTCCCATCTGTGACAGAGACTGTAATTCTTGTATTGGACTGTTCAGTCACCTAAGAACTCACTTTTCGAGTGGAAGCAAGTCTTCCTCAATTTCGAGGGGCTGCCGATGATGATGATGATTTATTTGGGCCCAACCAAACTTCAAATCACAACTTCTGCTTTGAAATGCTGCAAATGGCTAGTGATGCCATATGAATTAAAACAAAGTACAAATAAAAGCTACTGGAACACGGCACCTGTAAAATAACTTCTAAAGTTATACAGAAAGCTGAGAAAATGTCATTCTTACATACATTGCCCTTTCTGAGGGGAAATTCACAATGTTTTGCTAGATGCATTTGCTTTTTAAACAAAGTGGAAATTGTACAATTAATCTGTGCAAAATTTGCCAAAATCACATAATTGAATATTCTCCGTGCTCTCTTTCAAAACATATTGTGCTCATTTTTTTAAGTCAGTGATTGATAGTTCAGAGTAATACAGTATGAAATCATTCATTACAGTGAGGAGAACTAAATAACTAACACAGTGTGGGACAAATTCAATATTCAGCTAAACAACAAATACTTCAAAGCATGACTTTATATTTAATTTCAATTTGTCTTGATTATAAAGTAAAATAAAACAGTCTTGACTGGTCAATATTTTTTGACCAATTAATTATGTATACCAGTTCTGATATGTCCTTACTATACTGTATAAATGCACACGAGGCCCATAGTTGAGAGAAGGTCACTGTGACCAGTTACCTTTATTACCAAGACCTCAAGTAATGAAGGTGGGTGGAGCTTCCCATTTTATACCTGAAAGTCCAGGTGAGGAGTTTCTCCCACAAGTTCGCCCCTTGTGGTCAATGTTCTCAAGGTGTACAACTTAGGTCAGCTTATTCATGGGTTACAATGATAGTTGAATACATGACATCACCTCCCCGCCCCCCCCCCCCCCAAAAAGTCTTATTGGATCACAGGTTAAGTTTCTCTGGTGGTTTACTTGTAGAGCGCCTGAGTTGGGGCTCCGGTTGTTGGGCGCTGGCCTGAGTGTCTGCTGTTTGCAATGTCTCAGGCCTGTCCGGATTACCCACAGTGACTGGGCTCTCCTCCACTTGGTTCCGGTGTTGGGTCACCTGTGGTGGAGTAAACTCTACATCGTGTCCTTCCTCTGCTGCTTCTATGGGTTACTGAACCACTTTTTAGTTTGATCCACGTGTTTGCGACAGATTTGTCCATTGGTAAGTTTAACTACCAAAACCCTATTCCCCTCTTTGGCAATCACAGTGCCTGCGAGCCATTTGGGCCCTGCAGCGTAGTTGAGAACAAAAACAGGGTCATTGACATCAATACATCGCGCCCTCACATTCCTGTCATGGTAGTCACATTGTGACTGACGCCTGCTCTCAACAATTTCTTTCATAGTAGGGTGTATAAGGGATAACCTGGTTTTGAGCGTCCTTTTCATTAGCAGCTCTGCGGGTGGAACCCCTGTGAGTGAGTGTGGTCGGGATCTATTGGCCAACAGGAGGCGTGATAAGCGGCTTTGTAGGGAATCCGCTTGGATTCTGAGCATCCCCTGTTTGATTATCTGCACTGCTTGTTCCGCCTGGCTGTTTGAGGCCGGCTTGAACGGTGCCGTTCTGACATGGTTGATTCCATTGCCTGCCATGAAGTCCTGGAATTCAGTGCATGTGAAGCATGGGCCATTGTCGCTGACCAAGACATCCGGTAGACCGTGGGCGGCGAACATTGCCCGTAGACTTTCTACCGTGGCAGAGGATGTGCTTGAATTTAAAATGGCGCACTCAATCCATTTGGAGTAGGCGTTTACTCCAACCAAAAACATTTTTCCCATGAAAGGACCTGCGTAGTCCACATGGATGCGTGACCATGGCTTGGTGGGCCAGGACCAGGGGCTAAGGGGGGCTTCCCTGGGTGCGATGCCCAGCTGAGCACACGTGTTGCACCTGCGAACACAAAGTTCCAGGTCTGCATCTATCCCTGGCCACCAAACGTGTGACCTGGCAATTGCCTTCATCATGACAATGCCCAGGTGCTCATTGTGAAGTTCTCTGATAAACACCTCTCTGCCCATCTGGGGCATGACTACTCGGTTTCCCCACAGTAGGCAATCTGCCCGAAGCGAGAGTTCATCCTTGCACCTATGAAATGGTTTAAATTCTTCAGGCCATGCCCTGTACGTGGCAGCCCAGTCCCCATTCAGGACACATTTCTTAACTAAAGACAATAGTGGGTCTTTATTTGTCCAGACTTTAATCTGACTGGCTGTCACAGGTGAGCCTTCGCTTTCGAAAGCTTCAACAGCCATGACCATCTCAGCATCATGTTCAGTTACCCCCTCAGTGGTGGCTAGTGGGAGCCTGCTGAGTGCATCGGCGCAGTTTTCTGTGCCAAATTGTGTAGTCACAGGCGGCTAACGTAAGTGCCCACCTCTGTATGCGGGCCGATGCATTCGCATTTATGGCCTTGTTGTCGGCCAAAAGGGACGTTAGGGGTTTGCGATCTGTCTCTAGCTCAAATTTCCTGCCAAACAGGTACTGGTGCATTTTTTTTTACTGCATATACACATGTTAGCGTTTCTTTTTCTACCATCCATAGCCCCTTTCTGCCTGGGACAGACTTCTGGAGGCATAAGCTACCGGCTGTAACTGACCATTGGCATTTACATGCTGCAACACACACCCGACCCCATAGGACGACGCATCGCACGTTAAAACAAGTTTATTACACGGGTCATATAACGTTAACAGTTTGTTAGAGCATGCAATTTGTTATGCTCCATCAAAAGCCCTTTCCTGGCTGTCCCTCCAGACCCAATCGCGACCTTGGCGAAGGAGCACGTGTAGCGGCTCTAACAGCATGCTCAATTTGGGAAGAAAGTTACCAAAATAGTTCAGGAGCCTCAGGAACTAACGCAGTTCCATCGCGTTACGGGGGCTGGGTGCTCTCTGGATCGCTTCCGTTTTGGACGCAGTAGGTCTGATCCTGTCTGCTGCTTCCTCCTCCCCAGGAATTCTACTTCTGGAGTTAAGAAGACGCACTTCGCCTTTTTCAGTCGCAGCCCTACCCGGTCCAGTCTGCGTAGCACCTCCTCCAGGTTGTGTAGATGTTCTTCTGTATCGCGACCCGTGGTGAGAATGTCGTCTTGAAAAACCACTGTCCTTGGAATCGACTTGAGGCTTTCCATATTTCGTTGAAAGATCGCAGCGGCCGAACGAATCCCAAAAGGACATCTGTTATACTCAAACAACCCCTTGTGTGTCGTGATGGTGGTCAGCTTCTTCGACTCACTCGCCAGCTCCTGGGTCATGTAAGCTGAGGTCAGGTCCAATTTTGAAAAAAGTTTGCCGCCGGATAGCGTCGCAAAAAGGTCCTCCGCTCTTGGTAGCGGGTACTGGTCTTGGAGTGACACCCGATTGATGGTAGCCTTGTAATCGCCACATATCCTGACCGACCCATCCGCCTTGAGCACCAGCACAATCGGGCTCGCCAAGTCACTGAATTCGACTGGCGAGATGGTGCCTTCCCTCAGCAGGCGGTCCAATTCACATTCTATCTTTTCCTGCATCACGTACGGCACCGCTGTGGCCTTGTGGTGTACTGGCCTGGCGTCCGGGTTTATGTGAATCACTACCTTGGCCCCCATGAAAGTGCCGATGCCGGGTTGAAATAATGAGTCAAATTTGTCCAGGACCTGTGTGCATGATACTCGCTCCACAGAAGAAATTGCATTGACATCGCCCCATTTTCAGTTCATGACAACAAGCCAACTCCTCCCCAGTAGTGCGGGACCATCCCCGGGACAATCCAGAGTGGCAACCTGTTCTCCGAATCTTAGTGGGTCACGACAACCATGGCGTTGCCTAGCACTGGAATGATCTCCTTTGTATATGTCCGTATCTGTGCGTCAATCGGCAATAATTATGGCCTCCTGACCTTGGACACCCACAACCTTTTGAACTGTTTGATACTCATCAGGGACTGGCTGGCCCCCGTGTCTCGCTCCATTAATGCTGGGATGCCATTGAGGAGCACTTCCATCATTATCGGTGGCGTCCTGGTATACGAACTGTATATGTGCTCCACATGAACTCGCTGAACTTCAGCTTCCAGCAATTTCCCCCAGTATTCATTTGGCCTCATAGGGCTCACATCGGGCCCGTCCTCCTCGTACATCAACCTGGCTGCAGGCTTCCTGCACATTCGTGCCAAGTGACCGCTGACATTGCAGTTTCTGCAGGTATATTGCTGATACCTGCAAGCTCTGGCTGGGTGTTTGCCTCCACACCTCCAGCATGTGCTGGAGGCCCCGTTGTTGGAAACAAAAGGTCCATTACCAGACGATTGTCTCTGTAACTGTCCTTAAGCACACCATTAACAGGTGTTGATGGCCCTATTACTGGCCGCATTGTCCATTGCGATGGCATGAATCGCCATTCAGCTAACCATTGTCTCTGTTGAATTCCCCCTTTGGGTTCGACTACAAGCTGGAGCATGTCCGATTGCCCTTGTTTGCCTATGGAACTGTGTGCCACGTTAACAATGTTGACTCCCTGGTCGTTTGCTGCATTTGAGCCAAGATTTTTGTCATACATCATTCTGGTCTCTTCCACCCCTGAGATAAATATCTGGGCTATCAGAGCTGCCGCTTCCAAGGTCAAGTCTTTGGTCTCAATCAGTTTCCTGAAAACCCCAGCGTGCCCAATGCCCTCAATAAAAAAAAAGTCTCGCAGCATCTCCGCTCTGCATGCATCTTGGAACTTACATAGGCTCGCCAGTCGCCGGAGATCTGCCACGAAGTCTGGAACGCTTTGCCCTTCTCGCCACCGGTGCGTGTAAAACCGATGTCTCGCCATGTGCATGCTGCTCGCCGGTTTAAAGTGTTCCCCGATCAACTTACTGAGCTCTTCGAACGTCTTGTCCGCTGGCTTCTCTGGTGCTCGAAGGTCCTTCATCAGGGAGTACGTTCTGGATCCACAAACCATCAGGAGATGAGCCCTGCGTTTGTCGATCGAATCCTGTCCCAACCATTCCTTATTGACAAAACTTTGCTGTAGTCTCTCAATAAAGTCGTCCCAATCATCACCAACACAGTTACCTCTCTCCTGTACTGCTAGTGGCCATGCTCGCGTGGTTTAAATCACAGTTTCTCGTCGCCAATGATATGTCCTTTACTATACAGTATAAATGCACACGAGGCCCATACTTGAGAGAAGGTCACTCTGTGACCAGTTACCTTTATTCCCAAGACCTCAAGTGATGAAGGTGGGTGGAGCTTCCCCTTTTATACCTGAAAGTCCAGGATCGGAGTGTCTCCCACAAGTTCGCCCCTTGTGGTCAATGTTCTCGAGGTGTACAACTTAGGTCAGCTTGTACATGGGTTACAATGATAGTTGAATACATGACAAATTCTGCTGGAACAGCCTTTACCAGCCAACAATTGAGAAGAGTTGCTGCAACCTTATACTCTACAAAGGTTTTACCATAGGATGCTTTGCCATTCTGAAGCACACATTATCAGATTATAACTAATAATAAAAACAGAAAATACTGGAAATACTCAGCAGATCAGGCAGCATCTGTGGAAAGAAACAAAAACATAGAAACATTGGGGCAGAGGTTATCAAGAAAGACTGGATCAACTGGGCTTGTATTCACTGGAGTTCAGAAGAATGAGAGGGGATCTCATAGAAACGTTTAAAATTCTGATTAGATGCAGGAAGAATGTTCCCAATGTTGGGGAAGTCCAGAACCAGGGGTCACAGTCTAAGGATAAGGGGTAAGCCATTTAGGACCGAGATGAGGAGAAACTTCTTCACCCAGAGAGTGGTGAACCTGTGGAATTCTCTACCACAGAAAGTTGTTGAGGCCAATTCACTAAATATATTCAAAAAGGAGTTAGATGTAGTCCTTACTACTAGGGGGATCAAGGGGTATGGCGAGAAAGCAGGAATGGGGTACTGAAGTTGCATGTTCAGCCATGAACTCATTGAATGGCGGTGCAGGCTAGAAGGGCCGAATGGCCTACTCCTGCACCTACTTTCTATGTTTCTATGAACGTTTTATAACCTTCTGGACTCAACATTGAGTCCAACAATTTCAAGCCATAAGCTTTACCCCTATTTTTTTTTATTTCTGTCTGTTTTTTCTCTTTCCCACTGCAGCTGTTGATGATTCTGCCATTTTCACCCTATCTAGATTCGTCTTTTGTTTCTTAACTTGACCCATTACCATCGCCTTTTGCCTTGCACCATAATCCCTTTTGTCTCTTAATCTCTCCTTCCTTCCATCCCATCACATACCTTCCCTTTGGTTCTTTCCTCTCCTCCCCCTTTCCCTGCCCCTAAACTTGCTTAAAAATCTGTTTAAAAAATCTAATTTTTTCCAGTTGTGGTGAATGGTCATTGATCTGAAACGTTAACTCTGTTTCTCTCCACAGATGCTGCCTGACCTGCAGAGTATTTCCAGCATTTTCTGTTTTTAGTTCAGATTCCAGCATCCACAGTATTTTGCTTTTGTATCACATTATAATTATTGGTCCACATCCAAAGCCAATATCCCCTAATACCTATGCCAGTGCAAGTATGTTACTTAACATTTTTTTTTAATAGGCATGCGCAAGAGTAGAATGAATATGTAATACCAGTTTAAAAAATTGACTGTAGAGTGATTTCAACTCCAATCTTAAAGGAGTTTAACACATTGCATTCAATTGTGACCATTTTCTTTACTGCTGTCTTTATCCTGGTGGGCACACTGAGTGAAATTACTGAACTGGTGCTAAATTTGATAGCATTTTTGTGGCAATGATGGTATCCACTTGGAACCAATTAAAATGTCCCAAGCATGTTTCTTATTAGTTACCCCAGTGACTATCAAAATGTCCACCATGTGTTTTATTTTACATTTTCCAATTTTTCAGTTACATTTTAAATACATTTTTGTTATCAAATTGAGGGGTTTCAGTGTTAGCAAATGGAATATAGGCACAAAAGCTAAATTTGCCTCTACCATACCCCAACAACATATCTTAATTTCTATCCCCAGAGCATTGTGCATGTGTAATTGAGACTGCTAATTTAGTGTGGATTGTACCCTGGGAAATAAATTGAACCTGCCCAACCTCATTTCACACAGGATCTAAATGGTCGTCAGAGAAGAGAGTTTCTTCCTGGTTCGACAGGATTCGAACATGGATCCACACAGAGAAAGGGCACTGTTTGATATAACTGCACCATCCATTTCCTATAAATAATTTAGATAGTTTTATATCAAGCAATATTAATGCTTTCTTTTCTAAATAACCAAGGTGGGAAGATATCTTCTGTTCACGAGGTGAAAGAAATCTTAAATGCACCAGTGTTTATGGTAATGCTACATCTAGTCCACGCAGAGGAAATCTCCCATCTCCCCAACAAAATCCCCAGCAGAGCATGACTTATCTGTTAATGTTTCAAGCCGTTGATCTTTCGTCACTGACGAAAGGTCATCGACCTGAAATGTTAACTATGTCTCTCCACAAATGCTGCCTAATCTGCTCAGTATTTCCAGCATTTCCTGTTTTATTTCAGATTTCCAGCACCTGCAGTATTCTGCTTTTGTATGACTCTATCTGTGATGGTCATTTTTAAAAAGAAATAGTGGGAGTTTGAATCCATCCTGCATTTCACCATGGTGCTAAGCCTCCTTCCCTTTGCTCTCCAATGCCATTTCTTTTTCCTGGTGTTAAACTGTAAAGAATGCATTTGGCAACAAATTGCGTAATTTAAATGATGTACTTACTGCTGGCAAGTGAAATATACTCGTGGTGGTAAATATAAATGTTTACCACTGACTCTAAACTCTTGCTACCCACCCACAGGATACACCAGTTATTAAAGCTTCCGTGTCGACTGTTGGAAAATGGCAGTGCTTAATGATCTACAAATAGGCAGAATGATGTATGTTCTATGAAAAGTTGCACATAAAATATTACATTTTAAATCGCTCAATGTTTAAAGCAAATTTGGAAGAACAAAAACTTTTCTTGAAGATTCATCAACATTTTTTAGTTAGAATATCAGCATTTTGCCTTTATATCTTGATTTATTAAAGCAGAATAAATGAATTCCTTGGATCAAAGTAATCAATTTTCTGAAATAGGAAGCAGCTAGATATGTATGAGAATAACATTGAGTAAATAAGGTAATGGTCCTTTTCTGACTGAAGTACAGACAAGTGACTTGACAAGTGGAGAGGAAGAAGCTCCAGACAGTTTTGTAATTGACGAAGAGCCCTGTTTTTCTGTTGTCATGTTGGCCTACTCAAATTGTCTGATCTGTGCTCAGCTTTTCTCCCCCCTCGCTTCCTCAATTTGTTTAAAAAGTCTGTTGTTTATGAAGCAATGGTAGTGGTCAGCTGCAGTTAGAAAAGCTGAAAATTGGACAGTGGCAGTGGCTTACGTGCTTTCTTTTTGACAGTTGCGCATAGAGCGATAGTTGAGAATGGTTGTGGCTATTGTTGTCTAGTACTGACCAGACGGAAGGGAGTTTACATCACTCTCAGACGGTCACATATTTATGGTTAAAGGGGATTTTAACCTCTGTCTTGTGTCAGCTTTTTTTCCCCCCTGATCACTTTATTTAGTCTATGTGAAATGATATCAGACTGTTCAGAATATATGCAGTCTACAATATGTCCTACAGTAATTTTTTATTAATTCATGAGATGTGGGTGTCGCTGGCAAGGCCAACATTTATTGCCCATTCCTAATTGCCCTTGAGAAGGTGGTGGTGAGCTGCCTTCTTGAACTGCTGCAGTCCGTGTGGTGAAGGTACACCCATAGTTCCGTTAGGGAGGGAGTTCCAGGATTTTGACCCAGCAACGATGAAGGAATGACGATATATTTCCAAGTCAGGATGGTGTGTGACTTGGAGAGGAACTTGCAGGTGGTGGTGTTCCCATGCGCCTGCTGCCCTTGTCCTTCTAGGTGGTAGAGGTTTGTGGGCTGTCAAAGAAGCCTTGGCAAATTGCTGCAGTGCATCTTGTAGCTGGTACACACTGCAGCCACAGTGCATCGGTGGTGGAGGGAGTGAATGTTTAAGGTGGTGGATGGGCTGCCAATCAAGCGGGCTGCTTTGTCCTGGATGCTGTCAAGTTTCATGAGTGTTGTTGGAGCTGCACTCATCTAGGCAAGTGGAGAGTATTCCATCACGCTCCTAGCTAGTGCCTTGTAGATGGTGGAAAGACTTTAGGGAGTTAGGAGGTGAGCCATTCGCTGCAGAATACCGATCATTGGGGATGTGAGTTTTGTGTATGACACTGAATTCAACAAAATTCCAGTGTAGAGACCCAAAAACTGACAACTACACTTCATATGTAATTTATTGGTTATGAAGTGCCTTTGAACATTATAGGGCTCTTTGTAAATCAAATTAATTTCTTTCTTTCTGTGTATGACATGTAATTGCAGTGGTGTACAGACATGTGATTATCAACCTTCGATGTCTCCAGGCCAGGTCCAAGACCACCCCAACCTCTGTCGTCTAGCTACAGTACGCGGACGATGCCTGCGTCTGCGCACATACAGAGGTTGAACTCCAGGACATAGTCGACGTATTTACTGAGACGTACGAAAGCATGGGCCTTCCGCTGAACATCAGTAAGACAGAGATCCTCCACCAACCTTCCTCACCGCACAGCATTGCCCCCCCCCAGTCATCAAGATCCAGGGCGCGGCCCTGGACAACTCTTATATTGGAAACCTCCTATCAACGAGAGCAGGCATTGATGATGAGATCCAACACCTGCTCCAGTGCAGCCTTCGGCTGCCTGAGGAAAAGTATGTTTGAAGACCAGGCCCTCGAAACTGTCACCAAGCTCATGATCTACAGGGCCGTCCTCCCTCCCGTATGGCTCAGAGACGTGGACCATGTACAGTAGACACCTTAAGTTGCTGGAGAAATACCACCAACTATGTCTCCGCAAGATCCTACAAATCCCCTGGGAGGATAGATGCACCAACGATAGCGTCCTCGTCCAGGCTAACATCCCCAGCATTGAAGCACTGACCACACTTGATCAGCTCCGTTGGGCAGACCATATAGTTCGCATGCCAGACACACGATTCCCAAAGCAAGAGCTCTATTTGGAACTCGTCCATGGCAAACGAGCCAAAGGTGGGCAGTGGAAACGTTACAAGGACACCCACAAAGCCTCCCTGATAAAGTGCAACATCTCCACTGACACCTGGGGGTACTTGGCCAAAGACCACCCTAAATGGAGGAAGTGCATCCAGGAGGGCGCTGAGCTCCTCGAGTCTCGTCGCTGAGAGCATGTAGAAATCAAGCGCAGGCAGCGGAAGGAGCGTGCGGCAAACCAGATGCCCTGCCCACCCTTTCCTTCAACCACTGTCTGTCCCACGTGACAGAGACTGTGGTTTTCATATTGGACTGTACAGCCACCTAAGAACTCGTACTAAGAGTGGAAGCAAGTCTTCCTCGATTCCGAGGGTCTGGCTATGATGATGATGATGATACAGACATGTCATTAGTTAGTTCAGATATACCCAGTATAGCGGAAGATTGTGGAAAAAGTTTGAAATGTTTTCAGTCATTTCTTAGTACCTCAATGAACAAATATATTTTCCTAATGTGGAACATTTGTATTCCTCTTCCCTCACTCATTCATGCTGGCTCCCTTCCCCCATCACCCTCCCAGTCCACACTGCCAACCTGTTCTCCTCCACCTGCAACTCCGCAGTTCTAGACCCCACCAGTTCACATTTCCACTCTTCCATTCACATTGGCATTCTGCTCCTCTCGCCTCTCTCCTCAGTTTAAGATGGTATTCTTCTCGATCGCCTATCCTTCCTAGCTCACAGTGACAGTCATCTTCTCCCTATCCCTCTGCAGTTAACACTGGCACAGTTCTTCAACGTCCTTCCTTATCACACCCTAGCAATCATATTCTTCCTCTCCCTCCCAGATCACAGAGGTGCTGTCTTCCTGTTATTCCCCTCCACCCCAGTTCACACTAACTATGTTCTCTCCCAATTCTCCCCTCATTCTACTTGAAGCTGGAGAATTGACACTCTGCCACATATTGTGGGCAGACACCCATGATCTCTTGACTTCCCACCCAAAGCATGTACCCAAAGACATTGCTTTGTGCAGGGATGAGGGGAGAAGTGGTGCGGATTTCATCTACATAAGTGGATAATAAATCCAAGCTCTGAGTGCATGACATGAGAGAAATTTGCCTTTTTGTGCAATCACTCCATTAAGACTGGAGTGATCACAAAATAATTTTTCAATTATTCAGGAATAGGAATGAGTGAACAGTTGCCCCTTTGATAGCTTTTGTCAGCACAAAATGACTCAAAACAGAATAAAATCATCTTATGAACTTAAATGTGTGTATATTATTTTTTAAAGCAGTAATCTTGGGATGGGTATGAGCTACTTCAGCTCACTCTTCGTGGTTGATGATGTCATCTAAATTTATCAGTGTGATTGCTGTCTGGTAATCACTTCCAGTATTCATAATTTTGTATTTAACTTAGATTATTGTGTCCATGTAAGGAAGAAGGATTCCATTGTAACCAATGAAAAATACATAATGCTGTGATACAATGGTTGCAATAAAGACCTGGAAAAAGCCACTACAAAATTTTAGAGCACAATTAACTCAGTGAAATATATATATTTTTAACTGTTCAAAGTAGTGAAATAGATGAATTACCTACTGTGTTCCTTCCCTGGTTCCTGACCAAAAGGAGGTTCCTTCTGAGCCTACATGTCTACTTCTTCCATCAAAGCATGTCCGGTTTCCACTATTGTAGATTCTGTTCAATTTGGAGAATTCTGTTGGAGAAGGTGAATTCCAGCAGGTAAAACATTTAGTAAGATAAAATTCTGTTACATTTCTCCCTGAATCTGTGCCTTCCCCTGCCCCCTGTTAATTTTTTTATTATTCATTCCTGGAATGTGGGCGTCACTGGCAAATCCAGCATTTATTACCCATCCCTAATTGCCCTTGAGAAGGTGGTGGTAAGCCGCCACCTTGAACCGCTGCAGTCCATGTGGTGAAAGTACTCCCACAGTGCTGTTAAGGAGGGAGTTCCAGGATTTTGACCCAGCGACGATGAATGAACTGTGATGGTGTATGACTTGGAGGGGAACTTGCAGGTGATGTTCCCATGCGCCTGCTGCCCTTGTCCTTCTAGGTGGTAGAGGTTGTGTTTGGGAGGTGCTGTCGAAGAAGCCTTGGCGAGTTGCTGCAGTATATCTTGTAGATGGTAAGCACTGCAGCTACGGTGTGCTGATGGTGGAGGGAGTGAATGTTTGAGGTGGTGGATGGGATGCCAATCAAACGGTCTGCTTTGTCCTGGATGGTGTCGAGCCTTTTGAGTGTTGTTGGAACTGCACTCATCTCGGCAAGTGGAGAGTATTCCATCACACTCCTGATTTTGCCTTCTAGATGGTGGAAAAGCTTTGGCGCGTCAGGAGCTGAGTCACTTACCGCAAAATACCCAGCTTCTGACCACCTCCTGTTGCCACAGTATTTATGTGACTGTCTAGTTAAGTTTCTGGTCAATGGTGACCCCCAGGATGTGGATATTTGACGATGGTGATGCCGTTTAATGTCAAGGGGCGGTCATTGCCTGGCACTTGTGTGGCACGAATGTTACTTACCACTTATCAGCTCAAGCCTGTATGTTGTCCAGGTCTTGCTGCATGCGGGCATGAACTGCTTCATTATCTGAGGAATTACAAATGGAACTGATCGCTGCAATCATCAGCGAACATCCTCACTTCTGACCTTACGTCTTTAATGAAGCAGCTGAAGATGGCTGGGCCTAGGGCACTACCCTGAGGAACTCCTGCAGTGATGTCTTTGGGCTGAGATGATTGCCCAACAACCACAACCATCTTGCTTTTTGCCAGGTATGACTCCAGCCAGTGGAGATATTTTCCCCAATTCCCAGCTCCTTCAATTTCGTTAGGGCTCCTTGATGCCACACTCTGTCAAATGCTGCCTTGTTGTCAAGGGAAATCACTCTCCCCTTAGCTCTGGAATTCAGCTCTTTTGTCCATGTTTGGACCAAGGCTAGAATGAGGTCGTGGCAGAACCTGAACTGAGCTTCAGTGAGCAGGTTATCGGTAAGTAAGTGCAACTTGATAACACTGTCAATAACCCATTCCATCACTTGCTAATGATCGAGAGTAGGTTGAAGGGGCAGCAATTGGTCAGATTGGATTTGTCCTGCAATTTTTGAAGAGGACCTACCTGGGCAATTTTCACCTTTGTCAGGTAGATGAAAGAATGCAGTACTCAAAAATAATTGAATGTAACACCATGACAAAAATCTAACATTACCATTTATGCGCGAAGCTCTTTTGCGACATTGCTTCTGGTGTGTCAGAAGTTGCATTGTTTTATGACTCTTAAGATGCTATCAACAAAATGTGATGGGGAAAATATTAACGGAAGTAAGTGTGGCACTTGTAGTGCTTTCTCTCACACTATTTTATTATTAATACTGGCAATTTGAATTCCATAAATGATATTTCATGGTCCCAGCAACATTGGTTTATAGTATGATTAAAAAGGTGACACATAACTCTCCATTTTATGGATTAGAGTTTGAAGAATTTGCATTGGAATTATTTAGTATCTCAAAGCTTTTTATATCAACGTGTACACATTACACACTAAAGGAAGCCCAAATTGAAATAGAATTGTGCAACACAATAAAATAGTGTCTCGGTAAGAAGCATGAAAATACATATTTTTGCTTTGTTTTACTGGGTACCCATTTTAATAAAGATGTATCAAAGAAGAGAGTGATCCTTATATTCTTTAAAAGGAAGAAAATCTCTTCTCCCTGTTTAAATTTCTACTGTTGCCAGGAATTGTTGCATTCTTTCTCCAGTCTTAGATTAATGCATTGGTCTTGGCCTCATACTGCATCATAGCCACTATCTTATTAGCCAACAGGAAACATGCTTTCAAGAAGACGGCACTGGCTTTTCATCCTGCACCTCCACTGGGATGGAGTGTTCTCCCATACTGAGGTGCTCAACCTACTGACATAGTAGATCTACTAAAACTCACCCATTGAGATGAACAGACTCTGAATAACCATTGAAACTAGAATAGCACTGTATTTTTGAGTACAGGTACTGCATTTTGAAAGAGCCAAATAACTCCAAAGATGTTGTGCTGTGTACAAAAGTGTTATTGTACTGATACTACAATTCCTGGAAAAACAGCACTAAGAGCTAGATTTTCAGTTGCCTAATGCCTCAGTTAACGGTCAGAGGGGACGTTAGTGGATCGTGGCCCCCCGACCTGCAAGAAAACATCTCCGCAGGTCGGGAAGTATAAGAGCTGGAACGGCATACCATTACAATTTCCAGCACGAACTGCTCCAAGTGTGCGATGGCTTCGAGGTGGGCAATTGGGTGACGTCATCAGGACCTAGGTCGCCGTTTGGAGCATGGGCAGGAGCATTGGTGGGGCCCAATCACAGCAGATGAGCAGGAAATGCGTGGCAGAGGTGCGGCGAGTGATCGAGGCAGAGGAGCGATGAGGGATCATGGCTGAGATTCGATGGGTGATCGTGGCAGAGGTCCGGCGAATGTTTGGTGTGGAGGTGTGGCGGGAGATTGTGGCGGAGGTGCGGCGAATATTTTGTGGCGGAGGAGCGTTGAGAGATCGTGGCGGAGGTGCACGAGTGTTTTGTGGCGGAGCGTCGAGAGATCGTGGCGGAGGTGTGGCGAATGTTTGTGGCGGAGGAGCGGCGAGTGTTTTGTGGCGGAGCGCTGAGAGATCGTGGCGAATGTTTGTGGCGGAGGAGCGGCGAGTGATCGTGGAGGAGGTGCGGCAAATGAGGGTACAGGGCCCAGAAGAGCCGAGGGCCCAGGCCAGCCCACACGGCATATGTGTTCGCACTAGGTCCGTGCAGCAGAGCAGGTCTCCAGTCGTCCTGATTAACCCTTGCCACTGGATAAATGCCGAGCTCTGCCAAGCCCGTGTGGTGACTGATGTGCAACGGTCACCACACGTTAAAAAAAATCCACGCACAGGCATCTTCCACTCCTTCAATTGGAGTTCAGGACTGGAACATCGGGTCCTTCATTTAAACATCTGTGAACTCGTGGAAGCAAGTCATCCTGGTTCGAGGGACCACTTATGATGATGATGATGATGATGATGGGAGCGTAAGAGGTTATCGACTGGGAGCATGGCTTTTAGCGCGCGACCAAAAATTCATTCGAGGCTCACGCGACGCAAACCAGTAGCGCCTGGCTGCTGATGAGCAATGTGATCCTGACGTCAGTTTTGGTGCATCACCCATGCTTGTGCCCCGGTCGGTAAATTCGGTCTGGCTGCCTCATTTAGTGACTGCCAAGAACAACATCTGGAAAAACAGTCGGTACAGGCTTCCAGAGTCATTAGCTGGTGGCTACTTAAAGGGATGAGGAAGTGTTTCCCTCGGAGATCAAAGTTAGTGCAACATTTACACACAGCACAGTGGTGAGTTTCCGAGTTTACAGCGGCAGACAGACATACCAGTGCAGATTGAGAAAAACTTATTTCTAAAACTTTAATGGGGACATTACTAGTTCGCCAGCGTCACATTCTACATGCTCTAGCAAGTTGTCGTGAATAAAGCAGGGCTGTTGTCCATGGCGGCAGCCGAAGGAGGAAAGCCCCTAGATGTCATGGCAGGAGGTCTTGCCCCCCCCCCCCCCTCAGCTTTACCGGCAGCAATGCTCGTACCTGGGCCTGTCCGAGGAGCAGTGTATTAGATGGCTGTTCTTCCAAAAGGAGGTCATTACCGAGATATGCCATCTCCTGCAGGAAGACCTGCAGCCTCCCATCAGCACCAGGACTGCGTTGCCCATCGCAGTGAAGGTCATTGTGGCATTCACCTTCTATCCCTCCGGCTCCTTCCAGGCTGCAGCAGGGGGCATATGCTGTGTCTCACAATTCGCAGCACATCGCTGCATCCGCAACGTCACATAGGCTCTCCACACCTGTCGAATGGACTTCATTACCTTCTCAATGACCAGGTAGAAACAGCATGAGTGCGCATGTGGGTTTTCCAGGAGAGCGGGCTTCCCGAGGGTTGAAGGAGCAATTGACTGCACACAGATGGCCTTGCGAACACCATTCCAGAATGCAGACGTCTGCAGAAACAGAGAGGGATACCATTCCCTAAATGTGCAGCTGGTGTGCGACCACATGCAGCGCATCCTCGCAGTCAATGTTCGCTATCCTGGAAGCGCACATGATGCGTTTATCCTCTGGGAGAGCACTGTGCCTCGACTGTTTCAGCCACCACGGGAAAGCCGAGGCTGGCTGCTTGGAGACAAGGGATACGGCCTGGCCACCTGGCTAATGACCCCCCTCTGCAACCCCACCACAGAACCAGAGGAACACTACAGTGAGAGCCATGCTGCCACCCGCAACATCATAGAGCAGACAATAGGGGTGCTAAAGCAGCGATTCCGATGCCTGGACTGCTCTGGAGGCAGCTGTCATGTATCGTACATGGTTACTGCTTGCACTATTACAAGGTGTGCCACCAGAGGGCACCGCAGTGGGAGACTTGTAGGTTACCTGTACAGGTGTGCCAGACCTAGTATAACAGGCAGGCCACCATGTGTGATCCTCACTCTGGAGTTATCAATAAAGGACTAAGGTCACTACAGTTCAAGTACAACACATTGCCTCGTGGAGTCATTATCAGAGCATCTCAAGACATAACAATTGCCGACAAGATTACGGACCTTCACGCGAAAATGGCTACTCTTCGTACGTTGCAGTAGTTTGCCGATGGTGATGATTGGGAAGCCTTTGTGGAGAGGCTCGACCATTTCTTCACAGCAAACGACCTGGCAGGTGACAACCCGACCACACTGGCTGATAAGCGCAGAGCTATCCTGCTCACCAGTTGTGAGCCCACCGTCGATGGTCTCGTCAGGAACTTGCTGGCACCAGTGAAGACAGCGATCAAGACATACGAGGAGCACGTAACGCTGATCCAAGAGCAACTCGAGCCCAAGGAGCGCATTCTCACAGCCAGACACCGGTTCTACACACCCCGACGGCCAGGAGATTACGAAATATGCTGCAGACCTCAGGAGGCTGGCGGTACCTTGTGATTTCGGCAACCACCTCACCGAAGCGCTGCAGGACATTTTTGTCATTGGAATCGGCCATGAGGGCCTTCTTCATAAGCTACTGTCTGCAGATACCACAGTCACACTGCAGAAGGCCATCTCCGTGAGCCAGGCATTCATGACCTCGACCTGCGGCTCTAGGCAGATGACTCCTCCTCAGGACCAAACCCGGCAATTACTATGCACAGAGTGGCATCTTTTAGAGGCTGGACTGTAGAACGCGAACCTTCTCAGGGAAAAGAGAACAGGCCTCCCGAGTCCCTTAACTCAGTCCGTCAAGGGGGGCTAGTCGAGTAGCTCCATGCTGGTGTTGCGGAGGGAATCAGAGGGCTCACCCGTGCCGTTTTAAAGACTGTGTGTAAAGGCTGCTGCACAAAGGGCCACCTCCAGCGAATGTGTAAGAGAAATATGACTCACTGTGTTGATGAAGAGTCTGCAGATGGCCATGAATCCAGCCTGGATTATAAAATGATAGGCAGAGAGGCAGCTCAGCCCCACGATAAGCTATATGGCATGTTTACCTACACCACCGAGTATTCCCTGTTGAGGATGGAAGTCGAGATAAATGGCGTTCCAGTCTTTGTGGAAGTGGACACGGGGGTGAGCCAGTCAGTAATGAATCAAGAAGCCTTTGAGAGGCTATGGGACAATCAGGCTGAACGACCCAAGTTGGTCCTGGTTCAGACAAAGCTGCGCACCTACACCGATGAACTTATCCCAGTCGTTGATAGTGCGGATGTAAAGGTACTCCATGATGGCGCGGTGCACAAGTTACCTCTGGATTGTGCAGGTGATGGACCAACGCTACTCGGAAGAAGGTGGATGGAGAAGATCCATTGGAAGTGGGAAGACTTCATCCCTGCAGCAATCGATGTCCTCCACATTCTGAGGCAAAGCAAACTCCCACCTGTGGGTGAACCCGCCACCAGAGAGCAGACCAGCACAGACTGCTCAGCAAAACTGCGTGGAGATGATCCAGCTTAGACAACCTGAATTCACCTTCCAGGCTCCAGTTGCAGGACTCCGGAGGAAGAAAATCGGATCCAAAGGCGACTTCCCAGCTTTGGTGGCAGAACCCGGGGAGAAGAGGATCACCGCAGTCGACATCGTGGATGGAGGAAAGATGGCGCCCAAACCACGAGGTGATGCGCTGAAGGAAAAGATGGCGGCGGCCAGATCACGAGCTGCAGCGCTGATGGAGCAACACATGGCACCAAGCGGAGAAGAGGATTGGGGTAAAGAAAACAAGGCTCTCGTAAAGGAGGCCTGCAACCCACCACACTTAAAGGGACAGTTCCACATTTTCAAACAATATAAGAGCAACTGTGAGTCAGATGTAAAATTTGCAACCGATGATCAGAATTGTGTGTATGCAATAAGCAAAGAAGAGTCTCAATGTAATAGCAACTGTGGGCCTGATGTAAGATGTGAAATTGATGATCAACGTTGTGTACGTGCATTAAGCAAAGAAAAGGCGCGTGATCGCGATAGGAGCTACAGGTTATTTACAATGAGTAATGAAACGTGCGATGTAGGATTTCAACTTCATACAGTCAATGCAGTGGGCAGACACCCATTGGGAGCACATGGGTCCAGTGAGCTACCCAATGTAGTAGCCTGCGTCCCTGGGACCAGAGTGATGCACCATGGAGTTTGGCTAATATAGACGAGCAGCAGAGCAAGCGATCTCAGGAGGGCAATGGCACCGGTAACGATACCTGCTCCTGATCGGCTACACCTCTCAGGCACCCGATGGCACCAACCACCATGAGCCTGAAAGAGCAAACTGTGCTAAGGCGTAGCCCCCAGACCCCATCACCACCAAGGCCATACCCGGGAACGTAGGATCACCCGCAATAGTTCTCCCAAAGGGGACCGGGACCAGCCAGGATCCCAAACCAAACAATGCCCAGGCAAGCAAGTCAGCAATTCCCTGTGCATTGCTAGACGACAGCTCCTCAGGGAGCAGCAGCGACCCTGGGCGCAAAGAAAGGACAGGGAGGTCACAGGCATCTGTAAACCTGCCCAACGCTAGGAGCAACGGCAACAGCTCCTAGAGCAGGCAACTTGAGCCAACTAGGGTTCCCACTGCCAGCACTGGGCACCACGCCGCCACCAGACTACCTGGACACCATCCAGCAGTTCTGGAACTAGCTTGACCTTGCATACTGGTTACCAATCCCCAGTACGTATCAATAATGTATCTCACCAGTCGAATGTACTTGCCTCACAACTGAACCACGAATGTAATGCAAACTTTTTTTTTCCTGAACTTGAATGTACATGAATGTAATGAGCCTCCGGCATAATCTACATGTGGGGGTGGGGGGGCGGGGCTGGGGTGGGGAGTGAATGGATTGGTCATGGACACACACAAACAGAAACCACCAGCACTTTACTGCCAACGGAACACCAACCACTCACCCAAGATAGAAACGACCCGCCAAGGGTCAACCAGATAGAGCTAAGCCCAGAGCACAGTCAATGCAGAGGCGATTTGTACTAAAGGCTTGGGGGAGAGTGATGTCATGTATCGTACATGGTTACTGATTGCACTATTACAAGGTGTGCCACCAGAGGACACCGCAGTGGGAGACTTGCAGGTCACTTGTACAGGTGTGCCTGGCCTAGTATAAAAGGCAGGCCACCAGGTGTGATCCTCACTCTGAAGTTATCAATAAAGGACTAGGGTCACTACAGTTCAAGTACAACATAGTGCCTCATGGAGTCATTATCAGAGCATCTAAAGACATAACAGCAGCCTTCAATACTCGCTTCAACAGGTCTCTATTCATTGTGGTGTGCTGCACGATGCACAACTTGACCATCATAAGGGCCCAGGCCTTGCCAGTGGGGATCGCAGGGCCACCTTAGGAGAACCCACTAAGAGAAGCAGGAGCCTGCCGATTCCCCCGAATGAACAGCAAGACAACGAGGACCAGCAGCATCCATGGAGGAGGCAGCGTGCCAATGTTAGCGGTGGCAGGGCTATTTGGCGGCAGCGCATAAGGGAACGCTTCACTTAAGTGAAGTGAGCTGAGGGATGCAGCTAATAATTAATGCAAATTGTAGCATGATAATGCCACCTCTCTGTTACAAGTCAATAGTCATACACCAGAGGCTGAAGAAAATGATCAACATTACATTTTATTGGAAACCCATCCCTCAAATAACCCCAAAAACCCCACCCTCCTCAAAGAATACACAATGGGGCATTTGCCCCTTCAAATAATACAACAGATGAATAACATTTACACCGTTTCTACATAGGGCTCATGGCCCCACCTTTCCTCAGTGGGTCTTGCATAGGCATTTCTCACCCCTCTGCCTCATCCCCCTCCCTCGCCTACTGTTCCTCAATGGGTCCTCAGTGCTTGAGGGCTGCTGTGCATCTGAGGGAGACAGGACAGATTGCCTAGCCCGACGCTCTGGGCCTAGAAGGCCCAGCTGCTGACAGTACCGCCTGAGAATTGGTGGCAGCAGTGTGGGATGGCTTGGATGCAGGTGCAAAGGTGGAATAGCAGTGTCGGGAGACCGAATGTTGTCCTCCTCGTTCCATCTCGACCGGCGGCCTGCCATTCCCCCGGGGCAGAATCTCCACATCTGGAGCAATCTGGTGGAGCATAGATTGCTGGCATACTTCGGCATTGACTGATGGGACCCCAGTCACGATGGCAGCAGTCAGTGCATGCATGGCCTCAATTTGACCCTGCATTAGAGCAGACACCGCATTGATGCCAGCACACACTGACGACATGGCAGAATGCAGATGTTGCGTAGTCTCAGCCTGCTGCTCAGTGGCTACTGCCATATCAGCCATGCCCTGCGCCATCATGTCTGGGACCCCATGGTCACTTGTGGCGTCCATCATCCATTGTAATCTACAAGGATGGGCTCGATGGGTCCCCGAAGCGCAAATGCCAAGGTTGAGGCGGCCTCCGCTGCATTCAACGCAATGCATCCACGCCCTACAGGATCCTCGCCAACGTACCCATTCGTTCGCGGTGCATCTGCATTGACTCTCTGGACATAGCCTCCAAGTCCAAGTCCTCATCTGCCTGTCTATGAGCACGACTCGTGGGCCGACTTACCCTCTGGAAAGCTGGCCCCGGAGCTTCCCCTCGTGCTGGGTGTTGCTGCAGGCCACTGGGACCAGGAGCCTCCGGTTTAGTCAACCCCGGGAAGACGGACTTTTCCACCGAAGTGCTCTCCCCACGGTGCAACTGTGGACGTCTCAACCTCTCCTGGCACACTGCTCTCCACCTCCTCCTTTTCATCTTCCCCGTCGTATGAAGACATAGGCTGACGCTCTTCTGGCTCATCATTTGTAAACACCAAACAACAGAAGTGCGGTTATCAGCTGGGGAGGGGGCAGGAAGGCAAGCAGGAGGGGGGCATTGTTGTTTTGGTCACAACATCTTGCAAGGCATGTGGCCTCAAGGCTAAGGGGATTCGCACAAAACGGCCATCTCATTCACAGACTGTCACTGTCAAGCAGGGGCTTTGCCTCTCTGCCCTCCACTGCCACATCTGCAACACCCATGAGGGTGATCACTTGCTCCTCGTCGTCAGTCCGGTCCTGGAGGTAGGGCTCACATCTGCCCCTACAATGCAGCATGCCCATATTATGCGTGAGTTTGACCTGCAATGAAATGACAAAAGCAAAAAGTTGTTAGTGGCTGTGTCGGTGCTGGTGTGCCACATGTGTCTGCAGCAGGGTACTCGTGAGTAATATGGTGAAATGTGCATATCGGCATTTCATCCTGTGTGGCATTGCTCAGTGGATGTGTGAACAGTGGGTCTGCGGCACAGACGAATACCACTAAGTATGAGGCTTAGGTCTGTCACCACATATGAAGTGTTGAAAGGTGCTGGTAGGAGGGCTCAGGCTGAGTAAGGAGTTAGAAGGTGAGAGATGCTTGGATGGACAGGGTATGTCTGGTGAAACAATGGAGAGGTCTCGGGTTGGCTTCAGCAGGGAGGAGCATGGCCTGGTAGAGATGGAGATGGGGTAGGCACTGCAAAGTCTTTACATTGTGTGAGAGGCATTGGAAGGTCAATGGAAAGGGTATTCACCCTGATGACCGTATTAAGACCGTTGCATCCACTGCGACATTGGATCACAGTTGTGGGCACCGCGCTCCGGGCTGTAATGCGCTCAGCCAACTCCCTCCAGAGCCTTGTCAAATCCCGAGGCACTGGCATTCGTCCCCCTCCAGGCTGGAGGGCATTCCAGCGACTCTTCACTGCCTCCAGCAAGGCACCAAGGGCAATGGGCGAGAAGCGGGTAGATTGCTGGCGTCCTCCTTGCTCCTCCATTTTCGCACTCTGAAGACCCTGTGGAGCTGGAACTGAGCATGCCAAACTTGAGTTCTCGGGCCTTTAAGACTCTGCTGTTCCCGGGGTCTGACTCAGAGTTCCGCGCATGCCAAATTTACCGACCAAACTTTCGTTATCCGTAGTGTGCAACGGCTGATTTATCGCCCCTATCAGCTCTTCGACTGAATCTGATGAATTTCTTTGCGGAAGGTGCAAATTTTTTCAAGGTGCTAAAATTACCACTCTGCCTAGGTTACTGCCCCAAGTGAGGCGCGACCGAATTTCTCCCCCTAACTCTCAGTTTAAAAAAAATCTATATTTGATGTGCACCCTTAAGATTCAATTACTTGTTGGTTTGTTCATGAACCTTTGATGATAAAATAAATCGCTCCAATTATTCTATGTCCCAAGACTGGTTTTATTTAAACAACACTATTTAAAGTCAATGGCTATGATGCAAAATGCATTGCACCAAGCAGCAGAGCAAACGCGACAAAGTTCTAGTTTCCAACAACACAATACATAATTTGTTGTAGTGCAATTGAAGACTACGGGTACAATGTATAGTCTGCTGCATCTTATTGGACAAAATTGATGGAATTAGTGAGCAAAAAGATCCTCTCTTCAGCAAAACAAGGAAATGATCCGCCCCTGAAATGTTAGCTTGTTTGCTCTCTCGACAGGTGCTGACTGACCTGATATGTGTTTCTGTTTTTCTTCCTGTTTATTTACTCTCAATCTTGCATGATCTCATTCAGTTGAGTCAGGGTGACCTTAGAGAAATGCTGTCCCTCAGGGTTTAAAGACTGAAGGCTGCCCCAAGTCAGTTCATTCTCTTGAAAATGATCTGCCTGACTCATGCATTAGTATTTTCTCTGATTAAATACCAAGAGATATATAGTTGGCTTTGTATATGATGGAGAATATGTGTTTCTTCTCTGTTTAGTTTCCATTTTAATGCCCTAAGGCTTGAGTATTTCCAGAGCCAAAACCAATGTACCATAAACAATAATGCATTAGGACAGGATAGGCAATGCCAATTGCCTATTCGTGGGAGGTGGGTTATAGGGTTGGATGAGTTTAAAGAGATAGGGAGGACAG
Organism: Pristiophorus japonicus; assembly: GCF_044704955.1. Lineage (NCBI taxonomy): Eukaryota > Metazoa > Chordata > Chondrichthyes > Pristiophoridae > Pristiophorus > Pristiophorus japonicus. The sequence goes on along the minus strand of NC_091983.1, from coordinate 104,056,734 downwards.
AGATGGAGAAGGGCGATGCTCTGAATAGTAAACATTGTTCCCACATTTTCACCAAATGACACCAACATGGATTTATATAACGCCTTTAACATAGAAAAAAAAGTCCCAAGGCACTTCACAGAGATGTAATCAGGAAATAAATGGACTCCAAACCAAAGTAGGAAATATTAGGTTGGGTGACTAAAATCTTGGTCAGAAGTGGGCTTTATGCAGTCTTCAAGGAAGAGAAGGAGGTGGAGAGGCAGAGAGGTTTAGGGAAAACATTCCATAGTGTAAGTCTAGGCGGCGGAAGGCACAGCCGCCAATTTTAGGGGCAAGGGGGAAGCTACAGAGTCCAGAGTTGGAAGAACAGTGTGTTCATGGGAGGTAGGTTATAGGGTTGGACTGGGTTAAAGACATAGGGGGGGACAGAGATGGAGAGGGGCAATGCCATGAAGGGATTTACACACGAGAATAAGAATGTTAAATTTGAGGCATTGAAGGGAGGACCTCACGGGAGTCAATGCGGACAAGGGTGATGGGTGAAGTTCACGAGATATCAACTCAGACCAGTCAATGTGATGGCCTTCATTTTTCTGTATTAGTAGGTGCACAGAAATACTCACCAGTTATTAGCTTAGTAACTGAAAATGAAACCAAATTTGAAGTGGTCCAAAATGGGCAAGTCAGTTTGGTTTTGAATTCAGTTCATATTTGACTCTCTGGATTTTTATATACACCTCTTTTGATTGTCCCGCAGCGATAATCAAGGTAAGGCATTACAAGGTCTGCAAACTATCGTGTGGTAACTCAGCACAGCTACACCTGTTTGTTAAAGCTACAACTTCACAACAAATGCATCAAATAGAGCATTCTTTTGCATATCTTTCTAAATCTTCCTGAATGCATATAGTTGAAAAAGAGAGTTATCGGAATATATTTGTGTACACAAGTTAACTCCATCCATGAAAACTCATTGGATTCTTGTGAAAAGTCTGGCAATTATGGATAGCCTTTTCTAAGGGTCTTGTTCTCTCAATGAATCAAGGGAACCTGAGCTGCTAAAGGCTTTTAGTTAACAAGATAAAAGTTAAGATTAACCAAACATATTTAGTTCAGTAATGTAGTAAAACCACAACAAAAAATACCAATAGTAATCCTGAAAAGAAACAAGTAAGTTCTGACAAAGAAAATCACTGCAAGTTTGGCATCACATAACTAGTATTACCTCATCCTCTTTCCTACTCTATTCCTTCTTGGTACTGCCAAGCACAATGGGTTTTGGTCTTTCACCTGAATTTTTAAATAACAAAAAAAGAATTTGCCCTACAGTCTTGTTCCTAGCAAAAGGGGTTACCTATGATATTCAATGTACTTAAATACTGGTAATTGAACTCTTGAATGCCCCCTGAAGACAGTAATCATACTGTAGCAATTACACTCCAAAGTCGTCTATAACGTTGGGAAAATATTTCAGAGGGTCTGAAATAGCCATTACATTGCCACACCAACAAGAGAGTTTATTCAAATATAACAACTACTCAATATCTACCTTATATCAAGTAGTAAATATAGTTGTTTGGCAGTTTTTGTTGCTTTCATGCAGGTGAAGCTGCCTCACAATCTACCTGGTTTTGCTATTATATGGACAAATTCCAAATTTGGAAAGCAATTTTAAAAACTGAACGTTAATTACCAGTTGGAGTAAAACGAAATTAGCTCATATCATCATGAGTAATGACCAGCATTGGTGTTGTAGTTCTGGAAATAAGTCTCATCTCTTGCATATTGTACCTTTTGTATTATAACTGAACTATCTCCCAGACATTTTGGATAGCGAGGGCTCTATTATATTTAGTATGTTAGTTGGCACTAATACTGGGAAGACAGTACTTTTACAATTCTCACATTTAGCAATTAATTCGTTGGATTATTATTAAGTTGCCTCGAGCAACAAGGCTTTTGCACTGATGAAGAAAAAGCAGGTTTATTTTATTTTCCTATGTTTACGTGAGCCTTTTATGGACTATTTAAATAAATGCCATCAAAATTGTTTGATCTTTCTTGGTAGCTTTTCCCCAATACATGCCTCAACACTGTATGGGTGTGACAATTATGATCATTTACAATTTAGAAAGGTTTGGCTTAAGTAAACAGAAGGAGTAACAATGCAAAGAAGAAAACGAACACTGCAGGTGCAGTCACGACTTAACAATCTGACATTTACAATGGTAGAGGCAAAACCTGCCAGTTAAATGAGGCTTACTAGATAAATCAATTCAGTCCTCTGTAAAGGCACATATATTAAAGATGAGATTATGGTTACTTTGCAGGTGTTAAATTGTTACTCATTCGTGCTACAGTATTTTTATATTAAAAATGTCAGGCTGGTTGTGCAAACTTCTTGAAAGAAAACCTGGAATCGTACGGCAGCTAATTGGGATCTTGTCACAGAAACAGAGAAACATAGAAAATAGGTGCAGGAGTAGGCCATTCGGCCCTTCTAGCCTGCACCGCCATTCAATGAGTTCATGGCTGAACATGCAACTTCAGTACCCCATTCCTGCTTTCTCGCCATACCCCTTGATCCCCCTAGTAGTAAGGACTACATCTAACTCCTTCTTGAATATATTTAGTGAATTGGCCTCAACTACTTTCTGTGGTAGAGAATTCCACAGGTTCACCACTCTCTGGGTGAAGAAGTTTCTCCTCATCTCAGTCCTAAATGGCTTACCTCTTATCCTTAGATTGTGACCTCTGGTTCTGGACTTCCCCAACATTGGGAACATTCTTCCTGCATCTAACCTGTCCAAACCCATCAGAATTTTAAACGTTTCTATGAAGTCCCCTCTCATTCTTCTGAACTCCAGTGAATACAAGCCCAGTTGATCCAGTCTTTCTTGATAGGTCAGCCCCGCCATCCCGGGAATCAGTCTGGTGAACCTTCGCTGCACTCCCTCAATAGCAAGAATGTCCTTCCTCAGGTTAGGAGACCAAAACTGTACACAATACTCCAGGTGTGGCCTCACCAAGGTCCTGTACAACTGTAGTAACACCTCCCTGCCCCTGTACTCAAATCCCCTCACTATGAAGGCCAACATGCCATTTGCTTTCTTAACCGCCTGCTGTACCTGCATGCCAACCTTCAATGACTGATGTACCATGACACCCAGGTCTCGTTGCACCTCCCCTTTTCCTAATCTGTCACCATTCAGATAATAGTCTGTCTCTCTGTTTTTACCACCAAAGTGAATAACCTCACATTTATCCACATTATACTTCATCTGCCATGCATTTGCCCACTCACCTAACCTATCGAAGTCGCTCTGCAGCCTCATAGCATCCTCCTCACAGCTCACACTGCCACCCAACTTAGTATCATCCGCAAATTTGGAGATACTACATTTAATCCCCTCGTCCAAATCATTAATGTACAATGTAAACAGCTGGGGCCCCAGCACAGAACCTTGCGGTACCCCACTAGTCACCGCCTGCCATTCTGAAAAGTACCCATTTACCCCAACTCTTTGCTTCCTGTCTGACAACCACTTCTCAATCCATGTCAGCACACTACCCCCAATCCCATGTGCTTTAACTTTGCACATTAATCTCTTGTGTGGGACCTTGTCGAAAGCCTTCTGAAAGTCCAAATATACCACATCAACTGGTTCTCCCTTGTCCACTCTACTGGAAACATCCTCAAAAAATTCCAGAAGATTTGTCAAGCATGATTTCCCTTTCACAAATCCATGCTGACTTGGACCTATTACGTCACCTCTTTCCAAATGCGCTGCTATGACATCCTTAATAATTGATTCCATCATTTTACCCACTACCGATGTCAGGCTGACCGGTCTATAATTCCCTGTTTTCTCTCTCCCTCCTTTTTTAAAAAGTGGGGTTACATTGGCTACCCTCCACTCGATAGGAACTGATCCAGAGTCAATGGAATGTTGGAAAATGATTGTCAATGCATCCGCTATTTCCAAGGCCACCTCCTTAAGTACTCTGGGATGCAGTCCATCAGGCCCTGGGGATTTATCGGCCTTCAATCCCATCAATTTCCTCAACACAATTTCCCGACTAATAAGGATTTCCCTCAGTTCCTCCCCCTTACTAGACCCTCTGACCCCTTTTATATCCGGAAGGTTGTTGGTGTCCTCCTTAGTGAATACCGAACCAAAGTACTTGTTCAATTGGTCCGCCATTTCTTTGTTCCCCGTTATGACTTCCCCTGATTCTGACTGCAAGGGACCTATGTTTGTCTTTACTAACCTTTTTCTCTTTACATATCTATAGAAACTTTTGCAATCCGTCTTAATGTTCCCTGCAAGCTTCTTCTCGTACTCCATTTTCCCTGCCCTAATCAAACCCTTTGTCCTCCTCTGCTGAGTTCTGAATTTCTCCCAGTCTCCAGGTTCGCTGCTATTTCTGGCCAATTTGTATGCCACTTCCTTGGCTTTAATACTATCCCTGATTTCCCTTGAAAGCCACGGTTGAGTCACCTTCCCTTTTTTATTTTTACGCCAGACAGGAATGTACAATTGTTGTAGTTCATCCATGCGGTCTCTAAATGTCTGCCATTGCCCATCCACAGTCAACCCCTTAAGTATCATTCGCCAATCTATCCTAGCCAATTCACGCCTCATACCTTCAAAGTTACCCTTCTTTACGTTCTGGACCATGGTCTCTGAATTAACTGTTTCACTCTCCATCCTAATGCAGAATTCCACCATATTATGGTCACTCTTCCCCAAGGGGCCTCACACAACGAGATTGCTAATTAATCCTCTCTCATTATACAACACCCAGTCTAAGATGGCCTCCCCCCTAGTTGGTTCCTCGACATATTGGTCTAGAAAACCATCCCTTATGCACTCCAGGAAATCCTCCTCCACCGTATTGCTTCCAGTTTGGTTAGCTCAATCTATGTGCATATTAAAGTCACCCATTATAACTGCTGCACCCTTATTGCATGCACCCCTAATTTCCTGTTTGATGCCCTCCCCAACATCACTACTACTGTTTGGAGGTCTGTACAAAACTCCCACTAACGTTTTTTGCCCTTTGGTGTTCTGCAGCTCTACCCATATAGATTCCACATCATCCAAGCTAATGTCCTTCCTAACTATTGCATTAATCTCCTCCTTAACCAGCAATGCTACCCCACCTCCTTTTCCTTTTATTCTATCCTTCCTGAATGTTGAATACCCCTGGATGTTGAGTTCCCAGCCCTGATCATCCTGGAGCCACGTCTCCGTAATCCCAATCACATCATATTTGTTAACATCTATTTGCACAGTTAATTCATCCACTTCATTACGGATACTCCTTGCATTAAGACACAAAGCCTTCAGGCTTGTTTTTTTAACACCCTTTGTCCTTTTAGAATTTTGCTGTACAGTGGTTGTTTGCCTTGGGTTTCTCTGCCCTCCACTTTTCCTCATCTCCTTTCTGTCTTTTGCTTTTGTCTCCTTTTTGTTTCCCTCTGTCTCCCTGCATTGGTTCCCGTCTCCCTGCATTGGTTCCCATCCCCCTGCCATATTAGTTTAACTCCTCCCCAACAGCACTAGCAAACATTCCTCCTTAGACATTGGTTCCGGTCCTGCCCAGGTACAGACCGTCCGGTTTGTACTGGTCCCATCTCCCCCAGAACCGGTTCCAATGCCCCAGGAATTTGAATCCCGCCCTGCTGCACCACTGCTGAAGCCACATATTCATCTGCGCTATCCTGCGATTCCTACTCTGACTAGCACGTGGCACTGGTAGCAATCCCGAGATTACTACTTTTGAGGTCCGACTTTTTAATTTAGCTCCTAGCTCCTTAAATTCGTTTTGTAGGACCTCATCCCTTTTTTTACCTATGACGTTGGTACCAATGTGCACTACGACAACTGGCTGTTCTCTCTCCCTTTTTAGAATGTCCTGCACCCGCTCCGAGACATCCTTGACCCTTGCACCAGGGAGGCAACATACCATCCTGGAGACTCGGTTGCGGCCGCAGAAACGCCTATCTATTCCCCTTACAATTGAATCCCCTACCACTATCGCTCTCCCACTCTTTTTCCTGCCCTCCTGTGCAACAGAGCCAGCCATGGTGCCATGAACTTGGCTGCTGCTGCCCTCCCCTGGTGAGTCATCCCCCTCAACAGTACTCAAAGCAGTGTATCTGTTTTGCAGGGGGATGACCACAGGTGACCCCTGCACTACCTTCCTTGCACTGCTCTTCATGCTGGTCTTCCATTCCCTATCTGGCTGTGGACCATTCACCTGCGATAAGACCAACTCGCTACATGTGCTACTCACGTCATTCTCAGCATCGTGGATGCTCCAGAGTGAATCAACCCTCAGCTCCAACTCCGCAACGCTGTCCGTCAGGAGCTGGAGGCGGATACACTTCCCGCACACGTCGTCGTCAGGGACACTGGAGTCGTCCCTGAGTTCCCACATGGTACAGGAGGAGCATAACATGTGACCGAGCTGTCCTGCCATGACTTAACCCTTAGATAGGCAACAACAATGCTAAAGTTTACTCACTGTTATAGAAGAGAAAAAAGAAAAACTACTTACCAATCACCAGCCAATCACTTACCCCCTTGGCTGTGATGTCACCTTTCTGTTTCTTTCTACTTCTTTTTTGCCCTCTCCCTGTAGCTACACAAGTCACGCCTTTTATAGGCCTCACCACGCACCTCCGCCACTGCTCCCGACTGCTGCCGACGCTGGGCCCCGGACTCCCTGCTGTGCCTTTTATAGGCCTCACCACGCACCTCCGCCACTGCTCCCGACTGCTGCCGACGCTGGGCCCCGGACTCCCTGCTGTGCCTTTTATAGGCCTCACCACGCACCTCCTCTACGCTGCTCCCGACTGCCGCCGACTCTGGGCCCCGGACTCCCTGCTTTTTCTAAGTGAGAGATAGGTCTCTGAACTTATTTTTGCTTCTTATACAAAGTCCATGCCCATTTAGATGACATAGTATGATTGATGGTGACGTGTGTTAATAGCCCACAATCCGGTCATTCTGCTAAAGAAGCAAAGAGGAAAATGAAAGGAAAATAACAAAAATCTTAGTGGCCATATTTGTGAACAAATCTTGACGAGTGCCCAATTGAGTGGGCATGTGTTGTCTGGAAAACATGGTATCATTGTTTGAATTTTCTAGCTATGATCTGTAGACTGTATTTTTACAGGACACCATTTGACCATTAGAAGCTGCATCATAACATCCAGTTTCTGACATCACACTCCTCCAGATTCTAGTTCTCGCAAAAGGGAAGAAAACATGAAAATATATTCGCCTAGATTTTGCTGGACTGGGGCATCTCGCTGCATGTCCCATTAGTTAGACTTTTAATTGAATCGTCTCATTAAGAAGGTACTTGCACTGTTAAGCAGCAGCCTAACTTTCTGCGGCGACTTTAATCGGCAATTAACATGCAAATGCAGCAATTTCATGAAACTCACAGGGAGGTTAAGGGCGAGCTTCCGTTTTCGCGAGGGTAATGACTGAGTGGCACAAATCACCCAGCAATTTCTTGTGATTCGAATTCATGCAGTATCTCTTCCTTGCCACAAGTTGCTGGATGATTTACACATTAACAAAGGCGAGTGGCATTAAACTCAAGTTATTTTGGCAGCAAAATCTGAACCATTGAATTGTAGTGATGCTTGTGACTAATTCCAGGAGCTAAACTGTTGAACAGAAAGTTTGTTGTGACTCAGATGTTGCAACAGGCTCTTGTTCACTGCGATTGTCATGAGCTTTGGCAGAATAGCAATGAGGAATGCTGCACAGTAGTTATTGGGTTCTGACCTTGATCCCTTCTTGTAGGTAGGCATGTTGTTGGCTACTTTTCACTGGCTTGTTGGGAACAATTGAAGAAGACCATATGACAGCATTTAGTTCCTCAGATAGTGCTTTGAATCTAAGCCATTGGATATGGTACCATTTCTGAAACCATTTCAGGTTTTCTTTTTTTTTGCAGAAATTAAAATTAAATTTGTGAAAAAAGGTAGATTCCTGCTCTCATTAGGACAGTAGTTCCAACAAATCAGTTGGCTGACTTTATCAAACATCAGAAACATAGAAACATAGAAAATAGGTGCAGGAGTAGGCCATTCGGCCCTTCAAGCCTGCACCGGCATTCACTGAGTTCATGGCTGAACATGCAACTTCAGTACCCCATTCCTGCTTTCTCGCCATACCCCTTGATCCCCCTAGTAGTAAGGACTACATCTAACTCCTTTTTGAATATATTTAGTGAATTGGCCTCAACAACTTTCTGTGGTCGAGAATTCCACAGGTTCACCACTCTCTGGGTGAAGAAGTTTCTCCTCATCTCGGTCCTAAATAGCTTACCCCTTATCTTTCGACTGTGACCCCTGGTTCTGGACTTCCCCAACATTGGGAACATTCTTCCTGCATCTAACCTGTCTAAACCCATCAGAATTTTAAATGTTTCTATGAGGTCCCCTCTCATTCTTCTGAACTCCAGTTTCTACAGCCCAGTTGATCCAGTCTTTCTTGATAGGTCAGTCCCGGCATCCCGGGAATCAGTCTGGTGAACCTTCGCTGCACTCCCTCAATAGCAAGAATGTCCTTCCTCAAGTTAGGAGATCAAAACTGTACACAATACTCCAGGTGTGCCCTCACCAAGGCCCTGTACAACTGTAATAACACACCCTGCCCCTGTACTTAAATCCCCTCGCAATGAAGGCCAACATGCCATTTGCTTTCTTAACCGTCTGCTGTACTTGCATGCCAACCTTCAATGACTGATGTACCATGACACCCAGGTCTCGTTGCACCTCCCCTTTTCCTAATCTGTCACCATTCAGATAATAGTCTGTCTCTCTGTTTTTACCATCAAAGTGGATAACCTCACATTTATCCACATTATGGGCCCAAGTTTCCACATGATTTGCGCCTGATTTTTAGGAGCAACTGGTGGAGAACGGACTATCTTAGAAATCGCAATTCTCCACATTTTTTTATCTGCAGTTCTAGTCAGGTAGAACAGTTCTACTTTGGAACAGAATTTTTTCTTCAAAAGGGGGCATGTCCGGCCACTGATGCCTGATTTCAAAGTTTCCACAGTGAAAACGTACTCCAGACTAACTTAGAATGGAGCAAGTGAAGATTTTTGTAGAACTGAAAAAACCTGTTCTACACATTAAAAAATCAGGCGCAGGTTACAAATGAGGCGTCCGAACGAGGTGGGGGGGGGTGTGGGGGGGAAGGGAAGTCATTAAATTCTACAATAAATCTTTATTTATACTTCTACAAATATTATACAAATAAATCCAACCTGAATAAACATTTATAAGCAAAGAAAAGATTAAATAAACCATCTTCCTACCTGTGTGAAAGTGCTTCAGCAAGCCTCACAAGTTTGTTCGTTCATTCTCGACGGCAGGGGGGGAGGAGGAAGCTGTTCCCGACGGCGGGAGGGAGGGAGTGCGGGACCGCCCGCCCGACCGCAGCGGGGGGGGGGGGGGGGGGGAAAGAAGACATTCCCGACGGCGGGCGGGCCCGACCGCAGTGGGGGGAGGGAGGAAGACGTTGCTGACGGCGGGCGGGAAGGAGACCGTGAGAAGGCTGCAGGAAGCCTCAGTGATGATGTGCTGATGGCAATGTGCTTTTATTAAAAAATTTTCAAAAATTGAACAGCTACAAAGAACCACATAAATGGCCGAGTGCCAATGTTTCCTTCACACTGCGCGTGCACAAACGCTCCAACGCGCACGCGCAGGGTTGCCGGCAGGAAAAAAACTAATTTAAATAGTACCCGCCCCCTCCCACTTACAAAATCGGCGCGAGTGTAGGCTCCGCCCCCTGGGCGCCGCACCAAACAGACAAGGAGCTGCAGGGCTCTCCAGAATCGCGAGTTTTTTTTCCGGCGCCGTTTTAGGCGCATAAAACGGGCGCCCAGCTCGGAGGGGCGCCCGTTTTTTATCGTGTGGAAACTTGGGCCCTATATTTCATCTGCCATGCATTTGCCCACTCACCTAACCTATCCAAGTCACTCTGCAGCCTCATAGCATCCTCCTCGCAGCTCACACTGCCACCCAACTTAGTGTCATCCGCAAATTTGGAGATACTACATTTAATCCCCTCGTCTAAATCATTAATGTACAATGTAAACAGCTGGGGCCCCAGCACAGAACCTTGCGGTACCCCACTAGTCGCTGCCTGCCATTCTGAAAAGTACCCATTTACTCCTACTCTTTGCTTCCTGTCTGCCAACCAGTTCTCAATCCACGTCAGCACACTACCCCCAATCCCATGTGCTTTAACTTAGCACATTAATCTCTTGTGTGGGACCTTATCGAAAGCCTTCTGAAAGTCCAAATACACCACATCAACTGGTTCTCCCTTGTCCACTCTACTGGAAACATCCTCAAAAAATTCCAGAAGATTTGTCAAGCATGATTTCCCTTTCACAAATCCATGCTGACTTGGACCTATCATGTCACCTCTTTCCAAATGCGCTGCTATGACATCCTTAATGATTGATTCCATCATTTCACCCATGAACGATATCAGGCTGTCTGGTCTATAATTCCCTGTTTTCTCTCTCCCTCCTTTTTTAAAAAGTGGGGTTACATTGGCTACCCTCCACTCCATAGGAACTGATCCAGAGTCTATGGAATGTTGGAAAATGACTGTCAATGCATCCGCTATTTCCAAGGCTACCTCCTTAAGTACTCTGGGTTGCAGTCCATCAGGCCCTGGGGATTTATCGGCCTTCAATCCCATCAACTTCCCCAACACAATTTCCCGACTAATAAGGATTTCCCTCAGTTCCTCCTTCTTACTAGACCCTCTGACCCCTTTTATATCCAGAAGGTTGTTTGTGTCCTCCTTAGTGAATACCGAACCAAAGTATTTGTTCAATTGGTCTGCCATTTCTTTGTTCCCTGTTATGACTTCCGCTGATTCTGACTGCAGGGGACCTACGTTTGTCTTTACTAACCTTTTTCTCTTTACATATCTATAGAAGCTTTTGCAGTCCGTCTTAATGTTCCCTGCAAGCTTTCTCTCGTACTCTCTTTTCCCTGCCCTAATCAAACCCTTTGCCCTCCTCTGCTGAGTTCTAAATTTCTCCCAGTCCCTGGATTCGCTGCTATTTCTGGCCACTTCCTTGGCTTTAATACTATCCTTGATTTCCCTTGATAGCCACGGTTGAGCCACCTTCCCTTTTTTATTTTTACACCAGACAGGAATGTACAATTGTTGTAGTTCATCCATGCGGTCTCTAAATGTCTGCCATTGCCCATCCACTGTCAACCCCTTAAGTATCATTCGCCAATCTATCCTAGCCAATTCACGCCTCATACCTTCAAAGTTACCCTTCTTTAAGTTCTGGACCATGGTCTCTGCATTAACTGTTTCATTCTCCATCCTACTGTAGAATTCCAGCATATTATGGTCACTCTTCCCCAAAGGGCCTCGCACAACGAGATTGCTAATTAATCCCCTCTCATTACACAACACCCAGTCTAAGATGGCCTTCCCCCTAGTTGGTTCCTCGACATATTGGTCTCGAAAACCATCCTTTATGCACTCCAGGAAATCCTCCTCCACCGTATTGCTTCCAGTTTGGTTAGTCCAATTTATATGCATATTAAAGTCACCCATGATAACTGCTACACCTTTATTGCATGCACCACTAATTTCCTGTTTGATGCCCTTCCCAACATCACTATGACTGTTTGCAGGTCTGTACACAACTCCCACTAATGTTTTTTGCCCTTTGGTGTTCTGCAGCTCTACCCATATAGATTCCACATCATCCAAGCTAATGTCCTTCCTAACTATTGCATTAATCTCCTCTTTAACCAGCAATGCTACCCCACCTCCTTTTCCTTTTATTCTATTCTTCCTGAATGTTGAATACCCTTGGATGTTGAGTTCCCAGCCCTGATCATCCTGGAGCCACGTCTCTTTAATCCCAATCACATCATATCTGTTAACATCTATTTGCACAGTTAATTCATCCACCTTATTACGGATACTCCTTGCATTAAGACACAAAGCCTTCAGGCTTGTTTATTAACACCCTTTTTCCGTTTAGAATTATGATGTAGTGTGGCCCTTTTTGTTTCTTGCCTTTGTTTATTCGGCCTTCCACTATTGCTTTTTGCCTTTCTACTATCTGTTTCTGACTCCATATTACTTCGCCCTGTCTCGCTGTATAGGACAATAATCAGCATATTTACTTGGGGTGTATGTGTTTGCTTGCTTTTCTTCTTAGTAGAATTTACATACATTATTCAGTTATAGGCACAGATTCAAGTCAGACTTGATTTTGATTTCCTGTTGTTGCTTCCCAAATATATGCCCACCTTTCTCGCAACTTCATGTTTGAATCTCTGCACTCAAGTCTACGTGTCTGCCACAGTACTGAAACAGCCCTACCCAAGGTTACCAATGATATCCTCTGTGACTGGTGTATTATCCTTCCTCATCTTCCTTGACCTCTTTGCAGCCTTTGATATGTTCAACCATACCACCCTACTCCAACGCCTTACCTCCACTGTCTAGCTCAGTGGGATTGCCCTCACTTGTTCCACTTTTACCTCATATTTTACCGCGTATCCAGAGCATCTCCAGCAATGGCTTTCTTTCTGCATTCACTTCATTACCTCCAGAATTCCCCAAGGATCGGCCCCCTCCTCTTCAAGCTGCCATTTGATGATATCATCTGAAGGCACAATGTCAGGTTACACATATACGCTAATGACATCCAGCTCTAGCTCACCAGTACCCCTTTCGACTACTCCATTGCCTCTGTGTTGTCAGAATGCTTGTCTGACATCTGGAAGCAGATGCAATAGTCAATTCAAAAGAGAATTGGATAAATACTTAAAGGGAAAAATTTACAAAATAGTGTGGGATTAATTGGATAGCTCCACCAAAGAGCATGATGGGCCAAATGGCCTCTTGTGCCATATCATTCTATGATCTGGTCTTTGATGAGCTGCAGTTTCCTCCAGTTAAACACTGGGAAGACCAAAGCAATCATCTTCAGCTCGTGCCGTAAACTTACCACTAATTGCATCCCCCACCCCCACTGCTGTCTCAGATCGAACCAAACTGTTCGTAATCTCAGCATTCTATTTGACCCAAGGGTGAGCTTCCAATTCCATATCTTCTCTATCGCAAAGAGGGCCTACTTCCACCTTTAACATTGCCTGCCTCCACCATGCCTCAGCCCATTTGCAGCTGAGACCCTCATCCATGCATTTGGTAACTCCAGACGCAACAATTTCAATGCTCTCCTGGCTGGTCTCCTATCCTCTACAGAGATGGAAAGAGAAGCCATTTGTAAAGATGCCCTGGCTATGATTGGATAATTTCAGAGTAGAACCAAGTGAGGAAGATACAACTGAATAGGGAAGCAGAGAAGAGGGATTAGAGGAGGACGGAATGGTTAGCACGTCAAAAGCTGCAGAGAGTATGAGGAGTTACAATGCATCACACTCAGTCGCAGCGACTGCCATTTCTGACTTTGGTTAGGATGTTTGTTGTGATTAGGGCAGAAATCTAATTGCACAGGTTCAATGGATGATATTCGGTGCTGTTTTTGAGTTGTCAGCTTTTCTGGGGCTGTATCCGTTTTTTTAAAGTCAGCTTTTGCTGTTTTTTTAGGTTGGCATTTATGGTTTCATTCTGTTCTGACCACTTTATTAATTAATGCATTTTTGGGGGTTTTCTCATATGCTACATAGTGTGCATCATGAATGATGCATTTCAACAATGGAATTGTCTTCTTCAGAAGCAATGATCCACTCGATGCCACTCCTTCTAACAATGCAAATTCACAAACTGACCACTGATTAATTGTTGGCACACACGGGCTTTATTTTACAGAAATATACAAGAATTACATTCAATGATAATGATATTTGGACATAGACTAATAACATAATACATAAGAACATAAGAAATAGGAACAAGAGTAGGCCATACGGCCCCTCGAGCCTGCTCCGCCATTCAGTAAGATCTTGGCTGATCTGATCATGGACTCAGATCCACTTCCCTGCCCGCTCCCCATAACCCCTTATCCCCTAATTGTTTAAGAAACTGTCTATTTCTGTCTTAAATTTATTCAATGTCCCAGCTTCCACAGCTCTCTGAGGCAGCGAATTCCACAGATTTACAACCCTCTGAGAAAAGAAATTCCTCTTCATTTCAGTTTTAAAGCAAAGAGCAAGAGCAGGCCTTACGCCTGCTTTTATCAGGCATAAAAATTTCATGGGCATTGGCTGGGCAAATAGCCCAACTCTCTGCCTGCAGATGTCCTTTTCCCGGGGATGCAAATGATCTGTCATGAGAATTTCGCAAGTTCCGGGTTTTAGCGCATGTGCAGCGCACATGCATGGCCCCTACGGGCACGTGCGCACCTCATATGCGCCTGTTGGTGCCGCAAATTATGCCCTATATCACATATCAAAAGCACATAAATGCTACTGAATGTATTTTTGAAATTGGGTTTGTAAAGTTAGTTATCATTTTTTAAGTGGACCCAGTCTAATAAGCTACATAATGACTGAATGGTACGCACTTGGTTCCATACTTGTAGTGTTGAATATCTTAGAACCTTAGACTAAAATGATGTTAATATATGCATCCTAAGTTCAGCAATAAATTTTCACTTTTTTTACTTCTGTCCAGAAAACAATTGTATTAGTTATAACTAGTAAAGATTTATCCTCTTCCATTAACTATTCTCAGTAAATTTATTTCAAAAACCTTAGAGACATCCTGTGGAGGTAATGAGTGTCAGGTACATCAGAGCAGGGATTCAGCAGTCTTTATTTTTTTGAGGGGAAGAAGTGAAACGATGAAGCCAATCACTGTGTTCCTAAGTAGCACATAGAAAAGGTTTTATTTTACTCCCAATGATTTTTGCAAAATTACATTGAACCAAAATTATTCACTGTTCTGTCGTAAGGTTTGGCCAAAAGCAGTAAGGAAGGACCACACAACGCAAACCACAGTAACATACTGCACAGCTTATAGTGATTATAAAAATGTAGATATTTTAACAATGTTGCAGTAAACAGTCAATAATAATATGTATTGTAACCTTTGTAAATTCATTTGTTGTATTTTGTGCAGTATATATAGATTAAGTGAGGCAGAATAAAATATTTAGTTTGCCACATTTACATTGACATGTATACGTAAATTATCAAATAGATAATTTCTTGTGCTGGATGTCACCTGCCTGTGGATGGCAAATTGGTGCATTCTTATTAGTGATGATTATTCTTTAAAAGAACCAAAGAATTGCTAATGAATAATCATATCTTAGTACATGACAAATGATGCACCAAAGGATTCAAAATACAATTAAGTGATGTATGTCAATCAAAACAAACAAATTTGGCATGAAACATGCGCAAGACATGTGATCAGTCATTTGTAGAGTTGGAAGTGCTCGTGCGTTATGACCTTGTGCATCATTTGGTTTATTTTTCTATAAACGACCAATCTTTGTATATTCTATAAAACCACATTAGCTTTATTTTTCGAGCTAATTTGAAAGGAGGATACGCTTTTAAAAGTGTGTTTCTGCTCTACATAATCTTTCACTGCACTGCTGTAAGAACAAAATATCAACAAGGTCAATAGCAGAAATGAAAAGTGTAGTTTTAATATGTATCGGATAAGAGAAAAACTAACTAAGGTTAGGGCTACAAGTGCTCATTCAGTTCCTTGATACACTAGCTATTTAGGGGAAAATAGCTAGTGTAATTTGTAGAAACATGGGTAATTTTAATAGCCAGAAACAAGTGAGTTTGGGTCTGGTGGTAAATTAAAATGTTACAAATCTGATACAGGAACCCCACCATCTTTGATGGACCCCCGCCCCCCCCTCTGCCTCCGGATCACCACTGACCCTCCCAAATATGCTGAACCTACTCCCCTTCACGATCTCTACCACCAACAACCTCTAAACCAACCTGATCCTTGGCTGTGAACTTTTCTGGAGAATTCCCCGCCCGAAATGCAGCCTAGCCTGTCAATCTGGCTGGCTTCTGCGTGGGAATCAGTTTTAAAAAAATATATATATTTTTTTTTAAATATGCACGCCCCCAGCTTCCCCTTAAATGCATCTATGCTATTCGCCTCAACTACTCCATATTGTAACAAGTTCCACACTCTAGCCACTCTCTGGATAAAGAGGTTGCTCCTGAATTCCTTACTGAATTTATTATTGACTACCTTATTTAAGACTCCTCGTCTCGGATTCCCCCACAAGTGGAAACTTTCATGGAGATTTTATGACTTGAAATTTTAATTTATGCACAGGTGAGAGTCCTAATTTTACTAGCTGCCGATTTATAAAAGCTGCTGGTACAATCTTTACACCAATACAACCAGAACATCAACTTTCACAATGTATTTGTTACCATTTGAATAGAAATTTGCGTCTTGTTCCTTCCACCTGTTGGTTGACCTAGTTAAGACCTGGAAAAGTTGGGAGCATTTCAGTGCACTTTCCTAAAGGTAAATGAAGCAAGACTCCAGAACATTTATCCCAGCTTTTATCCTGCCTTTTAATCCAGCTGCCTTTCTTGGCATGGACCTTTCCACAGTTCCAGAATCAGCAAGTTCCCTGGACTATGCAAATATCTTTATCTGTACTTATCCTTATAACTCTCAAAGCAAGCTCCCTTTAAAGGTGTTAAGCAAAGGAGTGTTAACTGCTTTCAATGGAAGTGGCGTCAACATGTGCATGGGGGGAGGGGCAGGTGGGAGAATTTTTTTTAATCTTGAGGTTTTTAATGTTGTTCCCTAGGGAAGGATTTACTTGAAGGACGAAGTTCTGAAATGAATTTGGGGCTTTTAAATTATTATTCTTTTTAAAATAAAATATATGAAATGCCAAACAGTTTAGCCCTGATTTAACTTGCTTTAGATGGTTAATTCTGATCATTCGTTACAGTGGCATTTCATACTAAATTTGGATTTGAATACAAAAATTAACTATTAGCAATGGTGATAATAATGAATATAAAATCTGGCCACCAGTCAACAGATCACAAAGAATAGCTTCTACTTATTTTAAATAGATTTAACTGTTTAGGGTGCGTCATTCTTTCCAATGATCATTACCCTACAAATACAATTTTCAAATGTGTGACACATGTATCCATTTGTTGAAACTGTTAAGGTCATATTTACTACTCAAAAACCGGGAGCAGTTGAAGCGAATAGTATAGATGCATTTAAGGGGCGGTTAGATAAGCATATGAGGGCGAAGGGAATAGAGGGCTATGCTGATAGATTTAGATGAGGAAAGACAGGAGAAGGCTCGAGTGGAGCATAAACAACGACATGTACTGGTTGAGCCGAATGGCCTGTTTCTGTGTTGTATATCCTATGTAAAAGGGTTTTAGCAAAGTAAGTCTCTAAAAAAAAAAAAAATCTTACATGTTTTACAGCTGGATTCTACAACTTCGGTAAATTTAACCCATTAAAAACAGCTTAAAATAGACCCCCACAAGAATGTTGTTTACTACTTGACTATGTCCATTGTCCTGTGTTTAATTTAAGAACTAGTATTAAAAATACTTCGCATTTTTGAGGTTTCTGTACTTCAAGTTCAAAATTTTTTGTTTTCCTCTACATTGAAACACTTGACAGGAAATGAATTTGTACATTGGAGCAATTAAAAGAAAAAAAGATTGAAACTTGTAAGGCACACTGTAATATGCAAAAAAAACACCTTAACCATTACATTTTCTTAAGTGTTGGGTGGGAGGTCCAACGATAATACACAGAACTTAACATCTATCCATTTCAGTCTAAAGTTCAACTGTAAACAGTGTCATAAACCTCATTGTTGTATATGATGCATGTCACACTATTTTATTTAAAGAATATTTTCTCTAATTAAAATGTACAACATTTTTTCTCCTGAAAAAAAAATATAAATTTGAATAGACTTAGTGATGCTATACTGCTTTGAAAAAAACTAAATTGTATAGGTTTTCTTCCAAAAACTAGCCAGTTACATCATACTGCACTTAATTTTAGCACCAATGCAGTCTCTTTGAATTAACTATATGGAAGTAGCTTAATACAAATATTAAACGCTAAATCTATTTCAAAATGAGTTGGCCGACATGATTACCGAAATAAACAGACAAAGCCCGCGCAACTGTGCATGCATACTGCTTGCATTAAAATGGCACAGGCAGAATGTTACAGCTATTCACATATAAGAATAGACATCTGCTACTGCAGAGAATTGTGGAAGTATGTAGCTATCAGGGGAAAAATGCGCTGAAGTACTTCTTCCCTCAACCCCTCCCACCCCCACCAAAAAAATTCCCATTTTCTGGTTCCAACTGCCTTGTTTAGTAGTGTCTCCGGTATAATCCATTGTTTCAACGAACACTTCAAAGGGTCAAGGGAGCTTAATGCCATTCTAACAATACAGTTTAGTGGAATGTTGGAATCACATTATTACAGCTATGATTTTATATTGAACTGTTACTGTAGGCTGATATTTACTTGTAGTCAAATTTAGTAAGAAAATGGTGCATGTTTTGTACTTTTGTGCTCAGTTGTCACACTGAGGTTGGTATTCAGGCCCATATGTACTGTATGCATTTATGCATTGTACATATTGCACACAATCATCATTATTGTATGCTGGAAAACAGAAATGATCAGGGCAGTATTTTAGTAAAGACTTGTTATGTGATGAGGTAAGAGCACAATAGAAAGGTGAATCCTAAATTATATTAAGAAGGATCCAGTTTTATTAAGCTAGTTTGTAGCAGACAGAGGGCAAAATCCCAGAGAGAGGGATAGAAATATAAGAGATCAAAAAATGATGGATATCTTAAATAGATTTTTGAATTGAATCTTCACTATTAAAGACTGTGGCTAATAAAGTTCTGGATCCATTAGTTTTGGCTTAGAAATGTCATCATCATAGACAGTCCCTCGAAACGAGGATGACTTGCTTCCACGCTAAAAAGGGATGAATTCACAGGTGTTTCAATGAAGGACCTAATACTCCCGATCCCGAACTACATCTTGAAGGGTGGAAGATGCCTGTGCTGGACTTTTTTAACGTGTGGTGGCCGTTGCACACCAGCCACCACACGGACTTGACAGAGCTAGGTCTTGGTCCAGTGGCAAGGATTACCCAAGACGACTGGAGACCTGCTCTTCTGCACTGGCCTCGTGCGCACACATATCACAGTGTGGGCTGGCCCGTGCTGCCCCAGGGCCCACAGCTCTTCTGGCCCCGAACTCACGCCACTCCTGGGCCCCTGTCACATCGCTCTACAATCTCTCGCCACTCCTTCACCCCGACCTCACCGCTCCTGCTGTATCTGCCCACACTCCAATCACCGACCTGGATCTTGATGTCACTCTTAGCTGCCGTCGCCCTCCTGCACCAGCTCGCGCTGCTCCCTGAGGTAGTATGCCTCCACGTTGCTCCCGAGGCCACTTGCTGCTCCTTTTATGGCCCCGACCTGCCGCTGGTGTATAACACGTAAACATTATTAAATCCAATAATTATGAAAAAAACATTCAAGCAATTAAATGTCTGCAAAGGACTTGAACCAAACGGCATATATGTGAAATGAAAGAGAGGAACTAGATGAACTTCTCGTTAACCTTTCTGGGAATTCCCTAAATATAGTAGCTGTACTTGAGTACTGAAGGATAGTGAGTGCTATCAATATATAGAAGAGGACTGATGCATGAACTAAAACAGCATGCACCAGTTAGATCAAATTGGTAATGGAGAAAATGCTGAAGAGTATTATACATGTCACTAACAACTTTACTTGTATGCAGAGAATAGTTAATGGGGATTTTAATAGGTTTGTGTGTCTCACATCTGGTGGCAATCTTTTGAAGAGGTGAATATCTTCTGAATATAATCCACTTGGATTTTCAGAAAGCATCTAATGCATCTAAAGCATCTTTGAGATTTATAATGATTAAAGCTCACAGAACCAATAGAAAAATAATAAATTGGATTGAAAATGAAAGCAGACGGTGATGATAAATGCATGCAAATCTGTTGTATATGTTTTCCCATGTTGCCACCCCCTCTCGGGCATTATGTTTTGATGGCAGTAGATGGTGACTGCAGTACAAGGGCTAAGTTGCCTGGGTCAGGAGCAGGTTGTTTCTTTTGCTAATCTACAGCAAATTTTTTTGCTTAAAAAAACATTTCACATATTGAGCCCTCCAACACAATAACGCCTATATAATGGTTGATTGACCGAATTGAATTTTTATGTGTAGAAAACTATTTTATTGCTGGTCTGATTGCTTCTTATTGGCTGAAAAGAGGACACAAGCGGGGCCATGTTTGGAGTTGTTACCTAAAAATGCTTTAAATTTTCTCTCTAGTTTCTTCCAATTATATTTTTACAAATAGTTTTCCTAATTAAATTGTTTCTTTCTTCTTTCTGCACTGTCCTTCAATTCTAAGTTTAGAAAAAATTCCTTTTTTTGGAGGAGAGGAAAATTATGCTTGAACTGAAATCCGTGATGTAAAATACAAATAATTTAGGCTCTGTCTCAAAATTTTTGTTTTCATCATTTTACTAAATGCAGTTTTTAACGTTTTCTTTGGCACATGCTACTTTAAAGGACTGATCAGTGATGTACAAGCTGATACTGTATTTCAGGCTTTCTTCCAAACTAGCAGTATCACTTACTGAAAGCCTCTTGCTTTTATTAAACAGACAACATGGCACCATGTTTGATAAATAAGGCTTTGCATTCAAAAATGTTCCAGAACAATGTACAGTAAATCACATTGTTCAGGGTGCCTTGTGCCCACCCTGTTAGAGACTAATACCGGTTTCTTTTCCAACTAGTAGCCAAGGCAACCCAAGTAGCCCAATATTTACAGTAACAAACATAATTAATACAACTGGTGAAAAATAACTTCATGTCTATATAGATTTCTGTATTTTTCTGTTCTTTTTCCCCATCCAACCTACCATGTGCTATTGTCCTGTGGCAGTTGACCTGTGCTGATGCTTCTCCATAATCACTGTATTTCAGATGGGTTAAATTTCCCTCCATCATTCTGTCTCCTTTTTTGGCGAAGGGCTCCATATCTGCTAGGCGTATCCCTTATATAGCCCAGTTCAGATTAGAAACTTACAGCAGAGGAGTCGCAAGCTCAAGCTCAAGTTTGCATCCAAATGTTTCACCCCACAGTGCGTTGGCTTGTTAATGTAGTGCTACTAATTTGCTGATGAAATACTATAATTTACAGCAAAGGTAAACTGGAAAGGAAAAGACGTGAAATATTTTATACTGAACATACAGTTTTACTTATTTTAATTTTAGCTATGAGGAAAGATTGGATAGGCTGGGGTTGTTTTCTTTGGAACAGAGGAGGCTGAGGGGAGACCTAATTGAGGTGCATAAAATTGAGGGGTCTAGTTAGAGTGGATAGGAAGGACCTATTTCCTTTAGCAGAGGGGTCAACAACCAGGGCATAGATTTAAAGTAATTGGAAGGAGGCTTAACGGGGATTTGAGGGGAAATTTTTCACCCAGGGCGTGGTGGGGGTCTGGAACTCACTGCCTGAAAGGGGTGGTAGAGGCCGAAACCCTCACCACATTTCAAAAGTACTTGGATATGCACTTGAAGTGCCGTTACCTACAAGGCTACGGATCAAGAGCTGGAAAATGGGATTAGGCTGGATAGCTCTTTGTCAGCCGGCACGGACATGATGGGCCGAATGGCCTCCTTCCGTGCTATAAATTTCTATGATTCTATGAAGTACGTTACAACTGTTTACGAATCTTCTGCTCTGTCATTCCCTTTAATATATTAGAATGTACGCTCTACTTAATAATAGATTGAATTGTATAAGCAAACACATTTTTCTTCATTGACCCACTAGATTTCGGTATTATTTAATAAATGAAAAGTCAACCACAGTGATTTATGCTTTAACCTGCAAACCACTCTCCACCATGCAATGAAATCAGTTTGATTACCAGAATTAGAAATGTTCCCTTAGCACGATTAAGTGCTGTATTAGTGCTAATACTTGAATTTATATAGTGATTTATGATGTTGAAACAACATATATTTATAGTGCCTTTCACATAACAAAACGCCCCAAGGTGTTTTGTAGGATGATGCGGTGGACATCAGCCAGAAGTAGGACAGACAAATTAGAAGGTGACCAGACACAGTCAAAGAGGGGAGTTTAGAGGAGACTGTTGAAGAGTGGGAGAGAGGTAGGAAGGGAAAACAGTTTAGGAATTCCAGAGCTCAAGGCATGATGGAGCGGAGGTTGAAATTAAGATCGAGAATTGGGCAGTTGGCTAGCAACGTGGAGGTTGTGAAGGACAGAAGTTTGTGACGACTCATCCTGTGAGGACTTGAGGATTACCTTGCTTTTTCCAAAAGACTTGGAAATAAAATGGAGATTATATTGTCAAAGCTTTATTTTACACAAGTCTGGCATTTATTTAAATCTATTAACAGTCAACACCTATGAACAGAATGTGAACAGAAGTACCTGTGAACATGGGTTTTTCTGATGTTTACAAAAGAATATCAAGAGATTGGTTATAAGAGAATGGCTTGATGCTTATTGCTGTTAAATTCAGTTAACAATCTCTGTCCCAAATCATTTTTGAGGGTGAAAGAGGATTGTTTTAATATATAACAACTTGGAAGCTGAATAAACAAACTTTTGAGCATTTTATAAGGTTGTTTGTTTTTTATGGAAATTATTTTTTTTATTAAAGGCTGTCTAAGTCAGCAAACTCACTAATCCTGCACTAAGTATTATGCTTCTGCACTTCTGCTGATAAGTCAGTATCCCTGGTAATAGTACTTGGCATAACTCCTTGTTCTTATAAAACCTCCAGCTCACTGTGAGCAATGATATGGGAGATCTGCTAGTGTATTTTTTTAATGATGTGACACACTTTCGAGCTCTTTGGTATAGTAGTACAATATTACATGTTTTATTAGTGTGAAAAATATAAAATATTTTCTAAACCTAGAGTATTGGTCAACAGATTTATAGAATATATAAAGTTCTGCATCTTTATGGCACATTTAGCTGTAAAATGTGGCTTTTATTCACTACACTATACCAACTACATGTTGCAAGAGGAGGCTGAATTCCCAGCATAAATTTTTCCATATCTGCACATAAACAAGGTTCATATGAAACTGAGGGTTAGAAATATCTAAATTTGGATGCTGTTAACCTTGTTGAACTATACTGCAGATTTGAATAATACTCTGATTTCATCTATTATCATATCGTCTGACATTAGAAAAATGTTTTTCACTCGGATTGAAGTGTCGGCATTCCAGTGTGAGCCAAATAAATGCAAGCAGATAAGTATTTTATTTTCCTTCAAGCCTAACAGAAGGAAAGGGCCATGTGTGATAGTTTCTTAAAGTGGAAAGGGAGGAAAGAAACATAGGGCCTGAATTTGTGGTCGGAGGCATACCTCCGGAGTACATCTCCGGCCCGAATAAAAATGCAAACCTACCTGCTGGCACCCGGGCTTCAGAGATTTCAGGCCCTGCGTAAAGGCCCACGGATCCCAGAGACGCAGGTGGTCTGGAAGCGTCTGTGAGATCACATGGGCCTGGTCCTCCAATCAGAAAGAAGGATTCCATTGCTGTCATTGCTGAATGGAATCCCCTAATGACCAGCAATGGAATCCTCAAATAATTGAAGAATTTACACAATTCTAATAAAAATAATTGTACCCATTTTCACATTTAATTAAAAGTCCCTTTAATGAAAATTACAATTAAAATGTATTTTTTTGGAAAATAATTTTAAATATTTTAATCTGGATCAAAATTGACATACTAATTTTAAATGTTTGTGGATGATTTACGTTTAAATTTTTCAGTTAACATTTATATTAACCCTTATGCTGGTAAAATCAGACCCTATGTCGACTTTTACCAGGCATAAGTGTTTTGTGGGCATTTGCAGGGTAGTAGTTGGGCAAATATCCCAACTCTGAGCCAGCAAAAGTGATTTATTTTTTGGAGAACCTTGACAGATCACAAGTTGCGGATTTAAAATTAACAATTGAACTAGCATCAATTGTCGTTTGCGGAAGAGAGTTCCAAACTTCTACCACCCTTTGTGTGTCGAAGTGTTTCTTAGAATGGGTGGGTAGGATCTAAAACAACACATTCATGTGAGTGGTGCTGTGATGATTTGATCTAACCAGATTCTTTCTCAATTATGCTATTTTACGTTGTTTTGAATCTGAAGATGTTCAAATTTTGTCTAGATGGAGCCATGTGTAGTTCCAAATATAGACTGGTCAGAGTTCTGGGATTCCTCCAACCAAGACTCTGCCAAATTTGAATGTAGCTTGTCAAACAATGAAGTTTGAGATAAAGGAAGACTCAAAGAAAAGGATGAACCATCCGTGGCTAACTAAGGAAGTAAACGATGGTATGAAAACAAAGTCATACAATGTTGCAAAAAATAGTGGAAGGTCAGAGAAGTGGGAAATTTTTAGAAATCAGCAAAGAACAATTAAAAAAATAATGAAGAGAGAGAAGATAATTTGAGAGTAAACTAGCAAGAAATATAAAAACAGACTAAGAGCTTCTACAGGTACATAATAAGGAAGAGAGTAGCTAAAGTAAATGTTGGTCCCTTAGAGGATGAGACTGGGGAATTAATAATGGGAAACCGGGAAATGGCAGAGACTTTGAACAAATATTTTGCATCGGTCTCCATGGTAGAAGACACTTAAAGCATCAAAATTGATAATCAAGAGGCTATTAGAAGTGAGGAGCTTAAAACAATCACTATCACTAGAAAAAAATACTAGGCAAGCGAATGGGACTAAAGGTGGACAAGTCCTCTGGACCTGATGGGCCTTCTTCTTAAAGTCTTAAAAGAAGTGGCTGCAGAGATAATGGACGCATTGGTTGTAATCTACCAAAATTCCCTAGATTCTGGAGAGGTCCCAGCGGATTGGAAAATCGCAAATGTAACGCCCCTTTTTAAGAAAGGAGGGAGTCAGAAAGCAGGAAACTATAGACCAGTTTACCTAACATCTGTCATTGGGAAAATGCTGGAGTCCATTACTAAGGAGTCCATTACTAAGGAAGTGGTAGCAGGGCATTTAGAAAAGCATAATAAAGTCAAGCAGAGTCAGCATAGTTTTATGAATGTTTGACAAATTTGCTGGAGTTCTTTGAGGATGTAATGAGCAGGGTGGATAAAGGAGAACCAGTAGATGTCGTGTCTTTGGATTTCCAGAAGACATTCAATAAGGTGCCACATAAAAAATTACTGCACAAGATAAGAGCTCACGGGGTTGGGAGTAATATATTAGCATGGATAGAGGATTGGCTAACAAACAGAAAACAGAGAGTTGGATAAATGGGTCATTTTCAGGTTGGCAAATTGTAACTAGTGGGATGCCACAGGGATCGGTGCTGGGGTCTCAACTAGTTACAATCTATATTAATGACTTGGATGAAGGGACTGAGTGTAATGTAGCCAAATGTGCTGATGATACAAAGATAGGTGGGAAAGCAAATTGTGTGGAGGACGCAAAGAATCTGCAAAGGGGTATAGATAGGCTAAGTGAGTGGGCAAAAATTTAGCAGATGGACTATAATGTGGGAAAATGTGAGGTTATCCACTTTGGTAGGAAAAATTTAAAAAGCAAGTTATTATTTAAATGGAAGAGATTAAAAAATGCTGAGGCATAGAGGGATCTGGGGGTCCTTGTACATGAAACACAAAAAGTTAGTATGCAGGTACAGCAAGTAATTAGGAAGGCAAACGGAATGTTGGTCTTTAATGCAAGGGGGATGGAGTATAAAAGGAGGGAAGTCCTGCTACAACTGGATAGGGCATTGGTGAGACCACACCTGGAGTACTGCGTACAGTTTTGGTCTCCTCATTTAAGGAGGGATATACTTGCATTGGAGGTAGTTCAGAGAAGGTTCACAAGGTTGATTCCTGAGATGAAGGAGTTGTCTTATGAAGAAAGGTTGAGCAGGCAGGACCTATATTCATTGGAGTTGAGAAGAATGAGAGGGGTTTTATTGAAACATATAAGATTCTGAGGGGGCTTGACAGGATAGGTGCAGGAAGGATGTTTCTCCTCGTAGAGAATCTAGAACTAAGGGGCATCGTTTCAGAATAAGTGGTCGCCCATTTAAAATGGAAATGAGGAGGAATTTCTTCTCTGAGGGTTGTGAATCTTTGGAATTCTCAAGCCGAGAGAGCTGTGGAGGCTGGGTCATTGAATATATTTAAAGTGGAGATAGATTTTTGAATGATAAGGGAGTCAGGAACTATGGGGAGCAGGCAGAGAAGTGGAGTTGAGGCCACGATCAGATCAGCCATGATCGTATTGAATGGCGGAGCATGCTCGAGGGGCCAAATGGTTTACTCCTGCTCCTATTTCTTATGTTCTTATGAACAGCAGAAGAAGTGTCCTGCAGGCAGACTAACTAACACTTACTTCTTCACGATCAGTCAGGTAGGTGTCCTGGCTGATGCAATTAACCATGATATACAGGCGTTGATTGGGAACCATTACTTTGATCATCTGAGAAGTGTATGGCTGCAATGAGGACATGCTGGGTTCAGGAATCTTAATGAAACTTAGGGGAAAAAAACTATTATTCCTTGGCAACAATAGTGTTTTGCACTGCAAAAGCATTCAACTTGTACCTCATGCAATCAGTGCAGACATGAGTTAGCTTGGGTTAGGTGCTGTATTGCTCCATAAATATAATTGGAAATCTCGAGTGAACATGGCACGTAGATATGCTCAAGGAGAGAAGGAAACATTAACTATGACATTTGTTTGGGAGTGTTTTCATCCACATGTATTGTAACATTTAAGACTGATAATTAAGTAATTTTGAGATATATTTGGAGAAAGAGTTTAAGCAGTTACCGACTAGATTGAATAACAAGATTTCAAGTGTGGTAATCTCTGGATGGCGTTTGATGGCGCGTGCTGACAGTTGATGGGGAGGATGGTTAGATAGGTCAGTGTATGGCTGTAGGGCTGGTGCAGGAGGAAAGGGGTACTGATATGAGATCTGGAACAAATGAAGCTTTCATCTGAATCAGAATGAGGTGAATCTAGCAGAGGGTAGGATTCAAACTAATCTGACAGGGGTGGAGAAAGGTTTGGCATTGGACTGCTGAAGTAGAGCAGGATTCATAACTCTGTTGGAGTCAAAGAAAATCTAGTTGAAACAAATAGTGAGAAAGTATTACCGGAGAAGAAATGAAAAGAAAGAAGCGTTGAGGTTGAGAGAGATGAAACCACGGTCAAATAAGAGGCAAAGCATATCAAAAAATTAAATGAATAAACCAGGAAAAAATTCCAAAACATTGGAGCTCGGGTTGTGTGTTAAGTACATGATTGCGCAAAAATTCAAAACAAAATTGGAGAGGTGGAAGGGACTAACAGCTATGGAGAGGTATGAAATAGTAGTAATACCAGAGATGTGACTGGAGCTGGGACAGAACTGGGAGCTTAATATTATGGCTTATGACTTTCTTTAGAAATGATGGCAAGTGAAGGAATTCATCACAGTGCCAGAAGAGCAGGCATAGAAATGTTGGGCCAAATGTTTTCCTTTTGTGTGATAAACCTTTAATCGTTATTTTTAAGAAAGAAATCATTGATTGTCCATTACAAATACAACATTTATTGCTACAATTTAAGAACTATGAGCTACAAGTGATGATCATTACTGAAATATATTGTACACAACCGATTGCATGTACCTAGCAAAGATTGGCAGTACTTCCAGTGATGGTGAAGTAATAGTGGATATTCACAGCTTGTTGACCTCAGTACCCATGTCTGAACACCGACTTGAACAACTCGTGCAGGAGACCGTTAAGGACAAAGATATGCAGTTTCTCCGAGAGACTCTATGAAATGGATGCCTAGTTGTTCAAGGAAGTTGCTGATTGTTGAAATTAGAGATGGGCTCTCAGTGATCAAAGGTCTAGTTTTCAGAGACCGCATAATTGCAATTCCTCACAGCTGAACAAAAGAAACTTAATAGAATATTAACCTGGAGCATCTGATTACTATGAAATGAAAACATGAGAATTTTTACTTACTGTTGTGTTGGGGGGGGTGGGGGGAGGAAGGAGGTGGGGAGTGGGAGGGGTGTTCGAGTATTGTGCGGGAAACACGGAGGTATGGGTCTCACAGCGTGCGTCTTTCGTCATTGACAGGTTCTCCGCCCAGAAGTCAGTCTGATTGATGGGCTTAGCTTCCAGTCGGGCGGGGAGCACTCCGCTGGAGGCCACAGGGTGAGGTAGGTTTGATCCCCGACCCCGGGGGGCAGGGAGGAGTGGTCTAATCCAGGGAGTGGGCAATCCGTTTCCTGATTCCGGGAGCGGGGAGGAGGAGGTCCAATCCTTGATCCGGGGGTAGGTCCGATCCCTGACCTGGGTTGGGGTGGGGGGGAAAGAAAGCTGGGTCCGATCCCTGACCGTGGGATGGGGCGGGGGGGGGGGGTCTGATCCCTGACAGGGAGGGTGGGGGAGTCCGGTAGGAAACACTCCTGTTCCTCCTGGCCCACAAGGAGTTCTCCCTGAGGCTCTCCTCACCTCGCTGCTGTGTTTCTTGAGGCCCAGGAAACCTGTCTGGCCATAGTAAAACCCGGACAACAGGTTAAATCTAAGGCTTCCAGCCGACTTAACATATCTAAAATGCCAACCCATCTTCTGGAGGTGGGTGGAGCTGGCTTTCCGACACGCCTCAATTTCTGGCCATTTAAAACCCACCCGAACCAACCCCCACCCCCTCATCCATGCTAAAATTCCTCCCATAGAGTCTGTGATTTTATTTGTTAGTCTTGACCGAACCAAATATAAGCATTCTGGTGATGGATTGTGCTTCATATTTAATTTGCAGCATACAGGCATGGAACTCGACCTGCATTCAGTTACCACAAGATCATGATAGAAGGTTGATTCGGTCGTATTCTAATTAACCAAATATCTACCCTTTGAGAAATGCCAGCAATAAAATTCATTAAAGCAATTAAATCACTATTCCCTAGAAATATATATCAAAACAGATCTTCAGTGATAATGAGCCTTGTTATGATACCATACAATTCCATTAGTTTATGGATGATTGCACAATGTTCAATTCCCATTCGCAAATCGTCAGAAAATTGAGCTGTCCGTGCACACATGCAGCAAGACCTGGACGACATTCAGACTTGGGCTGATAAGTATCAAGTAACATTTGCGCCACACAAGTGCCAGGCAATGACAATCTCCAACAAGCGAGAGTATAAACACCAGCCCTTGATATTCAATGGCATTACCATCAATGAATCCCCCACCATCAACATCTTGGGGGTCACCATTGACCGGAAACTTAACTGGACCAGCACATAAATACCATGGCAACAAGAGCAGGTCAGAGGCTAGATATTTTGCGGCGAGTGTCTTACCTCCTGACTCCCCAAAGCCTTTCCACCATCTACAAGGTACAAGTCAGGAGTGTGATGGAATACTTTCCACTTATCTGGATGAGTGCAGCTCCAACAACACAAGAAGCTCGACACCATTCAGGACAAAGCAGCCTGCTTGATTGGCACCCCATCCACCACCTTCAACATTCACGCACTCCAAGATGCACTGAAGCAACTCACCAAGTCTTCTTAGGCAGGACCTCCCAAACCCGCGACCTCTGCCACCTAGAAGGACAAGGGCAGCGGAAGCACCATCACCTGCAAGTTCCCCTCCAAGTTACACACCATCCTGGCTTGGAAATATATCACTGTTCCTTCATCGTCACTAGGTCAATATCCTAGAATCCCTCCCGAACAGCACTGTGGGAGTTCCTTCATCACAAGGACTGCAGCAGTTCAAGAAGACGACTCATCACCACCTTCTCAAGGGCAATTAGAGATGGGCAATAAATGCTGGCCTTGCTAGCGACATCCATATCCCGTGAACGAATGAAAAAAAAATCATTATGAAGACGAATGACCAGAGTTAAGATCTGTGCATAAGTTAACCATGTATAGAGCATAGCTTTGGACAATGATCATCATCATCGGCAATCCCTCGGAATCGAGGAAGACTTGCTTCCATTCTTAGAATGAGTCCTTAGGTGACTGAACAGTCCAATACGAGAGCCACAGTCCCTGCCACAGGTGGGACAGACAGTCGTTGAGGGTAAGGGAGGGTGAGACAGGTTTGCCGAACGTTCTTTCCGCTGCCTGTGCTTGATTTCTGCATGCTCTCGGCGATGAGACTCGAGGTGCTCAGCGCTCTCCCGGATGCACATCCTCCACTTAGGATGGACTTTGGTCAGGGACTCCCAGGTGTCGGTGGGGATGTTGCACTTTATCAGAGAGGCTTTGAGGATGTCCTTGTAACGTTTCCTCTGTCCACCTTTGGCTCGTTTGCCATGAAGGAGTTCCGAGTAGAGTGCTTGCTTTTGGAGTCTCGTGTCTGGCATGCGGGCAATGTGGCCTGCCCAGCGGAGCTGATCAAGTGTGGTCAGTGCTTCAATGCTGGGGATGTTGGCCTGGTCGAGGACGCTAATGTTGGTGCATCTGTCCTCCCAGGGGATTGATAGGATCTTGCGGAGGCGTCGTTGGTGGCATTTCTCCAGTGACTTGAGGTGTCTACTGTACATGGTCCATGTCTCTGAACCGTACAGGAAGGCAGGTATTACTACAGCCCTGCAGACCATGAGCTTGGAAAATGAACCAGTGTGGCAGCAGTGTCATGTAGTCTCTATTTTGTATTATTACGTGAATATAAGTTGTTCCAATTTGAACTAAGCAACACCGATCATACCTATTGTGTTGTGAATTTCGCCTCACTATAGAACAAAGCAGCTTATGATTTGCACCAAATGACGCCTCATCCAGTGTTAACTCAGTCTGCATTTGGAGAGGTTGAAGAAATATAATTGTAAAAGCCATTTGGATCCGGTCCAGATCACGGGCCAGTTTCATTATTACACTTCTTGGCCCCAATACAATACAAGTAGATACAGGAGAAACTGGGGCTCTCTTCCTTAGAATAAAGAAGCTTGGGGCGATCTAATAGAAGTATTCAACATTAGGAGAGGGTTTAGTAATGTCAGGGAAACTATTTTCACTGGTTGGTGAGTTGGTAACTGGATAGCATATATTTATTTACAAGAAGGAAGGGAATGGTTAGAGGATTTTTTTTTAAGGTTGTTAGAATATCGAAACCCCTACCCCAAACAATGATGATTACTTTAAAGAGAATTAGATTAATATTTGAAAAAGAAAAAATTTAAAAGATGCTTGTAAATAACTGCGGAATGGCACGAAGTAACTAGCTCTTTCAAAACTAGCAAAGGTGCAATGGACAGAATGACTGGCTTATGTGCTGTACAATGCTATGATTCTATAATTCTAATAGAAACAAAGAAAATAGGTGCAGGAGCAGGCCATTCGAGCCTGCACCACCATTCAATAAGATCATGGCTGATCATTCACCTCAGTACCCCTTTCCTGCTTTCTCTCCATGACCCCTTGATCCCTTTAGCCATAAGCGCCATATCAAACTCCCTCTTGAATATATCTAACAAACTGGCATCAACAACTCTCTGCGGTAGAGAATTCCACAGTTTCACAACTCTGAGTGAAGAAGTTCCTCCTCATCTCGGTCCTAAATGGCTTACCCATTATCCTTAGACTGTGACCCCTGGTTCTGGACTTCACCAACATCGGGAACATTCTTCCTGCATCTAACCTGTCCAGTTCCATCAGAATTTTATGTTTCTATGAGATCCCCTCTCATTCTTCTCAACTCCAGTGAATAAAGGCCCAGTCGATCCAGTCTCTCCTCATATGTCAGTCCTGCCATCCCGGGAATCATTCTGGTGAACCTTCGCTGCACTCCTTCAACAACAAGAACGTCCTTCCTCAGATTAGGAGACCAAAACTGAGCACACTATTCCAGGTGAGGCCTCACCAAGGCCCTGTACAACTGCAGTAAGACCTCCCTGCTCCTATACTCAAATCCTCTCGCTACCAGCATGCCATTTGCCGCCTTCACCGCCTGCTGTACCTGCATGCCAACTTTCAATGACTAATGTACCATGACACCAGGTCTCGTTGCACCTCTCCTTTTCCTAATCTGCCGCCATTCAGATAATATTCTGCCTTCACGTTTTTGCCACCAAAGTGGATAACCTCACATTTATCCACATTATACTGCATCTGCCGTGAATTTGCCCACTCACCTAACCTGTCCAAGTCCCCTTGCAGCCTCTTAGCATCCTCCTCACAGCTCACACTGCCACCCAGCTTAATGTCATCTGCAAACTTGGAGATATTACATTCAATTCCTTCGTCTAAATCATTAATGTATATTGTAAATAGCTGAGGTCCTAGCACTGAACCTTGCAGCACCCCACTAGTCACTGCCTGCCATTCTGAAAAGGACCCGTTTATCCCAACTCTCTGCTTCCTGTCTGCCAACCAGTTCTCTATCCACGTCAATATATTACCCCCAATACCATGTGCTTTGATTTTGCACATCAATCTCTTGTGTGGCACCTTGTCAAAAGCTTTTTGCAAGTCCAAATGCACCACACCCACTGGTTCTCCCTTGTCCACTCTACTAGTTACATCCTCAAAAAATTATAGAAGATTTCCCTTTCATAAATCCATGCTGACTTGGACCGATCCTGTCACTGCTTTCCAAATGCGCTGCTATTTCATCTTTAATAATTGATTCCAACATTTTCCCCACTACCGATGTCAGGCTAACTGGTCTATAATTCCCCGTTTTCTCTCTCCCTCCTTTTCTAAAAAGTGGTGTGACATTAGTTACCCTCCAATCCATACGAACGGATCCAGAGTCGATAGATTGTTGGAAAATGATCATCAATGCATCCATTATTTCTAGGGCCACTTCCTTAAGTACTCTGAGGTACAGACTATCAGGCCCTGGGGATTTATCGGCCTTCAATCCTATCAATTCTGACTAATAAGGATTTCCTTCAGTTCTTCCTTCTCGCTAGATCCTCTGTCTCCTAGTATTTCCAGAAGGTTATTTGTGTCTTCCTTCATGAAGAAAGAACCAAAGTATTTGTTCAATTGGTCTGCCATTTCTCTGTTCCCCATTATAAACTCACCTGATTCTGATTGCAAGGGACCTACGTTTGTCTTCACTAATCTCTTTCACTTCACATATCTATAGAAGCTTTTGCAGTCAGTTTTTAATGTTCCCAGCAAGCTTCCTCTCATATTCTATTTTCCACTTCCTAATTAAATACTTTAACCTCCTCTGATGGATTCTAAATTTCTCCCAGTCATTAGGTTTGCTGCTTTTTCTGGCCAATTTATATGCCTCTTCCTTGGATTTAACACTATCCCTAATTTCCCTTGTTAGCCACGGTTGAGCCACCTTCCCCGTTTTATTTTTACTCCAGACAGGGATGTACAATTGTTGAAGTTTATCCATGTGATCTTTAAATGTCTGCCATTGCATTTCCACCGTCAACCCTTTAAGTATCATTTGCCAGTCTATTCTAGCCAATTCACATCTCATACAATCGAAGTTACCTTTCCTTAAGTTCAGGACCCTAGTCTCTGAATTAACTGTGTCACTCTCCACCTTAATAAAGAATTCTACCATATTATGGTCACTCTTCCCCAAGGGGCCTCGCAGAACAAGATTTTGCTAATTAGTCCTTTCTCATTACACTTCACCCAGTCTAGGATGGCCAGCCCTCTAGTTGGTTCCTCGACATATTGGTCTAGAAAACCATATACACTCCAGGAAATTCTCCTCCACCGTATTGCTACCAGTTTGGTTAGCCCAATCTATATGTAGCTTAAAGTCGCCCATGATAACTGCTGTGCCTTTATTGCACGCATCCCTAATTTCTTGTTTGATGCTGTCCCCAATCTCACTACTACTGTTTGGTCTGCACACAACTCCCACTATCGTTTTCTGCTCTTTGGTATTCCGTAACTCTGCCCATACAGATTCCACATCATCCAAGCTAATGTCCTTCCTTACTATTGCATTAATTTCCTCTTTAACCAGCAACGCTACCCTACCTCCTTTTCCTTTCTGTCGATCCTTCCTGGATGTTGAGTTCCCAGCCTTGGTCACCCTGGAGCCATGTCTCCGTAATCCCAATTATATCATATTCGTTAATAGCTGTCTGAGCAGTTAATTCGTCCACCTTATTATGAATACTCCTCGCATTGAGGCACAGAGCCTTCATGCTTGTCTTTTTAATACATTGTGTCCCTTTAGAATTTTGATGTAATGTGGCCCTTTTTGATTTTTGCCTTGGGTTTCTCTGCCCTCAACTTTTACTTTTCTTCTTTCCATCTTTTGCTTCTGCCCCCATTTTACTTCCCTCTGTCTCCCTGCATAGATTCCCATCCCATCATTTTGCAAATGTAAATACAAAATATCTTCTAAAGATTGCAATTGTTGAAGAGCTGCTAAATTCTAGCCGCTAAAAATAAAAAACGAGCTGCAACTTGGAAAAGTAACAACCTATAGTAAGATGTTTTCACAATGTTGTTCAGTGTAACACAAAAAGTAAATTGATGCTTTTTGCAAATGCCAGTAGAACCACAGGCCTGAATAGTGCATACCTTCAGTTTAGGCCTGATGTTTCCAGTGGCCTAAAATAATCACTGATGTAAAGGAAGTGGCTGTGGCTGATTAACGTGTTGGGTTTCTTCCTCTTTCTCAGCATCTGCTGTGATGATATGGAGCTTGCTGTGTGGGGCAAAGAATTTAGCAGACAGCCTATGGGAAAGCTATGAAAAAAGAACATTAAGATAGAAACCTGCCACAATCGAAGTGGAGATAAGATAGCCACAGTAGAAGTGCGCCATCAGCTGTTGTATCTCGGTGGAAGTTTGGATGTGATGGTGGCTCGACCTGATTTTCATATTCACCAAACAATGTGAATATCGATGGGATAATGAGCTGAATCCAATCAAGAAACTATGTTTTGCAAGGTTTTGTTTCCACTACAGGTGTAAACTGCTTGAAGACTAATGCAAACAATATTGAGCTAGTTTGAATATTATGATTGGGTTGCAGCTTTTTATATCCTGTTAGCCTTTTAACCAAATTAGAATAATCATTCATGAGGCCAACAATTGCCCAACTCATTTTATTGGGCTCAAAATTGGCCAGGAGTTGCTGCGTTTTTTTGAGCAACTTGATTTATCTGGAGTATCTTAAAAATCCACATTTTGCATATTCAATTTGCGGCAGTGTAAGTGAGTTAGTTAGGATTTTTTTAGTTTAGTTTTATTTTTTTCAAAAGGGGGCATTACCAGCAACCTCGGCCCATTTTGGCCACTTTGGACAGCTAATAATTACTCCAAACTAACTTAGGCCAGCGTATGTGGCCGCTTGTGAAAACCCTTGCGGAGAGTTAAGAAATCAGCGCAGGTAACATAGAAACATAGAAACATAGAAAATAGGTGCAGGAGTAGGCCATTCGGCCCTTCTAGCCTGCACCGCCATTCAATGAGTTCATAGCTGAACATGCAACTTCAGTACCCCATTCTTGCTTTCTCGCCATACCCCTTGATCCCCCTGGTAGTAAGGACTTCATCTAACTCCTTTTTGAATATATTTAGTGAATTGGCCTCAACAACTTTCTGTGGTAGAGAATTCCACAGGTTCACCACTCTCTGGGTGAAGAAGTTTCTCCTCATCTCGGTCCTAAATGGCTTACCTCTTATCCTTAGACTGTGACCCCTGGTTCTGGACTTCCCCAACATTGGGAACATTCTTGTACAGGTAGGTACATCGGAGGCCAGCAGAACTTAATATCTTGTCTAAAGAATGTGAATAGGATCAAACAGCTATACAGGTCACCATATGACAAACTTCGCAAAGTTAACTTACTATACAACAGAAGCATTCATGGAAGTTTAAACTACAAAAATAAAAGAAGTAAAAGATAGTTGGATTAATTTACCCTGATCTCTCAACTAATTTAAACAACTATTTGTTTGCAATGATTATACGCGACCAAAATTGAGCCCATATTATCTAAATAAAGTCTACTTCAATAAGTAAGATATTCTCAGTGTTCCTCCGTCACTTATGTTCTTCTTTCACAATATTCTTTCACAATGGCACTAGGTGAATAGGCTTGACAATTGGGCACCACTATTCATGAGACAAAACATATTTACATAATTTTTTCAAAATATCCAAATAAAAAATAGAAATAAGTACCTCCTGCTCATAATTCTTATGTTCTTATGTTCTCCCAGCTGCCTAAGCTCACCCACCATCAGAACGCCCCTTACAAACAACCCTATCTCCCGGGGTCGGGGATCAGATACTGCAGGATCAGAACAGCACCTGGGGTCAGAGATCGGACACGTCTGGGGATCAGATCTTCCCTAGAGGTCGGGGATCGGACTGCCCATGGGATCGGAACCCCTTACCCCCATAGGGTCGGTGATTGAATCCATCCTGTGGTTCGGAGTCCCCAGCCCCCAGGCCTGGGATCAAAGCCCCCCTCCCCCAGCCACCCCGGCTTGGCCCCTGCACCACTGCACCAACCTGCTTGTTGTGGCCTTCTATCCAGCATCCCCCCTCCTGCCCCGACCTGAAGCCAGACTGTCAATCTTCAGCCCCGGAAGGCAGCGGGCTGGCTTGTGCGAGAGGATTAATTAGCAATCTGGTCATGCGAGGCCCCTTGGGAAAGAGTGGCTATAATATGGTAGAATTCTTCATTAAGATGGAGAGTGACACAGTTAATTCAGAGACGAGGGTCCTGAACTTAAGGAAAGGTAACTTCGATGGTATGAGGCGTGAATTGGCTAGGATAGACTGGCGAATGATACTTAAAGGGCTGACGGTGGATAGGCAATGACAGACATTTAAAGATCACATGGATGAACTTCAAAAATTGTACATTCTCTGTCTGGCGTAAAAATAAAAAGGGGAAGATGGCTCAACCGTGGCTAACAAGGGAAAGTAGGGATAATGTTAAATCCAAGGAAGAAGCATATAAATTGGCCAGAAAAAGCAGCAAACCTGAGGACTGGGAGAAATTTAGAATCCAGCAGAGGGGGACTAATGCTTTAATTAGGAGGGGGAAAATTGAGTACGAGATTAAGCTTACAGGGAACATAAAAACTGATTGCAAAAGCTTTTATAGAAATGTGAAGAGAAAAAGATTAGTGAAGACTAATGTAGGTCCCTTGCAGCCAGAATCAGGTGAATTCATAATGGGGAACAAGGAAACGGCAGACCAATTGAACAAATACTTTGGTTTTGTCTTAACTAAGGATAACACGAATAACCTCCCGAAAATAATAGGGGACCGAGGGTCCAGTGAGAAGGAGGAATCGCCAGGAAATTGTGTTAGGGAAATTGATGGGATTGAAGGCCAATAAATTTCCAGGGCCTGGTGGTCTGCATCCCAGAGTACTTAAGGAAGTGGCCCTAGAAATAGTGGATGCATTGGTGGTCATTTTCCAACATTCTATAGACTCTGGATCAGTTCCTATGGATTGGAGGGTAGCGAATGTAACCCCACTTTTTTAAAAGGAGGCAGAGAGAAAACGGGGAATTATAGACCGATTAGCCTGACATCGGTCGTGGGGAAAATGTTGGAATCAATTATTAAAGATGAAATAGCAGCGCATTTGGAAAACAGTGACGGAATCGGTCCAAGTCAGCATGGATTTATGAAAGGGAAATCATGCTTGACAAATCTTCTAGAATTTTTTGAGGATGTAACTAGTAGAATGGACAAGGGAGAATCAGTGGCTGTGGTGTATTTGGACTTGCAAAAAGCTTTTGATGAGGTCCCACAGAAGAGATTGTTGTGCAAAATTAAAGCACATGGTATTGGGAGTAATGTATTGACGTGGATAGAGAACTGGTTGGCAGACAGGAGTAGGAATAAATAGGTCCTTTCCAGAATGGCAGGCAGTGACTAGTGGGGTACTGCAAGGTTCAGTGCAGGGACCCCAGCTATTTACAATATACATTAATGAATTAGACAAAGGAATTGAATGTAATATCTCCAAGTTTGAAGATGACACTAAGCTGGGTGGCAGTGTGAGCTGTGAGGAGGATGCTAAGAGGCTGCAGGGTGACTTGGACAGGTTAGGTGAGTGGGCAAATGCATGCCAGATGCAGTATAATGTAGATAAATGTGAGGTTATCCACTTTGGTGGCAAAAACAGGAAGGCAGAATATTATCTGAATAGTGGCAGATTAGGAAAAGGGGAGGTGCAACGAGACTTGGGTGTCATAGTATATCAGTCATTGAAAGTTGGCATGCAGGTACAGCAGGCGGTGAAGGCGGCAAATGGCATGTTGGCCTTCATAGCGAGTGGATTTGCATATAGGAGCAGGGAGGTCTTACTGCAGTTGTACAGGGCCTTGGTGAGGTCACACCTTGAATATTGTGTACAGTTTTGGTCTCCTAATCTGAGGAAGAACATTCTTGCTATTGAGGGAGTGCCACAAAGGTTCACCAGACTGGTTCCCGGGATGGCAGGACTGACATATGAAGAAAGACTGGATCGACTAGGCTTATATTCACTGGAATTTTGAAGAATGAGAGGGAATCTCATAGAAACATATAAAATTATGATGGGATTGGACAGGTTAGATGCAGGAAGAATGTTCCCAATGTTGGGGAAGTCCAGAACCAGGGGTCACAGTCTAAGGATAAGGGGTAAGCCATTTAGGACCGAGATGAGGAGAAACTTCTTCATTCAGAGAATTGTAAACCTGTGGAATTCTCTCCCACAGAAAGTTGTTGAGGCCAGTTCGTTGGATATATTCAAAAGGGAGTTCAATGTGACCCTTATGGCTAAAGGGATCAAGAGGTATGGAGAGAAAGTGGGAATGGGGTACTGAAGTTGCATGATCAGCCATGATCATATTGAATGGTGGTGTAGGCTCAAAGGGCCGAATGGCCTACTCCTGCACCTATTTTCTATGTTTCTATGGGACGCACGCAGAGAGGCCATTCGGCCTGGGATAGGGCAGGACACACACACAGACGCTAGGCGGGGGGAGGGGTGGCGAGGAGCTACTGCGCATGCGCGCGCACTCCAATGCGCATGTGGAGAGCTGCCGGCACTGTTTTTGACGCAGGGCCATAGCTCCGCACCCAAATGGACTGGCCACGCTATGCAAGGACCTGGGAGAGGCCGGACAGCGTGCAAAGTCGGGAGGATTTTTTCTAGCTCACTTCTCTTCCTAGAAAAGTGGAGCAAGTAGGGTGAGTGTGCTGAAAAAGGGCAGGGGCCAAATTTGAGCCCATTCAGATGGCAGCATGGTAACTGCAGTAATAAACATTTATCTCCAACCAGCAACATTTAAATTCATATCCAAATAACAATTATGAGTTATCAACTATTAGCACTGCTATCAGCAAGCATATGAACATGTACTATTTTAGCAGCAGGGGAGCATTCTATTTCATTTGGGAATAAAAACTGCCACCTCCAGGTGAGTCTTGAAAATGTCAACACTGGTCAGATACAGAGAAGGCCATGGTTTTGATTGTGCCACATTTGTGTGGTAGAGGTTGCGAGACTTTGTGCTGGCAAAATGTTAATTCAAAAGCTCTTATTCCAAAAGTTATGATTTGAATATTTTTCCCAGTCAGCCAATATATTAGAGCACCAATCTGCAATACTACTGCAAGATCTATTAATATTATAAACACAACAGTTTTGGATCTTAGTGATATGCTGTGCATGGTTTTTGATTTTTCACAAGTGTTAATGGATACTGTTTTTCAGAAACAGTATATTCAGTTACTTCTGACAGTTCAGGGAGTTTTACATCTGTTTTTGGCGTTGCAGGTACGCTCTCGGGGATGCTCGTCGACCTCTCCAGGAAACTGCTGTTTTGGTTGAAGATATTGTGCATTCTCAATTGATTAACATGGTAAGGTTTACTAAAACACACAATATTGAAGCTTGTATTCTGGGCTTAATATGTTTTTGAAAAATGGAAGTAAAGCAAACCCTTTGGGTGCATTCAACATTTGTGTTGGAGATCATGTTTCACCAACCTTACTGAATTAAAAATAGAACAGAGAGTAAATGAGGACAATGCAGTAGATGTGGTACACATGGATTTTTAGAAGGCCTTCGATAAGGTACTACATAAGAGATTCACAACAAAGGTCAGAGAGTGTGGACCAGGTAGCAGTATGGATTGAAAGATGGCTACAAAACAGAAAATATAGCGTAGGAATTGAAGGATGTTTCTCGGATTGGCAGAAAATGTAAAGTTGTGCCCCACAGGGATCCGTGCTGGGACCATTGCTGTTTACTATATACATAACTCAGGAATTGAAATTTGCCAATGATAACCAAGTTGGGATGTAATTAATAATGTGGAGCATTTATTAAGAGCACTAAAAAACATTTATTAAAGTTCTGAAAAGAAATCTTAAAGGATTATTTTAACCTTGAGAGCCCAATGAACTTTGTTACAAAAACAACAATAACTTTTATTTGTATAGCGTCTTTAACATAGTGAAACATCCCAAGGCGCTTCACAGGAGTATTATGAGACAAATAAATTGACACCTTCCGCAAAAGGAGAAATTAGAGCCGGTGACCAAAGAAATAGGTTTTAAGGAGCGTCTTGAAGGTGGAAGGATGGGAAGAGAGATTTAGGCAGGAAATTCGAGAGCTTAGGGCCTAGGCAACAGAAGGCACAGCCACCAATGGTTGAGCGATTATAATCAAGGATGCTCAAGAGGGCAGAATTAGAGGAGCACAGACATCTCGGAGGTTGTGGGGCTGAAGGAGATTGCAGAGATAGGGAGGGGCGAGGCCATGGAGGGAGTTGAAAACAAGGATGAGAATTTTGAAATCGAGGTGTTGCATAACAGGGAACTAATGTAGATCAGCGAGCACAGGGGTGATGGATGAGCGGGACTTGGTGCGAGTTTGGAAACAGGCAGCCGAGTTTTGGAACACCTCTGGTTTACGTAGGGTAGAATGTGGGAGGCCAGCCAGGAGTGCGTTGGAATAGTCAAGCCTAGAGGTAACAAAGGCATGGATGAGAGCTTCAGCAGCAGATGAGCTGAGGCAAGGGTGGAGACGGGTGATGTTAAGGAGGTGAAAATAGACAGTCTTATGCTGCTGATCAATACTGATCGATTTAAAAAAATATATTCTCTTTAGTTATAGTGGGTAATAAAACGTGTCAATGTTGTACAGAAATCTAGCTGTGACCCTTTATTTACTAATCTCAGATGCACACTATAGCTTCTCCTTCATGCACTTAATTTGGGAGTCAATACATCGTGGTGCATTTTTGGTGTCCGCTTGGCACATTTGGTTGCACTTTCACCTCTGAATCAGAAAGTCAGGAGTTCAAGCCCCACATAGATTGACACCTCAGTGCAGTAATGAGGGAGTGCTGCATTGTCACAGGTACCGTCTTCAGATAGAAACATAGAAAATAGGTGCAGGAGTAGGCCATTCGGCCCTTCTAGCCTGCACCGCCATTCAATGAGTTCATGGCTGAACATTCAACTTCAGTACCCCATTCCTGCTTTCTCGCCATACCCCTTGATCCCCCTAGTAGTAAGGACCTCATCTAACTCCTTTTTGAATATATTTAGTGAATTGGCCTCAACAACTTTCTGTGGTAGAGAATTCCACAGGATCACCACTCTCTGGGTGAAGAAGTTCCTCCGCATCTCGGTCCTAAATGGCTTACCCCTTATCCTTAGACTGTGACCTCTGGTTCTGGACTTCCCCAACATTGGGAACATTCTTCCTGCATCTAACCTGTCTAACCCCGTCAGAATTTTAAATGTTTCTATGAGGTCCCCTCTCATTCTTCTGAACTCCAGTGAATACAAGCCCAGTTGATCCAGTCTTTCTTGATAGGTCAGTCCCGCCATCCCGGGAATCAGTCTGGTGAACCTTCGCTGCACTCCCTCAATAGCAAGAATGTCCTTCCTCAGGTTAGGAGACCAAAACTGTACACAATACTCCAGGTGTGGCCTCACCAATGCCCTGTACAACTGTAGCAACACCTCCCTGCCCCTGTACTCAAATCCCCTTGCTATGAAGGCCAACATGCCATTTGCTTTCTTAACCGCCTGCTGCACCTGCATGCCAACCTTCAATGACTGATGTACCATGATACCCAGGTCTCTTTGCACCTCCCCTTTTCCTAATCTGTCACCATTCAGATAATAGATGAGATGTAAAAGCAAGAGCTTGTCAGCCTGTTCAGGTAAGCGCGAAAAGATCCCCTAGCACTGTATGAAGAAGAACAGGAGGTGATCTCTGTGTCCTGGCCAACATCTCAACAACAATTTAGCTAGTTATTGAGCTCTTTGCTGTTTGTGGGACCTTGCTGTATTGGCTTGTATAACAGTGACTGCACTTCAAAAAGTAATTTATTGGCCGTGAAGTGCTTTTGGGCGTCCCGAGGATGTGAAGTTCATTATAGAAATGCAAGTTCTTTCCTTGTTTTATTAAAATGAATAATAAATATGTTTTGTTTATGAGCCAAAATACTCTAAAGTTTTAAGGCTGAGCTACTGAGCGTGAGCTGATAAGATCTTTCCAAAGTGCCTACCCTAGATGCACTGGACAATGTTACAAGCTGGATTTCTCAGCTGTATATGGATTAAAATACTTGGCAAAGGATTACATTTCATTTTGAGAACTGCAATATTTTTATCTGACTTGATAAAATAAGAGTTATTTAAAGTTAATTACGTTTATGTATTTAAAACATGAGATGTAAATTTCTGAAACTGCGTTCTAATTGAGCAAGATAGCATAGAAAAATGTTTCTTTTGAGTATTTTTTATGGTCTTAAGGTGGCTGACTAGTAAGAAAAATGCTTTTAAGTAGCTGTCAATGTGCTTAAGAGAGTGCAAGAGTATTACTGTTAGGAGGAGGGCTTAAAGCATGCTGACTCGCTGATGTCATAACCTTTTGACTTTTGCGGCTTAAGATAGTTGTTTGTTATTGAAGATGTAAATGTGCCTGTAAAAACTCGTTATCCTAACCTCTGACCTAGTTGAAATGCAATGTGACCCAAGTACTGTCTTAAAAGAGGATACTTTTACTAATTAACAGATGCATTTCCTATTGAGGCTTTATGGCGTTCAAATAGCGTAAAGATGGTTACTGTTTTTCAAGGTTTTTGCATTACCAAGAAATCTGCCTTTCCAACACTGCCTCCAATTTTCCTTTTATACTAGATCATGTTTTATTCCTGTCTGAATCTACATTCAGAAAATTGTCGACTAAAACTAAAATGGATAAGATGATTCTGTAGATTTCTTTGTATTAATGGCTGATTTAAGATATTTTTAGAATGATCTAGTTTACATTTAGTGCACCCATAAAATAAACCATCTAACTGGATTTATATGTGTCATGTTCAGCTCTCATTCCTCATATATTCGAGGAAACTATGAAATGAGTTGAAACACTGAAAAGTGGCATGCTCCCTCCATTGAAGTGTCTTTCCTGAAAACATTAGTTGTAAAAAATTATTTACTGAGATAGAAATAAGAGGCATCACATATGCACATTTCTCCTACAATTTTTTTTAAAAGTTTGCCCCCCCTCTCCCCCCAGCCCCCCCCCCTCCTCCCCTTCTCGCCCCCCCCCCCCACTCTTGCGCCCTCCCCCTCGCTCTCGCGGCGCCCTCCCCCTCTGGCGCCCCCCCGTTCTCGCGCCCTCCCCCTCGCTCTCGCGCACGCCCTCCCCCTCTTGCGCAAGCTCCCCCCCGCTCTCACGCGCCCCCCCCTTGCGCGCGCCCCTCCTCGCGCGTGCCCCCCCCGCTCTCGCGCACCGCGCCCCTGGTCTCGCGCGCGCCCCCTCCCCCGCGCGCGCCCGCTCTCGCCCCTTCCCCCGCTCTCGCCTCCTCCCCCGCTCTCGCGCGCGCCCCCTCCGCCGCTCTCGCGCGCCCCCTCCGCCGCTCTCGCGCCCCCTCGCGCGCGCCCCCTCCGCCGCTCTCGCGCGCCCCCTCCGCCGCTCTCGCGCGCCCCCTCCGCCGCTCTCGCGCGCCCCCTCCGCCGCTCTCGCGCCCCCTCTCCCCCGCTCTCGCGCGCGCCCCCTCCGCCGCTCTCGCGCGCCCCCTCCGCTGCTCTCGCGCCCCTCCCCCCGCTCTCTCGCGCGCCACACCCCCCGCTCTCTCGCGCACCCCTCTATCTCTCTAGCTCTACTCTCTTTTCCCCTCTCTTTCTCGCACCTCTCTCTCGCCTCTGTCCGTCGCAGCTATTTGTCTCTCCGCCACTCTCATGTGCCTCTTTGTTCCCCGCGTGTCTCTATAATGTCCCTCAACATCGTGCCCCCCTCTCTTTTGTGCCCATCTACTGCGTGCCTCTCTCAACTCGTTCCATTCTCAATCCACTCCACGCTATCTGTTGCCTGTCTCTTTCTCTCACGCACGCACACTCTCATTCCGGTCTTGCCTCACGTAACCAATTTCCCCAGAAGTAAAAGGAGCCGCAACACATCCTAATGTCGAGCCTCAGCATCGTCACAATGGAATGGAACACTCCTATTTGTAGAAGAAAGAATGTGCACCACATCCTAGTATTCACACCATGAAGGCTGCAACATTATAACATGTGATGCCGTTGTAGTTGCAGTATTGTGCCAAATTGACTGAATTAAGGAGCTAGTTACTGAATGGTTGCTTGCATCTGCTTACTTTTGGCCAATGTTCATAATTTCAGCCTTTGACTTTTGTGTGCGAAATGTCATCACATGCTTCAATATGTTTTTTTAGCTCGCATGAAATTATAGATTATCTGAGATAGGGCCATTGTGGTAT
Organism: Pristiophorus japonicus; assembly: GCF_044704955.1. Taxonomy (NCBI): domain Eukaryota; kingdom Metazoa; phylum Chordata; class Chondrichthyes; family Pristiophoridae; genus Pristiophorus; species Pristiophorus japonicus. Next base: position 104,011,905 of record NC_091983.1, on the reverse strand, counting down.
ATCTACAACCTATTCATTTGTATAAGTTCAGGATCCTGATCTATGCCTGTTTCTTTTTCCCTTCATATACAATTGCGTCTTTGCCTTTATTCATCTTATTGCCATTCCCTAATTTTTGTTTTTCATCCCCACCAGTACTTTTACAGCTTGATGTATAGTTTATTGGCAGTTTGTCTTGGTGCTGGATCACAGAAAGTAGAACTTCTCAGGCTGACCAATAGTGTCAAGTTGAGGTCTTTCTCATCTTCAGCCATCAAAATGGTCAGCTCAAAATATGTCAATAAAGGTTGTTTCACAAGTCAGCAAGATGAGAAGCTAAGTGCCTGTGGAAGGACATCAGGAGATCTACTTTGCCCTTCAGGCATGCCATCTACATTTCATCGGTGTTGTCTGATCTGATAGGTTTACTGTGAGGTTTAACAACATGGAATTTTGTTTAGTCAGGTAAATACTTTGTTACACTTTCATGTTATTGAGATAAGCTGAGGCCAACAGAAGTACATTTTGCATTCCTCAAAAGATTCAGATGCAGTAAATGTAGGAAGTCACGGTAAATGGAACTTGGCTTGGAGGAAGCAGCTAAGAGAGTTCCATACCAATTATTCTGGGCTCTTGTGGAGGAGGGTGGTAATTTTACATTTCCTAATAACACCAAGAATTGTGGCTAGATGGCCACCACAGAGAAAATTGATCGCATTCAAAAGGGAGCTAAACAATTAAGTGAATGGGCTAAGGAATGACTGGGAATTTAATGTAGATGAATATAAAGTAATGAACATTGGTACAAGAAAGATGAAGATCTATTAGTGGAAATTATTTTCTTTAAGTGTACAACTAAATTGAGGTGGTTATTATTAAGGATAAAATCAAGGACTGGGTAGGCTTTAAGGGGATTAGACTGAACCAAAACATATTCTTTTACCCTACATAAATTATTGGTAAGTCCATACTTGGAATATTTACATTGTTTATAATTGGGACACCGCAAGGAATTAATTCAAGTGAGTTCAAAGAACAGCGACAAGGTTGATTTTGTGACTTGTATATGTCAGTAATGAGGAGAGATTGCGAGAATTGTGCCTGTTTTGATTCGCGAATAGAATATTGAGATGAGACATAATTCAAGTATTTAAGCACAAAAGGAAAAAAAATAATGTGGCTATAAGCTGCTTATTTTGCTTAAACTGAGATCTCAAAAGCAGAGGACAAATCCTCAAGTACTATAAGGAAGTGTTTTCCCCCCCACATAGAGCAGGTATGTGCAATCGACTTTCACTTAACGATCAATGCTGTATGAACTTTTTGCTTTGAAAATGTGCTAAATGAATAGCTAACAATGGGATTGATGAGGATAAGTAGCCACATAGATGATTAATTACTCTATGCAATCCAATGGTTAAAGTCTTGTTGTGACCTTGAGCAGATCTTCCCTCAAATGCACTTTGTCTTAAATGAATATTAAAGGTGTTAATAGTAGATTAATATATAGGAGACAATGCTTGACCTGTAGTTTATCTGTTTCAGTAGACTAATTAAATTAGAGAGGATCCATTGCACTGTAAATGTTACAGGGTTCACTCGGTTATTTTTTGGACCATAATGTTTGCTCTTTTGGCCACGTGATGGCTTTGTTTGAAATTAAAATTTGAATTCCAATCAGGTGGATTTAAATAAGTCATTTTATTACCATCTTTACTACCCCCAAGTAACTTAAAAAAATGTAAATAAATCTTAATTTATTGTTTAAGATGCTGTTCTAAATTTCACCAGCAGATGTTACTGCAGAAAAATGTACAGTCCATTTGTTCCAAAGCCCACAAGTACACTGTAACTGAGAAAATAGAACCTTTTTTTTTAGAAATGTACTCATAATTTATATTATTAGAAACAGATGTGCCTGTGGAGAATGGGGAGGGATATATTTCATTAAATAAAACTATGATTATAATTGCCATTTTGATATTTGGGTGTGTATCTGTTGAAATTAAAATACAGTATCCGCATGTTCAAGAATAACTAAATATTTGGCTATTTTTTTAGATTTCCACCACAGGAAAATGCTTAAGATTGGTTTAGTTGGATGGAAAATGCATTTATAATTCTTAGAATCATAGAAACCTGCAGCACAGAGGGAGGCCAATCGGCCCATCGTGCCTGTGCTGGCTCTTTAAATGTGCTGTTGTGCTTAGTCCCACATCCCCGTTTTTTGCCGGTAACCCTGTAAGTTCCTCATCCTCAAGTACCTGTACAACTCCCTTTTTAAATTATTTATGGAATCTGCTTCCACCAACCTTTTGGGTAGAGCATTCCAGATCCCGAGATCTATGAATAAAAAAAATGTCCTCGCCTCCCATGTAGATCTTTTGCCAATGATTTTAAATCTATGACCTCTGGTTATTGACCTTGCCACAGGGAATAATTTTTTTCTTATCTACTCTATCAAAACCTTTCCTCATCTTGAAAATCTCTATTAGGTCATCTCTTAAACTTCTCTGTTCCAAGAAGAACAGTCCTAACTTTTTCAACCTCTCCTCAGAATTGAAGTCCTTGGTGTCATTCTGGTAAACCTCCTCTGTACACTTTCTAAAGCCATTATATCTTCTGAAATGTGATGTCCAAAATTGTCCTCAATATTCAATACAAAAGCTGAGGCCTAACCAGTGATTTATAGGGGCCGAAATTGTCCCTTTCTATAAGGCCCATTGTCGCGGTGTAGGGGACCGCTCCATCCGTTTTCCCGCTGCGCCGTGCATGCACCAACCCCTCACTGACAGCTTTTTGTGTCAGTGCCCTTTCTGTGCCTTGGTGGTGCGGCCGCCCTTAAAGGGGAAGTGGCACTGCCGGTGACTCCATGTTTTTCTTTTGTCGGCCGCCTGCCAGGTCATGTGGACAATTATGGCCGCGGGTTCGGCTGGGCCACCAACAGGCAGCCTGGTACCCCCTGTTGAGTGCCAGGTCACTGGCCCGGCCGAAGCCCTCCCTGGTGGCCCAGTGTTTGCCACTAAAGTGGCTGCTGAGTTCGCAGTGGCCCTTCCCTTTAACTGATGGGAAGAGACATTGTGACGCACCAGCACGATGTTGTCATCAGTGCGGCACTGACGACTTGATGTAATTGGCCACTCCGCCCCGCCCCCATTTCCGACCCGCTAGTAATGGCCACTCTGCCCCACCCCCACTTCTGTCCCAATGATGAGGCCACTTCCACCCTGCTTCAAAAAAACGCAGAGAGTGCTGAATTTCTCTGGTTTGGCCGCTCCATGCATTGGGACGGCCAGGACACTTCAAGAGCGATAGGGGTGACTCATTTTGGGCAGTGGGCAATTTTAGTCCCATAAAGTTCAAGCATGATCTCTTTGCTTTTATATTCTATTGGCTAGACTTTCCCTAAAGCACCCCACTGTCCGATTGCCGCCCTGAAATACCACTAAGATTCTGCAAATAACGCTGGTGAAAATTTCCATAAAAAAGGTAAAAAAAATACCGCCCGGTGAGAAAATGGATCTTACACCAAGATTCTCGGCGGTTAAAGGCGAAACTAGGTAAAATGGGCAGTTCTTACTGGAATGGATGGTAAGTACTTAAAATTTAGACCGAGGCTGCGGTTGGGCCTAGGGAGGGGGGAAAACTCAAAAAATATTTTTTTCCATTAAACAAAAAATAAAAAGTTAGCAAACATTCCCAAGACCCTTTTTAACTTAATCGTTGTTATAGAATTTTAAAATTAATAATAAAAAACCTTTAACTTGCCTTTCTTTGCAGGGTACCCACCTACCTCCCTGTTTCCGGCAGCTTTTCATGGGCCATTTCCTCGGCGGTGTGTATGAATCCCATTGAGACAAAACTTAGATCCTGGCGCTTTTCTCGGCGGTGCACGTGGGCGGTTTGCTCCCCAGCAGTATTTTCAAAATGTCGGCGGAACTCTTTAAAAATAAAGAGGAAACTTTCGCCGGGCGGTTTTTCACCAAGAAACAGCTGTACCGCTGAGAAAACCACCGAAAATAAAGGGGAAAGTCTAGCCCTGTGCCTCTATTTATAAACCCAAGTAAGGATTTGTATATATGGACACCAAGGTCTCTCTGCTCATCACTTTTCAAAATCGTGCCATTTATCGTATACTGTCTTTCCATATTAATCTTCCCAAAGTGTATCATTTCACACCTCCATATTGAACTCCATCTGCCATGCTTCTGCTCATTTCACCATCCTGTCTCTGTCATCATGGAGCCTATAACTATCCTCCTCATGATCTTCTAGTTTGCCAAGTTTCGTATTATCTACAAATGTTATAATGCTGCTCCCTACACCCGAGTCTGGGTCATTTATAAAAATTGAAGACAGTAATGGACCTAAAACTGAGAAAATCCATCCACCACCAGCCTTTGCTTCCTGTCACTGAGCCAATTTTGTATCCATACCACCAACTTCTGCTTAACTCCATGGGTTTCCATTTTTAATATGCCTCATTCTGTAGAATGATTTGTTGAAAATGATCTGAAAAAAAAGGATTATTAAATATTTTTTTTAATGAAAAATATGCACAATTCGAGATCGTGATCCCAGTTTTGAATTGTCAGGCTACTTATTTGACTCTTTTTGCAATCATTACTGTAGGTTAAAGTGTTTGTGCTGTGGAGCTCCACATGAGAATTTACTTTCAGTTACCAAAGATATAGGGGCTGAAATTGCCCTCCACATGAAGCAGGGTGCACCTATCCATTTTAACTTGTTCCGTCCACCCCAATGCATGGGGTGGACAATCCGACAATTGTCAGCACTCTGTTTCTTGTTTCCGGTCGGAGCGGTGCTGGTGTCTGGAGAGGGGCAGGTCGGAGCGGCTGCCGGGAGAGGGACGGAAGTGGGGGAGGGGCAGAGCGGCTGCCAGGAAAGGGGCGGAAGTGGGGGAGAGGCGGAGCGGCTGCCGGGAGAGGGACGGAAGTGGGGGAGGGGCGGGGCGGCTGTCACTCCGAGTCATCAGCACGACGCTGATAACAGCGCAACGCGGACGTGCCACATCGTGTTAACACGTCACAACGTCCCTTCACTTCAGTTAAAGGAGAGGGCCGCTGCGAACTCTGCAGCCACTTTAGTGGAAAACACTGGTCCACCAGGGAGAGTTTCGGCCAGACCAGCGGCATCCAAGAGGGGGTGCCCGGCTGCCTGTTGGTGGCCCGGCTGAACCCAAAGCCACCATTGTCGAGCCGACCTGGCAGTCGACCAACAATTAAAATAAAATGGTGGCAGTGCGCTCACCCATTTAAGGACAGACGCACCGCCCAGCTACAAGAGGCTTCCCGCCGGGCAAAGCTGCCAATGACACCAACCGGCGGTCGATCTGCTCCCGTGGAGCAATTTCCCACACGGGGCGGAAATGGGGTCGCTACTCAGCGGTGAGGGGTCGATGGGGTGGCAACATGGGCGGAGCAGAGACATTCTCCGCCGGAAAAATACACCAGGGCAATTTTCAAAATGGCGGTCCCTGCGCGCCGACCAAGCGGTGAGTGCTTACTGCTTACCGCCCCATAGCCGCTGCTTTCAGGGGGCCAGGGCTCTTATTGAAATTTCAGCCCCATAATGTGCGAACATTTCTGTATGTAGGAAAAAGCAGGGTCCTCTAATAGCACAAGTTTGATCAAAATTATTTTGTTTAACACTGATGAAAACTGGACCAGGATAGAAAGATCAAAGTACTTTTAAAAGAAGACTCTTTCACTTACACTGACATCTAGTGTTGAGTTCATTGTTTATTCTGCCTCTTTAGGTGAGAATAAAGACTTTAGGTGTACTTTTTTCAAGTGAAGAAAGAGGAAACAAGCACGGAAATATTTCACATTTTGCTGAAGTTTTCTCGCAAATTATTTTGTGTAGGGTTAAATAGGCCTAAAGATATTCTGTAGTCTAGTTTATAACATATCATGGTTGTTACAGATTTTGTGCAGAATTAAATATTAGTTTGCAGCATGACTGTCTTGTGTGGTGAAGCATTTTATTCGGGATCAGAAGCCCAATAATGCCACTGTATAGCTGCTGCATCCCCACCCGAATAACATTTCATTTCATGTTTTTGTACTTATCAAAATGAAGGATATCAGTGCTTGCTAATTGAATGATTTTCTACTTTTGTACCCAGTGTATGCATCAAGTACTACCCAGGATAGACCAAGGGGAGAAATTGGCCTGGTTTGCGCCTCCCGTTACATGACGCTAAGGAGTTACAAATCGGGCGCAACGAAATCACTGACACTCACAAACTTCCCTGGCAGTTTTGCGCTGGTGCTAACACTTACCACCTCACTGTCTTGCACCCTGGAGATCGTGACGTCATCCGGTGCACAACGTCCCTTTACTGCCCCGGATGCTATATTCGTCCCCGCCCCCTGCGGCATCGCCGGGCGTCAACAGCAGCTGCAGGAGGTGTTGTCACCTTGGCTGGCCGCTTGGGGAGCACTCATTAAAGGCAGTGGTGGTCAGGTAGGGCAACATTTATTTATGTCGCCATTCTGGTGCCTCCTGGTTTCGTTTGCCCCCGCGATTGCTTAGTCCTGCACTGTCTTACAGTGCTTGGGGCTGCTATGCACATAGCACAGGTGTCGTAGACCAACACAGACAGCAGGATAACTCATTCACCCCAGCATTGGCCCTTCCCTTTAAGCGAGGGAAGGAGCTGGAACAGACGGCAGCACTGTCCTGAACATTGCTCAGCACTCTGCTGATACCATCCCTCTCACTCCCTTTAATGCTCTAAGGGAAGTGATAGCACTTGATTTAGTGCTCCACTTCCCTCTTGGAGCGCTAAAGCGGAAGTGCCTGTCAGCTGCAAATTTTTTTTGTCCGCCGATACTTTTGCGCTCCCTGAAAAGTTATCGTCCCAAACGGGGCACTGCGCAATTTCTAGCTCCAAGTGTCTATTTAAGGCTTCATCCATTCTGCCTCTGGTGGCAGAAAGGCATACCCTGCTGCACCTGTAAGATATTTATTTCCCAGCTATCCTTGTAAGTAGCCTACAATTTGTGTTGATTTAGGGGCAGTTTCTGCAATTGACTCATGCTCTCCAAGAGCTTTGTTGTGACTGCTCCAAATTAATTTACAAGGAAAGACATGAACAACCTGCCTTCCCCAAACAGATAACCTAAGCAAAATCAATGACATAAATATAAATGACATGGACGTTCTAGCTAAAGAACTCAAAATGAATAAATTTCATGGGGTAAATGGTATTTATTCCAAAGAGCTGAGCGAGATTAGGACAGAGATTTGTGAGGCAAAATTGGTTCAGAGGAAGGAAGCAAAGGGTAATGCTGGATGGGTGTTTTTGTGAATGGAAGGCAGTATCCAGTGGGGTTCCACAGGGCTCAGTGCTGCATCCCTTGCTTTTTGTGGTATATATCAATGACTTGGACTTAAATGTCGGGGATATGATGAAGAAGTTTGCAGATGACACTAAAATGGGCTGTGGGGTTGATAATGAAGAAGAAAGCTGCGGACTGCAGGAAGATATCAATGTACGGGTAAGGTGGGCGGAACAGTGGCAAATGGAATTCAATCTGGATAAGTGTGAGATAATTCATCTGGGGAGGTCTAACAAGGCAAGTGAATACACATTAAATGGTACGACACTGAAAAGTGTAGAGGAAAAAAGGGACCTTGGAGTGCAAGTCCACAGATTCCTAAAGGTAACAGGCCAGGTAGGTAAGGTGGTTAAGAAGGCATATGGAATACTTGCCTTTATAAGTCGAGGCATAGAATACGAGAGCAGGGAGGTTATGCTTGAACTGTATAAAACACTAGTTAAGCCGCAGCTGGATTACTGTGTGCAGTTCTGGTCACCACATTACCAGGAAAGATGTGATTGCACTGGAAACGGTGCAGAGGAGATTTACAAGAATGTTGCCTGGACTGCAGAATTTTGGCTATGAGGAAAGATTGGAAATGCTGGGTTTGTTTTCTTTGGAATAGAGGAGGCTGAGGGGAGACCAGATTGAGTTGTATAAAATGAAGAGGAGCCTGGATAGAGTGGATAGGAAGGACCTGTTTCCCTTGGCAGAGGGGGTCAACAACCAGGGGACATGGATTTAAAGTAATTGGGAGGAGGTTTAGAGGAGATATGAGGGGAAATGTCTTCACCCAGAGAGTAGTGGGTCTGGAACTCACTGCCTGATAGGGTGGTAGAGGCAGAAACCCTCACCACATTTAAAAGATACTTGGATGTGCACTTAAAGTGCCATAACCTACAGAGCTATGGAGCAAGAGCTGGAAAGTGGGATTAGGCTGGATAGCTCTTGGTCGGCCGGCGCGGACACGATGGGCCGAAATGGTCTCCTTCCGTGCTGTAAATTTCTATGATTCTATGATTATGAAATGCTCGTGAGCTACCAGTAGATTGGAAACAAGCTAATGTGGTAGCCATATTCAAAAGGAGGAACAAAACCTATTCGACAACTAATCTATTACTTATTTATTCTAACATTTGCTTTAAAATAATGGAATTGATTATCAGGACGAATTTGGGGATTATCTGTACAGCAATAACCTAGGCAAGATCAAAATCATTCACCAAGCATACTGCTCCTCAGATGAGTTTCACAAATTCTAGCTCTCCCTGGTGGAAGCCTGTTGGAGAGGATATGGATCTGCTTTCACACTTGTTCCAGTCTCCCTCCACTTCCAACCATTCTGGACAACAATACAAGAGCATCATAACCAACCTCATAATCCAACCCCTTCCCCAGCCCTGTGCCTGGAGGGCCTGCTTGTCAGAGACCAGGAAATCATTGCAGTGCAAGGATTAGTGAAGCTGTCAAACTTGACAGCAAGGAGCCGCATCCACTCTGACATGTGGATAAAGGTCAATCTGCATGTCTCATGTACAACCTCTGCAGCTGGTCCCTGTTCTCGGGATCTTTACAGTCTCTTTCGCAGTGCAGTGAAGCAGAAAATGCACTGATTGGCTTGAAATTGAAGATGGATTACTTACCGTAACCACCACGCTGCACAATGCTCCTTTTTACTATGCATTATGAGTGGATATTTCTCAAAAATGTATATACTTTAAGAAACTCATTTTTAGCATCTTGTCAAAGGCCTTTTACTTTCTTTTTAAATGCTTCCAAGTTTTGCACTGAGGAGGAAATAGCAATGGCATTAATACTTCATGCAGGCTTGTTTCCTCCAAGATGCTTATCCATAACACTGAGGACAAGTGCTTTTTAAAATACCTGCCTTGTGCCAGAAGATACAATAATTACAAGTATGCCCTAAGGAAGAGTGTGATGGCGCCAGTGCTACGTGGGAAAAAAAATCAAATTTAACCGTAGTTATTTAATGTGGATTTGTTAAACAAAGCCTTAGTTGAAATTGAAATTGGGGACAACCAGCTCAAGAAATGTAGAGTTAATTCCCTACCCCAACAGTTCCAATGATTATATAGTCACAAAATGCAACTGATCTCTTAGATTGATGTCAATGCACCTATGGATTTATATGTGTATCAGAGTAACACAATATTCATGAATCACAATTTTGCCATGTGATTTTCCATGACCGCACACTTAAGAGCATATACATTATTCTAGATTAATAAGGCCAAATGGAATCAGATTGCTGAGTTCACTTTGCTGCCTCTGAATTTTTGCAAACTTATTCCTAACCTAGTCAGGATATTTATGAGAATCTATCAATGTTGAGACTCTATCTGAATATAACTGTGGCTCCTATTCCAACCTGTCAGTCTAGATGTTCAGCTCAGTTTTGCCCAAAAAATGAATTCAAGTTGGTCAAAAATAAATAGAAATTGGGGTGGAGAATTGTCCTGCTGGTCACTGGCATTTTCCTCTGGTGTCATTGGAGCCTGTCAGTTTGCTAACTTGCATATGTAAACTACGGAAACTAGAGGTGATCCAAAACTTGTCTGCCCGTGTCCTAACTCGCACCAAGTTCCACTCATCCATCACCCCTGTGCTGGTTGACCTACATTGGCTTCCGGTTAAGCAATGCCTTGATTTCAAAATTCTCATCCTTATTTTCAAATCCCTCCATGGCCTCGCCCCTCCCTATCGCTGTAATTTCCTCCAGCCCCGCAAACCCCCCCCAACCCCCGGAAATATGCTCCTCTAATTCTGCCCTCTTGAGCATCCCTGATTATAATCACTCAACCATTGGTGGCCGTGCCTTCTGTTCCTCGGCCCCAAGCTCTGGAACACCCAGCCTAAACCTCTCCGCCTCTCTTTCCTCCTTCAAGACGCTCCTTAAAACATACTACTTTGATCAAGCCTGCTCTAATTACTACTTATGCGGCTCGGTGTCAAATTTTATCCCGTAATACTCCTATGAAGCGCCTTGCGACGTTTCACTATGTTAAAGGTGCTATATGAATACAAGTTGTTGTTATTGAGTCAAAAATTAAATGCACCTACTGCGTTAATAGTTTTGTCTAAATCTTCCTCATCCCCTCTACAAATATGCCTCCCCCTGCAGTGCCTTAAACTTTCCAGACAAAGTCTCCCATTCCTGACACCTGATGAAACATACTTGCCAACCTTTGCAAGAACACTTTCTGTGCACACATACAGTGCAATCCGATACTTAATCTGAGTGGCAGGAGTCCTTGAGAGTACTGGCTGCTTTGTGTGTGTATACGAGCCTCTTGGGATTGAGATGGCCCTCGCCTCCTGGCAACTCAGCTGAGGTAGAGCAACTGAAACTCCACCACTTCTGTAACAACTTGTGCAACCTGTCTGCCACGTGCAGACATCAGAAGAGGGCTGGTAAGACGACTGTTCTGAGGAATAGCACCATGTTCCCTGCCCATTCCAGCTAGGCCTCTATTGTCGGACATGATCTCATCATGGTCAGCATGGCACAATAATGGACTTGTAATCACCCTGTGGGAGAGGGTAGAGGGGGGATTAGAGACACAAAATGCGGGAACGCGTCCCCTGCACGCTGCTCACGCACCCACTTCCTTATTTACAACGGCAGATATCATGGTGTTCGAGTGCTCCGCGTTGAAGAGGCGGGACACTTCATTAACATATTTAAGTCGGACTCCCACAGTGCAATTGGGCCCAATGGCCCCTCCCCTTCTCTCCATCCCCATTGGCCCCTTCCCCTCTCCCCAGCCCCGATGGCTTCTTCCCCTCCCGCCACCCCGATGGCTGATCTCTCTCTCTGCAGCCCCAATGGCCAATCTCTTTTGTCCTGCCCAACAGATTCCAATGGCCGACCTCCTTCCCCCCGCACCCCCCGATTGATGGGTTCTCAGCTGTGGCCTTCTGCTGGTGGTTTTCCCTCCTGGCTGCCAATTAGGCCAATGGCCAGTTGGGAAATGGAACAAAAAAATTATAATGAGGTCCTGCTGATCTTCCCTAGATTTTCCAGGTTCTTCGGGTCTCCAGCCTCCTTGTAAATATTGGGGCTAATGAGTACCAAGAAATTCTGTGCAGTCCTGCCTCACCGTTCTCTCTAGCCAATCCCAAGTGGGTTGAAATTGGTAGAGAGAGCCTGTTCCACTCTGGAAGGCTAGACTTCTATGGAAGCAGTCTGAGCATTGGGAGGAGAATCACTATCTGGGCTTTGGCCTTTGGCATGGGGGAATGCATTCCACTGCAGATGTGCCTAGAGTTGCCATATGTTCCATGATGGGCTGCTGTGCTGCAAAACTTTAATTTGGTTGATTTCTATACATGAGTTGCCTACTCCAAGACACTGGCACAGTTTCCAATGACTGCAGCAAAGCACAATCCTCCAAAAGCATTCTTCTTTTATAATTGGGGTTCAGTGATGTCAAGGTCCCAAAGCTGAAGAGATGGGACAGCAGCAGCAAGTTCTGGCTCCGCCTCTGCCACCATTAGCTGCACCTGTTCAATTGTGTCTTGCTCAGTGCATTCCCCTCTACCCTTATTCTCTACATCCACCATAGTGAATATATCTGAGCTGGTGCTTAGAAGGAAAAGAATGATTGATGGTGCGTGGTGTGCATTGCTGGTGTCACTGGGTCTGGCTCAGCTTCTAGCATATTTGGAAAATAGGCAAGGAGGAAACTTTACATGTTGTCCTTGAGAGAAGACTTTACATATAGCTTCCTAAAAAGTGATATTGTAGATTGTTTGAGTGAAATTTTGACTTTGGGTGATCGTGTATAGTGGACGGCGGAATCAATATTGCCCATTATACACTACCACCCAAAAACAAAATGACCCCCTTTCAGTTTATGATTTGTTGGCAGTGATTGAATGAGAGAATAGTTTGACAAGCAAAAGCAGAATAAATTATGGACCATCTGCTCCTACAAGCAGGGTCAAAGGAATGAGCAGTTGCAATTGGCATGATTATGTAGTGATACCAAAGTGTCAGCATGCAGCCACAATAGGTGTGATGACATGTACATAAAGCAGCATTAGCAATAAATAAATAACTTGAATTTCATGCATTTATCATAATACCTGTTGTTTACATTGTCACAATTTGTAGTATCTGCACTGTGCTTTGTACAGTTAGTTTACAAAATGAATATTAATATGACAGATATTCATGGATTTAATACCAAATTGTCTCGCAGCAACAACAATGGAGTTTTGCAGTCCAAAGTAGGAGACCCAAGATTACAATTTGCACCTTGTATGGGTTTTCCATCGAGGGTGAGGTTTGCTCATTTCAGCCAGGCTGTATGGGGCAGGTATGAGAAGATGGGTTGAGTCAGTCATTTTTTGCAAATCTAAAATAATACTCCTGGCAAGTTTAGAACACGGAGAAATCAGTGGACCTGTTGTGATTTCTGATGCTTTACCAATCTGCCCTTGTGTGAATGCACTAAATTAATTCTAATACACTATTTTCACAGAAGTAATTTTGATGCATCCAATTCTTCACTTTCTTACAGTTGTCTATGTTGGTGGGAAGAGAAGCAAGTTTTTATTAAATTTGTATGAGCAAGTGTTATCAACTAGTTTGGACTTCCAAAGACATGTGTCTCGTGAGTGAATGGTTCAAGTGCTATAAAAAGCACTTTTATTTATTGGAGTTGGGGAGTAATGTCCGTCTACAAGTGACAAAATCAGTTTGATCATAGTAACTGATCGGCTTTGAAATTGATTGTACTGTGCTCTGTTGTCAAATTTCAGACAGCTCCTTAAAAAGGGAGTCTCAGCATCAGTATTCATCTAAAAGGAATTGGCTGCAGTTGGAGGAGAGGACTGTATCAAGTCTCATGGTGATTGTACTGAATAAAAGTATGATTTGACATTATCCGTATGTTAGATATCTTCATATTAAGGAATCTTATCCCTTGTTTAGTTGGTGCTAGCAGCTGACTGAAATCCAATGTAAATAAGAATTGGGTGGATTAGACAACGGACAACTGATCCCCAAGACCAGTTTTACACCTGGCAGCAAAATGAAAAGCTACCCCTTGATAACATTTGTGCTTCCTAAGTTCTGGGCCAGTGAGGTAGAATTTAATAATGTGGGCTAAATATAGCTCAGATACTCTGCTAGTAACGTATGCCGTTGAATTACAAGACCACAAATGCACTCTGCATGAACTGGTGCTAATTCTGCCCTCATCCAGTGTCAGTGTTGGGCCTGGTATGCATACCAGCCAGTTTCACTATGTGCCACCAATACTCAGCTACAACAAATAAATCCTATGGGAATAATCAACAACAAATCGTTGCACAGAAATATGGCTAACTTTAATGTATAAATGGGATACTGATAACACAACACCATATTTTAATATAACAGCATTCAGGATATGAGTAGAGGATAAGGGTGCACTTTTTATTTATCTTAGATCCTTGGTTAATATAGTTATAATCACTAAGATATTTTATGCCTCTTTACACTGTGTAGTTATACAACTTTCAGAATAGTATTTAGTGTAAACTCCTATTAGAGAAAGCATTCTGAAAGGCTTCTCAGAACATACCTATCCCCAAGCTTATCTCCCACTGTTTTTAATCCTAAACTGGTGAGGGTTGCAAACTGATGTATACATGTAGCGTTCCTCTTCAGTCTTATTGGCCCGTATTTTGCAGCCCCTACATGTGAGTATGAGGTGTGTACGCACCCATAAGTGCCATGCAAGTTCGGGGTTTTCACTTGCGAAGCACATGCACGAAAATCCGGAATCTGTCAAGAATCTTCACGATAGGTCATCTGCATCCCCGGGAAAAGGTATCCACGGGCGGAGAGTTTGGCTACCCAACTCCTGCCCAGCGAATGCCTGTGAAATTTGTATGTTACCAGCGTAAGCGTTTAAATGAATGAAAAATATATATTTTTACAATCATTTAAACATTAAAACACCTGTAAAATAAGGTTATTTTTAGCCCCTTTAAAACATTTAAATTTATTTTTCAAAACCAAATTTTTGTTTTATGTTTAATTATATTGTATTTTAATTAATTTTAAATATGTAATATTTTTTTTAATTTGTTATGTTAATTTGTTTTTTATGTGATCCCCATTCATTCAGAAGAATGAGAGGTGATCTTATTGAGACATATAAGATAATGAGGGGGCTCAACAAGGTAGATTCGGAGAGGATATTTCCAATCATGGGGGATCTAGAACTAGGGGGCATAGTTTTAGAATAAGGGGTCACCCATTTAAAACTGAGATGAGGAGGAATTTCTTCTCTGAGGGTTGTAAATCAGTGGAATTCTCTACCCCAGAGAGGTGTGGAGGTGGGGTCATTGAATATATTTAAGGCGGAGGTAGACAGATTTTTGAGCGATAAGAGAGTAAAGGGTTATGGGGAGCGGGCAGGTAAGTGGAGCTGAGCCCACTATCAGATAAGCCGTGATCTTATTAAATGGCGGAGCAGGCTTGAGGGGCCAGGTGGCCTACTCTTGCTCCTATTTTTTTTCTTATGCTCGTGGGAACCCCCATAAGCATGAATGGGGATCCCCCTTCTTTTATTGGTTGGGCTGGCCCATGTGATACCAGGGGTGCTTGCGAACTGTCTGCGCCCATGGGATACGTGAGCCTCTACGCATAGAGGCCCAGGAGCGCAAGTTTCCGTGGATCCAGGAGTATCAGGTAGGTTTGTAGATTTTTTTGCAGGTTGGAAGCATCCTACCACAAACTCAGGCCCATTATTTTCTGTTAAGTACTGATCTTTGATTCAATCATTTGTGCATCAAAGTAGAAAAGCTCTCAAGTTTAAAAACTGATGTCTGTATTTTGCAAAAAAACAAACCAAACTAGGGTGTGTGTGGTTTATGAATGGAGAACACAACCATAATTGGAATCATTGCCGTAGCTATTTCATTCTGCAATGCGGTGAATATATACAGGTCAAGCTGTTATTGATTGGGAGTTTCTCTGTTTGCACGAAATACATCCTTGAGCCCCTCTGTGAATCCAGCATTAATGGGACGACTTTCGGAGCATATATGAAGAGGTGTATAATAAAGTACAGGTTGGTGAAGTAATCAGGATATTTGGCAAGCAAAGTAAGATAAAAACATTCTAAAATAGTCGAGAGGATATTTACTGTACCGTATAAAGTTACATTTTGGGAATCTAATGAAGGGGAAGCAAAGTTCTGTAGTTTGTACTTGAGTTTTAATTTGTCAGAATATTATTTATTTCACAGGTTGACTGGGAAAGGCAAGCTGCTTAAAAATATATATATTTGCCTTGTTTTAAATACAGGGTACAACCAAAATAAATAGATAGATTTTCAGACGTTTTGCAAGCGTACCATTCGCAGAGTAATCTTATGGATTCTTGAGAGTGCCAGAAATATCATGCTCATGTAGCATTCAGATTATAAAAATTTAACGATTGGTGAACATCTTTATTTCTTTTGTAATACAGTGAACATTCAACCCAGCAGCAGTACAATGATTGAGATGATTAATTTCTGTTTTAAGACATTAATGGACTTTCAAGATATAAATCTTGTTTATAAGTGTACTGAGGCCATGATTGGGAGGAAGAAAACCCTTTATGGAGGCTTTTAGCATTAACACTGCCTTTGCTGGATGCAAGTTACAACTATTTGCCTGACGATCAGATGCCTAAGAATTTCCAGAACGACTACTGAAAGTTGACATTGGGTTGTTTGAAAACATTTTAAAGATATAGGACTACCAGTATGAGATTGACAATGATGGAAATTATTTATGTCACCTATTTGTATGAAATATAAAATTTGGGGCTGAATTTTCTGCTCTTTTGCACCTCGTTTCGATCACAGTGGGCGGTAAATGCTGTTTCTGGGCGTGAAATGGGGCGTCCAGGATTTAACGCCGGAATTTTCGCAGGTGGTTTTGGGGCGGTACAAAAACTTACTACCCTGTCCTCCGTTTTGACCATCAGTATGATGTAAATCATCGTGCAACGCTGCGCTAGCCGAATGGAACTTTTGGCCCTAACTCCTCATTTAACACCCGTCCCAGAAACACTGAAAAAACACACGGTCCTCGGGTGCAGCAGGACCTATTAGCGGCATATTTAAATGGAAGCTGGAGGATCTTGTATCGCAGTTGTCAGTGACTACTACGGTTGCGCGTACAGCGCTGCCTGAGGCCCCGAGTTGCAAACGGCTCTTTTATGTGCCATGACACTTTGCTTACAAGGTCAGTGAGAGATTTCAATGGGGGTAATGCTCGTTTGCCCACAAATCATGCTGGATGCTATTGGCAGGCGGCTTCAAGCTGGAAGAAGGGTTCTTAGCTGTGTTGGGACGTTTGGGGAGGAGTCCTTCTCCCCCCTCCCCTCCCCCCCCCCCCCCCCCCCAAGGGTTTACAGGGAATATCGCTCGTACCTCTACATCTCTGAGGCGCAGTGCGTTAGAAGGCTGCGCTTCCGAAAAAAAGTGCTGACGAGTTATGCCAGCTCCGACAGGCACACCTACAACCTACCAGCGCCAAGAGGACTGCATTGCCCGTCCAGGTGAAGGTGACTGTGGCGATGGCCTTCTATGCCTCCGGTTCCTTCCAGGCAGCAGCAGGGGACATATGCAGCATCTCTCAATACGCTACAGGTTGCTGCATTCGCCAGGTTACAATGGCTCTGTACGCATGCAGAATGGACTTCATAAAGTTCCCAATGAGCAGGGACAGCCAGAATGAGAGGGCTCTAGGGTTTGGATGATTTGCAGGCTTCCCCAAGGTTCAAGGTGCTATTGACTGTACACACATCACCTTGCGAGCACCATCACACAATGCAGAGGTCTTCAGAAACTGAAAGGGATACCTAAACGTGCAGCTGGTCTGCGACCACGCTCAGCACAGCCTCACAGTGAATGCCTGCTATCCAGGGAGCACTTTCACCTTGCGTGAGAGCAGTGTCTCGAATGTTTCAGCGACAAAGATGAGGTCAGAGTTGGCTGATCGGGGACAAAGGATACAACCTAGCACATGACCCCCCTCCGGAACCCTGCCATAGAAGCTGAGCAGCGTTATAATGAGAGCCATGCAGCCACCCATGGCATCATTGAACAGACAATTGCCATGCTGAAGCAGCGCTTCTGATGCCTGAACTGCTCTGGAGACAGTCTTCAATACTCCCCAAAGCAGGTCTCCGAGTTCATTGTCATCTGTTGCATGCTACACAACTTAGCCATCATGAGGGGACAAGCATTGCCAGTGGGAATTGCAGGACCACCTCAGGAGGAGGAGGATGAGGAAGAGGAGCCTGGTGAGCAATCCATTGCGCATCCACCACAACTACAGAGGAGGCAGCGTGGCGATGTGGCCGCAGCAAGAGCCTTACGTCGGCAGCTTGTCACTAACTGATTTGCTGGAATGGGGGAAGGTGGGGTTGCAGCATTGACTCGATACTTTATGCCACCATGCTGGCTAATCTACACTTTATTCTGTGAATGAGACACAAGACACCAAAGGCAAAGGTCAAACAAACATTTTTATCAAAATGCAACATTTACAATTTCCAACCCCCCCCCAAAAAAACTACAATCCTTAAAAATGATGTAAATTAACACACAACTGCTCCCTGCAGTGAAAAAAATGTAAATGAACATAAGACAGCTTCGTGCAGCAACTCCATTGAAGAGGACTGCACTGTTATATATGTAAACCTGTAAATACCTTGTTTAACCACCAGAGGGCTCTTCCCCTGGAATCCCAAGGGATCCCACAATCCCTTGGGAGCACCTGTACTTAAGGAGGCCTCACAGGCTGGAGAGGCACTCTGGAGACCTGTAATAAAAGACTACGGTCACACTTTACTTTGAGCTCACAGTATCTGGTCAGACTCTTTATTCGTACATAACAACTGGCGACGAGATACAGATGACGAACCCCATCGCAATGATGCAGAGAACAGTGGGCATACTGGAGAAATTTTCGGAGGGAGATGATTGGGAAACCTTCGTGGAGCGACTCGACCAATACTTCATGACCAACGAGCTGAAAGGAGAAGTAAAAGCTGCCAAACTAAGGACAATCCTCCTCACTGTTTGCGGGGCACCAACGTATGGCATCATGACAAATCTGCTTGCTCCAGCGAAACCCACAGAGAAATTGTATGATGATTTGTGCACACTGGTCCGGAAGTATCTTAACCCAAAGGAAAGAGTTCTGATGGCGAGGTACCGGTTCTACACGTGCAAAAGGTCTGAAGGCCAGGAAATGGCGAGCTATGTTGCCAAGCTAAAACATCTTGCAGGACATTGCGAATTTGGAGGACATGCTCAGGGTCTTCTTTGTACTTGGCATTGGCCATGAAGCGATACTTCGCAAACTTTTGATCGAAGAGACCCCAACCTTGAGTAAAGCCATAGCGATAGCCCAGGCGTTCATTGCCACCAGTGATAATACCAAGCAAATCTCTCAGCACATGAGTGCTGCTACAAGTACAGTGAACAAAGTA
This sequence comes from Pristiophorus japonicus, assembly GCF_044704955.1. Taxonomy (NCBI): domain Eukaryota; kingdom Metazoa; phylum Chordata; class Chondrichthyes; family Pristiophoridae; genus Pristiophorus; species Pristiophorus japonicus. The sequence goes on along the minus strand of NC_091983.1, from coordinate 103,993,065 downwards.
ATGTTGTTTTTGAATCGCAAAGTACAGGGTAGGCCTCACATGCCTGCAGCTGCATGTCTGCAGATGTCTCAGAGTCCACCATCAAGAGTAATGAGTGCTAGGCCATTAACACCTTGTTGGCGCTGCGGAGGTGATCATCGTTTCCATTCATGCCGCTTCAAAGGATATGTTTGCAAGGGCTATGGAACAATGGGACACTTCCAACGTATGTGCAGGTGAGCTGCAAACCCTGCTAATCCTACAAACCACCATATTGCAGAGGAAGGCAGATCACGGCAAACTAGAGCCTCAGGCTGAGAAGGCAGAGGTATATGGGTTGTGCACATTTACCACAAAGTGTCCCCGATAATGCTGACGGTTGAATTAAATGGACTCCCGGTGTCAATGGAGCTGGACACGGGCGCGAGCCAGTCCATTATGAGCAAAAAGACTTTCGATAAATTGTGGTGCAGCAAGGCCTCAAGGCCAGTCCTGACACTCATTCGCACTGAAGTAAGAACGTACACAAAGGAACTGATTCCCATAATTTGTAGTGCTACCGTAAAGGTCTCCTATGATGGAGCGGTGCACAAGCTACCACTCTGGGTGGTACCGGGCAATGGCCCCACGCTGCTCGGCAGGAGCTGGCTGAGAAAGATACGCTGGAACTGGACAACGTCCGAGCGCTCTCGTCCGTCGACGACACTTTGTGTGCCCAGGTCTTAAACAAGTTTCCCTCGCTGTTCGAATCAGGCATCAGGAAGTTCCAAGGAGCAAAAGTGCAGATCTACCTAATTCCGGGGGCACAACCCACCCATCACCAGGCGAGAGCCATACCGTACATGATAAGAGAGGGTGGAGATCGAGCTGGACCAACTGCAACGAGAGGGCATTATTTCGTAGATTGAATTCAACAAGTGGGCCAGTCAGACTGTTCCAGTCCTCAAGGGAGACGGCACCGTCAGAATCTGTGGTGATTACAAGGTAACTATCAATCGTATCTCCCTGCAGGATCAATACCCACTACCAAAGGCAGGACCTTTTTGCGACGATGGCGGGAGGAAAGACGTTCACGAAGCTGGACTTGACCTCGGCCTACATGACGCAGGAGCTGGAGGAATCATCTGCATCAACACGCACAAAGGTCTCTTCATTTACAACAGATGCCCATTTAGGATCCAATCAGCCGCAGCGATTTTCCAGAGAAACATGGAAAGCTTACTGAAGTCAGTCCTGCGCACCGTGGTCTTCCAGGACCACATCTTGGTTACAGGTCGGGACACAGTCGAGCATCTGCAGATCCTGGAGGAGGTTCTTAGTCGGCTTAACCCCATGAGGCTCAGGTTAAAATGCTCGAAGTGCGTTTTACTGGCATCTGAAGTGGAGTTCCTGGGGAGAAGAATCACGGCGGATGGTGTCAGGCCCACCGATTCGAAGACGGAGGCAATTGAGAACGCACCGAGGCCACAGAATGTGACGGAGCTGCAGTCGTTTCTAGGACTCCTGAACTATTTTGGTAACTTCTTACCGGGTCTTAGCACATTGTTAGAACCCCTGCACTCTTTACTGCATAAAGGAGACGAATGGGTATGGGGTAAAATCCAAGAAAATGCCTTTGTAAAAGATAGAAAACTATTATGCTCAAACAAATTGCTTGTGTTGTATGATCCATGTAAGCGTTTGGTACTAGTGATGCGTCGTCATACGGTGTCGGGTGTGTATTGCAACAAGCTAATGAATCTGTGAAATTGCAACCAGTTGCTTATGCATCCAGAAGTCTGTCTAAGGCCGAGAGGATCTACACCATGATTGAAAAAGAAGCGATAGCGTGTGTTTATGGGGTAAAGAAAATGCATCAATATCTGTTTGGGCTCAAATTTGAATTAGAAACTGACCATAAACCACTGATATCCCTCTTTTCTGAAAGTAAAGGGATGAATACGAATGCATCGGCCCGCATCCAGAGATGGCCGCTCACGTTGTCCGCATACAACTACGCCATCCGCCACAGGCCAGGCACAGAAAACTGTGCCGATGTTCTCAGTAGGCTGCCATTGCCCACCACAGGGTGTGGAAATGGCACAGCCCGCATATTTAGTCATGGTAATGGAAGCATTCGAGAGTGAGCAATCACCCTTTACCACCCGACAGATTGGAACCTGGACGAGCTAGGACCCCTTACTGTCCTTAGTAAAAAAACTGTGTGCTTCATGGGAGCTGGTCCAGTGTCCCATTAGAAATGCAGGAAGAGATAAAGCCGTACCAGCGGCGCAAAGATGAAATGTCTATACAGGCAGACTGCCTTCTGTGGGGTAATCGCGTAGTGGTACCCAAAAAAGGGCAGGGACACTTTCATTAGTGATCTCCTCAGTACCCACCCAGGCATTGTAATGATGAAAGCGGTAGCCAGATCCCACGTGTTGTGGCCCGGAATCAATGCGGACTTAGAGTCCTGCGAGCACAAATGTTCACAGTTAAGCAATGCACCCAGGGAGGCGCCACTAAGTTTATGGTCTTGGCCCTCCAAACTGTAGTCTAGGGTCCATGTCGACTATGCAGGCCCGTTCTTGGGTAAAATGTTCCTAGTGGTCGTAGATGCGTACTCCAAATGGATTGACTGTGAGATAATGTCGGCAAGCACGTCCGCTGCCACCACTGAAAGCCTTTGAGACATGTTTGCCATGCATGGCCTGCCTGATGTTCTTGTGAGCGACAACGGGCCATGTTTCACCAGTGCCGAGTTCAAAGAGTTCATGACCCGCAATGGGATCAAACACGTTACATCTGCCCCGTTCAAACCAGCATCCAATGGTCAGGCAGAGAGAGCAGTGCAAACAATCAAGCAGAGTTTGAAGAGGGTAACTGAAGGTTCACTGCAGACTCGCCTGTCCCGAGTCCTGCTTAGTTATCGCACGAGACCCCACTCGCTCACTGGGATTCCACCTGCTGAATTGCTCATGAAAAGGGCACTTAAGACAAGGCTCTCGTTAGTCCACCCTGATCTACATGAACAGGTAGAGAGCAGGTGGCTTCAACAAAGTACATATCATGATAGCGCAAATGTGTCATGCGAAATTGAAATGAATGATCCTGTATTTGTGTTGAACTATGGACAAGGTCCCAAGTGGCTTCCCGGCACTTTCATGGTCAAAGAGGGGAGTAGGGTGTGTCGGGTCAAACTTTCAAATGGACTCATCGACAGGAAACACTTGGACCAAACCAAACTAAGATTATCCAGAGCAACCCACATTAGACCCTACCTTTTTTGACCCCCCCAACTCTCAGAGCAGTGGCAACCAACAGTGGTTGACCACAAAGCAGAACCCATCACCCGCAGCAGCCCAGCAGGACTCACCACACCAGGCAGCCCAGCAAGGCCAGCTGCACAACAGTGCAGCGACTCTCCAAAACCAGCATTTGCACCGAGATGATCAACCAGGGAAAGAAAGGCCCCAGATCGACTCACCTTGTAAATAGTTAACAAGCAGAGGGCTCATCCCCTGGAGTACCAAGGGATCCCACAATCCCTTGGGTGCACTTGTACTTAAGGAGGCCTCACAGGCTGGAAAGGCACTCTGGAGACCTGTAATAAAAGACTAAGGTCACACTTTACTTTGAACTCACAGTATCTGGTCAGACTCTCTATCCATACATAACAGTTATCACACAACGATGTACAATGTGGACAATGGTGCAGGTTGAACCTCCCTTTTCCGGCACCTTTTGGACCTGGCCTGTGCCAGATGAGGCATTTTGCCAGATGAGGGGAAATCATCGGCTCGAGGTGGGGGGAGGAGGTCGCCCGAGGTCGGGGGAGGCGGCCGGGAGGAGGCAGCGGCCCGAAGTGTTGGTGGGCCCAATGGGCCCCGCGGTGTCGGCAGGTCGAGCGGGCTCCGAAGTGTTCTCGGTTGAAGGGGCAGCTGCTACTGCTGATCACTTTCTAGTAAGTGTGTTGATTTTCTGTTTAGGTGAATGATTTAATTAAATCATAAAGGAAAAGGTATGGAAAACCTTGGGGTGGGCGGTGGGTCGAAGTTTTGCACGTGTGCCACCCGGAGGCCAGGAATGGTGCCGGACGAGGGATGGTGCCGGATAAGGAGTCTCGGATAAGAGAGGTTCAATCTGTACAGCCATTCCTGGCAATGAAGTAATACCAGCCCTTAATGGGTTTTTACATTTTCCCCCCCCCTTCCCTTCAACCCCCTCGCATGCCTGCTGTTCCTCCTCAATGATTCCTCAGGGCATACAGCAAGGCTGCTAGAGTGCTGCTGTGTTGATCGTATATGGTGCATGGTTGGTGAGTGAGTGGTGGGATACGGAATGCTGTCATCCTAAGGAATGACAGCACCTCCCATTTCCGTGGAGCCACTGACTCTGCGACGGGGCTGGGACTTAGCAATTGGAGCATGATGTCTCCCCACAACTTGCTGGTCTGCTTTGGCTCTGTCACTTCCCCGTTGGACAGTGGGGAATGCAGAGAGGATGGAAGCAGACATGGACTGCATCACTTGACCAAGCTGAAGCAAAGCTTATGCCTGTGATACAGCAGAGTCTGCGGCGTGATCAATGACATGTGCCGCACACTATGGAACTCCACTGTTGCTTCTAGAGGCCACCTGCCTCTGTGTGTGGGCAGTGATGGCCTCGCTGGACTCGTGACTCATTACGACAGTCTGTGACGCTGCCTCTGCAACAGTCACAGTGAGCTTGTCCATGCTCGCTGGGATTCATCTCAATGCATCCATAAGCTCATGGTGCGTAACTGTGGTTTCCCTGGACATTTCCACTAGGTCCAGTTCCATGTCTGCCTGTCTTTGAACAGAGCGACTTTGCCGACTCACCCTCCGGAGAGCTGGCCTGTGGGATTCCACCCCGGCACTGTGTTGCTGTACGCCACTGGGGCCAGGAGCCTCCGACTCCTCAAACCCCAGGATGTCTGCGTCGTCCCCAGATGAACTTAGCACCGATGGGGCAACTGGTGGGCTGTGATGCTCCAGAGGAGCAATCTCCTCCCCTCCCTCGTCATTTCCAGCATGGCCTGACATGCGATGCTGCATCTCTGGTTGGTTATCTAGAAGTAGAAAACAACAGAGGAGCGGTTAGCAGCAGGGCAGGTGAAAGGGTGACATGAGGAAAATGGCATTGCACATGTTCATTTGATGGACCGCCGCAACTCAATAATATCTCTCAATGCAGTATCTTGAGTCGCACCATCCATTTACATGCCCTCACTCCTCGAAGGGGGCTCAGCATCGCCCCTGGCAACTGCCTGAGCTGGGACTCCAATGAGGGCCGAGATCCTCTCCTCACATCCATCAACGGGATTGGTTGAGGCGGACCCCCGCCTGTCCGCAGCTGCTCCCTTCTATTATGGGAGTGTTTGGACTGCAAAGAGAAAAAATAGGAAGGGTTCAAACAGGATTTCTCTGCTGTTGTGGCACATATGTCTACCAGAGTACAATAGGTGATACTGTGTAAATGTTATTGTTTCTTCCATTCAATCTGTTTGGATGTTGCATGTGCTTCATCAGTATTTGTTCACAAGTTTGAGGCATCTAACATGGGGGCTGTATTTGATCTTTCAGAAAGGCATAGCAGCAATTGCAGTATATTGCAAGGGACGATGTAAATGAAAGAGTTAATATGCATGGATCGTTAAAAGCCAATGGGTGTCGAAGTAAGCCTTCATCTTTATTATGCATTGTGACTGCCACTCCACAGTGTTGAGAGGGACCATATGCATGACAAACTTCACATAGTGTGTGAGATTAATGTTAGAAGTCATGGAGGCATACATGGATGCAAATGGTATTCACCCTGACGAGGCTCATAAGTTCGTTGAACATTTTTCGACACTGTGCCAGTCCTGGGTACAGTGTCTGCAGCTGACACCTCCTGCACTATCTCCCTCCATATTCGCTTAAACACAGGAGGGTGTGGTCTGGTTCCCCCAGCAAGATGGAGTGAGACCCACCTCCTCTCCACTGCGTGGACTAAGGGCCTCACTTGCCTCATGGCAGAACCGCCTGGCATGCTGCCTTCCCTCCTAATCCTTGATCTCAGCAGAAATGGGCGGTTTATACGCTTATGCGCGCAGGAAGGTGCCACGCCCTTCATTGGCGTTTGTGACCGGAAAAAAAAAATTCATTGCGCATGCGCAAAATGGCCATCTCAACGCCGAAAGTTTTGGCTCAGGCGCACAAAGTCAGCCTGACTTAACACCAATGCTCCTCCAGATGACTTTTTGCCAAAACTTCCAGTCGAAGGCGCAAACTATATTCAGGTGCAAACTTTTACACACCGAAATCCAAAAAGCCAAAAATTCGGCCCAAGGTTTCTTATTCTTTCCTTATTTCCTGAAGCCATCTTGAATGCCACTACCTAACAGCATTCTTGGTGAATTTGACCACTGTGCTGTCCCTCCTTGTTAACGTTAACCTCTCCATGCTGCTTGACATAGTTGATCAATATTTCCTTTACCACATCTCCTTCATGGCCCACTCCTATCTGTCCCACTCAGCAGCATACCTTTAGCGGTGACTTTTCCTCCTGTGATCTCTGTAACTCAGGACCCCATCCTTGGCTCTTTCCTTTGCCTTTCAGTGATATTATCCATAGGCGTGAGATCAATTTCCATGTGCATGACAACACCTCCGAGCTCTCTAGCAGCTCCTTTGACCACACAACCACCTCTGTGCTGTCAGACTGCATATTCAATGTCAGATTATTTCCTCCAATTGAATGTTGGAAGCATCTTATTTTGCTCCCGTCTGAAACTCCAGATTTTTGCCATGATTCCCTCCACAACTGCTTACTCAGACGGAACCAGATGATTAACAACATTGTTTGACCCAGAAGTGAGCTTCAAACTCCATATCTTATCAATCAATAAGGTTGCCTGCTTTCACCTGTGCAACATTCCTTGTCTCTGTTCTAGCTTGCTCCCACCAATTCCAAAATCTTTTGTTAACTCCACACTTGACTTCTCCATTGCCCACCTCACTGGCCTCCTAAATTCCACCTTCTACAAACTCCAATTAATCGAAAACTCAGCTGCCTGCATCCTGTTCTGCACCAAGTCCTCTATACTCATCACCTCTGTCCTTGCCAAACTCCCTTGCTTCCTAATGTATAGGTATTACATTCAAAATGTTTCTCCTCATCTACAAATCATTCATAACGTCACTAGATCCTACCTTCGCAACCCTTTCCAGCATTACACCCTGCTCCATGCCATTTGGTCGTCCAATTCTGCCCTGTTGTACGTCACCCTTCTATTCCACCTTTAGTGGCAGAGTCTTCATCCGTCTGTCCTATTCTCTGCAGCATAAAATCCACCCATTTTGCTATCTTTCTCCTGGTCTTTAAGACCTTTGCGATCACACTTTGTCACCTTTCTTCACTGACCTGTTATTGTACAACATTGGTTTCTCCTCTGTTTTATTTAAGCAATTGCACAAAATTACTGTGTGCAACAGTGTTGTGTACTTTTAAAAATCAGAATTAACATCCAGTGTTAAATTTTAAATGTTGTAATAATGACATCAATGTACAAAAGTGTGCTATTTAGATCACTGTCACTTCCATAGGGGAAGTAGACTTAATGTGCATGTTGCAGACTCTGTAATTTTTCATAAATGGGAAAAATGGTTTCTTTTTTGATCACAACATAGTTACTGGAACATTGGAGAGCTTTTGGTAATATTTTTGTTTTTTCTAGTTTAAAAATGTTGCAATTTCCCTATTTTAGTAGTGGCAACATTTTTGCACTATTAGAAATATAGGAACAGGAGTAGGCCAGTCAGCTTCTCGAGCCTGTATCGCTATTCAATTAGATCATGGCTGATCTGTATTTCAACTCCATCTACCCATCTTGGTTCTGTAACCCTTAATACCCTTGCCTAACACAACCTATCAATTTCAGTTGTGAAATTTTCAGTTGATCTAGCCTCAACAGCTTTTTGTCACAAGAGAGTTATTTCCACTACCCTTTGTGCGAAGAAGTGCTTCCGACGTCATCCCTCAATGGCCTAGCTCTAATTTTAAGGTTATGCTTCCTAGTTATGGACTCACACACCAAAGGAAATTGTTTTTTTCCATTGGCCCTATCAAATCCTTTAATCATCTTAAAGACCTCAATTAAATCACCCCTTAATCTTCTATACTCAAGGGAATATAGAAAGATAGAAACATAGAAAATAGGTGCAGGAGTAGGCCATTTGGCCCTTCGAGCCTGCACCACCATTCAATAAGATCATGGCTAATCATTCATCTCAGTACCCCTTTCCTGCTTTCTCTCCGGACCCCTTGATCACTTTAGCCATAAGGGCCATATCTAACTCCCTCTTGAATCTATCTAACGAACTGGCATTAACAACTCTCTGCAGTAGAGATTTCCACGGGTTAACAACTCTCTGAGTAAAAAGGTTTCTCCTCATCTCGGTCCTAAATGGCTTACCCCTTATCCTTAGACTGTGACCCCTGGTTCTGGACTCCCCCAACATTGGGAACATTCTTCCTGCATCTAACCTGTCCAATCCTGTCAGAATTTTATATGTTTTTATGAGATCTTCTCTCATTCTTCTAAACTCCAGTGAATACAGGCCCAGTCGATCCAGTCTCTCCTCATCCTGCCATCCCGGGAATCAATCTGGTGAACCTTCGCTGCACTCCCTCAATAGCAAGAACGTCCTTCCTCCGATTAGGAGACCAAAACTGAACACAGTATTCCAGGTGAGGCTTCACCAAGACCCTGTACAACTTCAGTAAGAACCTCCCTGCTCCTATACTCAAATCCCCTAGCTATGAAGGCCAGCATGCCATTTGCCGCCTTCACTACCTGCTGCACCTGCATGCCAACCTTCAATGACTGATGTACCATGACACCCAGGTCTCGTTGCACCTCCCCTTTTCCTAATCTGTTGCCATTCAGATAATATTGTGCCTTCGTGTTTTTGCCATCAAAATGGATAACCTCACATTTATCCACATTATACTGCATCTACCATGCATTTGCCCACTCACCTAACCTATCCAAGTCACCCTGCAGCCTCTTAGCATCCTCCTCACAGCTCACACCGCCACCCAGCTGAGTGTCATCTGCAAACTTGGAAATATTACGCTCAATTCCTTCATCTAAATCATTGATGTATATTGTAAATAGGTGGGGTCCCAGCACTGCCATTCTGAAAAGGACCCGTTTATCCCAACTCTCTGCTTCCTGTCTGCCAACCAGTTCTCTATCCACGTCAATACATTACCCCCAATACCATGTGCTTTAATTTTGCACACCAATCTCTTGTGTGGGACCTTGTCAAAAGCCTTTTGCAAGTCCAAATACACCACATCCACTGGTTCTTCCTTGTCCACTCTACTAGTTACATTCACAAAAAATTCTAGAAGATTTGTCGAGCATGATTTCCCTTTCATAAATCCATGCTGACTGGGACCGATCCTGTCACTGCTTTCCAAATGCGCTGCTATTTCATCTTTAATAATTGATTCCAATATTTTCCCTACTACTGATATCAGGCTAACCGGTCTATAATTCCCCATTTTCTCTCTCCTTTTTAAAAAAAGTGGTGTTACATTAGCTACCCTCCAGTCCATAGGAACTGATAGAGTCGATAGAATGTTGGAAAATGACCACCAATGCATCCACTATTTCTAGGGCCACTTCCTTAAGTACTCTGGGATGCAGACTATCTGGCCCTGGGGATTTATCGGCCTTCAATCCCATCAATTTCCCTAACACAATTTCCTGACTAATAAGGACTTCCTTCAATTCCTCCTTCTCGCTAAACCCTCGGTCCCCTAGTATTTCCGGAAGGTTATTTGTGTCTTCCTTCGTGAAGACAGAACCAAAGTATTTGTTCAATTGGTCTGCTATTTCTTTGTTTCCCATTATAAATTCACCTGATTTTGACTGCAAGGGACCTCAGTTTGTCTTCACTAATCTTTTTCTCTTCACATATCTATAGAAGCTTTTGCTTTTGATCCCTGCAAGCTTACTTTCATACTCTATTTTCCCCCTCCTAATTAAACCCTTTGTCCTCCTCTGCTGGATTCTAAATTTCTCCCAGTCCTCAGGTGTGTTGCTTTTTCTGGCCAATTTATATGCCTCTTCCTTGGATTTAACACTATCCCTAATTTCCCTTGTTAGCCACAGTTGAGCCACCTTCACCGTTTTATTTTTATGCTAGACAGGGATGTACAATTGTTGAAGTTTATCCATGTGATCTTTAAATGTTTGCCATTGCCAATCCACCATCAACCCTTTAAGTATAATTCGGCAGTCTTTTCTAGCCAATTCACGTCTCATATCATCGAAGTTATCTTTCCTTAAGTTCAGGACCCTAGTCTCTGTGTTACTCTCCATCTTAATAAAGAATTCCACCATATTATGGTCACTCTTCCCCAAGGGGTCTCACACAACAAGATTGCTAATTAGTCCTTTCTCGTTACACATCACCCAGTCTAGAATGGCCAGCCCTCTAGTTGGTTCCTCGACATATTGGTCCAGAAAACCATCCCTAATACACTCCAGGAAATCCTCCTCCACCGTACTGCCAGCAGTTTGGTTAGTCCAATCTATATGTAGATTAAAGTCGCCCATGGTAACTGCTGTACCTTTATTGCATGCATCCCTAATTTCTTGTTTGATGTTGTCCCCAACCTCACTACTACGTTTGGTATTCCGCAGCTCTACCCATACAGATTCCACATCATCCAAGCTAATGTCCTTCCTTACTATTGCGTTAATTTCCTCTTTAACCAGCAACTCTACCCCACCCCCTTGTCCTTTCTATCTATCCTTCCTGAATGTTGAATACACCTGGATGTTGAGTTCCCAGCCTTGGTCACCCTGGAGCCATGTCTCCATAATCCCAATTATATCATATTCGTTAATAGCTGCCTGTGCAGTTAATTCGTCCACCTTATGAATACTCCTCGCATTGAGGCACAGAGCCTTCAGGCTTGTCTTTTAAACACACTTTGTGCCTAGTTTATGCAACCTATCCTCATAATTTAACCCTTTTAGTCCCAGTATCATTCTGGTGAATCTGCACTGCACCCCCTCCAAGGCCAATATATCCTTCCTGAAGTACAGTGCCCAGAACTGAACACAGTACTCCAGATGTGGTTTAACCAGAGCTTTGTACAGCTGCAACATAACTTCCACCCCTTTGTATTTCAGCTCCCTTGAGATGAGGACTAAAATTTCATTCGCCTTTTAAATTATTTTTGTGCCTGACTACTAGTTTTTAGCGATTCTTACGTGGACCCTTAAATCTATTTGTTCCTCCACAGTTCCTAGCTTCTCAACATTTAGAAAATACTCTGATCTATTTTCCTTAGGTACAAAGTGGATGACCTCACAATTTCCCAGGTCGAACTCCATCTAACAGTTTTGCCCACTCACTTAATCTATCGCAGTCACTTTGAAAATTTCTTCTCCCATCTACACTACTTACTGTGCCTCCTACCTTAGTGTTGTCAGCAAACTTGAATATATAGCTCTCTATTCCTTCATCCAAGTAATTTATAAATACAGTGAATATCTTAGGGCCAAGGCAGATCCCTGGGGTACACTGCCAGTCACATCCTGCCAATTGAAATACATATTCATTATCCCTACCCTCCCTCTTCTCATCATTATAGGCAGTCCCTCGGAATCGAGGAAGACTTGCTTCCACTCCCAAAGTGAGTTCTTTGATAGCTGAACAGTCCGATACAAGAGCCACAGACCCTGTTACAGGTGGGACAGACATTCGTCGGGGGAGGGGTTCGGTAGGGCTGGTTTGCCGCGCGCTCCTTCCGCTGTCTGCGCCTGGCTTCTTCATGCTCTTTGTGTTGAGACTCGAAGATGGACTTTCTCCACCTCGGGCGGTCTGCAGCCAGAGTCTCCCAGGTGTCAGTGGTGATGTCTCATTTTACCAGGGAGGCTTTGAGGGTGTCCTTATAACGTTTCCGCTGTCCTCCTTTGGCTCGTTTACCATGAAGGAGCTCCGCATAAAGCATTTGCTTAGGGAGTCTCGTATCTGGCATGCGTACTATGTGGCCTGCCCAGCGAAGCTGATCGAGTGTGGTCAGTGCTGCAATACTGGGGATGTTAGCCTGGTCGAGGACACTGATGTTGGTGCGCCTGTCCTCCCAGAGGATTTGCAGGATCTTACGGAGACATCGTTGGTGATATATCTCCAGCGACTTGAGGTGCCTTCTATACATCGTCCATGTCTCAGATCCATACAGGAGGGCGGGTATTACTATAGCCCTGTAGACCATGAGTTTGGTGGTAGATCTGAGGGCCTGTTCTTCAAACACTCTTTTCCTCAGACTGCCGAAGGCTGCGCTGGCGCATGGAGGCGGTGCTGAATCTCCGCATCAATGTCTGCCCTGTTGACAAGAGATTTCCGAGGTATGGGAAATGGTCCACGTTGTCCAGGGCCGCGCCGTGGATCTTGATGACTGGAGGGCAGTGCTGTGCGGCGGTGACAGGCTGGTGGAGGACCTTTGTCTTACGATGTTAAGCGTAAGGCCCATGCTTTCCATATGCCTCAGTGAATATATTGACTATATCCTGGAGTTCAGCCTCTGAATGTGCGCAGACGCAGGCATCGTCCATATACTGCAGCTCAACGACAGAGGTTGGGGTGATCTTGGACCTGGATTGGAGGTGGCGTAGTTAAACAGCTTCCCACTGGTTCTGTAGTTTAGTTCCACTCCAGCGGGGAGCTTGTTGATTATGAGGTGGAGCATGGCGGCGAGGAAGATTGAGAAGACGGTTGGAGAGATAACGCAGCCCTATTTGACCCCGGTTCAGACGTGGATTGGGTCTGTAATGGATCCATTGGTAAGGATCACGGTATGTCATCGTGAAGCACGCGAAGGATGTTGACAAACTTTTGGGAGCATCCGAAACAGAGGAGGACGCGCCATTGACCCTCATGGTTGACAGTGTCAAAGGCCTTTGTAAGATCGCAAAAGGCCATAAGGGCTGGCACTACTCCCTGTATTTTTCCTGCAACTGGCCCGTTGCAAAGATCATGTCTGTTGTGCCCCTCCCTCTTTTTCCTTGCAACCCGTTCTCTAGGTTACCTCCAATTCCATGCACTCTCATTTTTGTTAATAGTCTCTTACGTTGAACCTTGTTGATACCTGCTGGAAGTCCATATAAATAACATCCATAGACACTCCCGCATCTACCACGCTAGTGACCTGCTCAATAAATTCAACGAAGGTAATTGGACATATCTTACCCATTGCAAATCCATGCTGGCTCTCTTTGATCAGTTCATATTTGTCTAAAATGCTCAGTTACTCTCTTACCTGATCCATGTGTTTATGTCACTGTACCAACTATACATTTGAGAATATCATCTCTTGTACATACCATTTAATCAGCTTGTCAATGATTATACTGTATATCATTATTGTTATTTGGATCTGGTAAATGTACCTAGTTGAGTAACTTATTTGTTCATTTGTTGGTGTTTCAGTTGCTTAAACATTTGACCACACTTCTCATTTATGTTGGTTAGATGTTACGTATTGTAAGGATAGCAGTTTAGATAGACCACTATTGGAATTCAAACTGAGCCATGTATCACATATCAGGTTCTTTTAATTCCAAGCAAGCCCAACAATTCATCAAAGGTACAGCAGCATTACTACGCTGCATCACTCTATTGACAGCATCATGTCTCATACACAACAAGCGAGATAATTATTCTGTTTCTTTTAATCTTGCTTTTAATCACCTCATGCACGAAGTAATAGGAAAGTCTAGATATCATCTTGGTAATCATCCCTTTATCAACTTTGATTATATTGATGCCATCCTACTTTCACAAAACCGATTGCCCCAAAGGTTATTGATGACTTTATTCTTCAACGAAGGCCTCCAGAGCCATGATGTACTTTTCAATGTTAAAGGTGCTATATTAAGTGCTAGTAGTGGTAGTAGTAGAAGTGGACGTGCAAATGAATTGGTTTAAGGCGGTCATGTTTTGGACGCTTAGACTTTTATTCCATGGAAAGGATCTAAATGCGAGTTATTTAAAGATCAATTATAAGTTAAACCTTGCTTTAAAGGGGTTCGTTTCTCAGGAGAGTCCGATTCTAGGTTGTGAATCCAGAGTCAAATGAAAGATGGTTAATATGCTAATCAGTATGTTTTCTCCCAGAGACTCAACAATAAGCCATTTAATAGCTTGTCTCTGTAAATTCTAAAAACTTTGAACTCATTGGGGAGGGGAATTTTAACCCCACCCCTCATGACGGTCGGGGGTTAAAAATTTTTAAATGGGAAACCCCACCCCAACCCACCTCCAACGTGCCCACGACCGGTTTTAATAGAGACGGTTAGGGGGGTAAGCAACTAACCCGCTCTCCAGAGGTGGACTCGTCATTTAAATATTTTAATAAGGCTAAAATTTTAAGACAGTTTTAAATTTAAGTGCTATAAGCATGGTTTCCCAGCTCGCAAGTTCCCCTCCAGCCCCCACGATGTCTCCCCGAACCACGATCTCTCCCTTGTTCCCTCCTCTCCGCTCCCTGGCTACGGCCTGGTGCCGCAGGCCTTCCTGACCAAGAGCCAGCCAGCCTCTCAATCTAGCTGGCCGCCGATCGGGAAACATAGTCTAAAAATTTAACTGAGGTTCTGCTGTGAAATTCTGGGAAACCAGCATTTCCGGGTATCCCAACCACTACACCTCGCCCTGCTTCCTCCCCACCTCTTCATAAATATTGGGGCCATTGTACAGTAAGTCAATCCACTGGTGGTGTCACAAGCGATTTATTTTGTATTATTATAATATAGATTGTGCTGTTTGAGCTAAATGACTTTGCTCATACCCATTGCTCTGCACGTTTCAACGTACTGTGCAATAAAAGCAACATGATTCAAACCATGGCTTGTATCATCTAATGTTAACGTGGTCTGCCTTCGCTGAGACCGAAGATGCACACGTACAAAAGGTATGGAAGTTTGGTTCAGGCCGTAAGGGAGTTCTATTGTTACTCCACACAAGTAGACATAGTGCAGTGAGAGTCAGCTCCCATAAAAACAAGATGCAAAAACCACTTACAACCGATGCCACTGAGCCCAAGAAGCTGTTTATAGCAGACCCAAACTCATATCTAAGACCGAACTTAGCCTCTGCAACAACCAGGTTTGAATCCAGTGCATTAGAAGAAAAGCATTCCCGTGTATAATTAATCTTGTGTACTGTGCTTCCGTCATATATTCTGAAAGATCAATGCTCACAAAGGATGCTATCTAAACAGCCAAACAGCAAATCTCTGGAAGGACTGAATTATAAATTTGCAATCCAGTTCTACAAAACTTGGCAACAGCTATAATAGTCATAAGCTAGCTATTTGCAACATGGATAAGCTTATATACATTTGTAAAACATTATTTGGTCCAACTTTAACAGTTAGGAGATCTGATGATCTGCACAACATCTTAGTTTTTGTTTGCTTGCCAAGTGCTGACTATTTGTTCATGTTTACATATGTAACTTCTTCATTCTCCAAAATTAATCTATAATTTCAATCCTCTTTTTAATGGTTCATAGAGTGATATGGCACAGAAGGAGGCCATACAGCCAATTATTCCCACTCCCCTGCTCTTTTCCCATAGCTCTGTACATTTTCTACCCTTCAGGTAAATTCCCTTTTGAACATTACTTTTGAATCTGCTTCCACCACTCTTTCAGGCAGTGCATTCCAGATCATCATAACTCCCTGTGTAATTTTTTTCCCTTATGTAGCCTCTGGTTCTTTGCCAATTACTTTAAATCTGTGTCATCTGGTGACTGACCCTTCTTGCCACTGGAAACAATTTTTCCTTATTTACTCTTATCAAAACACTTCATGATTTTGAACACGTCTATCAAATCT
The DNA here is from genome assembly GCF_044704955.1 of Pristiophorus japonicus. NCBI lineage: Eukaryota > Metazoa > Chordata > Chondrichthyes > Pristiophoridae > Pristiophorus > Pristiophorus japonicus. Next base: position 103,977,180 of record NC_091983.1, on the reverse strand, counting down.
CTCCTTAACCTTCTCTGCTCTAAAGAGAATAATTCCAGCTTCTCTAGTCTCTCCACATAACTAGTACCTTTCTAGTAAATCTCTGTAGCAGCCTTTACAAGGCCTTGACATCCTTCCTAAAGTTTGGTGCCCAGAGTTGCCCACACTACTCCAGCTGGGACCTAACCAGTGTTTTATAAAGATTTAGCATAACTTCCTTGTTTTTGTAATCTATGTCTCTATTAATAAAGCCAAGGATCCCTTTTGCCTTTTTAACAGCCTTCTCAACTTGTCCTGCCACCTTCAAAGACACTTCCAGGTTTCCAGGTCCCTCTGTTCCTGCACCCGCTTTAAAATTTGCCATTTTGTTTATATTGCCTCCCCTCATTCTTCCTATCAAAATGAATCACTTCACACTTCTCTGCGTTGAATTTCATCTACCATGTGTCTGCCCATTTCACCATAGCCACCTGAAGTCGATTACTATCTTCCTCACTATTTACTACATTTCCGAGTTTTGTGTCATCTGCAAACTTTGAAATTATGTCTGAATACCCAAATCCAGATCGTTGATATATATATATATATACATATCAAAAAGATCAGCGGTCCTAATATTGACCCCTGGAGGTCACCACTGTATACGTCCCTCCAGTCTGGAAAACAACCGTTCCCCACTCCTGTCTGCTTTCTGTCTCTTAGACAATTTCATATCCATACTGCCACTGTCCCTTTAACCCATGGGCTTCAGTTTTGCTAATAAGTTTATTGGGCCCCAAATTCCACCTGGACTTTTTTTGTTGCAGTTGTTAGAGGTATGTCCAATTTTTTTAGTGACCTGACTGCGCCAATAAAAGTTCCAAGTTTCGCCGGCATAACCTTTCATTTTGGAGCAGCGCAGATGTCCTTAAGCTCTGTGGGTGGAGCATAAGGTCTGTGCCGAAAAACTGAGGTTGCCAGGGTAATGAGGGACGCTGAATTTATCCTGTTGTGTCATTGCTGATTTTTCTCTCCCCAAGAACTTCTATTTTCATAACAGGTGTAAGCATTCCAAGAGCCTCATTTTTAAAAATTGATTTGTCTCTTTGTAAATTCAACCATGGCCCCGTGATGGCCCCCCCATTCCCCCCACCCCTCGCACCCGGTGCCTGCCGCTTCTATCCCGGGCCAAAAGGCCCCCGTACCGGTCCGCTTCTATCCTGGGCCAAAAGGCCGCCTGCACCCACCCCCCCACCCCCGTGCCGTGTCTTCAGCTCTGCTGAAATAATGGTGTCTCTGCGCCGATTTTCTTAAGTGTAGGTAAGATTTTTCAGAAAGGTGCAGTGCTCCGTTTTAGAAAAAAAATCGTACTTGGCCAAACTCGCTTAAGTGGCCAGAAATGGTGCACCCGGCAAGTTCCACCCCCAGTGACATCAACTAAAAAAAATCGGACGTACCTACTTTAGAATGACGCAGAAACTTTGGCGAAACTTGCAGATTTTAGCCTGCTCCAGAAAAAACAGCATAGACCAAAAAAAAGCGCAGAATGGTGGCGCAAATTCAGTCCTATGTGAGGTGTAACATTTGCAGTCCTCTGGCACCTCTCCCACATCTAAGAAGGATTGGAAAATTGTGGCCAGAGTCTCCACTGTGTCCATCCTTACTTCCCTCAGCAACCTAGGATGCATCCCATTCAGACCCCATGACCTTTTTCCTTTGCGTGCTGCCAACCTTTTAAGTACTTCCTCTTCATCTATTTTTATCCTATCCAATTTGTCTACTACCTCCTCCTTTACTGTGACATTGACAGCATCCTCTTTAGTGAAGACAAATGCAAAGTACCCATTTAGGCCCCAATTTTGCCCGGCACTGGGTGCCAATTTTTCAGCGATTTATTTATTTTTTCTCCCGCCCCCCCCCCCCCCCAGCAGAAGCTCAGTTACTAGATTCCCCAATGTTGGGACGCCGGTGTCTACTATCAGTGCCGAATGTTTGGCGCCATACATTCTGGCACTGGTGTGCCTGTAAAAGAAGGTTGCGCGCCATTTCTGGGCATAAGGCCAACTTTCTCTACCAACAAAACTTTTCAAACCAGTGCGCAGACCCAAGAAGCACCGTAGGAAAAACCCTTACCTGCAGTTAGAGAATCCGCGCTGGCCCGCTCCTATCCCCAGCCGAAGGGACTCCCTGTCTCTATAAATAAACTTTTAGGGAATTTAAAAAGCGAACATGAAAGTATAAAAATAAAAATAAATGTAAACTTACCAACAATGCTGCTCCTGCGATGATAAATGTAAGCTGGCAATAAAAGAAAAAATCTTCACCTTTTTCCAGCGATGTTCTCACTGCCAAAAATCTTCCACAAAGTGCAGGGAAGCCTTTTGCATCCACCAGGTATAAAAAGCAGCAGACAAATCGGAGTCTTCTTTAACCATCAAGTAAAGCCTTCTCCCGATTCTCCACACCATCGACTGCAGCCGCTACAAGCCCCCGGCCTTTGTAATGCGCATGTGCAGATATTTTTTTTGGGTTTTTTTGGAGCGCATGTGCTGTGCATTTCAGGTGCACACTGGAAGCCCCGCCCTGCGAGATCAGGTAGCTCCGACGCTAGAAGGTGCGCTTGCTGGAAGAAAACTTAGGATTTTTATTTTCAGTGCCGCGGGGCCAAAAAAAACAGGCATCCAGGTGAGTAAGCGCCCTTATTTTTTATTCGGGAAGCTTGGGCCCTTAGTACCTCAGCCATGCCTCCACAAGACTACCTTTGACTACCTTTTTACTATTTATATGTTTTGGGTTCCCTCTAATGTTACCTGGTAATCTATTCTCATACACTCTCTTTGCCCCTCTTATTTCCTTTTTCAATTGCACTTTTTACATTCAGCTTGGTTCTCTACTGTAATATGTACCATACATTTATCATAAGCCTCCTTTTTCTGTTTCATTTTACTCTCTTTGGGCTAGAAATTCATTTTTTGGCTATCAGGTTTTTTCTGTTTTACGGCAAAATTAGCACTCAAAAAGCCACCATTTTTTAAGGGAGTAAAATTGGCAAAAAAACTGTCGATAAAAATTGGCATTGCTGGAGGATTCGTGTTGGAAACCGCCGTTCTGGATAACTTTACCGTGAGGTTGATATCGCCAAAAATACAGGGGAGAAAACACAAAAAGAATTCCCAAAATTAAAAAACTAAGAATCAAAAAACATTAATAATACCCTTAAGTAATCAATCACTGACAAAGAATTTAAAAAAAACTTCAACTTACCCTTTTTGTCGGTCTTCCTATTCACCAACACTTCTGAGGCTGCGACGCCTGCTTTTCTCATGCGCTGTTTTTTCACCCGAGTACCGGTTCGCCAAATGGCCAAATTTAGGCGGTGTATTTTTTTTACGTATAGCGATCTGCTGTTTGGCAGTATTTCAAAACCGCCATTCTTAACCTTTGGGGAATTTTGTGAGGTTTCTTATAACGACAAAAAGCACTTTTAACGTGAAAAAATCGCGTTAAAACGTGCGTTAGGCTGGCGAATTTCTGGCCCTAAATCTTTTGTCATCCATAGATGCCCTTCCTTTCCCCCTCATGGGAATGTGCCTCCTCTATACCCAAGCTATCTCCTCTTTGAAGGCCTCCGGTTGCTCATTTGCTGTTTTACTTGCCAATCCACCTGGGCCAGATCCCCTTTCAACTCTCTGAAATTAGCCCTCCTCCAGTTGAGTATTTTCACATTTGATTTTTTTTCTTGTCCTTTTCCATAACTATTCTAAACCAAATTATATTGTGATCACTATTTCCCAGATATTCTCCCATTGAAACTTTCTCCGCTTGTCCTACTTCATTCACCAGAACTAGATCCCGTACTGCTTCCTTCCTCATTGGGCTGGAAACATACTGATCAAGAAAGTTCTCTTGTACACATTTCAGGAATTCCTCTCCCTCTTTTTCCCTTTCCACTGTTATTTTCTCAATCCATTGGGCGGGCCACATCGTCCGACACGAGACTCCTGAAGCAAATTCTCTACTCAGAACTGCTACATGGCAAGCGAGCCCTAGGTGGGCAGAGGAAACATGTCAAGGACACCCTCAAAGCCTCCGTGATCAAGTTTAACATCTCCTGGGAATCCCTGGCCCAAAACCGCCCAAAGTGGAGGAAGAGCATCCGGGAGGGCGCTGAGCACCTCGAGTCTCATCGCCGAGAGCATACAGAAACCAAGTGCAGACAGTGGAAGGAGCGTGTGGCAAACCAGGCTCCCCACCCACCCTTTCCTTCAACCACTGTCTGCCCCACTTGTTACAGAGACTGTAATTCCCACATTGGACTGTACAGTCACCTGAGAACTCACTTTTAGAGTGGAAGCAAGTCTTCCTCGATTTCGAGGGACTGCCTATGATGATGAGTATACATCTATCAGCATAATAGCTCCTCTATTCCTTAATTCTAATGCAATAGATTTTGTCTTTGAACCCTCAAGTGCATCATCCCTTTCCAGTTCTGTAACAGTATCTTTGATCAATATTGCCAACCCCTCCATTTTTCCTTCCCTATCTTTCTTGAATACCTTGTAGCCAGGATTATTAAGTTCCCAATTGTTGTGTATGCAATAACTCAATAGACTGAATACTGTAAACTCCGAACAGGTACAAACCTGACTCTACTTTATTAGGGCCCAAAGTGATCACATTACAAGATGGCTGGCCTTTTATACCTGGGCCGCGCACACGTGCGCACAGCCCAATGACCTCCGACAGTGGTGCCACCTGGTGGCTAGTAAACTCAAGCATACATGAATGACACCAATCTTTCCCTTGTTTGATCCAGGTCTACGTTATTGCCACTGTATCATAATCTCATGTGGCTACTTGTGCCTGCAACTCACCATCCTCATTTACCTTGCTCCGTGCATTTATGCACATGCACTCCAAACGATCCTTTCGCTGTCTTGCATTTCTCCCCATCTGATCCCTTTTATTTCTGAACTTCTCTTTTATTCTAATGATGCTTGCCTCTCCCAGTCCCCTGTGTACCTTGTCTCTTCTCTCTAATGTTTCACCCTGGTGTTTCACCCTCCCCCACCCAAATTAGTAACCTTCCCCCACAGCACTAGTTGACCTCCCCATGAGGGCATTGGTCCCAGCCCTGTTGAGGTGCAACCGGTCCACCTTGTACATGTCCCTCCTGCCCCAAAACAGGTCCCAGTACTTCAGGAATCGGAAGACCTTCCTCCTGTACCATCTCTCCAGCCACGTGTTAACCTGTCTGATCTTACTGTTCCTATACTCGCTAGCACGTGGCACTGGGAGTAATCCAGAGATGACCACCTTTGAGGTCCTGCTCTTTAACTTCCTCCCTAGCTCCTGATCTCAACCTTCCTCCTTCCTACACCATGAACTATGACTTCTGGCTCTTCTCCACAAAATGTACTGCACCCATTCAGTGATGATTGATATGGACCACAAAATGGGGATAATATTGTGGCACCCTAGGGATAGACTGGGGTAACATTGTCTGTCTTGCATATGCCAGAGTAATTTGAGAAATCTGGTTCCATCAGACCTAGTTTTAATTTGCTTGAACGTATTTTGGTGTTCTCAGTGAGATGAAACAAGGTTCATATGAATATCATTGTGAGCTTCTTATTACAAAATATTTGTTTGTAGAACTTGATCTTTATTTAACTCAAGTGTTGGTCACAAAAGTAGTTGTGCTAACCATATAGAGCAGCACATAAAGCTCCCCGCAGCAACAAATGTGAAAATAAAGCTCAGACCCACAAGGAAAAGCATTGCTTTTGCAATGAAGATATTAAATGTTCAGGGCCAACTAAGCCCCTAATACGGCAGACAGGAAACTCATGCTCACCACTGGCCATAAGTGAGCCCTTTGCCAGGAAAACAAATCGGCGTCCAAGCCCATGCCTATGCAATAAGGGGCCTAATACCTTTTTCAGGCCCCCACAGCCATTGATAAAGTGCCACAAAATAGGCTTACATCTGAAAGACAGCAAAAGCTAGTGGAGAATGAGGTGGTGTTAGAATGGAAAACGAGGTGGTGTTAGAATGGAAAACAGTTACTAATGAAATCCCATAGGGTCCATTTTAAGGACTTTGCTGTTCATAATTATATCAATGACTTGCATGATAGAATATTCTCCACGGTGTCTAAATTTGCAGATAACACCAACTTGGGTGCTTGGTCAGTGGTGCTAACAAGGGTATGGACAGGCTAGGTCAGTGGCTGAGAAGGCAAAGAAAAGTCATAAGATTGGATAGTAGAAACAAAGATGTGGATTACAAATGTGGCAATATGCTTTGTGTAATTAAACAGAAAAGAGATTGAAGGGTTTAGTGGCTAGGTCACTCAAGCCATTGGTTCAGTGTTTGCAGGTAGAGTAGAAATCCCCCAAAGCAAGAGGAGAGCTGGAGTGCTAGTCCCAACCCCCTCATTCAATAAACACAAGCCGCCGCCACTCCTCCGCCCCCCCCCCCCCCAATTACTGCCATTTTCCCCACCCTCCGATTCTGCCCTATGGCCTTTGATCTCCCAACCCATGGCCTCCTATCTCCTGACCACTGGCCCTCACTTACCTGAGAGCTGCTCTGACGCTAACAGAGGGCCCGATCTTGGGTTACTCTTTACCGCCATCGAAATGAGCCCAAGGGCCAATATCGGGGCTGCTTCGGGTCTCGCCCTGCAACCTGAGCCCTCCTCCCCGTGTGCTGTAACATGGGCATGCCTGAATGTCTATTCCCAGATCTTTCACATGGATAAAAGTCTACAACTGTTGTTTCTGCTGGATCAAATGATGATGTGCCTAGATTAGGCAAATATTTTTTTAAATTGCAGTGATATTGATGTGCTCATGAGTTATAGCACTGTATTGCAACTGGTGATGTTATTATGCACAGTGTGTATTGGCCCCCACAGCTCATTCAGATATTCTAAACATCACCAGCTCAAGAGACCATTATACCCAATTTTTTAAAAAACTGCTGGGTTTTCAGTTTTACAATTATTTTACAAATATTCAAAGATAGGCACAAATATTTACCTTTCCTAGCATTCGCTGTCGTCATGTCATTTGTGCACAGGTGACGATTTGTAGATTCTTGTCAACTGTTAATTTGAATATGCTTTAAATTTAAATTTTATGCACTTTGTATTGCACCATTGCAGACAAATTTGTGTGTTAATTTAAAAAAATGTACCCAGTTAAAAGAAAATCAAAGGCATATGTACCAGGGTTATTGGCACTTGCATTATATCAGGGTAACTAATCTGAAGAATGGCATGGTTCTTATAATTTATAATTTTTAAAATAATTACCAAGGCTCGAACAATAGTGCATAACTCAGTTGCAGTTAATTGACAAATGTGAGAGGTTAACACCCCATCACACATTAGGGTATCCTCAGAAAGATCCTCAGTCAAATTTGAACAATGAACCAAATGGAAGGATGTATTCATACTTATTAATGAACTTCCAGCTATGTACAGGAAATACAATGATAGATTCATACAGATATTCTAAACATTTTATAGCAATAAGGCATTGTGATCTAGATGATTTTCCTGGCAGTCAGGGCATTCCTGGGAGACCATTTTTCAGGAACTTTACTTGGTTGATGGCACTATTTGTGGGAAGCAGAAGGCAATTAATGAGTTGACCGGTTTCAGGATTGAGTTTCCATTGGAAGTAGGGTTTCCAATGCTGGTACTCGATCATGTGACACTCCGTCTGTGCAATTTGTAAATGTTATTACATTTACGTTATAAAGGATGGGTCCCCTGGAGTTCAGTGTCTTTGCTCGTGGTTTCTTTAACTTTAACCGGTACTTAAGTTGGCATTTTCAGCAGTCGGTCGACCAACCACAAGGAAATTCCAGCATGTAATGAATGGCTGATGAGCTGAAACCAAAGATGGGCAGTCCCTCGAACACCGGTGAGACAGCTGGTGTGTGGCGGGAAATGAGAGTCCGGACCACGCAGGCATGAACCATACATACAAAGTACTTGTCAACAGCAGTGCTCAAGAGATCAATCGCCCATCCCCAGAGACTCTGGGGCAATCCGGGATGGTTGGAAACCCTAAATTACTACACCGACAAAGAAAGATTAACTGATTTTATATTCATTAATCCAAGCACTCCCAGTTTAGGCTTTTGCAATCCTGTCTTCAAAATTCTGATTCTGTCTCCATCCTCCTACTCTTTGCAGCAACCCCTCATACAGAAAGAAGAAAGAGTGAGACAGAGACACAGAGAGAAATACACTGACCCAGACAGCGCAAGAATGAGACAGAACAAAACATATAATGAATCAGAGAGCACGAATAAAACTTACGTAGTGAGTACGTGACTGAGGGGGCAAGGGTGTGATAGAAATCAACACATGTCGCTACAGGGATGGGGGGCTCATGGACTATGTGAGGTGGGAGTGGGAAAAAAGTATGTAGCTTAACTTTCTGCAACAGGCTGGTATCTGAATGTCTCGAGATTCAAGGATAGAAAAAGGCATTCTAATTTTTCATTATAAAATCCACATGTCCAGTATAAGCAAAGAAGTGAGAGTTTTTCTGATGGCGAGGTGACCGACGAGAGCTGGGGAATGCATCGCTGATTGGCTGCAAACAAAGGCAGCCAGGATGATGCGCTTGCACGAACCGCACAAACAAGGAACTATCCTCCCGGGTCACCAGTTCCCAGATCAATCACCCATTGCAGGAGAATCCTGGGCAATCTGTGAGGGTTATCAACCCTAATTGGAAGACCCACGAGCCAATGTAGTTATTGAGGGCAATCTTTATCCTCATGATAGTTTGCATACTGAATCTTAATATGGTTAGCGTTTGGGTAACGATCAGATGAAATAGAGGAAGTTGCTCTACAGCCTCTCTCAACAGGCATCCTGGTGTACAGTCAGTATAACATGTCATTTTTAATTGGTCCTCACGTAAGCAATTGCTTGTGAGTACAAGGGAGTGAAACAAATGATTGCCCATTGCTCCTCTGTAATGTCGGTCTCCAGGCCTTCTTTGAGATGACTACGTTTTAAAGAGTAGTGGAGGGAGATCTAATTTTTCAGAACTTTCTCTCGGATTAATAGTTTATTAGGCCCTAATCAGCATATTTTATACGGTCTGTAGAATGAACAAGCTTGTTGGCCTTTCTTTATTCCATGCTTGTTAAATGACCAATCTGCTGCTAACTGGTGCTCTCATCTCCTGTACTAAACATTTTTCAAGACTGGAAATTAAGTGACTGGGGTAAAATATCTTGGGTTATATCTGTTATGTATGCAATAAAAGTACAAACTGAGTATTGTTTAACTGAACAAGATACAACCTTGGCTCTGCTTTATTACGGCCCAAAGTGCCTGACTCACCAAATGGCTGGTCTTTTATACCAGAGCAGCACCATGTACATGCTGCTCTGTGGCCTCCAACAATGACACCATCTGGTGTCATACATGACGATACCCTCTTCTGAGACCTTATCACAGTCTTTCACAGGCTGAGATGATCCGGTGCTTTACGCTCCTGAGTTGACCATCTCAGTTCGATTCCAGCCTTGGGTGAGTGTGCGAGGTCTCTTGTAGCTGGTGGTTGGATGGCTGACTTGTTGGGGGTGGCAGCGGCCATGTCAGGAATTGCAAGTCTATTTTTATTGAACAAGTCCGTGATGGAAATTCTGGGTTCACTGATGACCCTTGAGTCCACTGAAGGCTGCTTGTAGGTTGGCTGGTCATTGACGGTTTCTTCGTCCGACTGCTCTGGCCTTGTCTGTGTCCCTCAGCTTTGTTTGATCCATGTGTTTCCTGCAAGTTTGCCCATTCATGAGCTTAGTAACAAATACTCTGTTGCCCTCCTTGGCCATGACCATACCAGCGATCCATTTGGGACCCTGACCATAATTCAACACATATACAGGATCATTAACAGAAATCTCTCGTGACACAGTTGCGCGATCGTGGTATCCTTGTTGACTCTGTCTTCTGTATTCAACATGATTACTTAAATCCGGGTGTACAAGAGATAACGGTCTTAAGACCTCTTTTCATAATGAGTTCAGCAGGCGAGACCCCTGTGAGTGTGTGGGGTCTTGTCCTGTACCTCAGCAGTATGCAAGACAAGCGGGTCTGCAGTGACCCTTGGGTTACTCTCCTCATGCTTTGCTTGATAATTTGTACTGCACGTTCTGCTTGTCCGTTGGACACAGTCTTGAACGGTGCTGACCTTACCTGGATTATGCCGTTAAGTTTTACAAACTCCTGAAACTCCTGATTGGTGAAGCATGACCCATTGTCACTCACCACTATGTCAGGCAGACCATGTGTCTATGGTTGCCGTGGACATACTGGATGACATGATTATGCATTCTATCCACTTAGAATAAGCATCCACCATCACTAAAAACATCTTGCTCAGGAAGGGACCTGCAAAATCTACATGGATCCTGGACCAAGGTTTGGATGGTCATGACCACAGACTCAGTGGTGATTCCGCTGGTGCTTTGCTGAGCTGCATGCAGGTGTTGCACTGATGCACGCATGCTTCCAGCTCACTATCAATCCCTGGCCACCATACGTGGGACCTGGCAATGGTCTTCATCATCACTATACCAGGATGTGTGCTGTGTAACTCACGCACAAACTTCTCTCTCCCTTTCTTAGGCATTACAACGCGATTACCCCACAATATGCAATCTGCTTGAAGAGACAGTTTGTCCTTGCAACGAATGTACGGTTTGGCCTCCTCGCACATTTGCTTAGGTATGGCAGACCAATCCCCTTTGAGGATGCAACCCTTTACCACCGATAATATCGGGTCCTGGCTGGTTCAGGTCTTAACTTGTTGAGCCATGACAGGGGTACCTTCACTCTGAAAAGCATCAATGATTAACATTATATCTACCGATTGTGGCATTTCCACCTCCGGTGTGGGCAACAGCAACCAGCTCAAAGTATCAGCACAATTCTCTGTGCCAGGTCTGTGGCGAATGACATAATCATAGGCAGATAATGTCAGCGCCCACCTTTGGATGCGGGATGAAGCGTTGGTATTGATACCTTGCTCTCGGAAAATAACTAAATGAGCGACTTGTGATCGGTCTCTAATTCAAACCTCAGACCAAACGGGTATTGATACATCTTTTTAATACCGTACACACACGCTAAAGCTTCTTTTTCTACCATACTGTAGGCTCTTTCTGCTTCAGACAAACTTTTGGATGCATACATGACAGGTTGAAATTTCCCCGATACATTGGCTTGTTGTAACACGCAACCAATTCCATATGATGATGTGTCACAGGCCAAAACTAAACATTTACATGGGTCATAATGTACCAGCAGCTTGTTCGAGCAAAACAGATTGGTGCTTTCTCTCAAACTCTGTCTTGCAATGCGCTCCACACCCAGTTGTTGCCTTTTCTCAATAACATGTGCAGTGGTTCAAGTAAGGTGCTCAATTTAGGTAGGAAGTTACTAAAGTAGTTGAGTAGACCCAGGAATGAACGCAGCTCCGTCATGTTCTGTGGCTTGGGTGCATTCTTAATGGCTTTGGTTTTCACGTCAGTAGGTCTGGTGCCATCAGCGGCGATTATCCTCCCGAGGAATTCGACCTCCGGTGCCATGAAGACGCACTTCGAGCATTTCAGTCTGAGTCCCACTCTGTCCAAATGCAGTAGAACATCTAGGTTGTTCAGATGTTCTTTGGAGTCACGACCGGTGATCAGGATGTCATCTTGGAACACGACGGTTCTGGGAACGGACTTCAGTAGACTTTCCATATTCTTCTGGAATATTGCTGCAGCCGAGCGAATTCCAAACAGGCACCTGTGGTAAATAAACAGTCCTTTGTGCATGTTAATGCACGTAAGTCTCTCCGACGACTCGACCAACGCCTGCGTCATATAGGCCGACGTTAAGTCCAGTTTTGTGAACGACTTCCCTCTGGCTAGCGTCACAAACAAGTCATCAGCCTTCGGTAATGGGTACTGATCTTGTTTCAAAACCCTGTTGATCGTAGCCTTGTAGTCTCCACAGATTCTGACTGTGCCATCCCTTCCACGCACAGGAACAATGGAGCTGGCCCATTCATTAAATGTGACCGGTGATGGTCCCTTCACGCTGGAGTCTGTCCAATTGAATTTCGACTTTCTCCCTCATCATATATGGCACTGCCCGAGCTTTATGATGGTCCAGTCTTGCATCTGAGTCCATGTGGATCTGCACCTTGGCTCCCGTGAAGTTGCCGATACCCAGTTCGAACAGCGAGGGGAACTTGCTCAATACTTGGGCACATGTATCTTCCTCCAATGACAACGCCTTTAGGTCATTCCAGTCGCATCTGATTTTCTCCAACCAGCTCCTGCCGAGCAGCGAAAGGCCATTGCCTGGAACAATCCACAACGGTAACTCGTGAACCGCACCGTTATACGACACGTTAATTTGTGCACTGCCAATCACCTTTATCAGTTCTTTGGTGTACTTGCGCAGCTTGGCGTTAACAGAGCTCAGCCTGGGCCTCAGTTTTAGGGGATTAAATGTAGTATCTCCAAATTTGCGGATGACACTAAGTTGGGTGGCAGTGTGAGCTGCGAGGAGGATGCTGTGAGGCTGCAGAGCGACTTGGATAGGTTGGGTGAGTGGGCAAATGCATGGCAGATGAAGTATAATGTGGATAAATGTGAGGTTATTCACTTTGGTGGTAAAAACAGAGAGACAGACTATTATCTGAATGGTGACAGATTAGGAAAAGGGGAGGTGCAAAGAGACCTGGGTGTCATGGTACATCAGTCATTGAAGGTTGGCATGCAGGTGCAGCAGGCGGTTAAGAAAGCAAATGGCATGTTGGCCTTCATAGCAAGGGGATTTGAGTACAGGGGCAGGGAGGTGTTGCTACAGTTGTACAGGGCATTGGTGAGGCCACACCTGGAGTATTGTGTACAGTTTTGGTCTCCTAACCTGAGGAAGGACATTCTTGCTATTGAGGGAGTGCAGCGAAGGTTCACCAGACTGATTCCCGGGATGGCGGGACTGACCTATCAAGAAAGACTGGATCAACTGGGCTTGTATTCACTGGAGTTCAGAAGAATGAGAGGGGACCTCATAGAAACATATAAAATTCTGACAGGGTTAGACAGGTTAGATGCAGGAAGAATGTTCCCAATGTTGGGGAAGTCCAGAACCAGGGGTCACAGTCTAAGGATAAGGGGTAAGCCATTTAGGACCGAGATGCGGAGGAACTTCTTCACCCAGAGAGTGGTGAACCTGTGGAATTCTCTACCACAGAAAGTTGTTGAGGCCAATTCACTAAATATATTCAAAAAGGAGTTAGATGAGGTCCTTAATGCTAGGGGGATCAAGGGGTATGGCGAGAAAGCAGGAATGGGGTACTGAAGTTGAATGTTCAGCCATGAACTCATTGAATGGCGGTGCAGGCTAGAAGGGCCGAATGGCCTACTCCTGCACCTATTTTCTATGTTTCTATGTTTCTATCCCACAGCTTATTATAAATGCCCTCTCGTTCACGATCGATTGACTCGCCCCTGTTCCAATTCCATCGATATCGGTATACTGTTAAACTTCACATTGATCAAAATTGGTTTACTCTTGGTTATGAAAGAGTACAATTCATACACTTCCTCCTCTGGCATCTCTGATTGTGTATCCGGATCCACGCTAGTCTGACTCTCATCCTCCACATGGTGTGTCGCAGCTCGCTTGCTCATCTGCGGACACTTGCGCTGGAGATGCCCCACTCTCAGACAGCCTTTGCAACTATATTGCTTAAATCGGCACTGCTGGTGCCGATGATTTCCCCCACAACGCCAACATGGAGAAATCAGATACATTCCCGCTGGCGGACTTTGGGCAGCCACAGGTTTCGCGAATGCAGCATGATAGGTCCTGCCATGTGCTGCTCTGCCGAACGCCGAATCAATCGCATTTACAGTACTTGCCGAGGTTCGGTTCTTCGCTGATATTTGCTTTAAACTCCTGTCCGTCGACATACATGATTGAGCGATCTGGATGGCCCTTTTTAAATCCAACTCCTCCACTGCCATAAGTTTGCGCAGGATCACCTCGTGGTTGATACCGGCAACAAAGAAGTCCCGCAGCATGTCTGCCAACAGCGCCCCGAACTTGCATGGTCCCGCTAGACATCTCAGGTCGGCAACGAATTCCGCCGCACTCTGGCCCTCCGATCGAACATGTGTATAAAACCTGTATCTCGAGATGATGATGCCGTCATCTGGCTTGAGGCGCTCCCATACCAATGTACACAAGTCCTCATATGTTTTCTCTGTTGGATCACTAGGCATGAGTAGATTCTTTATCAGACTGGAGATCTTTGAACCGCACACAGTGAGGAACATGGTCTGGCATTGATCTACATCGTCGACCCCCTTCATTTTGTTGGCCACGAAGTACTGGTTCAAACAGCTCACAAATCACTCTCAAAATCCAATTATGCTCATTTTGCAAATAAAGGTTCTTGTATTCTCGTCGCCAAATGTTATGTATGCAATAAAGATACAAACTGAGTACTGTTTAACTGAACAACCTTGGCTCTGCTTTATTACGACCCAAAGTGCCTGACTCACCAAATGGCTGGCCTTTTATACCAGAGCAGCACCATGTGAGTGCTGCCCAGTGGCCTCCAACAATGACACCATCTGGTGGCTACCAACAGCATATACTATATGACAGTATCCATGACAGAAAACAAGAGTTGAATTATATTTGATTCATTGTCCACCATCCTCAAAACCTACCTCTTTGACCCAGCTTTTGGTCACCTACCTTAATTATTCATTTCGTCTTTGTATCTGTATTGTCCAAAATTAACTTGAGACATTACGCACATATAAACTTATATTGCAATGTTTACCCTGGACCCGATATGTAGTACCCTATACAGTCTACTAACAATTCAATTATCCAATCATTTGAATTAAACATCAAAAACAGCAAAAATGGAAATTCAGCACTAAAATGATCAAGTAAGCAACATTGAATTCAGAATAAACTTTGTACTCTGCATGTGTTCTTCCACATATAAACTCCTCCTCACAGTCAGCTGCCCCTAACAGTTTGTCACCATCCTCCGCCTGCTCCACGATGCCATGCAAGCCGTGATCCTGACCAACAGATCCACCACAGACCCATTCAACGTTCGGACCGGGGTCAAACAAGGCTGTGTCATCACACCAACGCTCTTCTCGATCTTTCTTGCTGCAATGCTCCATCTCACCCTCAGCAATATAGGAGGGCGGGTATCACTGCTGCTGTGCAGACCATAAGCTTGGTGCCGGGTTTGAAGTCCTGGTCTTCAAATACTTTCTTCCTCAGGTGACTGAAGGCTGCACTGGCACATTGAAGGCAGTGCTGGACCTCATCATCGAAGTCTGCCTTTGTTGACAGTAGGCTCCCGAGGTATGGACAATGGTCCACATTGTCCAAGGCCTCGTCCTGGATTTTGCTAACTGAGGGGCAGTGCTGTGTGGCAGGGGCAGGTTGGTAGAGGACCTTTTGTCTTACGGACAAGCTCCCCGCTGGAGTGGAGCTAAATTACAGGACAAATGGGAATCTGTTCAACCTCCGCCGCCTCCAGGCCAGATCCAAGATTGTCCCAACCTCTATCATCGAATTACAGTATGCAGACGACACTTGCGTCTGCGCACACTCAGAGGCAGAGCTCCAAGTCATCGTCAACACCTTCACCGAGGCGTACGAGAGCATAGGCCTTACACTAAACATCCGTAAGACAAAAGGTCCTCTACCAACCTGCCCCTGCCTCACAGCACTGCCCCCCAGTTATCAAAATCCAGGACGAGGCCTTGGACAATGTGGACCATTGACCATACCTCGGGAGCCTACTGTCAACAAAGGCAGACTTCGATGATGAGGTCCAGCACTGCCTTCAATGTGCCAGTGCAGCCTTCAGTCACCTGAGGAAGAAAGTGTTTGAAGACCAGGACTTCAAACCCGGCACCAAGCTTTATGGTCTGCAGAGCAGCAGTGATACCCGCCCTCCTATATGGCTCAGGGACATGGACTATGTACAGCAGGCACCTCAAAACACTCGAAGTACCACCAACATTGCCTCCGCAAGATCCTGCAAATCCATTGGCAGGATAGGCGCACCAACGTCAGTATTCTCGCTCAGGCCAGCATCGAAGCATTGACCATGCTCGATCAGCTCCGCTGGATGGGCCATATCGCCCGCATGCCTGACACCAGACTCCCAAAACAAGTGCTCTACTCAGAGCTCCGACATGGCAAGCGAGCCCCAGGTGGGAAGAGGAAATGCTTCAAGGACACCCTCAAAGCCTCCTTGAAAAAGTGCAACATCCCCATCGACATCTGGGAATCCCTGGCCCAAGACCGCCCAAAGTGGAGGAAAAGCATTCGGGAAGGCGCTGAACACCTTGAGTCTCTTCGCCGGGAGCAAGCTGAAGCCAAACATCGACAGCAGAAGGAGCGCACGGCAACCCAGGCACCCCAACCTCCCGTTCCTCCAACCACCGTCTGCCCCACCTGAGACAGAGATTGTACGTCCTGCATTGGACTCTTCAGTCACCTGAGAGCTCATTTTTAGTGTGGAGGCAAGTCATCCTCGACTCTGAGGAAGGTAAAGTGCCTAAGAAGAAGAGACACTTACTAGGAGATTGCTAAATCCATTTATGTGGAGAGATCCTTTGAATATTGTTTTTGGCTGTTCCTATATGTGTCACTAGGCTAAGGCTATATGCAAAGAATTTTTAAATTTCCAATGGGAACCCAGGAGAGGGCACTGAGCTAGTTAGAGTGGGTGAGAGCTCAGATGAACAGAACCCCAAGAAAGAATGCAAAAGGCAGGAGGCAACAGAGCAGAGAATCACTGGGGTAAGTGTAAACCACAAGGTGATGGGAAGGGACAATATGTATGAATATAAAGGGGTTGCAGGAGGGGTCAAAACTAAAAATCATGGTTTAAAAACTAGTATTAAAACACTTTACCTAAACGCACGCAGCATTCAAAACAAAGTAAATGAGTTGACGGCACAAATCATTACAAATGGGTATGATTTGGTGGGCATTACTGAAACGTGGTTGCAGGGTAGCCAAGACTGGGAATTAAACATACAGGGGTATCTGACAATTCGGAAAGATAGACAAGAAGGAAAAGGAGGTGCGGTAGCTCTGTTAATAAAGGATGATATTAGGGCAGTTGTGAGAGACGATATTGGCTCTAATGAACAAAATGTTGAATCATTGTGGGTGGAGATTAGAGATTGTAAAGGGAAAAAGTCACTGGTGGGCGTAGTTTATAGGCCCCCAAATAATAACTTCACGGTGGGGCAAACAATAATCAAGGGAATAATGGAGGCATGTGAAAAAGGAACGGCAGTAATCATGGGGGATTTTAACCTACATATCGATTGGTCAAATCAAATTGCATGGGGTAGCCTTAAGGAGGAATTTGTAGAATGCATATGGGATTGTTTCTTAGAACAGTATGTTACAGAACCTACAAGGGAGCAAGCTATCTTAGATCTGGTCCTGTGTAATGAGACAGGAATCGTAAACGATCTCCTAGTAAAAGATCCTCTCGGAATGAGTGATCACAGTATGGTTGAATTTGTAATACAGATTGAGGGTGAGGAAGTAGTGTCTCAAACGAGCGTACTATGCTTAAACAAAGAGGACTACAGTGGGATGAGGGCAGAGTTGGCTAAAGTAGACTGGGAACACAGACTAAACGGTGGCACAATTGAGGAACAGTGGAGGACTTTTAAGGAGCTCTTTCATAGTGCTCAACAAAAATATATTCCAATAAAAAAGAAGGCCGATAAGAGAAGGGATAACCAGCCATGGATAACCAAGGACATAAAGGAGAGTATCAAATTAAGTCCTATCACCTTGTGATTTACACTTACCCCAGTGATTCTCTGCTCTGTTGCCTCCTGCCTTTTGCATTCTTTCTTGGGGTTCTGTTCATCTGAGCTCTCACCCACTCGAACTAGCTCAGTGCCCTCTCCTGGGTTCCCAAGGTTCGTGGGAAACTAGAAGATTGGGAAAATTTTAAACGACAGCAAAGAATGACTAAGAAAGCAATAAAGAAAGGAAAGATAAATTACGAAAGTAAACTTGCGCAAAACATAAAAACAGATAGTAAAAGATTTTACCGATATATAAAACGGAAAAGAGTGACTAAAGTAAATGTTGGTCCCTTAGAAGATGAGAAGGGGGTTTTAATAATGGGAAATGTGGAAATGGCTGAGACCTTAAACAATTATTTTGCTTCGGTCTTCACAGTGGAAGACACACAAACCATGCCAAAAATTGCTGGTCACGGGAATGTGGGAAGGGAGGACCTTGAGATAATCACTATCACTAGGGGGCTAGTGCTGGACAGGCTAATGGATCTCAAGGTAGACAAGTCCCCTGGTCCTGATGAAATGCATCCCAGGATATTAAGAGATGATGGAAGTTATAGCAGATGCATTCGTTATAATCTACCAAAATTCTCTGGACTCTGGGGAGGTACCATAGGATTGGAAAGCAGCTAATGTAACGCCTCTGTTTTAAAAAAGGGGGCAGACAAAAGGCAGGTAACTAAGGCCGGATAGTTTAACATCTGTAGTGGGGAAAATGCTTGAAGCTATCATTAAGGAAGAAATAGCGGGACATCTAGATAGGAATAGTGCAATCAAGCAGACACAACATGGATTCATAAAGGGGAAATCATGTTTAACTAATTTACTGGAATTCTTTGAGGATATAACGAGCATGGTGGATGGAGGTGTACCGATGGATGTGGTGTATTTAGATTTCCAAAAGGCATTCGATAAGATGCCACACAAAAGGTTACTGCAGAAGATAAAGGTACGCGGAGTCAGAGGAAATGTATTAGCATGGATCGAGAATTGGCTGGCTAACAGAAAGCAGAGAGTCGGGATAAATGGGTCCTTTTCGGGTTGGAAATCGGTGATTAGTGTTGTGCCACAGGGATCGGTGCTGGGACCACAACTGTTTACAATATACATAGATGACCTGGAAGAGGGGACAGAGTGTCGTATAAGAAAATTTGCAGATGACACAAAGATTAGTGGGAAAGCGGGTTGTGTAGAGGACACAGAGAGGCTGCAAAGAGGTTTAGATAGGTTAAGCGAATGGGCTAAGATTTGGCAGATGGAATGCAATGTTGGAAAATGTGAGGTCATCCACCTTGGCAAAAAAAACAGTAAAAGGGAATATTATTTGAATGGGGAGAAATTACAACATGCTGAGGTGCAGAGGGACCTGGATGTCCTTGTGCATGAAACTCTTTCATGAATCCCAAAAAGTTAGTTTGCAGGTGCAGCAGGTAATCAGGAAGGCGAATGGAATGTTGGCCTTCATTGCGAGAGGGATGGAGTACAAAAGCAGGGAGGTCCTGCTGCAACTGTGCAGGGTATTGGTGAGGCCGCACCTGGAGTACTGCGTGCAGTTTTGGTCACCTTACTTAAGGAAGGATATACTAGCTTTGGAGGGGGTACAGAGACGATTCACTAGGCTGATTCCGGAGATGAGAGGGTTACCTTGTGATGATAGATTGAGTAGACTGGGTCTTTACTCATTGGAGTTCAGAAGGATGAGGGGTGATCTTATAGAAACATTTAAAATAATGAAAGGGATAGACAAGATAGAGGCAGAGAGGTTGTTTCCACTGGTCGGGGAGACTAGAACTAGGGGGCACAGCCTCAAAATACTGGGGAGCCAATTTAAAACCGAGTTGAGGAGGAATTTCTTCTCCCAGAGGGTTGTGAATCTGGAATTCTCTGCCCAGGGAAGCAGTTAAGGCTAGCTCATTGAATGTATTCAATTAACAGATAGATAGATTTTTAACCAATAAGGAAATTAAGGGTTATGGGGAGCGGGCAGGTGAGTGGAGCTGAGTCCACGGCCAGATCAGCCATGATCTTGTTGAGTGGCGGAGCAGTCTCGAGGGGCTAGATGGCCTACTCCTGTTCCTAATTCTTATGTTCTTATGTTCTTGTATTCAATTACCTTTAGAAAATTATATATCTGTTTCCATTTTAGTGGAATAATCCAAACAAGAAGTGGCTAAAAATATATTAACATACCATATGGGAGAGATTTTTACATTCTTACGTTATGGGTACCATCTTACTTTAATTATTTTGACCTCTTATCTACTGGAACATTTTGGCACATATATAAGTGAAGAAGATTAAACTGAAGATGGAGGAGTAAACTTTCTATTGTACCATGTTAAGTTATAAATACTTGGGTAAGGATAGAAATGTGAGGCCATCCACATTGGATCTGAGACAAACAAATCCGAATATTTTTTGTAATAGTGAGAGACAAGCAGCTGTAGAGGAGCAAAGGGATTTCGGTCGCTTTGTATATCACTATATCACTATATCACTAAAAGCTAGTGCACAGGTACAAAATGTTGGCCTTTTTCTCAAAGGGATGAAATATAAAAGTGAGGAAGTGATGCGTCAGTTGTATAGAGTCATGGTCGGACCCTATCTGGAGCACTGCTTTCAGTTTTGGGCACCAAATCTCAGGAAAGATATATTGGCTTTGGATGGAGAGCAACACAGATTTACCAGAATGTTACCAGGGCTTAAAAGGTTAAATTCTGAGGGCAGTTCGAATAAAGTTGGCTTGTATTCTTTTGAGATTGGAAGGTTGAGTGGTGTAATTGAGCTATTTAACATGATTAAGCGATTTGATAGGATAGATACAGAGAAACCATTTCTTTTGCTGGGGGAATCCAGAACTAGAGGGCACAATCTTAACATTAGAGCTAAGTCATCTCAGAATGAAATGAGGAAGTACTTTTTCACACAAAGGGTAATAGAAATCTGGACCTCTCTTTCCCCCAAAAAGCTGTGGATATTGGATCAATTGAATTTTTGAAGACTGAGATCGTTACATTTTTGTTGGGTAAGGGTATTTTGGGGATATAGAACAAGGGCGGATCAATAGAGTTGCGTACAGATTAGCCATGATCTAATTGAATGGCGTAATGGGCTCGAGGGGCTGAATAGCCGACTCTTGTTCCTATGTTTAGAAAACAGAGCCAATACCCTGATAATAGAACATTTCCGTTTATTTAATATTGTCTTTTTCTTGAAGAGCAATATGGCCAGAGAACTGCTCGTGTTGGACAGCCTAATTTGCACCTTGCCATGCAGTAAAAACATAAATTAGATAACTCTTTACCTTGCACTGTATGATCAAGATTGAACACAGTACTCCAGATCTGGCTACGCCAAGGCCAGGAACAACTTCAACATCACCACATTTGACTTCCACATCGTGTCCTAGCTAGATATCCTGACATTTTGGCCCGGAATTTGCAGTCAACGGCGAAGCAAAGGCCCCGAATTACGCTTAGCACAAGAATCTCGCGATCTACGTGTGGAGACCTTCGGGTTTTCCGACATTCAGTTCAATTCAACGGACTATAGTGGGGATGCCCTTGTGCGAGCTGCCGTGATGTCACCAGGCTGTCTAAGCATCCAATCAAAAGGCAGAATTCTCACAAACAGCTAACTTTTTAATATGTTCGAGCAAAACAAAGATTGGGGCTCTCACATGGGGAAAAGGCAAATCTGAAATAAAGGTGAACAAACTTTTAAAATATTTTATTAAAATGGACAAATTTCACACTGCACAAAAATTAAAATTAGTTTTTCAGGCACTTAACATTTGTTTGGCAGTCAATACGCTGTTAAAACCCCAGTTGAAACTAATCCCTTTGGGTCTAACTTTTAGTGGGGAATTTAACAATGTAATTACTGGGGAAGAGCCGAAGCTTTTGTCAGTTTCTCTGATTTGGGTGATTTCACTGATTTCCGGTTCTGTGGGGAGGGTGGGGGTGCAGCGCAGCCTGTGTTGGAGTTGTGAATGCCAGACCGCAACTTTAGGATTTGCGCGTGCGCCAAATCCCAAAGTTGCGGTCAGTTTCAAAGGCTGCCAGTTCGTCAACATCCTGACCACAAGTTCGGGTCCTATATTTGGTTTCTACACTACCCGCAAGCACTGAACCAATGGCTTTAATGACCTAGTCACTAAACCCCTTAATCTCTCTCCTGTTTTATTACACAAAACATATTGTCACATATCCACACCTGGAGGCCACACCTGGAATACTGCGTGCAGTTTTGGTTTCCATATTTACGAAAGGATATACTTGTTTTGGAGGCAGTTCAGAAGAGGTTCACTAGGTTGATTCCAGAGATGAGAGGGTTGACTTATGAAGAAAGGTTGAGTAGGTTGGACCGCTACTCATTGGAATTCAGAAGTATGAGAGGTGATCTTATTGAAACGTATATTATGAGGGGGCTTGACAAGGTGGATGCAGAGAGCATGTTTCAACTGATGGTGGAGACTAGAATTAGAGGGCATGCTCTTAGAATAAGTTGCTGTCCATTTAAAACTGAGATGAGGAGGAATTTCTTCTCTGAGGGTTGTGCATCTATGGAATTCGCTGCCTCAAAGCTGTGGAAGCTGGGACATTGAATAAATTTAAGACATAAATAGACAGTTTTTTAAATGATAAGGGGATAAAGGGTTATGAGAAGTGGGCAGGGAAGTAGAGCTGAGTCCATGATCAGATCAGCCATGATCTTATTGAATGGCGGAGCAGGCTCGAGGGGCCGTATGGCCTACTCCTGTTCCTATTTCTTATGTTCTTATATATCTAATCCACATCTTTGTTTCTGCTATCCAATCATGACTTTTCTTTGCCTTCTCAGCCACTGACCTAGCCTGTCCATACCCTTGTAAGCACCATTGACCAAGCACCCAATTTGGTGTTATCTGCAAATTTAGAAACCGTGATGAATATTCTATCCTGTAAATCATTGATATAATTATGAACAACAGAGCCCTTAACATGGACCCTTTGGGGCTTCATTAGTAACTGTTTTCCATTCTAACACCATCTCATTCTTCACTAGCTTTTGCTGTAAGCCTATTATGTGGCGCTTTATCCAACCCCTTTCTGAAGTCTATGTCCACCACATCAATCACATTGCCCTCATCAACCCACTCTTTTACCTCATCAAAAAACTCAGTCAAGTTAGTTAAACACGATTTGCCTTTTACAAATCCATGCTGGCTTTCCTTAATTAATCCACACTTGTCCAAGTGACTGTTAATTTTGTCCCTGATTATTGTTTCTAAAGGCTAACCCACTTCAGGGGTTAAACAGATTGGCCTGTAGTTGCTGGGTTTATATTTACACTCTTTTTAGAACAAGGATGTACCATTTGCAATTCTCCAGTCCTCTGGCACCACCCCCATATCTAAGGAGGATTGGAAGATTATGGCCAGTACCGCCGCAATTTCCACCTTTACTTCCCTCGGCATCCTAGGATGCATCGCATCCGGTCTTGGTGACTTATCTATTTTAAGTATAACCAATCTTTCTAGTATCTCTTTCTAATATTATAAGAGAGTGGAGAGCACCAGTTCCAACTGTCACAGGATGGGAGAGTGGAGAGCACCAGTTCGGACTGTCACAGGAGAGAGTGGAGAGCACCAGTTCGGACTGTCACAGGAGCATCCAGTCGTGCCCCGGTAACTGCCCCCAAAGAAAGTGGAGTGTGGGAAATTGCACTCCGCTTCCATTGAGGGGTGGTAAGGCCAATTCTGCGGCGGGAGCAGGACTTCCACGCTGGGGGCTAAGATTCCCGGCCCCAGAAGGTTACCACCCCCAAGATGAGAGCCTGTGCGGGGAGGCAGAGGGAAGTTGAGGGGAGACGGGGGTGGGGGATGGAGGGGAGAGTGGTGGAGGTGGGGGGGGGGGTGCAGAGAAACCCAGAGCGGGGAACAGGAGGGGCCACATTGCAGCGGTGGTCTGGGGGGGGGGGGCGGCGAAGTGTGTTGGAGGGGCGGGCCTGGGGGCTCTGTGCCTCGGTGCGGGGAGTGTTCAGAGTGGGGTGGACGGGTTGACTTCACAGATGGTGGTTGGTGGATGTGGTGTGGTTGGCGGGGTGGCCGGGGCTGGGGGCTCGACATCTGGGGGTGTTCAGCATTTGGGAAGGATTCTAACGGGACGGGACGGGTTGGGTGCGGGGGGAGTGTTCCTGGTGTTGGGTGGGTCCGGAGCTGGGGGAGGGGCAGGGTCTTGGGATGAGGGGTGGGCTGTTTGGGGCTGGGATTTGGAGCGACTTCTTCACTCGGGGAGTTGTTGGCCCGTGGGGTTCCCTGCCGCAGAGAGTTGTTGATGCCAGTTCATTGGATGTGTTCGGGAGGGAGTTGGATGTGGTCCTTGCGGCTGGGGAGGTCGGGGGGTGTGGGGGGGGGGGGGGCGGTGCTGGGGTGGGTGATCAGCCATGATCTTGTTGAATGGTGGTGCAGGCTCGGAGGGCTGAATGGCCTATTCCTGCACCTATTTTCTATGTTTCTATCTCCTCTTTTCACTTTTTATCCCATCCAGTATCTTAACTACCTCCTCTTTCACTGTGACTTTGGCAGTATTTTCTTCTTTGGTAAAGATAGATGCAAAATACTCATTTAGTACCTCAGCCATGCCCTCTGCCTCCATGCATAGGTCTCCATTTTGGTTCCTAATCATCCCTATCCCTCCTCTTACTTCCCATTTACTATTTATTTGCCTATAAAATACTTTTGGATTTCCTTTTATGTTGGCTGCCAATCTATTCTCATACTCTCTTTGCCCTACTTATTTCTTTTTTCACTTCCTCTCTTAACTTTCTATATTCAGCCTGGTTCTCACTTGTATTCTCAATCCGAGATCTTTTCCTACTTCATCTTACCCTCTATCTCTTTCGTCATCCAGGGAGCTCTGATTTTGGTTGCGCTACCCTTCCCCCTTACTTGAATGTACCCGAACCATCTCCTCATTCAAGGCAACCCATTGTTTGGTTAGTCTGATTACTGCTTATAACAATAACAGTGCTGTCCACTGAATAAATGGAAGTGCTAAAGTCAGCCCTTTGTGTACCAGATGCTATAGTTCCTGTCTAGGAACAACAACATATGAAATCACTCAACTAAAATTAACTTTTTTTTTAAAAAGGAAAAGAATGCTACTAGTAAATAATCCTCACCCACATTGTTTTGTCACTTGCCACATTTTTAACAGTCTTGCAATTATCTTAGAGTTGATGTTTCATAATTTATGATATTTGATGAATTGGCCCAGATTTTGCAGTGGGTAATGACGACGAACTGTCGACGTTCATCATTGTTACCTCTGTGAAACTGACTGCAACTTCAGGATGTAGCGCAGGTGCATCTAAATGCGGAAATTGTGAAGTTGCGGTCTGTCATTTGCTGCTCCGACACAGGCTGTGCTGTGGACCACCCCACCCTCCCGGCCCCCATAGCTGACAATCCATGAAATCAGTGGAAATGATGAGCATTGATGTACTAATATCACTGTTAAAGCTCTTTGGGATGTTTTATTATGTTAAAGGTACTATATAAATACAAGTTGATGTTGTTAAATACCCCATTAAATGTTGCTCATTCTTGGAAAAGGGAATTGTAGAAGATGTTCCTCAAAGTGTTGCATACATAACTATGCTGTTACTGCGTTCATAGGGTTTTATATCGCAATCGGCTGCAGTCGCTTTCTGTGCCATTACCACAGTGGGCTTACATTGTGAAAGTAATAACAATCCAAATGTTATGCTGTATATTTAGCATTCAAACCCTGATTCATGCGCTGTAACTTATATACAGGCGGGAAAGCAGAACTGTAATTTAAGCAACATTGAATAATAACCTTATTTTAAAAAAAGGAGACAAAGTTTGGACAAATATTTACTTTTAATTATATACCATACTTTCAGCACTCAGCATTAACATTTTTAACAGTGTTGTGTTTTTTATTTCTGCCGTGTTATGTCATTACAACCTGACAGTCCAATGTGTGAGCAGGGCTCGTAGTTCTGGTGGTCCAATCAGGCCCTCGATGTTGGACTATAGTTATGATATTTCTTTGGATATATATATATATATAGCCAGTTGTATGAAATGCGATATCACTGCTTAGTAATTAAATCTATTTGGCTAAACTTGTACCTGTATGTAGTTTTTTGAAATCAGGTTGATTTGCACTGAAATGTGCCATAGCTTCTGTTTGTTTGCCATGATGTTCGCAATAGCTTCTATTGTTTTATTGAAAGTCTATATTGGTATGCTCTGTAATCAGTGCTGGAGACATTGCCTCATATGCCAGACAACCAGATTTTTACTAAGACAAATGAAAAGCTCAATTTTTTATTGGAATTGCACTAAACTTTTATTGCACTACTTAAAATATTAACATATGCCCCAAATGTTTTTGCTCATAAATCCAATTTATATCCACAACACATCTGTATGAGGGAATTATACTTTATCTAGTTATATTTTTAAGCTATAACATAACCTACCTAGATTTTGCCATAAAATATAGGGCATAACATTTGTGTCTTAAAACAGTGATTACCTATAATATTCCTTTTGCTATATTAAAGATGCTAAGTACGTACAAGTTGTTAGATGCCAGAAGTAAAGTAGAAACAGTTTATCTTGTTTACAATTAACAGTATGTTGTTAGCAGAAAGATTTGTTTTATTACAGCAATGTTCAGGTTTATTATTTCAATTAAGTGGGTTTATTGTGCTGGAGGAGCATGTGGTTTTATTTGGATGTTTTCCAGTAATCATATCTTTTAGGTCTTGTACAATTAGCACCAATGAAGTAACTATCTGTAACAATTAAGTAGTTACATTACAATAGATTCAGCAATTCACCACAGAAGGTTTAGCAACGTGCCATCAAGAATTGTTTAGAGATTGAGTCTGTTTAAACTCTTAAAACAATGTTGCTTATTAATGTAAACAGGCTGTAAGCAAGCATGCATTGTTTTTCCCAGCTGACTGATCAGATGTACAGTCCATTGATAATTCAAAATAGTTTTCTTTTATGACAAAAATTTGAATTATGCAGTAATTTAAATAAAACAATGTAAATATAACATCACGGGAGGCACTTGTGTGGGGAAACATTGAATTTGTAGATAAATTGAATTAAAAGACTTTTCAATTATCAGGAGAAGACAGCGAGGTGATTTTCTGATAATTGGGGCACATACCTGTGGAATAGAAGTAATAAATAATGTACATTTGATAGAATTGTCTATTTCTCTTCACCCTCCATGTGTTAGTACCAACCTGTTCCACTTTCTTAATGGCAACAGTAAATGGTCTTCATTCCAGGAGTAGAAGAGCTGATTGAAGTGGAAGACATTTAGATATAAGCAGATTGCAGGCATCTCAATAGTTAACTTCTCTGCTGCCCCATGTCAGAAATACTGCTCCGTTTTGAAGAAATTCAGACAGTGTATGCTGATGACTTATTAGATATGACTGCTGCTTATCACAGTGCAATATTAAAAAAATAGAAAGCTAAATTACAGCAAACAGTATGAAGTGAACCAGGGCACATTTAGGAAATTTCAACACCGTTGCAAAAAAGCCAGATTTACACATCACTCCAAAACTATATAAGGGATGGATCAATAATGCACGTATGTACAAAGTGCTGCGGAGAACTGTCTCGCCTCCACTCACTGCTTCTCCTTTGACAACTTAGCCAAAATTGGGAGGTTGTGAGGAACTGCTTGAACAAGTCATCATTTTATGATTATGATTTAGTATGTTGGTGAAACAACCGGAAATAGCACCGATCAATTTTTTTCATATTTTGTGTTCAAGGTTGCTTTGGGGTAGGAGCTTGATAAACTGCAATGGAATAGAAACATAGAAACATAGAAAATAGGTGCAGGAGTAGGCCATTCAATGAGTTCATGGCTGAACATGCAACTTCAGTACCCCATTCCTGCTTTCTCGCCATACCCCTTGATCCCCCTATAGTAAGGACTTCATCTAACTCCCTTTTGAATATATTTAGTGAATTGGCCTCAACAACTTTCTGTGGTAGAGAATTCCACAGGTTCACCACTCTCTGGGTGAAGAAGTTTCTCCTCATCTCGGTCCTAAATGGCTTACCCCTTATCCTTAGACTGTGACCCCTGTTTCTGGACTTCCCCAACATTGGGAACATTCTTCCTGCATCTAACCTATCTAAACCCGTCAGAATTTTAAACGTTTCTATGAGATCCCCTCTCATTCTTCTGAACTCCAGTGAATACAAGCCCAGTTGATCCAGTCTTTCTTGATAGGTCAGTCTCACCATCCCGGGAATCAGTCTGGTGAACCTTCGCTGCACTCCCTCAATAGCAAGAATGTCCTTCCTCAAGTTAGGAGACCAAAACTGTACACAATACTCCAGGTGTGGCCTCACCAAGGCCTTGTACAACTGTAGCAACAGCTCCCTGCCCCTGTACTCAAATCCCCTCGCTATGAAGGCCAACATGCCATTTGCTTTCTTAACCGCCTGCTGCACCTGCATGTCAACCTTCAATGACTGATGTACCATGACACCCAGGTACATCAGTACATCAGAATGAAATAGTACAAATGTTATTTCTACAAGCTGATGATCAATACAATGCAATCAATACTCATGGTCACCTGTATAACATTGCAACTTCTCTGTAATTAGCTCTGATGCACAGGTGGCAACTCCATGCAGGTTTCTGATAAAAGTTAGTTTTTTTCCTGCATCTGGGAAATTGAATTGTTTGCTTATTCAAAATCTTGTGTGCTACCATGAGAACTCACTGAAGAGTCCCACTCTTCGCAAAATTTTTCAATACACAGATAAAAATATTCTGGATGGCGTTTTGGGACCAAAGTTATAGGAAAAAACCAATTGGCCATTTAGAGTAAAGAATTAGCTGCTCTCCTCGCATAAAAATAATGAGAGCATGGATAGTCAAGGCCATAGATTATAAATTGTGGCTATAACTGAGGAATGTACATTAAATTCAGAGTAGGTGTGTTAACAGAGCCGAGTGTATGAAT
Organism: Pristiophorus japonicus; assembly: GCF_044704955.1. Lineage (NCBI taxonomy): Eukaryota > Metazoa > Chordata > Chondrichthyes > Pristiophoridae > Pristiophorus > Pristiophorus japonicus. The sequence goes on along the minus strand of NC_091983.1, from coordinate 103,948,266 downwards.
ATCATAAGGTCTCTGTAGCTATTACTGCAGCCAGACGATGCAGCACACATTCAGAAACCTTTCTCAAGTCCAGTTGCTTAAATATCAACAAAATGTAGTTTTAGCGCATCAATATCCAAAAGAATCGTCTTTTTTGTTTTTGTTTCACTGCAAGCAACAGTCCTAATCTTACCTCTATATTAAGCAATATAATGAACAGCAATAGACAGTATGTTTCCTTACCCTGTTGAAGTATCTTACTTCCACCAGAAGACTCCGGTCAATCAGGTCTTCCCTTGCCCCACCCATAATTTAAAACAATTACTAAAATGCATCTACTTTATTTTTGTTTCCTGATCCTAACCAATATTACGCAAACACAACAGTAAAACTAAAGCTCAGCTGGCCACCATTTCCTCCATCTGTTTCAAGGCATTTGTTTTTTGTAAGCAGGTGCAACATTTTTGCCAAGAAAACAAGAGCACTGATGTTTCTGTTTTAAGTTAACTGAGATGTTTAGCCTGCTAACTCTGCCACTGCTGATGTAGCATGAATAACAAACATGATGTGTGGTTTTAGCAAATTTGTGAAACATGGTGACATTTTTCTTTTTCCACTAAATAAATGTGTATTCATTGTATGGCCAGCTGAAAGACTCCAGGAGCCAGCTTAGTTTATTTCAGCCCTTCACTTGTGGCTTGCAATGGTCTCTGCGCTTCTGTACGGTATTCTTTGTAGTAACTAGGTGATTCATGGACAGATGGACTTTTATGGTTCAGACATTGTTTTCACTCTGCTGACTGACGCAGTCAGATAGTGTGTTCCGCTGTCCCATGTTTTTTTTTGATACTGATGAGTTTTAAAAATGTATTTCATTAGATTTGTGACTCTTCTGTCGCACAGAAAGACCAGGCTTTTAAACAGTGCTGTCTGCACATTGCCTTTTTTGTTCCAACCAGTGTTGTTGGTTATTAAATCCAGCTTGAAACAGTGTGGCACTTGTTACAAATGTCAGTTTTAAATTGCCTTACTACTTGCATTTCCATGACAACATCAACAGCATCCTCTTAATCTCTTGTGTTTCTAAGATTTTATAAGAACCAATGTCACAGTGCAAGAGGCACACTATTCATAACTCAGTAGGTTGAATTTAAAAGACTGAAGCAACAGTACTTGTCAATTGTAGCAGATTAAGTTTGTTCTAGACCTTGTCAAGCTGATTATTTGTTTCATGATTTTTTTATTCTGATTAAATGTCAGATGATTGTTTCTCCAGCCCCTGCTCTGATCATGCCCAGTGTTTTACAAGGTCTGGTCATCCAAAAATCAATGCGCAATGGTAGGTATGTTGCCAGGTGTATAGCTCCTCGTTAACTACTGTCCTGTATTAAATAAAGCCTTTGGACTACTTCGGAGTGCCTAGTTTTTTGTCAAACCTAAAGCAGAGAAAATTGATCCCGTCTTGCAGAAGCAAGAATCCAGTGATGGTAACTTGCCCAAGATTGTTCCATCCTGACAACAACATAATTTTCTGCTGTGTTCCTCAAAACCATGGAAGATCTCCCTTTGCATACTTTAATATTTAGATGTCAAAATTAGGTAGAACATTGAGTAGATAGGACAGGGACTACAGCAGCAACTGACTGACCTGTAAGTCATAAGGTCACCTTTATTTCTTCAAACATCACTTCAGCTTTTTAAATTCAGCCTACTAAATATTTCCACTTTATATATTCTGTGCTGCTTGTGAAAAGAAATATATGATGGTAAAACCTTTGCAGGGATAAATGTTGGGATCATGGTATAGAACTGGTTGTATGAAAAATCTCAACAGCTGAGCCTTTGGCCAGACATGACTATTCCATTGGTCTCCTGGCAGACCTCACATTCTGTACCTGCCCTAAACATCAGCTCTCCTAAAACACTGCTGTTCAGATTCTATCCCACACCAAATTCTGTTCGCCCATTACCCCTGTCCTCACTGACCTATATTGACTCTCAGTCCTCCAGTGGCAAAACAAAAGCTAGTGATCAGTAGTGATTGGAAACTGAAGTAGTATAAACTTAGATTTATGCCAAAGTAATAAGTAATAAGTTGTAAGTTAAGAACTAAGTAGCAACATTGAACACTATAATTAGACATGAAAGACAGAGCTCCACTGACTAGTTAAAGCAAAGATTCTAAGATCTGGATTGTAATTGGTTGAACCCCAAATGGACAGAGGCATTTCTTCTCATTCCTACGCTCCCTGTGGTTCAAGACAAATATTGAGAAATAATTAAACTGCTGTGATCATTTTCTAAATAGTAAAGGTCTGCTATCTTTCCAAGTATAAACCACGTAATCCACATGCAGTGCTGTTTCACAGGGTAATCTCTTGAAGTGACATGACAAACAATGAGAGCCATACACCACATTGATTTACTCAGTCATTTTTCCTTTCCAAGTCCATGGAAAATATCCAACTTGCTGCAGATATTTATAAATGAAGCTTTTATGTGGGATCATATTGTCATACTCAATAAGTAATGCATTTTCCTTAGTTATTGGTTTATGGTTAGTGATTTGGTACTGATGTCACTTGGTTTTTTCTGCTCTATGACTTTCTGACAATACTGGAGATTCCAGCTGTGGTCAATGAAATGCTCTGTCACTATAATGCATTGTAGGACTTGCTGTCAGTTGTCAGAGTAATAGAGCAGCCTCTGCTGTTACTTCACTGTACATTTTCTGTTTTCTGTCAAGTTATTTGTGAAAAGTACTTTGTATAACCTTGGAGCAGAAAGGAAATCAGCTTTCTGAACTCCTGACTGTCAGTCGCACAAAATAACTTTAACAACAAAGTTGACAGTGAGAACCGAAGGCCATGATGTTTTGTGAACTTTCTTCTGAGCATGTTATAGTGGCAATAAATTCAGTGATGATACTTTGATTTCTATAATAATTGCTTACATGTGCTGCAGGTGATGTTTGTGCCTGGTTATCAATCTGGCATGCTGACATGAAATTACACTGGGAATAATCTGAAAAATTGATTTTTAATATCCACTCATTAAGTTATGCTTTTCTCCATCAAATAAAATACATACATTGAATCGCAAAGCATTATTTTATCAGCACTATCATATGAATGTAAAACAAAATTCAGACCATTACCTTTTTCAGTACGTCTAGATCATTTATTTTTGATGACCTATATACAGTATTGTATGTACTGTAGGTTAATTTATATCTATCAAGTAACTGTCACAATACATATTTTCTTTTAATCTGTTTCCTACCCGCAGCCAACCAGATTGAGTGTCTGGCTGGCTGGTGGACAGGTAGGCCTGGGGAGCAGAGAAGAGGAAAGCCAGGATCGTCGGAGGTGGGTTGGAATTTGGTGGCTGGGGGAGGGGGTGGGGATTGGAGGCTGGGGTGAAATCAGGGGGAGGTCGGAAGGGGGTAGGGGGCTAGGATAGCAGGGGGCTGGCGAGGCAGGGACGCTGCATTCAGCAGATAAGTGGAAAGGCATTTATCTCCTGGACCCAGCAGTCCTTGCCTTCCTTTAGCAGGTGGGTTGTGGGAAACCTGGCCAGCCAGAGTTAAACTTAAAATGGAGCTTCAAAATGAGGCACGCAGCCTCATTATTATATTTAAAGTGCCAACCGGTCTCCTGGGAGCAGGTTAGCTGCCCACGCCCTATCCCACTTCTGTTAAAACCATAAGTGGGTGGGTTAGGGTCGGGATTCCAATTTTTAACACTTTAACCTCCAACCCGAACCTAACCCACCCGTTTTTGGGGGTTAAAATTCCCCCGTGTCTTACAATATTACAAGATGTTTATTAATGATTTCTAATATCCCTGTAACACTAACAGATCTCACTAAAAATAATACAATTGGAGATCTGCAAGTGTAATTAAAAATCATTATTAAACACCTTGTAACATATGAGTGCATTGCAGTGAACCACATTGCTCCTTGCTAATTATGTGACATCACAGAGCAAAAAGATCCAACCACGTGACATCAAAGATCAATCAAATCACTAGAAAAAAATGTCAACCCATTTTCCACCATCATGAAAGTTGCTCATTCTCCCTCTGTTTAGCATCAACTTTGATCATTTTACTCACTGTGCTTGACCACTGCTCTCACCCAGGCTGCAGTCACTACGTGCTGCAGTTTTGCTCCACCCCCTCCTATTGCCGCCCAAGTACTTTGGCTGTATGCCTCTTCCACCTCCCAGTGTCAGCTGTGGCTCAGTGGGTAGCACTCTCACCTCTGAGTCTGAAGGTTGTGGGTTCAAGATCCACTCCAGGGACTTGAGCACAAAAATATAGGCTGATACTGCAGTGCAGTACTGAGGGAGTGCTGTACTGTCGGAGGTGCCATCTTTCGGATGAGATGTTAAGCTGAGGCCCAGTCTGCTCTCTCAGGTAGATGTAAAAAGTCCCATGGCACTATTTCGTAGAAGAGCAGTGGAGTTATCCCCGGTGTCCTGGCCAATATTTAACCCTCAATCAACATCACTTTAAAAAAAAACCCAGATTATTTGTCATTGTCACATTACTGTTTTTGGGAGCTTGCTGTGCACAAATTGGCTACCACTTTTCCTACATTATAACAGTGACTACACTCAAAGTACTTAATTGGCTGTAAAGCGCTTTGAGACGTCTGATGGCCGTAAAAGGCGCTATATAAACGCAAGTCTTTTTCTTTCAAACGTTCCCAAGTGCTTGCTTTCCGTATCTCTTTCCTGATGCTCCAGCCATCAGCCCCTGCTCCCAAAATGTCCTTTCCAAAGCCCATTCCTTGATACTGGAACTGCAACTAATGCTGCAGCAGATCCCGTCATCTACACTGATTTTTAAAAAACTGTTAAAAGATCAGTGTACTTAATAGAATTGCACTATGTTGCCTTGACATGCAGTCATGATTATAACCATAAAAGCTGTTTAGCTCATATGTTTCACATAACCAAACAGTGTGTCTTGCAGAAAACATTTATTTAAAACTGAGAAACCTAGGTCAAAGGCCAAGGCCCACAGTGCAGCTCATCTCCACAAGAGCAAGGAGATAGCAATCAGGAAACATCAAGCTTGGGTGTTAAAAGCTTGGATTTAGATCCACATTATAGTGAGCTCAATTAAAATTTGATATTTTTTTAAATATCCATCCTTACAATGTTTCCCTATGTCCAATGAAAACAGTTTTAATAAACTTCAGCTTAAGCAAATCGCACAAGATCCGTTATCTGCTCTGAAGAAACCTGAAGCGTTAACTGTCTCAATAGATGCTGCCTGATTTGAGTATTTCCAGCATTTTCTGTTTTTAATCCAGCATCCTCAGTATTTTGCTTTTAAGATTCATAATCTGTTTGGCTTGTAGTTAAAGTAGCTTGGACATTTTATTTTAAGGAAGCATACATTCAAATTCAAATCCAACATGCTGCAAGCTAAAATTTAAATAATCACACATTTAGGGAAAGATTCAAATCACATCCTGTATTGCTTCATATCTATTTTTGATTTTGAGCCACGTCAGAAACCACAGGAAAGGGAACTGGTAAAATATAAACATCACCTGCTGATTTGCATGTGCTTTCAAATAATGTGGTAAGAAAGGGCACGTTGAAGTATATGAAAAAGTTGTTTAAATTATGCTAACTACTTCAAAATATTACAAATGTTTAGCATCTAATTGTTAAATTAGTTTTATGTACACAAACTGACAATTTGCCATAAGTTTTGAAAACAGTTAACTATTAAGCCTGATCTAATTTCAGACTTAAGTACACGGCAGTTACCTTGGACACACAGGAACTGAAAATCAACAGCCCCTCCGACGCACTTGTAATTAGGCCGGACATGGATGCACCGGGATCCAACCTTACATTGGGGTTCCGGGGTGGGCTGTTGGGACGCAGCTTCCATCTGTCCTGAGCAAAATCATCGGCTTAAGGGGAGTGAAAATGGTGACTGGGACCTACCCCCAGCATCGGGAATCAACATCCCCAACCAATAAAGGAACCCAGTGTTCGTTCGATAGAAATGTGCGTAATAGGATCAGGCCAACTAGGGATGGAACTTTTTTTTTTGATTCGTTCCTGGGATGTGGGCATCCCTGGCAAGGCCAGCATTTATTGCTCATCCCTAATTGCCCTTGAGCAGGTCGTGGTGAGCCACCTTCTTGAACCGCTGCAGTCTGTGTGGTGCAGGTGCTCCCTCCTGTTGGGGAGGGAGTTCCAGGATTTTGATCCAGCGACGTTGAAGGAACGATATATTTCCAAGTCAGCATGGTGTGTGACTTGGAGGGGAACTTGCAGGTGATGGAGTTCTCAAGCACCTGCTGCCCTTGTCCTCCTAGGTGGTAGAGATTGCGGGTTTGGGAAGTGCTATTGAAGAAGCCTTGACGAGTTGCTGCAGTGCATCCTGTAGATGGTACACACTGCAACCACGGTACGCCAGTGGTGAAGGGAGTGAACATTTAAGGTGGTGGATGGGCTGCTTTGTGCTGGATCGTGTTGCGCTTCTTGAGTGTTGCTGGAGCTACACTTATCCAGGCAAGTGGAGAGTATTCCATCACACTGCCTTGTAGATGGTGGAAAGGCTTTGGGGAGTCAGGAAGTGAGATACTTGCTGCAGAATATCCAGCCTCTGACCTGCTCTTGTAGCCACTGTATTTATGTGGCTGGTCCAGTTAAGTTTCTGGTCAATGGTGCCCCCAGGATTTTGATGGTGGGGGATTCAGCAATGGTAGTTCTATTGAATATCATGAGACAGTGGTTAAGCTCTCCCTTGTTGGAGATAGTCATTGCCTGACACTTGTGTGACATGAATGTTACTTGCCACTTATCAGCCCAAGCCTGAATATCGTCCAGATCTTGCTGCATGTGGGCAAGGAATGCTTCATTATTTGAGGAGTTGCGAATGGCACTGAACACTGCAATCATCAGCAAACATCCCCACTTCTGATCTTATGATGGAGGGAAGGTTATTGATGATCAGCTGAAGATGGTTGAGCCTAGGACACTGCCATGAGGAACTCCTGCAGTGATATCCTGGAGCTGAGATGATTGGCCTCGAACAACCACAACCCTGGGCTCAAATTTCCCCAACCCCTTTTTCTGGTGCCCTCACCCGAGGTGCGCCGCTTTTGTCCGCCTCAAAGCGCACCGAAAATATTCCTCCCGATTCTGGCCGCTCCCCAGCCTCTCCTCGGTGGTGGCATAGCGTGGCCCAGTGGATTGGGGGCGGAGCCAGGTCCCGGCGCTGAAAACAGTGCCAGGACCTCTGCACATGCGCGCTAGAGTTTGCGTACATGTGCAGTAGCTCCTGGCAGGCCGAATCTGTGAGTGCGTGCTGCAGGCTGTGTGAGAGGGGCCCGAAGCATGTCGTCCCGAGCCCTGGCCGAATGGGCTCCCACATCGGCGGCCCGCTGCGATCCCTAAGGTAGGACTTCTATTTTTTATTTGTTATTTGCTGATTGATTGATTGTGTTATATATGTGGACTTGTATTTACTCTGTACAGCCACCAGAGGGCTCATCCCCTGGAGTCCCAAGGGATCCCATAATCCCTTGGGAGCACAGGTATTTAAGGGGGCCTCACAGGTTGGAGAGGCACTCTGGAGACCTGCAATAAAAGACTACGGTCACACTTTACTTTGAGCCCATAGTGTTCAGTCTGACTCTCTTTCTCCATACACAACAGATTGCTTATTACTTTAGTCTTTGTGCTTTAGGTGCAGGGTTCCTTCTATTTTTTTATTTGTTATTTATTGATTGATTGATTGCTTATTACTTTGGCCATGGTGCTTTAGGTGTAGGGTTCCTTCTATATTTTATTTGTTAATTAATTGCTCATTACTTTTTGTGCTTGGTGCAAATGTACTGCTTTGTTTAGTGTTTAGTGCTTGGTGCTTTAAATGTATTTACGCTTCTTTAATGTTGTTGTGAAGGTGTTTAGTGCTTTGCAAGGACCCCCTTCCTCACCCCCTCCACCCCCGCCCAATCTCTGGCTGCCTGTGCTGATTTCTTAAGTCACCGCAAGGTTTTTTCTGAACGTACAAGAGTGCCACTTATGCTGGCCGAAGTTAGTTTGGAGTAACTTTTAGATGGCTAAACTTGTTTAAATGGCCAAAACAGGCGTAAGTGGCTGGTAACACCCAATTTTGGAATAAAAAACGAAACTTAAAAAAAAAAGCTAACTAACTCACTTACACTGGCGCAATTTAAATGGCCAGAATTGCAACTAAAAAGATACTCCCGAAAAATCAAGTTGCTCCAAAAAAAACTGAACAACTCCTGGGGATATTTGGGCCCCCATCTTCCTTTGTGCCAGGTATGACTCCAGCCAGTGAAGAGTTTTCCCCCTGAATCCCATTGACTTCAGTTTTACTAGGGGTCCTTGATGCCACACTTGGTCAAATGTTGCCTTGATGTCAAGGGCAGTCACTCACACCTCACCTCTGTAATTCAGTTCTTTTGTCGATGTTTGGAGCAAGGCTGTAATGAGGTCTGGAGGCGAGTGGTCCTGACGGAACCCAAACTGAGCAGCAGTGAGCAGGTTATTGGTGAGTAAGTGCTGCTTGATAGCACTGTCAACAACACCTTTCATCACTTTGTTGATGATTGAGATTAGACTGAAGGGGTGATAATTGGCTAGATTGGATTTATCTTGCTTTTTGTGGACAGGACATACCTGGGCAGTTTTCCACATTGTTGGGTAGATGCCAGTGTTTTAGCTGTACCGGAACAGCTTGGCTAGAGACATGTCAAGTTCTGGAACATAAGTCTTCAGCATGATAGCTGGATGTGGTCAGGGTTCATAGCCTTTGCTGTATCCCTTGTGCTCAGCCATTTTTTGGAGTGAATCGAATTGGCTGAAGACTGGCTTCTATGATGGTGGGGACCTCAGGAGGAGGCAAAGATGCATCATCCACTTGCACTTCTGGCTGAAGATGGTTGCAAACTGTTCAAGCCCTATCTTTTACATTCACGTGTTGGGTGCCGCCATCATTGAGAATGGATATATTGATGGAGCCTCCTCCTCCCAGTAGTTGTTTAATTGTCCACCACCATTCACGACTGATTGTGACAGGACTGCAGAGCTGTGATCTGATCCATTGATTGTGGAATCGCTTAGCCCTGTCTATAGCATGCTGCTTCCGCTGTTTAGCATGCATGTAGTCCTGTGTTGCAACATTCCCAGGTTGGCACCTCATATTTAGGAACACCTGGTGCTGTGCCTGTGTGCCTGGCATGCTCTTCTGCACTCCTTATTGAATTAGGGTTGGTCCCCTGGCTTGATGGTAATGGTAGAGTGAGGGATATGCCAGGTGCATATTGTGGTGCAATACAATTCTGCTGCTGCTGATGGCCCACAGCGCCTCATGGATGTCCAGTTTTGCGATGCTGGAAAATTATATATATATAAATGCAGTCCCCATACAAAGGTGACCACTGGAGCACCTTAGAAATGTTTACGGGGGATCGAGAGGCACCCATGTGTCACCCGCCCCCCCCACCCCACACCACCCAAAGCTGGTCACTTTTCGAGACTTCTCTGCGAACTTTTCCTGTCAGTGATGGAGTGGGTACATCTCACACAATGTCAGAATTCCACCGCCACCCCCCCCCCCCCCCCCACTGTAGTCCCCTATGAATTTTCACCCTCACCCCCCCCTTAAGCTCATGTCTGTATTTTCTTGCTGTGTACATAGTATATTTTCAGCAGATTAAATGGAATATTAAATCTTTATATTTACATTTTTTTTAAATACCAAAAGTGTCATTATACCTGTTTGGTACTTCTGTCCCTTGTTCCCCGATATAGATTTTAGCATTAGTGATCCCCTGTAACATTTTCCTATGTTAGTTCAGTGTTAGCACTCTTGCATCTATGTCAGAAAGTCATAAGTTCAAGCCAGGCCTTAAGCACAATGGACGGCGTAAGCTGACAATTCACCATCCTTACCACTCTGAAACTGACCATAAGTTCAGGATTTAACGCATGCGCAGTTAAACCCGGAAATCCTGAAGTTGTGGTCAATTATTCTCTCCTCCGCCACAGCTTGAGCTTGAGCTGTGTAACTCCCCAGAGCCAGCAATCAGTGAAATCAGTTGAACTGACAAAAACTTTTAAGATCTAATTATGCTGTTAAATGCCCCATTTAAAGCTGTGCCTTGTTGGAATAGGTGTAACTGAGGTTTTAATGGCATTTTGACTGCTGAATAACCATTCTGACCCTAAAAAACAACTTTTATATTTTTAGAATGTCTCATTTCTTCATTATGATACAAAATTACTAGATTTTTAAAATAAATCATATTTTTTTAAAGTTTATATTTCAGTTTCTACTTTAACCCTATGTGTATGTCCATATCCTTATTTTGCTCTCTGTAAACATTTTTAAAAAGTGAATTCAATCAGTGCTTTTTATTTCTTGGTTTGCTACCTGAGAGAATTCTTCAATAGTATGATGAAATCACTGCTGCTCTACACTGGGGATACCCTTTAGACAGCACTACAATCAATTTAATGTTGAGAAACCTAAAATTTTCACCACGGCGATTGTGAGAGCTTTGTGGGCAGCATTGTTGGTAGTAAGCACGGATCGGCATCGCTTTGTGGCTGACCATAAATTGTGGGCCAAAATCAGGGGATAAGTTAGCCGAAAGCTCCATCTGCCTATTCAGGTGGACAGAAAAAAGTCCCGTGGCATTTTTCAACAAATATCAAGGCCACACTCCAGTGTGCTGGCCAGCATTCATCGCTCAACCAACACCTCCAAAAACAGATTACCTGGTCACTTATCTCATTTACTCTTTGTGAGAATTTGCTATACGAAAATCAGCAACTGTGTTTGCTAAAACACTTTTTTTTTTAAAAAGAGAGAGAATTAATTGGCTGTGAAGCACTTATGGAACATCCGGATGACATTAAAAATACCATATAAATGCAAGTTCTTTCTATTCTTGTGCAGTTATTGACCACAAGTAAAATTAATTACCCTTTATTTCACAGAGATGGTTTAAAAACTTGGCATAGATGAGAGTCTTGATTCTTTGAGTCTGCTTTTGGCTGGTAATACTGTAAAGTCCTGTCCCCTCAGTACAGATTCACACGAGGCATGTAGTGAAGTCAAGGTCACTCTGGACCTGCACCTTTATTTCACAGCTCTGGAATGCTGCACTTGCCTGAGACCTCTCCTTATATGCCTGTCTCTTGCAAGTGCACCCCTGGTGGTAAGGTATGCTTGTGGTTACAGGTCATATCTTATTACATTCATGTATAGCATGTTAGGATACAGTTATATGTAATAATGTAAGATACATGACATCTTGCCCTCCCCCAAGGTCTTATTGTCTTTATATGTTCAGTCTCTCAGGTGGTCTACGCTCTCGTGTGGAGCGTCTGAGTTGTGGTTCAGTTGTTTGCCTTGGTGTCTGTTTTTCTTTGGGTGTGGTTGCTGGTATCTCGCCTGGGCTATCTGTTTCGATTGGTGTGATTGTTGTTAACTCTCCTGGGCTGTCTGTTGGGATTGCCCTTTCCTCAGGTTGTTCCCTTTGTCTGTCCACCAGGTGTGGTGTGAGTTCTACATTGTAGTCTGCCTCTGGTTCCGCAGTGTTGGTAAATCTGCTTTTGACTTGGTCTACACGCCTCCGGCAGGTTTTGCCGTTGTCCATTTGTACTACTAGTAGCCTGTTTCCTTCCTTGCCCATTACTGTCCCTGCAAGCCATTTGGGACCATGCCATAGTTTAGTACAAACACTTTGTCCCCGATCTCATTCCATCTCCCCCTCGAACTTCTGTCATGGTACTCAGTCAGCTTACGGCGCTTTGCCTCACCGATTTTGTGCATGTCTGGGAGGATTAATGAGAGCCTTGGTTTTAAAGTCCTTTTCATTGACAGTTCCGCGGGGGGGATCCCAGTCAGTGAGTGCGGACGAGATCTGTATGCCAGCAGCAGTCGCGACAGGCAACCCTGCAGCATGGGACCTTGGATTTTAAGCATGCCTTGTTTAATGATTTGCACTGCTCTCTCCACCTGGCCGTTGGAGGCTGGCTTGAACGGTGCCGTCTTGACGTGATTTATGCCGTGGTCAATTATAAAATCTTGGAATTCTGCGCTGGTGAAGCTCGGACCATTGTCACTGACCAATATGTCAGGGATTCCGTGCGTTGCAAACATGGTTGCGAGGCTCTCCACAGTGGTGGAGGTTGTGCTCGAGTTTAAAATGGTGCATTCGATCCACTTTGAAAATGCATCCACAACTACGAGGAACATTTTGCCCATGAATGGGCTCGCATAGTCTACGTGCACCCGCGACCACGGTTTGGTAGGCCAGGGCCAGGGGCTCAGGGGAGCCTCCCTGGGGGCATTGCTGAGTTGGGCACAAATGGTGCATCTTCGGACACAGAGCTCCAAGTCCGCATCAATACCAGGCCACCAGACGTGGGATCTGGCTATGGCCTTCATGAGAACGATCCCCGGGTGCTCGCGGTGGAGCTCCCGGACAAATGCCTCTCTGCCTCGCAGAGGCATGACTATTCTTCTGCCCCACATCAGGCAGTCTGCTTGTAGTGATAGCTCATGCATGCGCCTGTGAAAGGGTTTTAATTCCTCGGGGCAGGCATCGCGAGCCTCTGCCCAGTCACCGGTTAGGACACATCTTTTTACTAAGGATAACGTGGGGTCGCTGGCCGTCCAGGCTCTGATTTGGCGAGCTGTCATGGGCGAACCTGTGGACTCAAAGGCATTGATTGCCATGACTATCTCACAGTCCTGTTCATCAGACCCTTCCGTGATCGCCAGGGGTAGCCTGCTGATCGCGTCGGCACAGTTGTCTGTGCCTGGTCTGTGCCTTATGGTATAGTCGTAGGACGCCAGCATGAGTGGCCACCGTTGAATTCACGCCGAGGCGCTGGTGTTTATTGCCTTGCTCTCGGATAGGAGGGACGTGAGGGGCTTGTGGTCGGTTTCTAACGCGAACTTGGCTCCGAAGAGGTATTGGTGCATCTTTTTGACACCGTACACGCATGCGAGCGCCTCCTTCTCTACCATTCCGTACCCGCGCTCCGCCCGCGAAAGTGACCTGGAGGCATAAGCTATGGGTTGCACTATTGACATGTTGCAAAACGCACCCGACCCCATACGCTGACGCATCGCATGTGAGAACTAGCTTTTTACCTGGGTCAAAGAAAGTCAAAACACTGTTGGAACACATAAGGTTGCGTGTCTTATTGAAGGCATGTTCCTGGGCGTCCCCCAAAACCAATCGCACCCCTTTCTGAGTAGCACATGGAGAGGCTCCAGCAGCGTACTTAATTTCTGCATAAAGTTCCCAAAGTAATTGAGTCGCCCGAGAAAGGCGCGCAGTTCTGAGACATTCCGGGGCCTGGGTGCCAGGCTAATTGCTTCTGTTTTGGACTCTGTTGGGCTGATTCCATCAGCGGCAATCCTTCTGCCCAAAAATTCAACCTCGGGTGCAAGAAACAGGCACTTGGATTTCTTGACTCTTAGGCCTACCCGATCCAACCGCTTTAGTACTTCCTCCAAATTACGGAGATGGGAGTCGTTGTCCCTGCCCGTGATAAGTATGTCGTCTTGAAATACACCTGTCCCTGGGATGGACTTGAGCAGACTCTCCATGTTGCACTGGAATATGGCAGCTGCCGACCTGATGCCGAATGGGCATCGATTGTACATGAAAAGGCCTCGATGTGTGTTGATGGTGGTGAGTAGCTTGGATTCCTCGGTCAATTCTTGCGTCATATACGCAGATGTGAGGTCTAGTTTTGAGAAAAGTTTACCTCCAGCCAATGTGGCAAATAAGTCCTCCGCTCTGGGCAGCGGTTACTGGTCCTGTAGGGAGACTCTGTTTATGGTAGATTTGTAGTCCCCACAGATTCGTACGGATCCATCAGGCTTCATGACTGGGACGATGGGACTTGCCCAGTCGCTAAATTCCACAGGTGATATAATGCCTTCCCGCAGAAGCCTGTCTAGTTCGTGTTCAATCTTTTCTCTCATCACATAGGGTACAGCTCTGGCCTTGTGATGGACCAGTCTAGCATCCTGTATGATGTAGATTTTGACTTTGGCCCCTTTGAAAGTGCCCACACCTGGCTGAAGGAGATGTTCAAATCGCTTTATAGCTGTTGAGCAGGAGGTCCGTTCCTCTAATGACATGGCATGGACATCATCCCATTTCCAGTTTAGTTTTGCCAGCCAGCTTCTCCCCAGCAGTGCTGGGGGGTCTCCGGGGACAATCCACAGGGGAAGTCGGTTCACTGTCCCTTTGTGTGTGACAGAGAGCATGGCGCTGCCGATGACTGATACGATTTCTTTGGTATAGGTCCTTAGTTTGGTGTCGACCCTTGTGAATTTTGGTCTGTCTCTTTTATGCGGCCACAGTTGTTCAAATTGTTGAGCGCCCATGAGAGATTGACTCGCTCCCGTATCCAGCTCCATGTTGACAGGTATCCCGTTGAGTAGGCCCCTCATCATTATAGGAGGCGTCGTGTTGTAGGAGCAGCGGCCATTGATCGTGTTGACCCGCTGTACATCGGTGTCCCGGGTACTGTCCCCACCATCTTCTCGTCCGCTTTCCGACCCATCCGATTCGTATACCAGCCGAGCTGCCGTTTTTTTGCACATGCGGGCCAAATCCCCTGTATATTCACAGTTCCTGCAAACAGCCTGCTGAAAACGATATCCCCTTGACGAGTGCCCACCCCCACACCTCCAGCACAGACTGCTTCTGGCTGATATCTCTTGAGCTTCTCTCAGTTTGTAGTTGATTGCTCGCATTGTGGGTTGATGAGGTGTGAACGGCCGTTCCTGTGGCCCTTGATGGCTTCTGGCGCCACTGCCTGCTGTCGAGAGCCTGTTCTCCCGGTTTTGTCTGTGTGTGGGGGTAGCAGCTTGTTTAGTGCTGTGAACTTTTTGTTCCGATATTTTGTTAGTTGTCATACCTGCATTGTAAATCAACCTCGTTTCTTCTTCCCCTACCAAGAATGTCTGTGCAACCAGTGCTGCTGCCTCTAAGGTCAGGTTCTTGGTCTCTATGAGCTTTCAGAATATGCCTGCATGGCCTATTCCTTCAATGAAAAAGTCTCTCAGCATTTCTCTCCTCAGTTCATCGGAGAACTCACATAAACTAGCCAACCTCTGAAGTTCCGCCACGAAGTCGGGTATCCTCTGGCCCACACAGCGTCTGTAGTTGTAGAACCTGTGTCTGGCCATGTGTAGGCTGCTCGCTGGCTTCAGGTGGTCTCTTACCTTGTGATCAATTCTTCAAACGACTTGCTTGCTGGTTGCTCGGGTGCCAGCAGATCCTTCATTAAAGGGTATGTTTTCGAACCACAGCTGGTCAAGAGATGGGCTCTTCTCTTGTCTGCTTTGTCGTCTCCTAACCAGTCTTTGGTTACAAAGCTTTGCTGGAGCTTTTCTATGAAGTCCTCCCAATTGTCTCCAGCATTGTACTTTTCATCTGATCCGTTGTTCGCCATTCTGTGGATTCTGTAATCCCATCCTTGTCACCACTGTAAAGTCCTGTCCCCTCAGTACAGATTCACATGAGGCATGTAGTGAAGTCAAGGTCACTCTGTACCTGCACCTTTATTTCACAGCTCTGGAATGCTGCACTTGCCTGAGACCTGACCTTATATACCTGTCTCTTGCAAATGCACCCCTGGTGGTAAGGTATGCTGGTGGTTACAGGTCATATCTTATTACAGTCACGTATAGCATGTTAGGAAACAGTTATATGTAATAATGTAAGATACATGACAAATACTTTACTGGATGACTTGTGAAGCTGTTTTTCAAACTGGCCAAAAACTTGATATACAGACTAAACATGCCTAAAATCTCATGATGCTGTAGCTTTTTTCCTTCTTGTTTACTTGTATATGTGTTTCACAAACCTAATCTGTTCAATTGATGTAATGTTTTGCCTCTCTATCTGGGATTGTAATGTCATTTTACTGAAAATGTGTTGTGACGAAGTACAGCAGTATCATAATCTCTGACAAGCTTTTCTGAAAATCCTGTGGACCTGAACATTTTTGACATGGCAAACTCTGGATTTAATAGTCACTGAGGTGATGGAAGAAGATCAATGGATAATCATGGATAGGAAATGAGTTGAGAGGTAGAAAGCGGACAATAGGAATAAAAGTTACATTTTTGTGTTGTCGGCATTTGGTGATGGGACCTGATCTTTGCACTCTTGTGTATAATGACCTGGATTTGAGAATAGACAAGAGTATATCCAAGTTTGCAGATGATATTGTGAAGAAGTGAACAGAGAATTGCAACAGGATCTAGATTAAATGAATGGGCAGAAAGATGGCAGATGTAATTTAATATGTCAAAGTCTGAGGCAGCAACCTTGGGATGTAAGAGGGACAGCTAGGAATATCGTCTAAATGGGGATGCACAGATGAAGAAAGAGATTTAGGGATCCAGGTGCCTATGTTATTAACAAAAAGGCTAATGCGATGCTGGTTTTTTTCACAAGAAGTATAGAATGTAAAAGCAAGGAAATACTGTTGAAGTCCTCATTTTGGAGTATTTTGTTCAGGTTTGAGTATCTTGCATTAGGATGGATATATACTGGCCTTGAAGGAATGTAACAATTCACCATGATTATACCAGGAATGATGGGATTTTAGTTGTGAGAGACTGTAAATATGGATCATCATTCCTGGAAATAAGGCTAATCTAATTGAGGCGTTTAAAATAATCAGGGGGACGATAGTGAACAACTGTGCCCTGTAGTGAGAAAATCCGGAGCAGAAAGATTTTACCACTGTATAATTGAATATACTATAGTGAACTGTGTGAATGAGGTGCTTATTGCATTTGGGGAATATTAAAACTTGTCTGGTTAAAAACTCGTGATTTAATTCTTTAACTGTAAAATGTTCTTGGTGATTGTAGCCATGATAGTTCTGCTTCTTGAGTATAATTTGTGTGACACCTTTGTGTTTATGTATGTGATTAAATATTTGAATATCCCCAAATTTATGAAGTTTAGGGAACGGCAGTATCCAAGAAGAGTTGCAAGGACTTGAGTCTGAAATGACTGTTTATCTGACCGGGCAGTTCTACACTGATCTCATTCCATATAATCTGGTTATTGTCTTTTGGGGACTTCTAAGTAGAGCCTGTAATGTTACAATACCAGTTCTTTAATTACTGTACTCTCATCTGTCTTCCAGTTCGTTTAACCAACAGTGCAGGATACTGTCATATTTGTGCTATTTTGTGATATGACGCAATTTTCCAATTTGACTGACAGGTAGCCTCATCCTCGGAAATCTGGGCCTGGGATGCACATAATTTACCGACTAGTTAAATCACAAGACAATTACAGATGAGGGAAACTATTTGATCCATCTCAGCAATTCCAACCAAAAAACTTCTAAAGTCCCCTCTTTGCAGTATCCAGTTTGAAGAATTTTTTAAAGTGTTGTCACCATTGTAATGTAGAGAAATGCCACAGCCAATTTGCGCACAACAAGGTCCCACAAAGAGAAATGGGATACATGACCCGATAATCTGTATTTTTAATGATTATTGGGGTAAAAATATTGGACAGGACACCGGGAAATCTCTCCTGCTCATCTTCGAATAGTGCCATGGATATTTTATGTTCACCTGAGTGAGCAGATAGGGGCTTGATTTATCTTCTCATTCAAAAGTGCTACACTGTAATGTGAGCCTGGATTACTTGCTCACGTCCCATAGTGCGGCTTAAACCCACAGCCTCTGACTCAGAGGTGAGAAAGCTACCACTGAGCCAAGGCAAGTTAAGACGCTGAGGCTGAAAACATTTTGGTTCGACTGTTGACATTGGCTGCGGAAGAGGCTTGAAATCAGTGACGAGGGTACAGAGTTTATGGCAGGGCCGAAGACAATGGGTTTATTTTTCCCAATATATAACTGGAGAAAGTATGGAAAAATAATTGAATAATTGGGTCTTTTTTCATTAGAACAATGGGGCAATATGACAGAAGTGTCAGCTGTCCATCCATCATCATTATAGGCAGTCCCTCGGATTCGAGGAAGACTTGCTTCCACTCTTGAAGTGAGCTCTTTGGTGGCTGAACAGTCCAATACGAGAACCACAGACTTTGTCACAGGTGGGACAGATAGTCATTGAGGGAAGGGGTGGGTGGGACTGGTTTGCCGCACGCTCTTTCCGCTGCCTGCACTTCATTTCTGCATGCTCTCGGCATTGAGACTCGAGGTGCTCAGCGCCCTCCCGGATGCACTTCCTCCACTTAGGGCGGTCTTGGGCCAGGGACTCCCAGGTGTCGGTGGGGATGTCGCACTTTATCAGGGAGGCTTTGAGGGTATCCTTGTAACGTTTCCTCTGCCCACCTTTGGCTCGTTTGCCGTGAAGGAGCTCCGTGTGGAGCACTTGCTTTGGGAGTCTCGTGTCTGGTGTTAGCTGTACCTATACCATAAGTGCAGTATATAGTAGGAGTCGATCAATCAATTAAAACTGGGATGAAGCAGGAACACAGACGAGTTAGATCTCATAGCCTGCGAAATTCCGGCGTGCCCTGTTTGGGGACAGTAAACCTTGCGAGGCGGGACTTCTTGCTCCCGGCGCAGAAGTCCCGTCCCGCAACTTAAATTGGGGTCACCGTCCCTGAGCGCAATGTCCGGCGCTCCACATCCTCGTGGCGGGCTCGGGGGCGTTAAGTGCATGCAATGCAGAGCACTACACAGCTTCTCTGCGTTCCACAGGCCCTCCCCTTCTGTTAAAGAGGAGGGACGCTGCGAGCTCTGCACAGCTCTTGTTGGGCCTCCACTAGCTCGAAATGGAGTGCTGGGCTGCACGATTGTGGCACGGACCCCACGAAATCGGCGACAGGTAAGTTGGCAAGAAAAAATGGCAATGTGTGGTGGCACGCACCTCACCTTTAAATTCCGCTTACCGCGAGTGGAGTGCAGCCCAGTTCGCAGGCGAACCCGTGAGGCTGGCGCTGACGTTGCCTCCAGCAACCAAAGGTGCTGCTGAGCACGGTGATGATGTCATCGCCGGAGGTGCAGCGGCCCGGGGCACTACCAGCTGGTTTTGCGTCTCTGCTAACTCCCATAGGAGCCAGTGGTTACCCCCCCCACCCCCAGCATGGGAGAAAACGCATTAGCACGCCCGCCCCCCCCCCCCCACCCCCAGAGGCGCAACAGACCAATTCCGTCCCGATAGAATCCTAACAAACAATGCAAGGGTTCAAAACTTAGAAATTCAACTAATGGACTTGACCTGCCTAGAAATTTAAGTCCACCAGGATTGCACCTCAATGTAGGTTCTTGCACGTGAAAGAAGCCAGAAATTACTCCAATGTGTAGTAGGAATTGTGGGATACAATCACTTAAGATATTCTGGGATATTTCAGAATGTTTTGCGAGTGAAAATGATCACAACATTTGCTAGTTCTGTACTTTTCATACACTTCATTGACTTTACTGCAGTAGCCAGCTTGCATGCACTATTCGCTCCTGTCAAATTGGTGGTTTATTATCCTTATCTGTGCAGGATTCTGACTCCTGGTCTTGTGATTTCTGTGTGACATTTCTCATATTTAGTTTAGTTACATGGCTATGGGGTCTAATTGGAAATTCTCCTGTGTGTTCTTTATGAATACCCTGTTTTGCTTACACAGTAACTGCCTATCCTGAAAAACTGGGCACACATCCAGATTTAAAACCGGTGTGTGTTTTCAAAGAAACCTTAAATCAACAGTATCCTTTGTTAGTAGTCCCACCCAGAGTGTAATTAACCCTTTCTGAACTGTTGTACCATATCATCCAATATAAAAGCAAATAGGAAACTCACATTGCTCATCATGTAAGACTGCAGCCTAGAAATTGGGAGGTTTATCGGCACCCATTACCGCCAGATTAAGACAAAAAAAATGATGGCCGCCAGTGGTGCCGATATCAGCGATCGCTAAAATTATGGAGATAATGCAAATTGCGACGTTAGTAAGTGTGCAACGC
This sequence comes from Pristiophorus japonicus, assembly GCF_044704955.1. Taxonomy (NCBI): domain Eukaryota; kingdom Metazoa; phylum Chordata; class Chondrichthyes; family Pristiophoridae; genus Pristiophorus; species Pristiophorus japonicus. The sequence goes on along the minus strand of NC_091983.1, from coordinate 103,928,275 downwards.
TCACTTGACGCTGGATCTGCGAGTTTGGAGTTTGCCTTTCAACTTACTGGCATTCTTTAAGTGCGACGAGCTCAGCAAGCATTGAAAAGCAGGACGGAGGCTCCAGCAGCGGTATTTGAAGGGATCATCAGCATCTGACATGTTTGTTCAGTTTGACTGGCTCTGTGCAACCTTCTGCAACTCCAACAGCTTTATGGGCCCAAGTTTCCGATATCCACTAGAACGGCACACCTCCGAGAGGCCTGCCTATTTTGTTGCTTGAAAAGCGCGCCAAAAACTTACCTCACGATTCTCCGAGTGCAGCAGGCCTGTTCAGCAGTCAGCGCGACGCAGCACAACAGTGGGGAGGTGGGGGGGGGGGGGGGGCGGAGCTACAGCCTTGGGCCAAAAAGAATACTGGCAGCTGCGTGCGTGCGCAGTAGCTCCTGGCCCCAGATTCTGTGTGCGTGTGCTGCTAGCTGTGTGGGAGGGGCCCGAAGCATGCCGACCTGAGCCCTGGCCGAATGGGCTCCCCGCTGCAAGTAAGGCTGACTGGATATATCTCCCCAAGGCAAGAAATATTGGAGAGGTTTCACAGTGGAGGAGAAAGTCACTGGCCGAATGGACTCCGGGAGCAGGCAGAGTTTCACATTCCAGCCTGCAGCACGCAGCCCCTAGCACGCAGCCCCTAGCCATGGCCGAATGGGCTCCTGGAACGGGCAGAGTGCTGATTTCCAGCCTGGCTGGGCTCCCGGTGCTCCCGAACGGGTAGGTGAGGTAGGAACTTTTTATTAATTATTGATATATTGAATGATTTTTTTTAAATTATTTTTTTATTTGTTGTTTATTGATTTATTTATCATTTATTATAGATGGTTCTTTATTTTTAAAAGTGAAATGTTTAATGCTTTGGAAAATCCCCTAACTCGCCCCCCCCCCAATCTCTGGCTACCTGCGCCTAATTCTCAAGTGTACGCAAGGTTTTTCTGAGCGTACAAAAGTGGACACTTAGTCCGTTCTAAGTTAGTTTGGAGTAACTTTTCAGTGCCTAAACTTGAAAAACAGGCGTAAGTGGCTGGTAACGCCCCCTTTTGGAAAAAAAAACTGAACGAAAATGTGTTCTATATGAAAACTTGTATATACTCTGTATAGCCACCAGAGGGCTCATCAACTGGAGTCCCAAGGGATCCCATAATCCCTTGGGAGCACATGTATTTAAGGAGGCCTCACAGGTTGGAGAGATACTCTGGAGACCTGCAATAAAAGACTATGGTCACACTTTACTTTGAGCTCACAGTATTCAGTCTGACTCTTTCTCCATACATAACAAAATGAAACTAAACTAACTCACTAGAACTGGAGCAAACTAAATGCCGAGAATTGCAATTTCCACGATACACCAAACTAAATTAGTTGCTCCAAAAAAATAGGAGCAACTCCAAACAAAACTTGGGCCCTGTAAACATCTTTCAAGGTTCTAAGGTAACAGGGAATGTTGTTGCAAGTGGCGGCTTCTGCTCAACACTTGCTCACAGTCATGGAGGCTGTACTGGGAGTCCCCATCACGTTCGCATAGCTTCAGGAGAGGGAGCAGAGGCAGCGAAGGGGAAAATGCTTGCAAAGGGAGGATGAGGAGGGCTCTCAATAGGGGGCCATACCAACCTAGGGTCTTCCAAGAGCACTTCTCTTCTATCCATTTCAGAGAGTAGCAGTGTATTAGGTGGCTACACTTTACCAAGGAGGTGGTCACACAACTGTGCCTCCTCCAGCAACCAGACCTGCAGCCTGAGAGCAGGGCAGCACTGCTCTCCCAGTGGCAGTCAAGGTCACCGTGGCCCTCAATTTCTTCACCAGAGGATCCTTCCAGTCTATAGCTGCATCCGGGAGGTCATAGAGACTTTTTGTACCAGGAGAAGGGACTACGTTTTCTTCTCTCTCAGCAGAGAGAAACAGAACAAGCGCACATGTGGCTTTGTCAAAAAAGTGGGCTTTCCCAAGGTGCAGGGCACCATCGACTTCATCCACGTGGCTTTACGAGTGCGGCATAACAATCCTGAGATTTTCCATAACCGCAAAGGCTACTCACTTAATGTGCAGTTGATATGCGATCATGTCCAACACTTTCAGATGGTCAATGCCCGCTATACTGACAGCCTTCATTCTGCGTCAGTCCGGTATGCCAGCAATCTTCCAGCAACCAAACTCGAGGGTGGCTGCTCGGAGACAAGGGCTATCCGCTCTGCACTTGGCTCATGGCTCTCCTCCACAACTCCAACACTCATGCCCAGCACATATAATGAAAGTCATGCATCCACCAGGAACATCATTGAGCAGACCATCAGGCTATCGAAGCAACGAACCGCTACTTTGACCGCTCGGGAGGAGCCCTCCAGCACACGTTGGAGTAGGTGTCCCATTTAGTGCTGCTCTGCTGCATGTTCCTCAACCTGGCCATCATGAGCGCACAGCCCTTGCCAGCAGGGATTGCGGGACCACCTCAGGAGGAGAACAAGGAAAGATTGAGGAGGCAGGCAGCCAATACCTCTTCCCGACGGGCTGTCCATGAATGCCTCATCAGACTCCGATTCTGATGAATGAAACCCCAGATACGCATTGCTCACCACAACCCATCATACCATCCCTCTGTCACAGACTATCACAGCGTCCTTCTGGGCACAAAGCTGAAATGAGAGCCACCACAAAAGATTCCAAATAAAAATAATAAATTAATCAAAAATCAATTCACACACATTTACATTTATGATATGAACTAAATTGTCCTTGTGAGCACAGAATACAACAGTGACTACATTCCAAAAGTATTTCATTGGATGTAAAGCGCTTTGAGACATCCGGTGGTCATGAAAGGCGCTATATAAATGCAAGTCTTTTTTTCTTTGTGCAATCCCTTAGTGCCTGTTGTTCGAGTGCCCTTTCCTGCCCTAATGCTCCTACGAAGTGCTCTCCCAGTGGTTGCAGCATTGAAGATGGAAGGCTGTTGAATTTCCATGGGGGAGACTTCAGATGGCCTTCCAAGATGACCTCGAGCAGCTTTGGCCCTAGAGGGCCCGGCTGTAGATTGCACGACCTCAGCATGGGCAGGAGCAGTCGAGGCTGTCGAGGTGACGGGCAGCAGCAAATGCAATGCAGAGTGGCAATGGTGGGAACAGGAATGCTGTCATCCTGAGAGAGGACAGCAGGGTCCTGCTCCACTGACCCACTGCCACTCCCCTGGGGCGGCACCTCAGCATTCCTAGCAATCTGTTGGAGCACAGATTGCTGGGCTGCTGCAACACCTTGCAAGCCCCGGTCGACAGTGGTAAACCCAGCCATGATGGCAACAGTTTGAGCTTGGGTGGCAGCAAGCTGAGACATTGAAAGTGATCTGCGTTTTTGCTGCAGCACTAACACGTTGCATCACTTCTGCCTGTGCTGCAATGACAGTCGAGACATCATCCATCATGCACACCCTCGTGTTTGGGTCAGCACTGTCGATTCGGGAGTCTTCCATCATTTCCAACCTGGGTTCCAAGCTCTGCGCAGAGCCACGTGCAATGTGAGAGACGGACTCCTCCATGCTCCTTGACTTTGCTAAGAGGCTCTCTGGCAAGCTTGCCATTGTATCTATCAATTCCGTCTCCATGCCCATCACCCTTCTTCTGAAGGCCGCCCCATCTAGGCCCTCATCTGAGTCCTGTGTAGCAGAACACGTGCACGAGTACTCACCCTCCGGGGAGCTGACCCCTGAGCTACCCTTTCTTCCTGGCCTTGCTACAGCCCACTCGTGCCCGGTGCCTCACTCTGTGAAGATTCCGCTTCTACACTAGCCTCTAAATTACGCATAGTGCTCGTTTCTGAGCTGGTGTCTGCGAGTGACCAACACAGTGACATTGTGCGGCCGAAATTTAGGCTCGTTAGCGCCGTTTTGCGGTAGCATCGAGTGGCCGCCGCGTTGCAGTCCATTGGCTGCTAGGATCCAAATTCACCTCAGGGATTTTTCGGCTGGTCTCCACTTCTGCCCCGCTGCTGCTAACCGCCCCAAGCGTGCACTGCCGCTCTCCCGCACCTCTATCCCACACCGCGTGAAATTTACCTGAAAAATATTGACGATCCGCCACATGGTGCCCCTGACAACTTTTTCTGTCGGTGCACCTGGTTTCTTTTCTGTGAGCCACGGCGGCCCTTCAAGGGGAGGGCGCACTGCCTCGGCCGCCATGGCTGGCCGACTTCCCGATTGGCTGGACAATTATGGCCCTGGGTTCGGCTGGGCCGCCAACAGGCAGCCTGCACCCACTCTTGTGTGCCAGGCCACTGGCCTGGCCGAAACTCTCCCTGGTGGCCCAGTGGCCGAAGCTAAACCGTCGCTGATTCGCTCCCCTTTAAATGAGGGGAGAGACGTGGTGACGCATACGCGCAATGATGTCACCACCACACCGTCGCTGAGTGACAACAGCGGAGACTCTGTCCCGCCCCCACTTCCACCCCTCACCAGCACTTACTGCCGCACTTCCGCCCCCATTATGACCAGCTTCCGGTCCGATCCGAAAAAAATGGCAAAGAGGAGAAAATTGATTGAGAGCCCGCCTCATTGCACCTGACGGCAAAAGCATTAAAAAAAAGTAGGTGCGCCAGCTTTCTGCCATCCTGAATTTCGGCCCCTGTGTCTTCTCCTCCTAACTCACACTTGTGCATCGCCTCGGGAACAGGCTGGTCTGGTGCTTGTGGTTGATTATCTGAAAGCAGAAAGGCAAAAGAGTCAGGTTATGGTGAGGGGAGCGGGGTGAAGCAAGATATGCATGCATACAGCATCAGCAGCTTGAAAGTTAGAAGAGACTGTGGAATAAGGGGGAAGAGGGATGTGAGAAGGAGGATTAGGGATGTGAGAAGGAGGATTAGGAATGAGCATACGTTGTTGTTCCCAAGGAGTTCAGCCTCGCCGGTTGCCATGGCCTTTATGATCTACTGCCGAATGATGTCCAGTACTCTGTCCTCCAGCTGGCTGAGGTCATGAATGTTAGCCTGCCCCCTACCTGTCTGCCGCTAATCCCTCCAGTTATGTGTGACCTTGGCCTTCAAGAGAAAGAGAAGTGTGTGAGTGAGTGTGGTGCAATGTGTTTGGGTGATGTGCCTGCCATAGTTGAATAGCTGTGTGCAAACTGTAAGATGTGGGTGTAAGTGTTGCAGCAGTGGTAAGGTTGTGAGGGTGAAGTGAGCACTGATTGTGAGGTATGAGTGGTGATAGGTAGAGATTGTGGTAGGCAAGTGCTGGGGGTGTGGTTGATGGAGTAGTGTGTGAGGCTTGTGGTGCAGATGCTGGGATATGACATTTGCTGAAACCTTCACTCACCTTGACCTGCCATATGAGGTCATTAAACTTCTTCCGGCACTGGATGGCCGACCTTGGCACTCCAGTGCTGGCCATGACATGGGCGGCTATCTCTTGCCAGAGCCTTCGCGAGGTGCGTGAAGGGGGCTTCCTGCCAGTCTCTGGGAAGAAGACTCGACCAGTGCCTCAAGAGCTGTGTCGGAGAATCTGCAGGCTCCCTCCCCTTACTGACACTCTGCCATGGGTTTGCACTACCTGCTTCTTGCAACTACAGTTCTGAGTGGCTTGACAATGAAGTGCTGTAGCACCTTCCTGTAAAGTACTGAATAAAGTCAGTGGCAAATGTGACTGGGAATTAGACTGAACCTGATTTGGCCCACCTGTTGAGCGTTAAGCCAATGAGCAGCAGTTTTAGCGCTGAAATCAAGACTACAATCATGTTAATGAGGACTGAGCACAAATTTTGCGTACTAACTGGACCATTTTGCAGTGTCACAGCTTAACATTGTTGGTTTTTAACACTGCCTGTTTCATGGCTATATCCAATTTCTAGGCCTGTGTTTTCGATGAGCTCCAACTTTATTATTTGTATGTAAGCTTTGCTATCCATTCCCCTCCCTCTACCTTTTCCCCTCCCTCTATCCTTCTCCCCCCCTCTATCCTTCTCCCCCCCCCCATCCTGCTCCCCTCCCTCTATCCTTCTCCCCCCCCCCCCATCCGTCTCCCCTCCCCTTTATCCTTCCCTCCCTCTATCCTGCTCCCCTCCCTCTATCCTGCTCCCCTCCCTCTATCCTGCTCCCCTCCCTCTATCCTTCTCCCCTCTCTCTATCCCTCTTGCTTCATTTTATCCCTCTCCCTCTCTATTCCTGCCTCCTTCCTCTATCCCTCTTATTGCCCCCCTCGCCTCTGCTCTAATTCTCTCCACACCCACTATTGCCAATTACCCCCTCACCTTCCCTCACTATCTATCTCTTTCCTCCTCTCCCCATTATCCTTCTGTCCTCTCCCTCTGTACTCTGCCCCTCTCTTCCCCAGTCTGCCTTCTCCCTCCAATCTCCATCCTCATCCTCCTCCCCTCTTCCTCTCCTCTCCTTTCGCACCCCCTTCCCCCCTTCATTTCCCATCCCTCCCTTTCCCCTCCCCTCCCCTTCCCTTCCTCATCACATCCCCCTTTTCTCCTCCTTCTCCTCCCTTCGCTTTCATTCATTTCCCCCTCCCCTCAGAAAATGTGAGCAAAACAAGCTAAAATCTTAACAGGAATCCTTTGCAAATATTGAGATATTCACAGGCATCTTTGTCCTAACTTCAAAAAGATGGTGTCAGCTACCCAAGGATAGTTGCAGATAGTTTTATTACCATACAATGAAGCAACGGAAATAGTGTGCTAGCGATACAGAATATGATGACAGATGAACAGAAATCTAAAGACCTCTCAGATCCCTGGGGTCTGAAGGCACCAGTTTGAAGACCTATGATATGGTGTATCAGTGTCAGTGTATTTTCTCCTCTGCTCTTGCACCTCCTTTCCCATTGCTGTGTTTCTGTTATTCAGAAAGGAAATGGGCTGGAACATTGAGATTTTTTTGCAGCTGCTAGCACTTTCTTTGTGGGAAGGGCACTGCTGGAGGATTTCAATATCAAGTCCAAATACACTGTGATTCTCAACAGCAGCACCTATGACTGTAGTGAGCCGATGGAATAAATATTCAAACTGCATTAACCTTATTAAATTATATTTTTATTTCAGTGCAAAACTGACTAGTCTTTTCGTTAATGCAAAATAGAATTATACACATCGGTTAGAGTGGGACCAAGTTGAACAGGCACTCACCATTTCCTCTGATGACAGTCTGATATTGGTAAATTGTACATGACAACTCTGCACTCCAATTATTAACATAAGAACATAAGAATTAGGAGCAGGAATAGGCCAGACGGCACCTTCGAGCCTGCCCCGACATTCAATAAAATCATGGCTGATCTTCGACTTCAACTCCATTTTCCTGCCCAATCCCCATATCCCTTGATTCCCTTAGAATCCAAAACTCTATTGATCTCAACCTTGAATATACTCAATGACTGAGCATCCACAGTCCTCTGGGTTAGAGAATTCCAAAGATTCACAGCCCTCTTAAGTGAAGCAATTTCTCATCATCAGTCCCAAGTGGCTGACCCGTTATCCTGAGACTGTGACCCCTAGTTCTAGATTCTCCAGCCAGGGGAAACAGCTTCTCAGCATCTAACCTGTCTAGCCCTCTCAGAATCTTACATGTTTCAGTGAGATCACCTTTCCTTCTAAACTCCAGAGAGTATAGGCCCATTCTACTCAATCTCTCCTCATAGGAGCGTCTCTCTCATCCGAGGAATCAATCTAGTGAATCTTTGTTGCATTCCCTCCAAGGCAAGTATATCCTTGACCAAGTATATACGGAGACCAAAACTGTACACAGTACTCCAGGTGTGGTCTCACCAAAGACCTGTATAATTGCAGCAAGACCTCCTTGCTCTTGTACTCCAACCACTTTGCAATAAAGGGCAACATACCATTTGCCTTCCTAATCGTAGAATCATAGAATATTAGAATATAGAAGGAGGCCATTCAGCCCACCAAGTTTGTGACGGTTCTTTCAAAGAGGAATTAAGTCAGTCCCACTCTCCCCGCTCTTTCCCCGTATCCTTGCAATTTTTTCTGCTTCAAGTATTTATCCAATTTCCTTTTGAAGACTACTATTGAATCTGTATCCACCACCCTATCAGGCTGTGCATTCCAAATTCTAACCACTTGTTGCATAAAAATGTTTCCCCTCATGTCGCCTCTGGTTCTTTTGCCAATCACCTTAAATCTGTGTCCTCTCGTTAGCGGCCCTTCAGCCATTTGAAATAGTTTCTCTTTATTTACTCTATCTAAATCCTAAATGATTTTGAACATTTCTATCAAATCTCCTCTTAGCCTTCTCTGCTCCAAGGAGAAAAACCCCAGCTTCTCCAGTCTGTCCACATAACTCTAATCTCTGATCCCTGGAACCATTCTATTAAATCTCTTCTTTACGCTCCAAAGCCTTCATGTCCTTCCCAAAGTGTGCTGCCTAGAATTGGACACAACTCCAGCTGGGGCCAAACTAGTGTTTTATATAGGCTTAGCATAACTTCCTAGCTTTTGCCCTCTATGGCCAGAATTTTCACATTGTGGAGCGGATCGGCATTAAAAACACTGAAATTGACCGCGTCAGGAACCTGCCGTCATCCCGCCGACTTCCGCCTTTCACTGGAGCGCATTTCGAGGCATGCCATGGACCTGCTCGGCAGAAGTGGGCAACCTTATTGAGGTTGTTAACTGCTCATTTACAGACCCTTAACTGCCTTTTTAACAGGAGGTTTAATGTTTAACTGGTTGCGCACGAGATTCACAGAGCTTGGGAATCTCTCCTGTGAAGGGAAGGCAGAAGCTCAGTGGCCATTGTGCTGCTTCATTAAGTGACAACTGGAAAAAGCACAAAATTACTCACACCTTATACCTGCTCTTTATGCAGAGATTTAACGTTCAGGAGTTTGCCGGTGATTTCTGAAACCTCGGAAATCAATCTCACCACATTGCTAGTCACTCTCAGTACATTAGAGGATTGTGCCTGTGATTTCCACTTTACCTGGCATCTATTAGATCAGCATGGGTGATGCTTATGCTGGCTCACCTTGGACCTCAGAATCAGACCAAAATGAGCACCAGCACCAGCAACCACAACAGCCTTCTCCTCAGTGACCTGATGCTCCACAGGAGAGAGGAGATCAACACAGGGCTGCAGTGTGCCAGAGGCGATACCCCCAACAAGGGGTATACAGCAGAGGATGAGCTTCCTGGACATGACTGAACAGCAGTGCTTCAGGAGGCTCAGGCGATCAAGCCAGGTTGAAGCAGACATTTGCAGCTTGCTGGAAGAAGACCTGCTGCCCAGAGGACCTCCTTGCCAATGGCTGTCAAAGTCACCATTGCCCTCAACTTCTTCACCTCAGGCTCTTCCAGGGATCTGTAGCAGACATTTGCAGCATCTCGCAGTTGGCCCACAGATTCATCACCCAGGTGACCGATGCCATGTTTCACAAGTCAGTCAATTATGTGACCTTTGCCACTGATGATGCCAGTGTAACTGAGAGGGCGCTCGGCTTTGCGGCTCTGGCTGGCTTCCCACAGGTACAGGACATCATCGACTGCACACATGGCCATCAAGGCACCCCCCACCTCACCCAGGAGTATTTGTGAACTGCAAGGGCTTCCACTCCTCAATATGTAGCTCATCTGCAACCATAAAAAGATCATCATGCATGTGTGCGCCACATTCCCTGGCAGCTGCCATGACTTTTCATCCTGTGCCAGTCCACCCTCCCTCAGCTCTTCACACCTCCAAGCAGACTTACTAGCTGGTTGCTTAAAGACAAGGGCTATCCACTGAATACTTGGCTGATGACACCGTTGAGGATGCTAAGGGTCGAGGAGCACTCTAATGACAGCCACACATCAACCAGATTTGTCATAGAGCAAACAATAGGCCTGCTGAAGATGCGCTCTAGATGCCTTGATAGATCTGGAGGAGCCCTTCAGTACACACCAGCCAGGATCTCCAGAATAATTATGCTGTGCGCTGCACAACGTAGCGCAGCAGCGAGGATTGAAGCTGCCGGAGGAGCAAGGAGCAGAGCGCACAACCTCTTCGGAGGAGAAGGAGCAACCTGAGGTGGAGATGGCACCAGCCGCGGTGCACATTGCTGCCTGGGAGGCCTAGGATGGCCTCACAATGGCCCGATTTACTTAACGTGCACCAGTGCACCCTTATGGCTTCCATATGCTGTACCAACTCTTTCCCCCCCCCCCCCCCAGCCCCCCCTCAACAACACCACAACGCAGTCCTACAATGACCATTCCCTTCCTGTCAACCAAACCCCCACTGATCAAGGTTACATCATGTCTCATCATTCACTCCAAGTGACAAAGCCACTTCCCAGGTAGCAGGCGGAAATTGACAAGACAGGAAAGTAGTGCAAAGAAATACATTTATGTGCATCATAAACAGGACTGAAACTTAACATTAACATTTTGGTAAACCCCCATGTGCATCTTCGATTCTGTCTTTTTTCTTTTCCGAGTACTTCTACAAGGTGCAACCCCTGTGGCTTCAGCAGAGGTAGAGGTAGGCTGCTCACGTCCCTGTGTGACTGCTTTGACACTTATGGTGGACGTCCTCTGAGTTTTAGGGCCTGTGATGGCTCCAACAAAGACTGCTCCTCCTGAAACTGTGCAGGGGCAGACTCAGCCATCGGGATTCAAGGCAGCACCTGGGGCTCAGACTGAGGGCGAGGCAATGGGGGAGAAGTGGGAGTGCTTTGAGAAGAGCCCCATGACACTTCCATGTCCCCTCTCAACATCATCCCTCTCTGGGCCACCTGCCCTTCCCTGCTACTAGCAAGGAGCTGGCGAGCACCTTGCTGCACATCAGTGGGGTGATGAATGCCGAAGTCTATATTGGTATTCCTCCTCGAGATGAGGTCAATGATAGTCTGCAATCTGTTGTTCACAGCAAGCATGTTCTCGTGTGACTGGTGCATTTGTTGCTCCATGCCGGTGGCCATCCTTTCCATGGAACTGCACATCGTTGCCATCTGCATGCAGCTGAGCAGAGCTGGGAGCGTCCTGTATCCTCTGACGAGGACACTCCACTGATGTCCCTGTCTCCACAATCTGCTCTTGCTCACTTGTGATCTGTAAGACACCAGATGACAACACTAAACCCACCAAGGTAAACGTATCTGTGCTGGTGCTGGGTGCACATGGGTTTGCTGACGACGCATCCTCAGAGTGGAGCTTCCTCTGAGGAGTCATCTTCCTCCTCCAGTTGGATGTGGGGCAGGGGGCACTTGATGGACCTGTGGCAGAGTAAAGACATGAATCAGAAATGCAATGATGAGAATGCACATCACCATTATGCACATGATGACATTTCACTGGCTGCTGACATCAAGTCACCATGAGTGACTGTTGTATGTCATGTGGCTGGATGAGATTTAATTCTGTCACCAGATTGCTGGGAGGTCCCCCTCTCTCAGTCTCTCACCGCCAGCAGCTCTTCAACTCTAGTGATTTGCAGCGCCTCCTCCTCTGCTGGAGTCAAGTTGGTGTAAATTGGAGGGCCACCTCTGGTTTGTTCTGGGCTCTCTTCTCCTGTAAAGAGGGAAAAATAAGAACTTTGAGTGAGAGTGATGGAATGAGTGTAAGGAATGGAGGGCTACATCTGTAGAGGGTGACTATGAGTTTGTGGTGTGACATTGCCAAATGAGCTTCTTATGAGGTGTTACATCCTATGATTGCATTTGGATGAGGGTGAGCGTCAGTGGAGGTTAGTCAGATGGGGATGTGAGTAGGTTCATAGAGAGTGAGGGATGGGTGCACCTTGCAAGGTAGGTTGATCTGGAGATTGACGTGCAGGAGTAAGCTTGGGAAAGCAGACGGTTCGGGGTGACACGTACAACAGGGTGTATTTGAATGTGCCCATGCACTCACCTTTCCTGACCTCATGAGATCATTAAATCTTTTATGGCACTGGATCCAGGACTGCCTGACTACATCCCTACTGCTGACCTCCTCCGAGATCTCCAACCATGCCCTCTTGGTCTCACTGGAAGGTCTTTCGTGCCTATCGCCCGGGAACAGGATGTCCCTGCGTGCTCGAACACCCTGGACCAGCACTTCCAGGGAGGAGTCAGAGAATCTGGGTGCTGTCTTCTGCCGTTGGAACTACATGCTTCCCTCAAGCATCAGGTGGAAAATCTTCAGTTTCTCAACACTCATACCTCTGCCAAAGAACTGTGATCTCCCTCCAACAACCTTCAAGTTGATGTGTGGAAGGGCCCTTGAAATATCTGAGCTCAAAGCGAGTCATCATTGACGTCATCAGACCCGCTCCATTTAGTTGGCCAGAAAATCCGCAGGCCTAACTCAATTGATCCAATTCAGTTAAAGAAAATGTGACCAGTGCACTGCTGAATGCTGTGTGAGGCCGACCCGCTATGCAGCCCCCTCCCCACCCAGCACACAACTTGCCTCGCTGGTAAAAATTCTGGTCTATGCCTCTATTTATAACGGCAGGATCCCATATGTGTTGACCTGTCCTGCCGCCTTCAAAGATTTGTGCACAAGCACCACCAGGTCTCTGTTCTTTGTGGTCCTTTAAAATTGTACCATTTAGTGTGTATGGTATCTCCTCATTCTTCCAACTAAAATGCATCACCTCACACTTCTCTACATGGAATTTCATTCTGCAATGTGACCGCCGATTCCATCAGCCTATCTATCTCTTCTTGAAATCTATTACTATCTTCCTCACTATTTACTACACTGTTTCATGCATATCATCTGCAAATTTCAAAATTGTGCCCTGTACTCTCAACTCCAAGTCATTAATGTATATCAAAAACAGCAGTGATCCTAGTACTGAACCTTGGGGAACGCCACAGTATCTCTCCCTCCAGTCTGAAAAACAGCCATTCACCACAACACTCTGTTTTCTATTCCTTAGCAAATTTTGTATCCATGCTGCTCCTGGCCCTTTTATCCCATGGGCTTGAATTTTGCCTAAAGCCGATTATGAGATACCTTATCAAATGCCTTTTGAAAGTATATATATATATATATAAATATATACACAACATCAACTGAACTGCCCCCATCCACCCTCTCTGTTAGCTCATTAAAAAGGCTCTCCTTTATTATTCCATGCTTATCCAAGTGGCTGCTAATTTTCTCCTGGATTATTGTTTCTAAAAGCTTTCCCACCACTGACAAACTAATTGGCCTGTAATTGCCAGATTTATTATTCTCCCCTTTTTTGAACAAGGGTGTAACATTTGCAATCCTCCAGTCCTCCGGCACCAACCCTGTCTCTGAGGAGGGTTGGAAGATTGTGGCCAGCACCTCCGCAATTTCTACCCTTACTTCCCTCAACAACTTTAGGATGCATCTAATTTGGAGCGGATGACTTATCCACTTTAATTACCACCAGCCTGTCTAGTACCTTCTCTTTATCTATTTTTATCTCATCCAGTATCCCAGCAACCTCATCATTTACCATAGATTTGGCAAAGTCCTCTTCCTCAGTAAACATCGATGCAAAGTACTCATTTAGTACCCCAGCCCATGCCTTCTGTCTCCACAAATAGTTCTCCATTTTGGTCCATAATTGATCCCGCTGCTCCTCTGACAACACTTTTACTGTTACTATGCATATAGATGACCTTTGGATTCCCTTTTATGTTAGCCGCCACTCTATTCCCGTACTGTTTCTTTGCCCCTCTTATTTCCTTTTTCACTAGCGGAAGCAGCATGCTATCGACAGAGCTAAGTGATTCCACAATCAACGGATCAGATCAAACCTCTGCAGTCCTGCCACATCCAGTCATGAATGGTGGTGGACCAGTAAATAATTAACGGGAGGAGGAGGCTTCATGAGCATCCCAATCCTCAATGATGGTGGAGCCCAGCACATGAGTGCAAAAGACAAGGCAGAAGCGTTTGCAACCATCTTCAGCCAGAAGTGCCGAGTGGATGATCCATTTCAGCTTCCTCCTTTGGTTCCCACCATCACAGCAGCCAGTCTTCAGCCAATTTGATTCACTTCACATGCTATCAAGAAACGGCTGAGCGCACTGGATACAGCAAAGGCTGTGGGTCCCAACAATATCCAGGCTGTTGAGCTTTATCTGTGCTTGCTGTTCCATTACAGCTACAACACTGGCATCTATCCGACAATGTGGAAAACTGTCCGAGTATGTCCTGTCCACAAAAAGCAAGACAAACCGAATCTGGCCAATTACCGCCCCATCAGTCTACTCTCAATCATCAGCAAAGTGATGGAAGGTGCCGTCGACAGTGCTTTCAAGCGCACTTACCAATAACCTGCTCACTGCTGCCCAGTTTGGGTTGCGCCAGGACCACTCTGCTCCAGACCTCATTACAGCCTTGGTCCAAACATGGACAAAAGAGCTGAATTCCAGAGATGAGGTGAGAGTGACTTTTCTTGACATCAAGGCAGCATTTAAACGATTGTGGGATCAAGGAGCCGTAGTAAAATTGAAGTCAATGGGAATCACGGGGAAAACTCTCCATTGGTAGGAGTCATACCTGGCACAAAGGAAGATGGTTGTGCTGGTTGGAGGTCAATCATCACAGCCCCGGGACATTGCTGCAGGAGTTCCTCACGGTAGTGTTGTTGGCTCAACCATCTTCAGCTGTTTCATCAATGACCTTCCCTCCATTATAAGGTTAGAAGTGGGGATGTTCGCTGATGATTGCACAGTGTTCAGTGCCATTTGCAACTCCTCAGATAATGAAGCAGTCCGTGCCAACATGCAGCAAGACATGGACGACATTCAGGCTTGGGGTGATAAGTGGCAAGTAACATTCGTGCCACACAAGTGCCAGGCAATGACTATCTACAACAAGCGCGAGTCTAATCACCACCCCTTAACATTCAACGGCATTACTATCGCTGAATTCCCCACCAGCAACATCCTGAGGGTCACCATGGACCAGAAATTTAACTGGACCAGCCACATAAATACTGTAGCAACAAGAGCAGGTCAGAGGCTGGGTATTCTGTGGCGAGTGACTCACTTACTGACTCCCCAAAGCCTTTCCACCATCTACAAGGTACAAGTCAGAAGTGTGACTGAATACACTCCACTTGCCTGGATGAGTGCCAATCCAACAGCACTCAAGAAGCTCGACACCATCCAGGACAAAGCAGCCCATTTGATTGGCACCCCATCCACTACCTCAAACATTCACTCCCTCCACCACCAGCGTACGGTGGCTGCAGTGCGTACCATCTCCAAGATGCACTGCAGCAACTCACCAATGCTTCTTCGGCAGCACCCCCCAAACCCATGACCTCTACCACCCAGAAGGATGAGGGCAGCAGGCACATGGGACCACCACCACCTCCACGTTCCCCTCCAAGTCACACACCATCCTGATTAGGAAGCATATCGCCGTTCCTTCATCGTCACTGGTTCAAAATTCTGGAACTCACTCCCGAACAGCACTGTGGGAGTACCATCACCACACGGATTGCAGCTGTTCAAGAAGGTGGCTCACCATCATCATCTCAAGGACAATTAGGGATGGACAATAAATGCTGGCCTTGCCAGCGACACCCACATCCCATGAACAAATTTTTAAACAAGTCTCCCATGCTTATTGCATTATCTTTGAGACAAGCTCCTGTTATTTCTTGAATAATTCTCTGTACAACAGTATAACTACTGTTCGGGGACCTGTAAACTACTCCAACCAGTATTTTCTGCCCCTTTTTATTTCTTATCTCCACTCATACTGATTCTAGTTCCTGCTTTTCCAGGCGAAGATCCTTCCTCATGACTATCTTTATGTTATCCTTTATCAGGACTGCCTCCCCTTCTTTTCCATTTTGTTTGTTTTTTTGAAATGTCAAGTACCCTGGAATATTTATTTCCTAACCTTGGTCACCATGCAACCATGTCTCTGTAATAACTATTTGATCATACCCATTCATTTCTATTTGTGCCATTAATTCGTCTATTTTGCTATGAATGCTTTATGCATTCAGATGCAGGGCCTTTAATTTGAGCTTCTTGCCATTTGACCATGATTTGACCCTATTTACTGATGTACTATGACTGTTAAACTCTCTAATCCTTCCTGTCACACCCTGCTTATCTTTACTCAAATCACCACACCGCTCTCTGCACTTGACTTATAAACTCTCTAGATTTATAAATTTCCCTTCCCCGCCCCCGCACACCATAAAGCCCGATCTATGGGCTCAATTTTCCCCAGTTATCTGCACTGTTTTTTTTGGCATAAATTAAAATATCCAAGTTTCCCCAAAGTTTCTGCGCCAGCGTAACTCAGTTAGTTATGATTTTTTTATAGGGGGCGTAACCTAATGTCTGCACCAGTTTTTCAGATTTAAGCAAGTTTGGCCAACATCTATTTTTCCTAGGACGGCGTATGTGATCACTCCCAAAAATAATTCTGAGCACTTAAGAAAAACCAGCGCACATTAAAAGATCGGCGCAGAAGGACACCATTGTTTTTAGGCGATGTTTTGGAGGGAGTCAAGAAGACAAAGAATATGCATCATGAATCTTAATTTTTTTCAAAGTCAAAAGGAAGAAAATGGAAGTCTAATGCAATTCTTTAATTTTTGATTTTTTTCAAAGTACCATGCCACCACCGAACATCTCACTGGGCTCGAAAGTCGGAGCGTCGGCCGGCAGAATCACTTCCTCGCCCGGACACACTGGCTCAGGGCTTGGCTTCAAAAGAAGTCCGGGGGGATGCCGTGGAAGCAGAACTGAAGGGATGAGAACCCCTTCAAAAAGAAGCGTGGGGGGGTGGTGTTTGTGGACGCCGAGCCCCTGTGTCCGGGCGAGGGAGCGATTCTGCCGGCCAACTCTTGTCTTTGAAAAAAAATCAGTAAAATTAAAGAATTGTATTAGACTTTGTTGCCCCAAATGTCTTCATTGAATGCCTAGCTTCCCGTTCTAAGCAAGCCTATTGAGCATGCGCAGACCGGGGTGTGGTCCATACTAGGGTGTCAACATTGGGGAGAAAGAGAGAGCGAGAGAGAAAAGAAGGTTTAGGTCCTTTGTCCTGATGTTTTGAGCTTCTTGCAAAGCTACAATTTAATCATGGGGGCAATATTAACAATGCCATATCTCATGCAAGCCTTTTGCATATGGTGCTGCGGAGGAGACAATTGATTCGACATTATCGCATGAGGAACCTCAGAGCATGTAGGATGATAGGCAGGAGGCCTTACCCACATCGGGTATATCAAGACAGGGTTCATACCTGGGCCTGCGTGATGCAGACTGTCTGAGAAGGCTGCGTTTCCGTAAAGACATTGTAACTGAGATCTGTGAGTTAGTAAAATCAGACCTGCAACCTAGAAGCCTCAGGAGGACTGCTTTGTCAGTTGAAGTGAAGATTACAGCTGCACTTTATTCTATGCATCTGGATCATTCCAGGCCACAACTGGGGATGTGTGCGCCATTTCTCAATATGCAACACACATCTGCATTCGGTAGGTGACTGCTGCACTATATGCCCGGAAGAATGACTACATAAAGTTCCCCATGACCGCCCAGGCAATGTGTGACAGGGCTGTGGGCTTCTCCAGGATTGCTGGCTTCCCAAAGGTACAGGGCTGCATTGATTGTATCCACATTGCCTTGCGAGTACCTTTGGAAGATTCCGAGATGTACAGAAAAGGCTTCCACTCCATTAATGTGCAGCTCGTCTGTGACGACATGCATCGCATCATGTCAATTGATGCGAGATACCCTGGGAGCACCCATGATGCGTTCATCCTATGCTGAAGCGCTACATCTGCCATGTTTCAGCAACAGCTGAAGGGTAGGGCTGGCTACTGGGTGACAAAGGGTACGGCCTCATCACCTGGCTCATGATGCATCCTACGTGTAACCCGCTGAGCGGGAATACAACATGTCGCACATTGCGATGCGCAGCATAATAGAGACGACCATTGGCATCTTGAAACAGTGTTTCCAATGCTTGGACCATTCCAGAGGCTACTTGCAATACTCCCCTGAGATTGTCGGTCAGTTCACTGTTGTGTGCTGCATGCTGCATAACTTAGCCATCATGAGGCAGCAGCAGCTGGTAATAGAAAACCCACCTGAGGTGAGAGTGGCTGATGATGAGGAGGAAGATGCAGAGGACGAGGAAGCCATGCAACTACGTGAACCCGGAGCATGACGGCGGAGGAGGGCTGGCCTTCATGCCCCTTTATGATTGCTTGAGCCTTGTGCCAGCAGCTCATCCATGAATGCTTTGCTGCCTGAAGGCTCAGCGGCAACTATTCAAAATGGACCGTGTTTACTGTTTGGACCTGTTCGGTAATGTGTTGAGTTAATGGAACAAATAATGGAAATGATTCAGTTATAATTTAAAATATATTTTATTCAAAAGTTTAACAAACACTAGTTTGCACTTAACTTTAATAAATATATTCTTGTATCAAATTTTCAAGTTTTACGTTAAGATCATTTACAAACATCTAAATTTGTAAATTTACATAACTTACAAAAAACTTTTAATTTGAGAACAGTAACAACAATAATAATAACAGCAACACAGCAAAGAAAGGCTGCACCCATCTCTCCTCCACCTTATTCTAAGACCGCCCGCTGTACTTGGTCTTGTTGACTCCACCCCTGCCCGCAGCGTTCTCGGGTTGATACCAAGTTATTCTTTCGAGCATCTCAGGTAATGTGCACTTCTTGATGGGGGGGATGGGGGGAGGCGTGGGCAGGCGGACATGTGGAAGGCCTGGCTTGGGCCTCATCAGAGGCTGGTCTGGGGATTGGAGTGGGAGTGGCATTTGATTCTGTTAATGGCCACGGGATCTCGGCGTGTTGCCTTATTGTAGCAGCTAACTTCGACATTCCCTCCCTCGTGTCCTGACAGTGTCTCAACTACCTGCAACATTCCCTCCCTCATGTTAACCGACAGTGTTCCCTATTCTCGTGAGTGTGTTGTTACTTCACCCGACAGTCACAATATCTCATCACCCATCCCACTGATGGTGTCCAGAAGTGATCGCGTAAGGTTGCTTTTCTCCATGCAGGACCCATCAAAGCAGCGACCCTGTTTTCCAAGTGTGTCAGTGGCTGCAGATTTGCTGGGCCCCCTTCTGTTCAAGTTCTCTCCCTTTTGTTGTGTGCCACCTTCCTTTGCAAAGATGAAAATATAACTTTTTAAGAGAGGGTGTCTTTGTGCTGGGTGGGACATACAGATGGTCACATTGAATTCCAGTGAATAAATGAAAATGTTACTTACACTAACTACTTGACCAAGGTCCTGCCACTTTTTGCGCTCCAGGCTTCCAAACCTCGGGGTGGTCACCATTGCACTGTAATCTTCTGCAAGTTGGTTCCAGCGTTTCTTCATTTCTTTTGCTGAAACTTTTATGTGACCTCTGCTGGTGTCCAGCTCGTGCCATCTGGCCTCAATTACAGTAACTAGTGCCTCCATTTCATCCTGTGGGAAATTCTTGGGGCTAGATTAGGCACAAAATGGACACTGACGTCCATTTCTCGGTCACTTATCGGCGAGCGTTACTTTCGGCATGTGCATAACGCCAAGAAAAAATAATACCGCCCGCCTACTTTTTTGGGGCAGGATCATCAGAATTGGCGAACCCAACAGTCATAATATCACCCAGCGTTACTCTCGGCACATAATTAATGCCGAGATTTAATAATACCGACCACCCACTGTTTTTTGGCGTAAAGATCACATTTGCCGAAACTAACGCCTAGTATATCGCCCATCCTTACTTTCAGCACCTCGCACACAACTCGCCGACAATATCGCTCGCCGAAAAAATCGCTGTGAAAAAAATTGAACTACCCGGAACTACTCACAGTGGTATGGACGCCATGTTTTAAATCGCAGGTCGCATCATTTAAAAGGATGCTCTGCTTCAACTTCGGGGGAGTTTGGATATACTCTGGAGGTGTTTTGAGGTGATGTGAACGTCTGAACAAACATCTTATCCTACTGTGGACAATTGGAATTTATTGGTGTCTTAGTGGGGACAGTCATTCTTTGTGAACAATTGGTTATTGGAATGGGGCCTGTCATTTCTCACCCACTCTTGATGACCATGCACGTGCTGCAGACTAGAGATGGCAGAAGGTACATTCGACAGCATCCTGTGGCCAATGTAAGACGTGCCAGAGTGATGAGGAGGACCAGATTTTACTCACCCCGCAAGTACAGGGGGAAGCAGTCTTGCCTCAAATTGTGCGACACCACCTGCCTTCAGACACTGCGCTTCCACAAAGAACTTATCAGTGAGATATGCCAGCTCATCAGGGGAGATCTGCAGCCTGCCAGCACCATCAGTACTGCACTATCCGTCGAGGTTATTGTGTTCCTAACACAGATGAGACTGCACACAGGGAGGTTAAAGTAACAGTGCTTATATACAGTGCTCCCAAGAGATGCTGGGATCCCTTGGGACTTCAGGGGATGCGCTCCCTGGTGGCGGAACATGGGAGTGCATGCTTTACAGATACACAACAGAGGTCAAGGTCACCGCAGCACTGTCGTTCTATGCGTTGGATTCCTTTCAGGCCTCAGCTGGCGACATTTGCGGTATATCTCAGCATGCCACACATTGCTGCATTAGATAGATCACTGAAACCCTGTATGCACGCAGGATGGACTTTATCAGCTTCCCTATGACCAGGGAGGCTCAGACTGAAAGGGCTTTAGGATTCTACTGAATTGCTAACTTCCCCAAGGTGCAGGGAGCAATAGACTGTACGCATAACGCGATGCGGGCACCTTTTCAGGATGCAGAGGTTTTCAGGAAACGCAAGGGATTCCACTCCTTGAATGTACAACTCCACCAGCAAATAATTATGGCAGTGAATGCTCAATTTCCAGGCAGCATCCATGATGTGCACATCCTGCGTGAGAGCACTGTATCTGACTTGTTTAGCACTGAGCCACAAGGTCAATGCTGGATGCTTGATGACAAAGGATATGGCCTCGCCACCTGGCTGATGACATCCCTGCGTGACATAGGAACATAGAAATTAGGTGCAGGAGCAGGCCATTCGGCCCCTCGAGCCTGCACTGCCATTCAATAAGATCATGGCTGATCATTCAACCTCAGTATCCCTTTCCTGCTATCTCTCCATACCCCTTGATCCCTTTGGCCGTAAGGGCCACATCTAACTCCCTTTTGAATATATCTAATGAACTGGCCTCAACAACTTTCTGTGGTAGAGAATTCCACAGGTTCACAATTCTCTGAGTGCAGAAGTTTCTACTCATCTCGGTCCTAAATGGCTTAACCCTTATTCTTAGACTGTGACCCCTGGTTCTGGAACTCCCCAGCAACGGGAACATTCTTTCTGCCCTAGCCTGTCCAATCCCTTCAGAATTTTACATGTTTCTATGAGATCCCCTCTCATTCTTCTAAACTCCAGTGGATACAAGCCCAGTCGATCCAGTCTCTCCTCATATGTTAGTCCTGCCATCCCGGGAATCAATCTGGTGAACCTTCGCTGTACTCCCTCAATAGCAAGAACGTCCTTCCTCAGATTAGGAGACCAAAACTCAACACAATATTCCAGGTGTGGCCTCACCAAAGCTCTGTACAACTGCAGTAAGACCTCCCTGCTCCTATACTCAATACCCCTATCTATGAAGGCCAACATGCCATTTGCCTTCTTCACAGCCTGTTGTACCTGCATGCCAAACTTCAATGACTGATATACCATGACACCCAGGTCCCGTTGTATCTCCCCTTTTCCTAATCTGTCACCATTCAGATAATAATCTGTCTTCCTGTTAATTCGTGGTAGTGTGCTGCATGCTGCATAGCTTGGCTATCAGGAGGGGGCAAGAATTGCCAGAAAGGTCTAACGGTCCACCTCGGGAGAAAGAGGACGAGGAGGTGGACACTGACATTTGGCCACACAATCAGGCTGATGCTGAAGTCATGCCCCCACAAGGCAACAAGAGCTGTCTGCTGACGACTTGGCTCATGACTCCAGTGCACAACAAACGTGCACATCGGCAGCATGCATACAATGAAAGCCATGCTGCCACACGAAATCTGATGGAGCAGACCATTGGCGTGCTGAAATAACGCTTCCACTGCCTGGACTGCTCTGGAGGAGCCCAGCATGTACTCGGCAGAGAGGGTGTCAGGATCCGCGATGGTCTGCTGTATGCTACATAACCTCGCCATCATGATGGGACAGCCCTTGCCACCAGTTATATGGCGAGCAGCTGAGGAACAGGAGCATGAGGAGGAAGAGGAAGGGAGGAGGCAACCTAGACAGCCACTTTCAGCCTGAGCTATCTGTGAAGCACTAATTCCCATGCGATACAAGTAACTGCAACCCCAATTTCCCATTCACCAACAGTCCCACACCTTACCTTCGCCCTGTCGCTGACCACCACAGTATCCCTGTTTTCAGTGGTTATCCAATTTAGCCCCCTCTACTGTTTGTAGCACTGTCCAACTCAAACTTCCACCTACTCTTCTATTTCAAGAGAAGTTAACTTGGAACATTTTGGGAATGGCACTGGTTGCCAAGAGGGTTCCCAGCTCCAAGTCATTCATCTAACCAGCAAATATAAATCTTCCTGAATTTATTATAAACAATATGGGCTGGATTTTCCGTTCTTGTTTGCCTCTGTTTTTTCCCCGGAAGGGCGGCAATGGCAGTGGTAAGCTTTCCCGGGCGGGCAGCCAGCTTCCAGCGCCCCACCGGGGTTTTCAGGGCCGGTTTTGGCGGGACGCGGAGCATTACCACCCGGAAGAGGCGAGCCAGCGTGCAACGCCCCTGGTTGCGACACCGGCTCAATTTTTGAGTCCCGCCTGACCCTTAACACCTCGTTGTGCGCCCTGCTGGAAGCAGGTAGTACGACCTATACCGGCTGCAGTGAGGTAAGTAATGTCCACCTCGGGTAAGTGTGATTGTTTTTTCTTTTTTTTTGCGATTTATGCTGTGGTGGCATGGGCTATGTATTGGGCATGTTTTCAGTGGGTTTTTTCAGGTTTTTTTTTTCCCTGGCCTCTCTGATTGCTCCCAGGACAGCTGTTTAGCTTGGAATTTTTGCATGTTCAGCTGGCCTAGGGCCCTAAGAGAGGTATGCAACGTCTCCCTTAGTGCTCTGCTCCACACTCGGGGCTCAGCTGCCCAAGTTTGCTAACTGGGGCACAAACTATTCCCGGGCGCAAACTTTACCGCCCTGTTGTCATTACTGCCCTGAAATGAGCAAAGCTGAAAATCTATGTCTTTTAGCAAAGCAGAAACTGTACTTATCATTTTGTTTCTGTGCTCTTGCTTTTTGATTCTTTTCCTACCTTTTTTTAATTTTAGATCTGGTTGAGTTATTTATTTATCTTGCTCAGTTTTTTTGTTACTCATTCACCTTGTAACTTTCTCTTTCTGAAACATTTTCATTCAGATTGATTCTAGTTCTGTTATTTTTAGCCAACCTTTCTTCTGCTACATCACTGTGACATGGAAAAATCATCATCTTCCTTCTTGTTTACTTCCTCCTGACCTATCATGTCTCCCGATCATATTCTCCTGCTTTCAGTCTTGGTTTCCTAGTCACTGCTCAAACTTCCTCTCACACTCTTCTCTTTCCTCCTCTTATCCCAGCCCTCTGTGTTGTGTTTAGATTTTTTAAATTGTTTTAAATTATTTATGTCTCCTGAATATTCCTATGGCAAGTGTTCAGCTCCATCGCTCTGAACTAAACCTAGTATCCCAAACCTTTACAACTCTAGTTTCTTCCCTCGTTCGAGTTGGCTTTTCCCACGTTGATGCTATGTAAATTTGACACCGTGGAAGGCAGAGCTTAGCGAAAACCTTGTACATGCACTATAGTGCAATAGTGGGAGGGACACGCAGTATTGCAGTGTATAAAGAGAGTTTTTAGTGCCGCAAGAAAGTCTGGAGCAGTGTTGCCTTTGATAGCATTGAACAGACGAAGTGTAATGCAGGGAGACAGAGGGAAACAAAATGGAGACAGAAGCAAAAGACACAAAGGAGATGAGTAAGAGTGGAGGGCAGAGAAACCCAAGGCAAAAAACAAAAAGGGCCAATGTACAGCAAAATTCTAAAGGGTCAAAGTGTAATAAAAAGGCAAGCCTGAAAGCTCAGTGCCTCAATGCGAGGAGTATTCGGAACCCAGGAGAGGGCTCTGAACTAGTTAGAGTGGGTGAGAGCGCAGATGAACAGGACTCCAAGAAAGAATGCAAAAGACAGGAGGCAACAGAGCAGAGTAGCACTGGGGTAACTGTAAACCACAAGGTGATAGGAAGGGACAATATGTATGAATATAAAGGGGCTGCAGGAGGGGTCAAAACTAAAAATCATGGTTTAAAAACTAGTATTAAAACACTCTACCTAAACGCACGCAGCATTCGAAATAAAGTAAATGAGTTGACGGCACAAATCATTACAAATGGGTATGATTTGGTGGCCATTACAGAAACGTGGTTGCAGGGTGGCCAAGACTGGGAATTAAACATACAGGGGTATCTGACAATTCGGAAGGATAGACAAGAAGGGAAAGGAGGTGGGGTAGCTCTGTTAATAAAGGATGATATCAGGGCAGTTGTGAGAGACGATATTGGCTCTAATGAACAAAATGTTGAATCATTGTGGGTGAAGATTAGAGATAGTAAGGGGAAAAAGTCACTGGTGGGCGTAGTTTATAGGCCCCCAAATAATAACTTCACGGTGGGGCGGGCAATAATCAAGGGAATAATAGAGGCATATGAAAAAGGAATGGCAGTAATCATGGGGGATTTTAACCTACATATCGATTGGTCAAATCAAATCGCACGGGGTAGCCTGGAGGAGGAATTCGTAGAATGCATACGGGATTGTTTCTTAGAACAGTATGTTACAGAACCTACAAGGAAGCAAGCTATCTTAGATCTGGTCCTGTGTAATGAGATAGGAATAATAAACGATCTCCGAGTAAAAGATCCTCTCGGAATGAGTGATCACAGTATGGTTGAATTTGTAATACAGATTGAGGGTGAGGAAGTAGTGTCTCAAACGAGCGTACTATGCTTAAACAAAAGGGACGACAGTGGGATGAGGGCAGAGTTAGCTAAAAATAGACTGGGAATACAGACTAAACGGTGACACAATTGAGGAACAGTGGAGGACTTTTAAGGAGCTCTTTCATAGTGCTCAACAAAAATATATTCCAGTGAAAAAGAAGGGATAATCAGCTGTGGATAAACTAGGAAATAAAGGAGAGTATCAAATTAAAAACCAATGCGTATAAGGTGTCCAAGGTTAGTGGGAAACTAGAAGATTGGGAAAATTTTAAACGACAGCAAAGAATGACTAAGAAAGCAATAAAGAAAGGAAAGATAGATTATGAAAGTAAACTTGCGCAAAACATAAAAACAGATAGTAAAAGCTTTTACCGATTATATAAAACGGAAGAGAGTGACTAAAGTAAATGTTGGTCCCTTAGAAGATGAGAAGGAGGATTTAATAATGGGAAATGTGGAAATGGCTGAGACCTTGAACAATTATTTTGCTTTGGTCTTCACAATGGAAGACACAAAAACCATGCCAAAAATTGCTGGTCACGGGAATGTGAGAAGGGAGGACCTTGAGACAATCACTATCACTAGGGAGGTAGTGCTGGACAGGCTAATGGGACTCCAGGTAGACAAGTCCCCTGGTCCTGATGAAATGCATCCCAGGGTATTAAAAGAGATAGCGGAAGTTACAGCAGATGCATTCGTTATAATCTACCAAAATTCTCTGGACTCTGGGAAGGTACCAGCGGATTGGAAAGCAGCTTAATGTAACGCCTCTGTTTAAAAGAAAAAAGGGGCAAACAAAAGGCAGGTAACTATAGACTGGTTAGTTTAACATCTGTAGTGGGGAAAATGCTTGAAGCTATCATTAAGGAAGAAATAGCGGGACATCTAGATAGAAATAGTGCAATCAAGCAGACGCAACATGAATTCATGAAGGGCAAATCATGTTTAACTAATTTACTAGAATTCTTTGAGGATGTAATGAGCATGGTGGATAGAGGTGTACCGATGGATGTGGTGTATTTAGATTTCCAAAAGGCATTCGGTAAGGTGCCACACAAAAGGTTACTGCAGAAGATAAAGGTACGCCAAGTCAGAGGAAATGTATTAGCATGGATAGAGAATTGGCTGGCTAACAGAAAGCAGAGAGTGGGGATAAATGGGTCCTTTTTGGGTTGGAAATCGGTGATTAGTGGTGTGCCACAGAGATCGGTGCTGGGACCATGACTGTTTACAATATACATAGATGACCTGGAAGAGGGGACAGAGTGTAGTGTAACAAAATTTGCAGATGACACAAAGATTGGTGGGAAAGCGGGTTGTGTAGAGGTCACTGAGAGGCTGCAAAGAGACTTAGATAGGTTAAGCGAATGGGCTAAGGTTTGGCAGATGGAATACAATATCGGAAAATGTGAGGTCATCCACTTGGGGGAAAAAAACAGTAAAAGGGAATATTATTTGAATGGGGAGAAATTACAACATGTTGAGGTGCAGAGGGACCTGGGGGTCCTTGTGCATGAATCCCAAAAAGTTAGTTTGCAGGTGCAGCAGGTAATCAGGAAGGCGAATGGAATGTTGGCCTTCATTGCGAGAGTGATGGAGTACAAAAGCAGGGAGGTCCTGCTGCACAGGGCAACTGTACAGGGTATTGGTGAGGCCGCACCTGGAGTACTGCGTGCAGTTTTGGTCACCTTACTTAAGGAAGGATATACTAGCCTTGGAGGGGGTACAGAGACGATTCACTCGGCTGATTCCGGAGATGAGGGGGTTACCTTATGATAATAGATTGAGTAGACTGGGTCTTTACGCGTTGGAGTTCAGAAGGATGAGGGGTGATCTTAAAATAATGAAAGGGATAGACAAGATAGAGGCAGAGAGGTTGTTTCCACTGGTCGCGGAGACTAGAACTAGGGGGGCACAGCCTCAAAATACGGGGGAGCCAATTTAAAACCGAGTTGAGAAGGAATTTCTTCTCCCAGAGGGTTGTGAATCTGTGGAATTCTCTGCCCAATGAAGCAGTTGAGGCTAGCTCATTGAATGTATTCAAGTCACAGATAGATAGATTTTTAACCAATAAGGGAATTAAGGGTTATGGGGAGCGGGCGGGTAAGTGGAGCTGAGTCCATGGCCAGATCAGCCATGATCTTGTTGAATGGCGGAGCAGGCTCGAGGAGCTAGATGGCCTACTCCTGTTCCTAATTCTTATGTTCTTATGTTATGTAACAGTTGAGTATGGAAGAAGGAAGGTTCTAAGAAATCCAAGCCGAATCAGTTTACATGGCAGAGAATGGGGGAGTGGAGGGGGCTGAGCAACAATGCAAAAGCAATGATTACCCACTACACCATGCTGGGCAATAAAGCTTTAAAAAAACAAATCTCAATTCATCAACTATTCAGATGGTTCCGGAACAGCCAGAAGCCCAGTACAAGCTGTCTTAAGGCAAGTGCAGGCTGCCTTAGAGAATACTTGATGACTGCTAACCCTGAATTCTCGGCTAACTATTTTGAGTTCTCATAGAAGATTGAGCTAGCAAAATCAGGCATCAAAATCATGGGATCATTTGTGCATGAGTAGGTCTAGGAAAAAGCTAAAGTGTGCCATGAAAGAAAATCTTATTCTTAAAACAACACTTAAAATAGAAGTGCCCTTTCTAGGACTTCTGTGGAAATTGTTTTGCATTGGTAAAAAAATATTTGCCGTAGAAAATAAAAACTTATCTTCTGTAAAGT
This sequence comes from Pristiophorus japonicus, assembly GCF_044704955.1. NCBI lineage: Eukaryota > Metazoa > Chordata > Chondrichthyes > Pristiophoridae > Pristiophorus > Pristiophorus japonicus. The sequence goes on along the minus strand of NC_091983.1, from coordinate 103,900,576 downwards.
TGTGCTTTGAAATGAAAGTGATAAATAGATTGCCCTGTTGAAGAGAGAGACTCCTGTTTCTACTCCGAGAGGAATGAAGTATGTCAGTGAAGCCTTTTATTAAAAGACTAAAAATGGTACATAATGATTCAGCATATTAGGATGATATCTGCTTTAATATTTTCTTGAAAAAGAAATAAACCAAACCATTCAATTAATCTATTTCAAGCTCTAAAGTGCCAAAATATTCAATGTTTGCTTCAATAATGTTTTTCTACATCCGTGTTGAAAAGTTTTTGTGGATAGTTGTTTATTTTAAATAAGCAACAGTTTCCATAGATTGAATGTAGGGACTATGGGTAAATTTAGTGTAAATGGTATAGAACTCTGGCGTACCATTTCAGCCACAAAACTAAAATGAATGTACTATATGGGAATATAATAACCAGAAGTAATTTTTTTTTTAAAGTGCTAGTTTGCGTGGAAAATTGGTTCCACAGTAAGGTCCAATGTGATGATTTATTGACTGGGTCTTGTGCCCACTGCATCTGCCAAAAGAGAAAAATGTCCTTTTTCTGTGACTATTAGAAACAGCTACTGTTGTTGTTGATTATTTTTCACTACTGAATAGACTGAATTCAAATACTGGCCAACATGGGAGTTAAACTAATAATGTTCTTATTCAACTGGGGCATTGAGTACATGTTGGGCTCTTCCGTACGTGTCGGGTTAAATTTCATAAAATTATTTTCAGGTGCGTTAACCTTTTTTTTAAAAAAAATGATTGAACAAAGAGTTGTATATCCTACCATGGAATGCCATATAGGTTTATGTTGTGCTTTCACTGTGTTAAGTTTTAGTTACATATTATTGCTAATATGGTCAGATTACCTTATAACAGAACACTTTTTGTTTATTTGCCGACGATCTGAAGGTAACATTTTTTGTATATTTCCCTTAGCTACACCAAGCAGCTGAAATCTCACAAGTCAGAGGAGCTCGAGTCATAGCAGCAGAAGATATTCTGTTTTTAATGCGGAAAGACAAGGTACAGGAATAATTTTAACTGATTAGTCCCTTCAAGCCAGCTTGCAAGTACTGTAGACCCAGATCAGTATTAATACTGTGAAATGCTTATTTTATACTAGATATCGATCATTTATGGGAGGATTGTTTGGATCTTAAAATGTGCTCTTCACAACGATAAGTATGGATAAGGGTGGCTATTTAAGTTATACTTCCATAGGAATACATGGCCCCACATCGCAGATCCAACTGTTTCCTGAGTGAGTTTTGCACCCTCTATTCTATCTAGAACATCATTCCTTGAATTAATCAATTTTATGTGACAAAAGCACTCTTACTGAGTTCTTTCCCCTCCCCCACAAGAGCTTATTTGATAAAAGCACTGCCCAAAGTAGGGCCGAGTCTTCTAGAATAGGAAAGTTCCAGATTCCTGTTATGTACTTTGTTTGGTGACCTCAACTGGGACAACAGCAGAGGGGCTGCAATTGGCCTCAGCAACCTTGGATTAGCATGGGATATGAAAGCCAGGTTTCCAACTCTCCCTCTCAACCCCGGCCCCGCCCCCGCCCCCTCAACCTTTGCAAAGCAGTGATCCCTTCTGGAAAGTTCATGTATGCAGACATTGAATGAGACCAGGATTGTGCTCAGCTGGGCTGACCCCCTCCTAAACAAATCATCAACTAACCCTCACAGTTTCGGCTCACACATAATGAATTACCATTTGAAGGGAGGGGATACTGGAGGGCTAGCGGTACCATGGAATCTTATCATAGCATATGTCAGCACCTTCAGAAGTGGAGGAGAAATATAAAAAATAAAAACTTTTAAATGTATTGTTTTGGTGAATGCCTTTTGTGGCATTTGGCTTTTACAAATATTAAGATATCTTATAACTGATTATATCTTAAAATGTATATTTTTGTGTGAATTAATATTCTCATGATTTGAAACTCCAAGCTCTGCACATTTGGGAACCTTCATAGCCATTAGAGAAATACAGTAAAAGTCTTTACATTTTTGGAACTGAATGGATTTGAACACAGCAGTTGCTTTTGAATTGAAAGTCCTCTGTTGTAACCAAATGTGTTTCTAATTCAGCTGCAAAACATATTTAAAGGGGAGGGAAAGTGTAGGCAGAGTATTTTATCTTCAAAATACTTACCAATATCTATGTAGAGAAAAGCATGGTCAGGAATATATTTATTACTTGAGAAAAAAATCTTCAAGCTGTTGCCCAACTGAGACCTGCCATTTCGGGTCTCCTTTCTTCCAGATGTCTTCTGGTGATATTACTGATGGGCAGCTGCCTGCATCTGAGAGCAGCTGTGTTTTTTGCAGTGAGGGTTGCAACTTCAAAAGAGTCTGGAAGCCCATCCAGAACTGCTTGATTCAGGGAAAACAAGCGACCAGATGGGATGAAAGAGTAAGAGAATCATCAAGAAGAGATGATAGAATTCTAATGCTTGCAACATGCTTGTAACAAGCTATGAGAGGTTTGTCTATAGAGAAGATCCTAATATTGGAAAATTAGAATTTTTTTGTGTTACTAAATAAAATCGGATAGCATGTTCTGTAATAGCTGATGTGCTAGGTTTCTTATTTAGGACTTATCAGTTGTGATGTATTTTCAGTATGTGGGGAATTAGAGAGTGACAGACAGACACTTAAAGTAGCACTTTAATGTGAAGGAGCTTTTCTGTTCATTTACTTATTTTTCTTTATTTGCAGAGAAAATTACGGCGATTGCTAAGGTATATGAGTTTCCGAGATTTCAAGTCCAAAATCATTAAGGGTGTTGAAGACGAAGATGTTATTGAAGCAGGTACTTGAAGAAGAGTCGGTCTTATCAGGAATAAATAAGTAATATACAACTGTGAGCCTTTATGCTTGGTTTCAAATTTCTGAAGGCGCTAAAATTTGTGGGTTTAAGAAACTGAAAGTCAACCCTGATGAGACAGCAATGGACAAGTGTAGGAAGTTAAAGAGTTTACAGAAAAACATGAAGAAAATAGAAAAAATTAAGTTTACAGGGAAAGATGATCCACAGATAGACGTCACCACAGCTTGATGCTACTAGAACTTGTTCTTTAAAATGTAACGGGTGTGGAATATTTATCTAATTCGATGTGCATCATTTGTTTTTGCATTTACATAAACTTAGATTTATGTGCCTGATATTAATCTGAGGTAATCATAACCAGAATTGAAAATATACATTTCAGACTCGGGCCGTAAGAATTTACAAAGGAATCATTCTTAGTTATACCACACACATTGGTTTATGAGTCTCATGTGCTACTGCTGGAATTATTTTTCAATGATATTATGCGTGCCTCAACTTCCCTCCCCCAACTGCACTCCTTTATTTACACATTTACTGATGGTTAATTGTTGCAATCTGCTGTCACCCATTTTCTCCTGGCCACTTATTATTTTGTTGTTTGCATTTAGATTTCATTAGCTGTCTCCCTCTCATTTATCCCAGTGCTGTTTCTCTGTCCTAGATTTCCTTTCCTTCCCCACTGCTGTCCATTTTGTTTTCTCTTTTCTCCAACGTGAATGATAGGACCTGTAAACAAACACTCAAATGATACTGGCTTCTGCGGGAATGAATCAACACTGGTATCTGACTGCTAGCCAACATTCTTTAGAACATCATCAGATACCTTAAAAAAAATTACAGCACAATGAAATCCATTTATTATTTAAAATCAAACACAACAAAATGTGTGGAATAAATAAAATATGCCCACAGAAAGCACTAAATTGGGGAAAAGAGCTAAACACATCTGGTCCAGAAATTTTGATGATGGACAGGGCAGACTTGAAGTGATGGGGAAGGAAAGTCCAGCAGAAAATGTTTTTGCCACTTCCTCACTGCATCAGGAGATTCCAGTAGAGGGGTCGAGTGTGTCTTCTGCCTCTCTCCCCACCCCCACATCCTGATGTCACTTTTGGAGGCGTGGTTACGGGACTCTGAGCTCCCCTGGAAATCTCACCACTTAAGCCACCCCTATAGCCAGCAGGAAGTGTAACTGGCAGCAGGCATATTTGATGAATAGGGCCAGACACGTATCCCAAAATTCCATATTCAAACAGCAGTTGGTCCCAGAGACATCGACAAAGCTTTAGGACAGCATTTTTGAGCATTTCCAATTTTCATTATCTTTAGTTATTCTTTAGCTCAAGAGGGCTGGAATACATAAGAATATAAGAAATAGGAGCAGGAGTAGGCCATACGGCCCCTCGCGCCTGCTCCGCCATTCAATAAGATCATGGCTGATCTAATCATGGACTCGGCTCCACTTCCCTGCCCGCTCCCCATAACCCCTTATCCCCTTATCGTTTAAGGAACTGTATTTCTGTCTGAAGTTGATTCAATGTCCCAGCTTCCACAGCTCTCTGAGGCAGTGAATTCCACAGATTCACAACCCTCTGAGAGAAGAAATTTCTCCTCATCTCAGTTTTAAATGGGCGGCCCCTTATTCTAAGATCATGCCCCCTAGTTCTAGTCTCCCACATCAGTGGAAACATCCTCTCTGCATCCACCATGTCAAGCTCCCTCATAATCTTATAAGTTTCGATAAGGTCACCTCTCATCCTCTCATTCTTCTGAATTCCAATGAGTAGAGGCCTAACTACTCAACCTTTCCTCATAAGTCAACCCCCTCATCTCCGGAATCAACCTAGTGAACCTTTTCTGAACTGCCTCCAAAGCAGGTATATCCTTTTGTAAATATAGAAACCAAAACTGCACCAGTATTCCAGGTGTGGCCTCACCAATACCTTATATAGCTGTAGTAAGACTTCCCTGCTTTTATACTCCATCCCCTTTGCAATAAAGGCCAAGATTCCATTGGCTTTCCTGATCACTTGCTGTACCTGCATACTATCCTTTTGTGTTTCATGCACAAGTACCTCCAGGTCCCACTGTACTGCAGCACTTTGCAATCTTTCTCCATTTACATAATAACTTGCTCTTTGATTTTTTTTCATAACCTCGCACTTTCCAACATTATACTCCATCTGCCAAATTTTTGCCCACTCACTGAGTCTGTCTATGTCCTTTTGCAGATACAAAGGGGTGGAAGTTACGTTAGTTATATAAAGCTCTGGTGGGGCCTCATTTAGAGCACTGTGTTCAGTACTGGACACCGCACCTCAGGGAGGATATATTGGCCTTGGAGTACGTGCAGCACAGACACATTAGAATGATACTGGGGCTAAAAGTGTAAAAGTATGAGGAATAGTTGCGTAGAGTAGGCTTGTGTTCTTTTTGAGTATAGAAAATTGAGGGGCGATCCAACTGAGGTGTTTAAAATGATTAAAGGAGTTGATAGGGTAGATAGAGAGAAACTGTTTCTTCTGGTGGGGAAAATCCTGAACTCTCTTTCCCCAAATAGCTGTTTCGGTTAGGTCAGTTGAAAATGTCAGAACTGAGATTGATAGATTTTTGTTAGGCAAGGGTATGAAGGGTTACGGAACCAAAGTCGATACATGGAATTAAGATACAGATCAGCCACGACCTAATTGAATGGTAGAACAGGCTCAAAGGGCTGAATAACCCACTCCTGTTCCGATGGTGTTTTTGGCAGTTGTACTGGCTTGTGGACCCCACAGAAAGAGTAGTAAGGAGCCAAGCCAACAGTCCTCAGATCCATGGGGTGATCCCTGCAGTAAACATAATACTGGCACCCACCCCTAATATGGAAATGGCTCCATCCTGAGGATTTGAGAGGGGGTCTTGGTGAGGCCAGATGGGCAGGAAGAAGCTCTGCCCGGCAGACCTCCGATGGTACTGTTATGTGCTGCCAGAATTTCGAGGTTAAATTGTTTAGTTTACATTAGCACTCACTTTCTCAATTTGAACAATTATATATTTACATTGTTACAGTATGACTGCAGTAATAAACTGGAAAGCTTGAATTTAATGGTGCTCTACATGGCTGCTGCATTTGATACAATGGACCGTGCCATGCTTATGCAGAATCTCTCCTCTGTTGTCCAGCTGAGTGGGACTGCCCTTGTTTGGGTCTATTCCTATATGTTCAAATTCACGCGGCACTTCTCCAGCAATGGCTTCACTTCCTATCCACGCAGTTATTTCCAGATCCCCCCTTCTCCCCCCAAAGATCTAACCTCACCTCAAAGCCTGATTCTCTGCTACCTGCTCTCGTTATCCTGAATCTGTCATGTATTCAACGATCAGTGTGACCCATGTATAAGCTGACCTAAGTTGTACACCTTGAGAACATTGACCACTAGGGGTGAACTTGTGGGAGACACTCCTAACCTGGACTTTCAGGTATAAAAGGGGAAGCTCCACCCACCTTCATCACTTGAGGTCTTGGTAATAAAGGTAACTGGTCACAGAGTGACCTTCTCTCATGTATGGGCCTCGTGTGCATTTATACTGCATAGTAAGGACACGTCATTGGCGACGAGAAACTGGGATTTAAACCACGTGAGCATGGCCACTAGCAGCACAGAAGAGAGGTACTGTGTTGGTGATGATTGGGATGACTTTATTGAGAGACTACAGCAAAGTTTTGTCACTAAGGAATGGTTGGGATAGGATTCGGCCGACAAACACAGGGCTCATCTCCTGACTGTTTGTGGATCTAGAACGTACTCCCTGATGAAGGACCTTCTAGCGCCAGAGAAGCCGGCGGACAAGACGTTCGAAGAGCTCAGTAAGTTGATTGGGGAACACCTTAAACGACGAGCAGCATGCACATGGCGAGACACCGGTTTTACACGCACCGGCGGCGAGAAGGGCAAAGCGTTCCAGACTTCGTGGCAGATCTTCGGCGACTGGCGAGCTTATGTAAGTTCCCAGATGCATGCAGAGCGGAGATGCTGCAAGACTTTTTTATTGAGGGCATCGGGCACGCTGGGGTTTTCAGGAAACTGATTGAGACCAAAGACTTGACCTTGGAAGCGGTGGCTCTGATAGTCCAGACATTTATCTCAGGGGAGGAAGAGACCAGAATGATGTGTGACAAAAATCTTGGCTCAAATGTGGCAAACGACCAGGGAGTCAACACTGTTAACACGGCGCACAGTTCTGTAGGCAGACAAGGGCAATCGGACATGCCCCAGCATGTAGTCGAACCCAAAGGGGGAATTCAACAGAGACAATGGCTAGCTGAACGGCGATTCATACCATCGCAATGGACAATGCGGCCAGTAATGGGGCCATCAACACCTGTTAATGGTGCGCTTAAGGACAGTTACAGAGACAGTCAGAGACGATCGACAGGCAATGGACCTTTTGTTTCCAACAACAGGGCCTCCAGCCAGAGCTTGCAGGTATCAGCAATATACCTGCAGAACGTGCAACGTCAGCGGTCACTTGGCACATATGTGCAGGAAGTCTGCAGCCAGGTTGATGTATGAGGAGGACGGGCCCGATGTAAGCCCTACGAGGCCAAATGAATACTGGGGGAAATCGCTGGAAGCTGAAGTTCAGCGAGTTCATGTGGAGCACATATACAGTTCATATACCAGGACGCCGATAATGAAAGTGCTCCTCAATGGCATCCCAGTATTAATGGAGCTAGACACGGGGGCCAGCCAGTCCCTGATGAGTATCAAACAGTTCGAAAGGTTGTGGGTGTCCAAGGCCGGGAGGCCAAAATTATTGCCGATTGACGCACAGCTACGGACATATACAAAGGAGATCATTCCGGTGCTAGGCAGTGCCACGGTAGTCATGACCCACAAAGATTCAGAGAACAGGTTGCCACTCTGGATTGTCCCGGGGGACGGTCCCGCACTACTGGGGAGGAGTTGGCTTGCTGTCATGAACTGGAAATGGGGCGATGTCAATGCAATTTCTTCTGTGGAGCTAGTATCATGCTCACAGGTCCTGGCCAAATTTGACTCATTATTTCAACCCGGCATCGGCACTTGCATGGGGGCCAAGGTAGTGATTCACATAAACCTGGACGCCAGGCCAGTACACCACAAGGCCAGAGCGGTGCCGTACGTGATGCGGGAAAAGATCGAATGCGAATTGGACCGCCTGCTGAGGGAAGGCATCACCTTGCCAGTCGAATTCAGTGACTGGGCGAGCCCGATCATGCTGGTGCTCAAGGCGGATGGGTCGGTCAGGATATGTGGTGATTACAAGGCCACCATCAATCGGGTGTCACTCCAAGACCAGTACCCGCTACTGAGAGCGGAGGACCTCTTTGCGACGCTATCCGGTGGCAAACTTTTTCAAAATTGGACCTGACCTCAGCTTACATGACCCAGGAGCTGGCGAGTGAGTTGAAGAAGCTGATCACCATCACGACACACAAGGGGTTGTTTGAGTATAACAGATGTCCGTTCGGGATTCGTTTGGCCGCCGCGATCTTTCAGCGAAATATGGAAAGCCTCCTCAAGTCGATTCCAAGGATGGTGGTTTTTCAAGACGACATCCTCATCACGGGTCGTGATACAGAAGAACACCTCCACAACCTGGAGGAGGTGCTACGCAGACTGGACCGAGTAGGGCTGTGACTGAAAAAGGCGAAGTGTGTCTTCTTAGCTCCAAAGATGGAATTCCTGGGGAGAAGGGGAGCAGCAGATGGGATCAGACCTACTACATCCAAAACGGAAGCGATCCAGAGAGCACCCAGACCCCGTAACATGACAGAGCTGCGTTCGTTCCTGAGGCTCCTGAACTATTTTGGTAACTTTCTTCGCAAATTGAGCACGCTGTTAGAGCCGCTACACGTGCTCCTATGCAAAGGTCGCGATTGGGTCTGGGGGCAGCCTGAAAGGGCTTTTGATAGAGCACGCAATTTGTTATGCTCCAACAAACTGTTAACGTTATATGACCCAGGGAAGAAACTTGTTTTAATGTGCGATGCATCGTTCTATGGCGTCGGGTGTGTGTTGCAGCATGTGAATGCCAATGGTCAGTTACAGCAGGTAGCTTATGTCTCCAGAAGTCTGTCCCAGGCAGAAAGGGGCTACGGGATGGTAGAAAACGAAGTGCTAGCATGTGTAGATGCAGTAAAAAAAAAATGCACCAGTACCTGTTTGGCAGGAAATTTGAGCTGGAGACAGATCACAAACCCCTAACGTCCCTTTTGGCCGACCACAAGGCCATAAATGCGAATCAATCGGCCCACATACAGAGGTGGGCACTCACGTTAGCCGTCTATGACTACACAATTCGGCACAGACCGGGCACTGAAAACTGCACCGGTGCACTCAGCATGCTCCCACTAGCCACCACTGAGGGGGCAACTGAGCATGATGCTGAGATGGTCATGGCTGTTGAAGCTTTCAAAAACAAAGGCTCACCTGTGACAGCCCGTCAGATTAAAGTCTGGACAAATAAAGACCCGCTACTGTCTTTAGTTAAGAAATGTGTCCTGAATGGGGACTGGGCAGCCACGTACGGGGCATGCCCTGAGGAATTTAAACCATTTCATAGGCGCAAGGATGAACTCTCGATTGCCTTCTGTGGGGAAACCGAACTTTTAAAAATGTTAGAGAAAACAAAACAAAAATTGGGGCTCGAATATGAGGAAAAGGCAATCCTGAAATAAAGATGGACAAACTTTAAAAAAAGAATTGCAACTTTTTTCTTAAAGTTTCTTAAAATTTTTCATTTTTATTAAAATGGAAACATTTCTCACTGCACAAAATTAAAATTAGTTTTCCAGGCCCCAAATAGTTTCCAGGCAGTTAATATGCTGTTAAGACCCCGGTTACACCTAAAAATCTCTTCCCTGGTCCTTTTCAGCACTCTAGGATAAATACCATCTATTCCTCTGGATTTATTTGTTTTGAGACAAATTAAGACTTCCACCTCATTCATTGTGAAGTTTTGGAAAATCTTTGTTTGGAGAGGACATGTTGCTCATGTCTTCCCTTGTGAACATGTGGAAGTAGTAATTTAGAATATTTACTATTTTGTGCTTATCCTCAGTTTCAAGCCCACTTTCATCATTTATGGGTTTTCCCTCCTCTGTTTGCCCACTTACCATTGTGGTAGTGAAATCATTTTTTACTATTATGTTTTGCCTCAGCTGTTGAGCTTTTTTTCCAAGTCTCTCTTTGACTCTCATCATCTTTTTAATAAGCTTTGGCAATTTCTTGTATTCATCCCAGTGGACTCCTTCTCCTTGTTCCCTGCAAGATTTGTACATGCTGACTTTATCTCACTTTTAATTTGTTTTGGCTCAGCATGTTGCTTTTTGGAATATATTTATCATGCATGCTCAGCATTATACCTTTTTAAGGTGTTCCATTTGACTTCTACTGAAGTGTGGTTGAACAATCTCTAGTTTGCTCACTTACATATTTTGTCCAACTCATTCTGTAATTTCTGAGCTGTCTCCATATGCTTTAGTTTTCCCCTCATTTAATTGAATTTAGCCCATTGAAAGTTATGTGGTCTTGGTGACAGGAACTGTGGTTCTCGTATTGGACTGTTCAGCCACCTAAGAAATCATTTTTAAGAGTGGAAGTAAGTCTTCCTCGATTCCAAGGGACTTCCTATGATGGGATAATTCTGACTCCAAGGTCTCCTCTCTGCCCAACTGCTGATGCTTTCCTCACCCTCGTAGAGTCATTGCCTCCTCTTTCTACTCGAGGCCCCAATATTCTGCATCCTCCACTCATTGCGATAGGGAGAGGGAGGGAAGCGATCGTGAGGGATCTGAGCGGGAGCCGGCAACGGACTTTGGCATTGCAGTAGAGTCTGGAGGGGCTCCTGATCATCCCAGCTCCAAATTTTTGAAAATAATTTGTTCACAAACCTACCTTTTCAGTGCTGGCCTCCAGCGATCCCTTTAAGGAGCTCAGGTTAAATCACGTAGACCATGTTTTGCTGAACACAGTTGGCCTGGCGCCAGTTGCGTCTAGGGCAGACCAATATTGCAGCGAGGGCTTCTAACAGGTGTTTGGCCCTTTATTTGCATATGCAAAGGGACTAATGCCTGCTTCAGGCGTGGGACCTGGGTGCCTTTTTTTCTGCCTTTACCAATATAGTGGGCAGTGCACTTCCAGCATGGACTTTGTGCACTCATGCTGCCTGTATATTGACCCAGAATTTGCGGTCAGAGGCTTCCGACCGCAAGAATTTCTACGAAAGTATGTGGTGGTCCCGGAGGTTTGGAGACTTGTGGTCCTGGGGCTCTACGCAAAGGCCTTCATAGAGGCACACGTATCCCAGAATCGTTTAGGTTTCGTACACATTACTGGGATCATGTGGGCTGACCCAACCTATCAGAGTAGGGGGAATCCCCATTCATACTTATGTGAGTTCCGTATATACGGAATCACCATAAGTATAAATGGGAATACCCTCAAAGACACAGAAACACTGAAAATAACTTTAAAAAAATAACATTACATATTTCAAATTAATAAAAGTGAAATTTGCTTAATTATTTAAAACAAAAATTTAATTTTTTGAAAAATAAATTGACATATTTTAAAGGATCTAAAAATAAACTTATCTTATTTAACAGGATTTTAAATGTTTAAATTTATTTTTTAAATGTATTTTTCTGTACTTTAAAAGTTTTACCCTAATAAAAGCAGGCCTATGCCTGCTTTTGCCTGCTTTTATCAGTCATAAGTGTTTGAAGGACATTCGCTGGGCACGAGTTGGGCAAATAGCCCAACTCTCCGCCCACGGTGGTCCTTTAGTTTCGGAAGTGGTGGATCTGTCAAGAGTTGACAGATCGCAAGTTCCGGGTTTAGGCGCATGCGCTTCGCATACCTAAAGCTGGAACTTGCGGGGATCCCACGGGCACGTGTGCATCTCGTACGCACCCATGGGGAGTGTAAATTCAGGGCCATTGACTAGTTGGTGCTCATATTGCACCTGAAAAATGTGCATAATATCATTGAATTTCTATATCAATATTTTCTTTCGATAGCTAACAAAAAAACATTTTGCTTAACTGTAATAGATTTCTTTCTAAAATGTTATGCCTACAAATGAATGGCAGCTTTGCTCTGCATGTAACCTGACCTGGAAACGCCTGATACTGGCATTGTGTGAGGAAAAGTGTTAAAAATTGCTCCTTTCCCCAGGCCTTCCATCCATCATCTTGAGCATAAAACATAACCAAAATATTTTCAACTGTTGTTGAAAGATATAAGTTAGACAAAAATGGTGCTATTGCTTTAAATTCTTTCTTCTCCCTGTGGCAATTGAAAATATTGTTGTGCCATAGTCTCTCATTTCTGATTTTTGTTTTGAAAGATGGGTGGGAACTCATTAAAAATATATTCTTGCTTTACTGAAGTCTGCATAGCAGGTGAAAATAAGTCCCAGGCTCATCTGTGCTACAGATGTGTAGGAATTTACATTAGTAACTTTTCTTCCTTCCCTTTTTTCGCCCACACATAGACAAATCCAGCAGCAGTGTAAACAAGCGCCAGAAACTCTACCAAGAATTCCTCAGTTCCATTGACCAAACAGGAGAGCTGCTGGGATTGCTTGAGGAGGATGATGCTGATGAAGTCAAACAGGAGCGGCTGGAGGTGGGTGGAGCAGTCTTTGCTGACCACAGGGATTCAGTGTGCCAGAAGTAGTCTGTTCACATTGATAAATTCTGATGTTGTGAAAATTTGAGGTTTTACCAACATCTGTTTTCCTGACGTTTTATCAGAGTAAAATGATTACATTGCGAATTGGATAAAACATGTGTTTTCTCTGGCATCTTGCTTTCACACTGCATTTTTTTCTTGAAGCCATGTAATATTTTATTGTGATTTTCTAGTTGGTCTGCACCTTAATAAAAACTTTCTGAAGTTAAAGCCATGTCCACAAAAGAAATTGCTTCCCTGACATCAGCAGTTTGACCCTTGGAAGTTGGGAAAATAAATATCCAAATGTTTTTTGTGTGTGAACGTCCTTGAAAGTAGGAGTTTCCTGGCTTAGCTACTGATCATTATTTAAAAATTTGTTGGTTGTGGCTGTGGAGATTGCGGATAATCAAGGATTTTATTTTCTTTCAGTGGTTATGCCCTTCATCTAGGTTTAGGTCTGAAGAAATAGGCTCTGGGAATATTGGTTGCTATTACTGCAATAAAGTTAGTTTTGTTAGATAGCTGCAATAATAAAAACTCCTCTATAGTACGCTTGGATTCTGAGTGCTTTGAGTTTGTAAATCATGGTGAGGTATAGTCTATACCCATACTGTGCATTGTATCAGACAGTAACAACTTCGATTATCCAAATTCCCATTATCCTCGTACACAATTATCCTGTCATATTTATGCAGGGGTTTGTGTCAGGATGAGAGAGCAATGGGAGTCAGGGGTCGGTGACCAGCATGGCTTGGCATATTTACCTCATTCTAATTTGCAGCAATTCCATAAGTCTGACCTTGGCCTCTTCCAGGCTATTTCTGCAACTTCCTTCAGCCCTATTTGGCAGCGCACACCTTCTGCCCTTCTTATTCTTCTTTGCATCTTTGACCTGCCGCCCGCCCCGTCCCCTGCCCTCGCCCCCCCCCCCCGTCCCCCAACTGAGTATGGTGGTACAGCCTTCAACAATTTGGGCCCTAGATATTACACGCACAGAAATGTGTTTGATGCATTCCTTTCTTTATAGTTTTGAGCAGCAGTAAGAGATGATTTAGGGACCAAATACATGGTTGAGGAAGTAGATTTTGCGGAGTGTTTGGAAGGTAGAGAAAAAAATAACTAGGTAGAGAAATTTAGATATAGTTTATTACAGATGGAAGATGGCCAAGAGTCCTTCCTCTCGCTTGACACCGCCTGGCAATAACATGGAGCATGATACGCTGACGAACTAGTAATGCCCCCATCCTGTAATAAACTACATCTAAACTTCTCTACCTAGTTATTTTTGTCTCTACCTTCCAAACACTCTGCAAAATATACTACCTCAATCATGCATTTGGTCCCTAAATCTTCTCTTACTGCTGCTCAGCACCTTTCTGAAGTGCCATGCAAGGCTTATTATGTTAAAGAGACTTTCCACAAGGCCCTCACCGCCCGATTGCCGCCCAGAAAATACCGCTAAGCTTCATCAGTTAACGCCGGCGAAAGTTTCCACTAATTAGGTACCTAAAACCGCCCGGCGAGAAAATGGTTCTTACACCAAGATTCTTGGCGGTTTCTGAGCAGTTACAGCTGAAAGTAGCGAGAATGGACAGTTCTTAAAAAAATTTTTTAAATTTAATGCGAGGCTGTGGTTGGGCTTAGGGAGGGGGGAAAACTCAAAAAATATTTTTTCACTAACAAAAAATAAAAAGTTCTAAAACATTCTCAAGACACTTTTTTTAATGTAATTACTGTTTTAGAATTTTAAAAATAATTATAAAAAACTTTTAATTTACCTTTCTTTTCAGGGTAATCACCTACTGCTCTGTTCCAGCAGCTTTTCATGGGTGGTTTCCTTGACGGTATGTACAGGTCCTCCGTTGAGGCCAAACTTAGATCCTGGCGGTTTTCTCTGCAGTGCACGTGGGCGGTTTGCTACCTGGCGGGCTTTGCAAAATGTGGGCAGAACTCTTTTTTTAAAAAAAAAAATAAAGAGGAAACTTTTGCCGGGCGGCTTTTCATCAAAAAACAGCTGTACCGCTGAGAAAAACGCCAAAAATGAACGCAAAAGTTTAGCCCATATATGTAACTAAAAGTTGCTGGGGCCAAAATTACCCCTTTCTATAATTACCCCTGAAAGCGGCGGCCACAGGTCAGTGCAAACTGGCCGCCATTTTGAACTTGTACTTTACTTTTGGAGCAGTGTAGAGGACGTCTCCGCCCGTTTACCTGCCACTTTGTGCATGCGCCGACCCCTGCCCGACCGACGGCAACCCCCTTCCTGAAATTTAGGGGAATTGCCCCACGGGAGCGCTGCCACCACCAGTAGGTGCCCCCAACAGCTTTTGCTGTCGGTACCCTTTCTGTGGCTTGGCTGTGTGGCCGCCCTTAAAGGGGCGGTGGCACTGCCGGCGATTCCATGTGTTTTTTGTCAGCCGCTTGTCTTCATGTGCCATTAGGCCTATATTCGCAGCTGCTTTTTCAGCCATCAATTTTTATGAAACTGTTTGTCAGCTTTTAGCTTTCTAGATTGGTATGTATGCTTCCTATTCCCCTAAAGCCCTGCTTCCTTCAGTGGCCTCTCTGCACTGCAGCAACACACCAAGGCTTCTTCACAACACCTCCCAAATCCATGACTGCTATCACCTAGAAGGACAAGGGCAGCAGGCGCATGGGTGCACCATCACTTCCAAGTTCCCCTTCCATCACATTCCATCCTAACTTTGAAATATATCACCATTCCTTCATCGTCGCTGGCTCAAAATCCTGGAACTCCGTCCCTAACAGCACTATGGAAGTACCTTCACCACAGGGCAGCAGCCTTTCAAGAAGGTGGCTTACCACCACCTTCTTATGGGCAATAAATGCTGGCCTAGCCAGCGACGCCCACATCTCATGAACAGAGGGGGAAGAATGAAGTTTGGTGGAGTGTTGCATCCTCCCATGTGAGATGTCTCTCCTTGTTGACTGCCTTCTCTTGAAAATGATAAAATAAGAAAGGAAATGAAATTGCCAGAAGGGCCTGCGTGTATAACTGTTTCAGTATGTGTGTCATTGCATGAACATGCATATAAAGTAGATGGGAAGACTTTATCATGGTAAAATAATTTAAGGTCCTGAGGGAAGGAGTACTTAAAATGGATTGAATAAAATAAATTATACTTTGCTGCATATTGGGAATCAATGGGAAGCATTCAAAGGATTGTAAGACTGAGTGAGGCAGAGATTACTGTAGGTTACATGCATGCTTACCCCAAGGGGGTTGGAATTCAAAAGCGAGGAGGTGATGCTTCAGGTGTACAGAGCCTTGGAGGGTCTACGGCGCAGAGCCTTCAGGTGTACAGAGACTTGGATATTGAGTTCAGTTTCAAGCACTAATCCTCAGGAGCCTTGGAGGGTCTACGGCGCAGATTCGCCATTATAATACAGGGCTTAAAAAGTTAAATTATGAGGACAGGTTTCATAAACTTGGGTTGTATTTCCTTGAGTTTAGTTAGTTGAGTTGGGGGGTGAGGGGTGATGCAATCGAGGTATTTAAAATGATTAAGGAATGTGAGAGATGGGGAATCCAGAACAAGGGGGCACAATCTTAAAATTTGAACTAGGCCATTGAGGCGTGAAATCAGGAAGTCTTTTTCACACAGAGTAATAAAACTCTGGAATTTGCCCCCCCCACGGCCCCCAAAAGATTTTGCAGCTTTCAAGACTGAGATCAGTAGATTTTTCTTGGGTAAGGGCATCAGGGGATATGGAACAAAGGCAATTAAATGAATTTGAGATACAGATCAGTCATGCTCTGATTGAATGATGGAACAGCATCGAGGGGCTGAAGAGTTTACTCCTGTTTTATGTACACAGCATTGATAGATGTCATTACATTTTTAATGGCCTGCAAGCAGGTGCACTGAGGCATGCAGTAGGTACACATGATTCAACCTCCAGGCAGGCACCCCGAGCTGCTTATTTGTAGAATTGCCAAAATAGAATCTCCTTCTTCAAGCACGCTTACTCCAATAAGATTTCTCTTGCTTTGTCAGAGAATCGGGACCCCTGTTTTTGGAGCATCTAGATGAAGACATCCTTTTAATTTTCTATACTTCATTACCACTCCAGTCTGCCTATCATTATTTGTTTTTTTTTATACAGAGGTTTCATCCATTTTTAGATAAACCAAGCACAGAGAAATAAATTATATTCTCACAATCGTAGTACCATGGAGAAACATTCCAGGATAACCTGGAAACCTGCTTTGTCCTGTTCTATTTGGAGAGTTATGTTGTGAAGATAATTCTTTGAAAGAAAAATGGAAAATGCACTTTTCTAAACAAAACTAAAACACTGCAGACGCCGTGGCAATCCCAATTTAATGCTGATTAAAATTAGTCACTGCCAGAAATTAACATTCCCCCGATTCCCCCATCTAAGTTCTTGTTCAGCAATGTACCTTCTCCCTCCCGAATGCATGGAGGTGGAGTGGGAGCTTATAATATTGGTGAAATTGTGTTAGAGTCAAACCTAGTACTTTGTGGTTTGCTTTAAAATACATTTGTATCAATTCAAGCATGTACTAATCCTTTTTAAAAAAAAATCAAAGGCAGCTCATGGGCAGGAAATGTTCATTACAGGTGGTAGCCCCCAGACCTTGTGCCATCAGCAATAAATCCAGACACAAAGAGTTTGAAGTCTAAGTGGTGGTGAATAAGTAATAGCAGACAATGTATGCAAACTGTCTGCAGCCAGCAGAAAATCACTGCTCTGAACAACCTCCCACTGAGGTGGACAAACAAGTGGAGTGAGCATTAAATTCATAATTTCTTTTGATATGTTAGGAAGATTATGCTAATTTTTCAAAGTACAGTGTAGAAGTATGGTTTCAATGCCTTATAAATCTGATCACATAGTAGACCAAACAAAATAAAATAAATTAGGAGAAAAATTTTCAGTTGAAATGTTGGACTATTAAAAGTGTTGAGTGAGTATTCTTTGTATTTTAAGCAAATAATAACAACAAAGAAAGAAACAAAACCTATGTCGGGAGCATTTGTGGTAGAGTGAAATCTCACCAAAAGAGGTCTCAGTGCTACACATCTACTCTATCCTCTCACCTGTGGTCCACGAGCTCAATATTGGCAAGGCCAAACCTATAGAAATTCGCCGACTTTGCGACTGGGTTTTTGGCGATATTTCACCCTCCGCGACAAAAACCCGGTCGGCGGGAACTTCGGTGATTTCCACGTACCGCAGGGGAGAGGAGCGCCGCTGTGCAACAACCGAAATAGTGTTTTCGCCTGAAATTTGGCTCTCTACCCTCCCAAGGTGTCTCTCGCAGAGCAATTGGTCCCGGACTAAAGTTGCCGAAATTCATGGTTTGTGCCGCGAATCCTCATGTAACGTCGATTTTTACCGCTGCACAAATTAAATGCCGAAAATTGGGCCTACTGACGGTAGTGAAGCGAAAATGGTCATTTTAGTGTAAAAATACCGTTTTCACTGAAAACCGAATTTCTAGCCCAGACTGTTCAGCTCCGGGCAGGAAATTCACACGTTAGCTCCTGATTCTATCCCTGCTCAGGATTAACATGATGGTTTGCAACTTCAATGTCCTGTTTAACCCTGAATGAGCTGCAAACCTAATATTCAGTCTATCACCAAGACCGCCTATTTCCAAAACATTGCACATGTAAATCCTTACCTCACCATCATCGTCACTGAAACTCTCATCCCATCCAGCATTTTACATAAAAATCCTCGTCCTTGTTTACAAATCCCTCCTTGGCTCACTGCACCCTATCTTTACGAAGTTCTCCAGCCCTATTTTGCAGCTTGATCCATTATGTGTTTTGCCCTTCCCTCCACTCCACTATTGATAGTCTATCATTCACCTGTAATCTTAGAATGGTTTCCTAAATTTCTCTTGCTACATCTCTTCCAGCTTTAAAAATGTGCACAAAACCACCTTCTTCAGCTATGCCTTCACTCGCCACCTCCTCTTCTCCCTTGGTGTCTGGTCCTCCATGAAGCATGTTGGAACATTTCAGTATGTTAAAGGCTCTGCAAGTGCATGGTCTTGTTATTGTTGAGTAATAACGGTCGCTTCCATTATAAAAGCCTATGACATCCATACTAACAGAAATATTAGCTGTTAAAAAATATTGGGTTAAACTCATGTTTTCTATTTTTCTGCTTCATTGTTTTGTTAGATTTATTGCTCAGTCTTTCTTAAGGATTAGTTTGTTAGCAACTCATTTAAAATGCTCAACTTTTACAGCAGTAGTAGCTGATCACCTGCAGCAATGCTCATAGAAAAAAGGAGCATGTTGTGGGTTCCAGACCCACTCCAGAGACTTGAGCACATAATCCATGTTGACACTGAGGAAGTGCTGCTCTGTGGGGAGGTGTCGTTTTTCAGATGAGACATTAAACCGATAGCCCCTCTACCCTCTCAGGTAGATGTAAAAGCTCCCATGGCAGTATTTTGAAGAAGAGCAGCGAGTTCTCCCATTGTCTTGAACAATATTTATCCCTCAATCAACATCACTTTAAAAAAAAAACAGCTTACCCTGTTATTGCTGTTTGTGGGAACATGCTAATGACAAATGTGGAGTCTCATTCCTTAAAGTTTGAATTGTTGTTGGAGATTTAAAAGAAATAACATTGGCATTTTTTATTTTTTACTTTTTCTTTGTCTAATTTTTGTCTCTCTGTGGACAGGGAAAATAGATTAAAGTGTAGACGGTTGATAAACAGTGGTGTACATTTAAGGAGATATTTCACAACTCTCAAGAAAAATATATTCCAGTGAGGAGGAAAGGGTGTAAAAGAAAAGATAGCCATCTGTGTCCAACTAAAGAAATAAAAGACGGTATCCAATTAAAAACAAGGGCATACAATGTGGCCAAAACTAGTGGGAGGTCAGAAGATTGGGAAGTTTTTAAAAGCCAGTAAAGAATGACTAAAAAAATGATTAAGAAAGGGAAAATAGACTATGAAAGTAAACTAGCACAAAATATAAAAAAACAGATAGCAAGAGTTTCTATAAGTATATAAAAAGGAAAGAATGGCTAAAGTAAATGTTGGTCCCTTAGAGGATGAGACTGGGGAATTAGTAATGGGGAACATGGAGATGGCAGAAACTCTGAACAAATATTTTATATCAGTCTTTACGGTAGAGGACACGAACAATATTCCAACACTGGATAGCCAAAGGGCTATAGGGCGGGAGGAATCACAATCGCTAAGGAGGTGGTACTCAGTAAGGTAATGGGACTAAAGGCAGATAAATCCCCTGGACCTGATGGCTTGCACCCTAGGGTCTTAAGAGAAGTAGCGGCAGGGTTTGTGGATGCATTGGTTGTAATTTACCAAAATTCCCTGGATTCTGGGGAGGTCCCAGCAGATTGGAAAACTGAAAATGTAACGCCCCTATTTAAAAAAGGAGGCAGACAAAAAGCAGGAAACTATAGACCAGTTAGCCTAACATCTGTGGTTGGAAAAATGTTGGAGTCCATTATTAAAGAAGCAGTAGCAGGACATTTGGAAAAGCAAAATTCGGTCAGGCAGAGTCAGCATGGATTTATGAAGGGGAAATCATGTTTGACAAATTTGCTGGAGTTCTTCGAGGATGTAACGAACAGGGTGGCTAAAGGGGAACCAATGGATGTGGTGTATTTGAACTTCCAGAAGGCATTTGATAAGGTGCCACATTAAAAGGTTACTGCATAAGATAAAAGTTCACGGGGTTGGGGGTAATATATTAGCATGGATAGAGGATTGGCTATCAAACAGAAAACAGAGAGTCGGGATAAATGGTTCATTCTCTGGTTGGCAACCAGTAACTAGTGGTGTGCCACAGGGATCAATGCTGGGACCACAACTATTTACAATCTATATTAACGACTTGGAAGAAAGGACTGAGTGTAAAGTAGCCAAGTTTGCTGACAATACAAAGATGGGAGAAAAAGCAATGTATGAGGAGGACACAAAAAAATCTGCAAAATGACATAGATAGGCTAATTGAGTGGGCAAAAATTTGGCAGATGGAGTATAATGTTGGAGAGTGTGAGGTCATGCACTTTGGCAGAAAAAAAATCAAAGAGCAAGTTATTACTTAAATGAAGAAAGATTGCAAAATGCCGCAGTACAGCGGGACTTGGGGGTACTTATGAGGAAAGGTTGAGTAGATTGGGCCTCTACTCATTGGAATTCAGAAGAATGAGAGGTGATCTTATCAAAACGTATAAGATTATGAGGGGGCTTGACAAGGTGGATGCAGAGAGGATGTTTCCACTGATGTGGGAGACTAGAACATGATCTTAGCATTTGGGGCCACCCATTTAAAACAGAGATGAGGAGAAATTTCTTCTCTGAGGGTTGCAAATCGGTGGAATTCGCTGCCTCAGAGTTGTGGAAGCTGGGACATTGAATAAATTTATGACAGAAATAGACAGTTTCTTAAATGATAAGGAGTTATGGGAAGCGGGCAGGGAAGTGGAGCTGAGTCCATGATCAGATCAGCCATGATCTTATTGAATAGTGGAGCAGGCTTGAGGGGCCGTATGGCCTACTCCTGTTCCTATCTCTTATGTTCTCAGTCAACAGGTTTGCACCCTTACAGTGTTGTGGTTTGGAATTATTTTCAGCAGAACTTTTTGTTAGTTATATTGCTATAAACAGAAAACATTTACAAATGATAGTTGTGACAATCAACATTTATATGAGTACCACCTGACGGAATATAAATATTGTCCTTAATGCAGTTAATTTTCATTCCAGATCAAGCCAGAACTCTGAAAAGAGACTGTGCATATGCAGATTTCTTGGTCATGAACTGGTGCACATTTATTTTGTAATTGTCCATATAGCTTGCAAGGAAGTGGTCTGTGTGCACCACTTTCCCATCCGAAAACCGTATCGAGGTGAATATGTGGTGACAGCCCTGTGCATTGGTTAGGACTTCAAGTCTAAGGCATTCGGCCCCCGCTCCAAACAAGTGCACAGGGACATCACCATGCAATGTCATGTATTCTAGCTTAGGATGGGAATCATCCAAATTGGCACCTCAGCCTCCTGCAAAACCAATATATGCAGTTGTGTACGCCTAGCTATGTCCCTGCTAGCTACCATATATGACACTTGATGGAAAATCCACCTTGATGAACTCTGTATTACTCAATACACAAACACTGGACAACATCTCGAGATGATCACAAACCGCGGTATCTAGGCATTTCCTAGCGCGTTCTCCATTGTATTGCCTTGTGATTTTTGTTGTGTTTGTTGAAGCACCAAGCTCGTCTGGAATCCAGTGACCAGCTCCTAAATATTTCTGTTTCTGATTCTGTTTCAGCCGCTAACAGGAATAATTATTTTTTTAATGTGTGTTGCAAATGCATTAACTTATAAACATTATTTAACTACATGATAAACACGTGCTCATTTCTGGTAGAGTACTTGAAGTTAATTTTTTTGTTTTAACTTATTTGTAATTTTACCACGCTGTCTTGGAGCTGCTTGAGTCTACTGGATTCCTGTCATACGTGTTTGACAAAAATTCCGTCACCTTTACAGATATAATCGCACAAGGTGTCAAGCATGTTGTTAAACATATGCTTATTAAGTTATTTTTTAACCACTCTGTAAAAACACTTGCATATTACAAAGCAGCACAAATTTAAAATAAGAATTTCAGGGACAGTACTTCTGATATATTGTATCTTTCATGTACGTTATACAGTGTTGATTGAGTTCATCCACAGTTTCAGAATGTGAAACTTGCCACAAATTTAAAATCACACAAGTCCCCTGTGTAGGTAGCCATTTCAGAAATGTGTCCTGTGTTTAACTTTGTTCAAAGATTGTTTTTCAAACAAATTTAAGATCCTTTAACCCTTTTATGCTGCAGCAATAATTTTGCAACCGGCTTCAAAATAATGCAGCCAATTGCTTTTGTGTCCCAGAGAGCTGAGCGCCAAACTCGAATGATGGATTCATCCCAATATGCAGAGTACTGCGAGAGCCGCCAGCTGAGCTTTGGTGAGTACAGTCCTCTTATGTCCTCCTTGTCAGATGAAGCACATATATACTGACATATTGGGAGTGAACTTGATGTGATTGGGGAGATTAAAGAAGGATAGGCTTCTCCACCACCCATTCCACTTCCCTCTTCTCCTTTAAGATCCTCCTTAAAAATCTATCTGCGGTTAAGATTTGGGTCACCCTTCCTAATATCGCCTCCTCTGAATTGGCGTCCATTTATTTCTGATTATATCTCTGTTAAGCACCTTCGATTATTTTTCTACATTAAAGACACTATACAAAGGAAGTTGTTGTTGATTGTATT
Source organism: Pristiophorus japonicus (assembly GCF_044704955.1). Lineage (NCBI taxonomy): Eukaryota > Metazoa > Chordata > Chondrichthyes > Pristiophoridae > Pristiophorus > Pristiophorus japonicus. The sequence goes on along the minus strand of NC_091983.1, from coordinate 103,877,700 downwards.
GCAAAATTGATCAGGATTCTAGGGTTGAATGAAGTGGGCAGTTGCTGTACTCAACCTCCACTTTCTGCAGCATCGGGGTTTCGCTCCATTTTATCCGATCCCAGTCTCTTGCTTCACTTTATGCAATGCATGTTTTTAATGGCTGTAAAGTAGAGGCATTAAAGTATATGTGTTAAATACTCAGCCATGTGGAAATAATGTAATCGGTTAGATATATGTTATGTATAGTTTCATCATGCCATTAACGATAAAGTTTGCAATATTATTTAACTTTGACAAATTTGCTCACCAAAAACTTGGTTATAAAGAACTGTATTTCATGTATGTGATACGAATTTAGCTTGTATGTAAGAAGCCTAACAGCATTAACACATCATGTTACTCAGGGAGGCAGAACTTTATAATTCTACACTGGAAAGCTTTGTTTTGTCGGTAGAGGATTTTACAAATTTAAGGGTCAATATAATGAAATTGTGCCAGGAGTGGATATTGAGAATTTAAGTGCACACTCCCCACCATTATCTGACCATTAGCATTAATGATGGGATATATGTGCCTTTAAGGGATATAATTCCCTTTATGTGCTCCCAGTGGGTGAGCTCCCTACCAGCATTTAATTTGGCAACATTGGCTTTAATGGTAATTTGAAATGAACAGTATAATTTCATAGAAGATAATTGTAGCTCCTGTACATTAAATCAAGAGTGAAGGAGTTAACATCTTGCAGTCAGTCAGTAAAACTGTATAAACTCTGGACAATTGGCAACTAGTGCGCAATGACTGATCACAAATAACTTCAGCACAAAAGGACTCTTTTCTTAACTAGCAGTGCATCTAGCTTTTAAAACTTCCTGCCGTGATGTCCATTCATTTCAGGCCAATTTGGCCACAGCTCCACATTCCAAGGCTAAATACTGTGTTCACATAATTAATGCTTATCGACATTTATAACTTAGTTACTGGAAGTGTTTATGAACTAGTACAATAACAGGTTGTAAATTTCAGAGCTTGCTCACTACCTCGAGATGTTGTTAATAGATGACTAAGAGCCCAGGTTAAAGGTCACAAATGATGAAGGCGGCAATTAAATCATGACAAAGTTGCACATGATTCCAACACAGACCAAAACAGAATATCGTCATCATTTAAACAGCCTCTCTTTCTGTAGATTCAAAGATTTCAAAAAATCTCTCAAAATCTCATTTTCAAAGTGACTTGAGAGAATAATTATTTTTGAATATCTGAAATCTGGTTCATTAGATACAGCATTTCAAATAACAAATTACACTGAACCACAACACTGCCATGCTGGTGCAAAACAATCTGCTGCTCTTTTATACATGTATCATTTCTCCAGCAAATGCTGAGAAGTAAATTACATTTCTATGTCAGTCATTGAGCTGTAAAATTGAGGGCTTTTTGCAATGATCTGAAAGAGTTGGTGACTATGTTTTGAACTAAAACTCCACCAAATGTCTTTATCCCTTCCTGCCTTTGAAGTGCAGCTGCTCTGACACAGTCATAGTCTGGGATTCATTCTCAGCAGAAAATATCATTGTGTGGTGCTGATCGTGATCAGCAAAATATATATATAAGACACACCAGAGACGAGTGGTTTATGGAATGGGTGGGAATAAGTTACGTTGAACACCAAACTAGTAGTTTATTCACCAGTTCCTGACATTTACTCTATTTCTACCATATGGATATTCAGTTTAAGTTCAGTGAAACAGACACAGTTACCAATGTTGGATTTAATTGGATCGCTGCGCGACAAGCATGTTGACATTATGTGAGATTAGCCAGATTTGTAAATAAGACATACAGTAGACATTTTAAAATTAACACATATCAAGAGTTGGTGATGTGCGAAAAATAATTAAACCTCTCTTGAAGTGATAATTCATTTTTATTTAAACAAAGTTTCCATTGGTGATCTGGTGAAGGCACAAATCGCTGGTCTGCGCCAAACATGTTGTCCAGTTCAGGCCTTTCCAGAACTGTTTATTTCTGTCAACAGCTCTGTCAGATTCTCTTGAAGCGAGCATTGCTGCTTGAAAACCTGGGCCCCGATATTTACTTGGGGCCGTGAAGAGAGTTGGGGTGGGCATATCAGGATGGGAAATTCGGCAGTAAGGGTTTCCTGGATGCCCTGCAGGATTTAAGTACAAGACGTCTTTTTAATGTTTTCAGTAGGTTTCCCACCCGACACCCACCCTGATTGACAGGCTTGACTGCCTGTTGGGTGGGAAAGCAGACAGGGAGCAGATGGCAGTTAAGTGGTGGGATGGGGGTTCATTTGAGATCGCTGGGGATAGGGGAGTTGGTAATCGAGGTGTGGGGGTTGGAGATCGCAGGGCTGTAAAAGCACTTAAGTTAAAGAATCAAATAATGGCCTGAAATCCCAGTCCTCTGCTTCCTGCGGGCGCTCGCCAGAAAATGGCTAAAAAGATCCGTACCTACCTTTTCCTGCTGCGCCCACAAGAGATCCCGGTCCTGAGGTCTCCTCTCCCTGCGCATCGGAGCGCGTGCATGTCGGGACAGACGTATGCTGGAGCTGGAGTCACATGGCACTGGGCAGCCAATCCGGGTAAAGTATTTTCTCATTCATAATAATAGGAACTCCGTAAATAGGAGTTCTCATTATTATGATTGAGAAACACCCCCCACCCCCTCAAACACAAATTAAAAAATGGGGGGAAAATCACATATTTAACACTAATTTAAATTAAAGTTAATAAATGTCTTAGAAAAAATATATACTTTTCCGATTTCTTTAAAAAAAAGTTTTTTAATTATGGTTTAAAATAAACTTACTTCAGTGGGCAGGGTTTTTCATGTTAAAATGTGTTTTTTAAATTTTATTTTTATATGTTTTTGTTTGTTTTAAAACTCTTGCACTGGTAAAAGTAGGCTATGCGCCTGCTTCTACCAGGCACAAGAGTTTTCAGGACATTCGCTGGGAAAGAGATGGGTAAATACCGCAATCTTGTCCATGCGAATGTCCTGGCTGTGAGGATACAGAGGATCTATCAAGCTGGTTTTTGGCGCATGCGCATTCTGAAAACCGGCTTTTGAGATGCCTTCCCGGGTCTGCACACACTCCATACGGATCCGGGGAGGCTGTTAGTACAACACAAAAAGTGGCCATTTGGCCCATCAAGTCTGTGCCGGCTCATTCGAAGAGCAATCCAGTTAGTCATACTCCCCCACTCTTTCCCCATATCCCAGCAATTTTTTTCTCCTTCAAATATTTCTCCAATTCCCTTTTGAGCGCTACGATTGAATCTGTATCCACCACCCTATCACTCAGTGCATTCCAAATCCTAACCACTCGTTGCATAAAAAAGCTTTTCCTCATGTCACCTCTGGTTCTTTTGTCAATCACCTTAAATCTGTGCCCTACCGTTATCAACCCTTCAGCCAATGGAAATAGTTTATTTCTATTTACTCTCTCTAAACCCTTCATGATTTTAAACACCTTATCAAATCTCCTCTTAGACTTCTCTGCTCCAAGGAGAACAACCCCAGCTTCTCCAGTCCATCTCGACTTAACTTGACTTTTAGATCCGGCTATCCTCGCCTTCTTTTACCTGCCGGGATTTCTGAGCTTCAAATAACCCGGCCAACGTTAGTTAAAAATGTTTTAAAAAAACGTTAAAATGAAGTTACTTAGCCACCTTAAAAGATTTCAGTGACCAACCCGACTCCTAGAAACATAGAAACATAGAAAATAGGTGTAGGAGTAGGCCATTCAGCCCTTCAAGCCTGCACCGCCATTCAATGAGTTCATGGCTGAACATGCAACTTCAGTACCCCATTCCTGCTTTCTTGCCATACCCCTTAATCCCCCTAGTAGTAAGGACTACATCTAACTCCTTTTTGAATATATTTAGTGAATTGGCCTCAACAACTTTCTGTGGTAGAGAATTCCACAGGTTCACCACTCTCTGGGTGAAGAAGTTTCTCCTCACCTCGGTCCTAAATGGCTTACCCCTTATCCTTAGACTGTGACCCCTGGTTCTGGACTTCCCCAACATTGGGAACATTCTTCCTGCATCTAACCTGTCGAAACCCGTCAGAATTTTAAACGTTTCTATGAGATCCCCTCTCATTCTTCTGAACTCCAGTGAATACAAGCCCAGTTGATCCAGTCTTTCTTCATATGTCAGTCCCGCCATCCCGGGAATCAGTCTGGTGAACCTTCGCTGCACTCCCTCAATAGCAAGAACGTCCTTCCTCAAGTTAGGAGACCAAAACTGTACACAATACTCCAGGTGTGGCCTCACCAAGGCCCTGTACAACTGTAGTCACACCTCCCTGCCCCTGTACTCAAATCCCCTCGCTATGAAGGCCAACATGCCATTTGCTTTCTTAACCGCCTGTTGTACCTGCATGCCAACCTTCAATGACTGATGTACCATGACACCCAGGTCTTGTTGCACCTCCTCTTTTCCCAATCTGTCACCATTCAGATAATAGTCTGTCTCTCTGTTTTTACCACCAAAGTGGATAACCTCACATTTATCCACATTATACTTCATCTGCCATGCATTTGCCCACTCACCTAAGCTATCCAAGTCACTCTGCAGCCTCATAGCATCCTCCTCGCAGCTCACACTGCCACCCAACTTAGTGTCATCTGCAAATTTAGAGATACTACATTTAATCCCCTCGTCTAAATCATTAATGTACAATGTAAACAGTTGGAGCACAGAACCTTGCGGTACCCCACTAGTCACTGCCTGCCATTCTGAAAAGTACCCATTTACTCCTACTCTTTGCTTCCTGTCTGCCAACCAGTTCTCAATCCACGTCAGCACACTACCCCCAATCCCATGTGCTTTAACTTTGCACATTAATCTCTTGTGTCGGACCTTGTCGAAAGCCTTCTGAAAGTCCAAATACACCACATCAATTGGTTCTCCCTTGTCCACTCTACTGGAAACATTCTCTCAAAATTCCAGAAGATTTGTCAAGTATGATTTCCCTTTCACAAATCCATGCTGACTTGGACCTATCATGTCACCTCTTTCCAAATGCGCTGCTATGACATCCTTAATAATTGATTCCATCATTTTACCCACTACCGATGTCAGGCTGACCGGTCTATAATTCCCTGTTATCTCTCTCCCTCCTTTTTTAATAAGTGGGATTACATTGGCTACCCTCCACTGCATAGGAACTGATCCAGAGTCTATGGAATGTTGGAAAATGACTGTCAATGCATCCGTTATTTCCAAAGCCACCTCCTTAAGTACTCTGGGATGCAGATCATCAGGCCCTGGGGATTTATCGGCCTTCAATCCCATCAATTTCCCCAACACAATTTCCCGACTAATATGGATTTCCCTCAGTTCCTCCTCCTTATGAGACCCTTTGACCCCTTTTATATCCGGAAGGTTGTTTGTGTCCTCCTTAGTGAATACCGAACCAAAGTACTTGTTCAATTGGTCTGCCATTTCTTTGTTCCCAGTTATGACTTCCCCTGATTCTGACTGCAGTAGACCTACGTTTGTCTTTACTAACCTTTTTCTCTTTACATATCTATAGAAACTTTTGAAGTCCATTTTAATGTTCCCTACAAGCTTCCTCTCATACTCTATTTCCCCTGCCCTAATGAAACCCTTTGTCCTCCTTTGCTGAGTTCTAAATTTCTCTCAGTCCCTGGGCTCGCTGCTATTTCTGGCCAATTTGTATACCACTTCCTTGGCTTTAATACTATCCCTGATTTCCCTTGATAGCCACGGTTGAGCCACCTTCCCTTTTTTATTTTTACGCCAGACAGGGATGTACAATTGTTGTAGTTCATCCATGCGGTCTCTAAATGTCTGCCATTGCCCATCCACTGTCAACCCCTTAAGTATCATTCGCCAATCTATCCTAGCCAATTCACGCCTCATACCTTCAAAGTTACCCTTCTTTAAGTTCTGGACCATGGTCTCTGAATTAACTGTTTCATTCTCCATCCTAACGTAGAATTCCACCATATTATGGTCACTCTTCCTCAAGGGGCCTCGCACAACGAGATTGTTAATTAATCCTCTCTCATTACACAACACCCAGTCTAAGATGGCCTCATCCCTAGTTGGTTCCTCGACATATTGGTCGAGAAAACCATCCCTTATGCACTCCAGGAAATCCTCCTCCACCGTATTGTTTCCAGTTTGGTTAGCCCAATCTATATGCAAATTAAAGTCACCCATGATAACTGCTGCACCTTTATTGCATGCACCCCTAATTTCCTGTTTGATGCCCTCCCCAACATCACTACTACTGTTTGGAAGTCTGTACACAACTCCCATTAGCGTTTTCTGCCCCTTGGTATTCCGTAGCTCCACCCATACCGATTCCACATCATCCAAGCTAATGTCTTTCCTTACAATTGCGTTAATTTCCTCTTTAACCAGCAACGCCACCCTGCCTCCTTTTCCTTTCTGTCTATCCTTCCTAAATGTTGAATACCCTTGGATGTTGAGTTCCCAGCCTTGGTCACCCTGGAGCCATGTCTCCGTGATGCCAACCACATCGTATCCGTTAACTGCTATCTGCACAGTTAATTCGTCCACCTTATTCCGAATACTCCTCGCATTGAGGCACAGAGCCTTCAGGCTTGCCTTTTTAACACACTTAGACCCTTTAGAATTTTGCTGCAAAGTGGCCCTTTTTGTTTTTTGCCTTGGGTTTTTCTGCCCTCCACTTTTACTCATCTCCTTTCTGTCTTTTGCTTCTGTCTCCATTTTGTTTCTCTCTGTCTCCCTGCATTGGTTCCCATCCCCCTGCCATATTAGTTTAACTCCTCCCCAACAGCACTAGCAAACACTCCTCCGAGGACATTGGTTCCAGTCCTGCCTAGGTGCAAACCGTCCGGTTTGTACTGGTCCCACCTCCCCCAGAACCGGTTCCAATGCCCCAGGAATTTGAATCCCTCCCTGCTGCACCACTGCTCAAGCCACGTATTCATCTGAGCTATCCTGCGATTCCTATTCTGACTAGCACGTGGCACTGGTAGCAATCCCGAGATTACTACTTTTGAGGTCCTTAAATTCGTCTCATAGGGCCTCATCACGTTTTTTACCTATATCGTTGGCACCAATGTGCACCACGACAACTGGCTGTTCACCCTCCCTTTTCAGAATGTCTTGCACCCACTCCGAGACATCCTTGACCCTTGCAGCAGGGAGGCAACATACCATCCTGGAGCCTCGGTTGCGGTCGCAGAAACGCCTATCTATTCCCCTTGCAATTGAATCCCCTATCACTATCGCGCTCTCACTCTTTTTCCTGCCCTCCTGTGCAGCAGAGCCATCCACGGTGCCATGAGAGCAGATTGGTCGCCTGCCCCCTGACCCGCCTCCGTTTTAACCAGAAGTTAGGTGGGTTGGGGTGGGATTGAAATTTTTTTTTTTTTTACTTCCCACCCGTTCTTTGATAAAATTACCTTGTCTCCCCAGAATGTTGATTTAAGGTTTTGTAGCCCAGGGCTAGAAAATGGAAAATAGCGAACATTAGAAGCACTTAATAAATGCTAAAGCTGCTGATTGAATTTATTTACAATTAAATGATGTACAGAAGATATAGATGGATACAGTACAGCACAAGCAGTTATTTGTAATAAGTGCAACTAAAAAGTCAGTTCTCCCAACTCTTTCTGACAAGCTCTTTAAAGGATAAATTTATTAATTAAAAGCAACTGCTACAGAGTTTGATCTTTTTGGATGCTTATCGATCACTGTCCTGAAACTGTGGAACATTGAAATGTTCTTGTGTTTTATAAGTTTAATTCCTCGGAAGATAGTTGTCACTCAATCTTGATCAAAAGGACATTAACAGAACATTAAACCATAATGTCGTGGAAATGATCCAATTGAATGTTAAGTTGACAAAAATTGTCCATTTGAACTATTTTTACACATCAGTATTGAGAGGGAATATGAGGCACATTTAAATCAAGCATTGGTCCATTAACAAACTTCTTGTAAGCAAACCTGAAAGCATGCAAATATAATAGTTGCTGAATGCAAGATCTCACACTGATTAGGACAATTCATTACCTTTCAAAAAGCCTTAACTAATTCACAAGAGAATTTAGCGGCTACGAATCAAGCAAATAATCGCTGTGTGCCCATTTTAACTTCCAGCAAAGGAAATGAAATTAATCTTAGAATTGAGTTTCCAAAATTTTTAGCAGATGCAAATATCAAAATAAAGATGCTGAAGGATATGGATGAACAGAGTCCTAGGGTTTTAAATACATAATTTAATGAACGTGCTGGTGCAGGCAGATAAAAGGCCAGCGGCATTTTGGGTTTTATAAATAGGAGCATAGAGTACAAGAGTAATTATGAATTTGTACAATGATCAGTTAAGCCAGTTAGAGCACTGTGTGTGGTTTGGGGTGCCTCATTATAAAAAAAACATTAAAGCAATAGAGTGTACAATGTTGATTCACCAGGATGATATCAGGAATGCGGAAATTACAGTTATGAGGAGGGCCTTGAGATATTAGGACTATTTCCATTGGAGCAGAGGCTAAGTGGCAATTGATTTTTTTTAATTCTGAAGGGTTTTGAAGGACTGAATAGTGAAGGACTATTTCCTCTGGTTGGGGAGTCTGTGATAAGAGGTCATTAATTTAAAATTGTCATTGCATGAGGAGAGGTTCGGAGACAATTCTTTTGACAGAGTTGTTCGCGAATGGAATGCTTTGCCACAAGGCGTGGTTGAGGCAGCAACAGTTGCATTTTTTAAGGGAAAATTGGGTAAAGTTTGCAGAGTAAGATACAGCGCTTTGGAGGAGAGTGGGTTTTGTTTTAGTTTGCCCTAGCTAAGTACCGGCACAGCCAGAGTGGGATAAAAACTTCTGTAGTTCTAACATATACAAACCCAACAGTACAATATTTTGTCATTCATATATTATATCAATAACCTATTTAATCTATTAGATACAGACCATCAAACAATTAAATTAATCTTTGTTGAGCATTCATCTTCCTTAAATTTTCTAGTTGAGAAAATCCCAACACTTGCACTGTCCCCACTCAGAATGGGCAGCCGACTACATCAGGCAAATGGAGCTAACCATTACCTTGGGAGTCAATTACAGAGGCGCCGCTTATAATGTATTAACTGTGCGACTTTTTCAGGCAGTTCATTAAGTACTTACCTGTACTTACCCATTTAAAGGGCTCTGCTGATTTCAGCAAAGTCAGATCTTCAAGCAGTTTCAATCAGCTGTTTGCAAATCATTATAGTGCGATTACCCGAGTGATGAGATCCTGCATGCATTTGCTCAACGAGAGGCAGTTGCTCAACGAGAATTCCTGTTTTTTAAAAATATGTTGGTTACTTCTCTTTGGTTTTACCGTCCACCACGTACAGCGGACAGATCGCGTTAATACCACCGTGGCCGCCATAAGCAGTGGGGACGATATCCCAATCTAATGTGTATATGATTTGCTGTCATTTGTTCTTCAAGAGGGAATCTGACTAATTTTTTTTTAAATTGAATTTTGTTCCAAACTACAGCAAGTATAGTTAAAACATGCCTTTTTGGGGAAAAATAGAGACATTCATTGGAAAAGTAGGACTTCCAAATCCATATCCATTCTCATGATCGGTAGCAGGGTCTTTGTTCACATATTTGTCCATTAATGTTATTCATTTATTTTAAAGAATGCAACATCTTACCCAGTGTGGAGTGGAGTTGCTGCACACACGCAGCCCTTAAACAATCAACTGGGTTGTAGTCTGGAAAAGGGAAATAAAAATGTTTTGCCACCAAAAGCACACATATGGAGCAGAAAAGAAGGCAAATGGTGTTTTTTTTCGGAGTAAAACTATCACTCAGGTTGAGATAAAGATCTGTTGCTAGTAATTCTTGATGAGAGAGAGAATTGGAGAATGGAAGGAGCGAGGGAATGCACAAGGGAAGAACTATTATAAGGAAGGAGAGAGGGCAGGAGAGGGAATAAGAAGATAAAATAAGGAACACATTGCAAAAGGAAATGAACAAAAAGCAAAAAATTGCAGATGCTGGAAATCTGAAACAAACACAGAAAATGCCTGAAACATTCAGCACGTCAATCAGCATCTGTGGAGAAACAGACAACTAAAGAGAAGTAGCAGAATGATCTGAAAGTGCTTAAATGGAAAGCAGGAGATAGTTAAATGTCTGAAGTGATATTAATGACACCATCCTTGAACACCAAACTGTTCCGACACCCAAAAATGCCGATACATCCATTCCACATCGCCAGCATTTCCAGCTGAAGAGAAAATGCGAGCCTTCTGGAGTCAATGTCAATATTAAGGCAGGAGGACTGCAAACTGTCTCATGAAAAAATATGATCTTCATCGAGCTTGTATTGAGCTTCAATAGAATAGTGTAAAAGGCCAAAGAGAACAACAAGTGGGGAAATATTGTGGCATGTGACAGGGAGCTTAGGATTGCACTTGTAAAGGTGTTCAGCAAAGTGGTCGCCAAATCTGCACCTGGTCTCCCCAATATAACTCGTTGATGCTTGGGGTGGGGAATCATCCATTGGTATATTGTCTCCCAGAGTGATCTGCACCTTTGGTGTCAATCTGCTGTTTCTGTTCCCAGGCTCCTAGACTATCGGTGCCTGCTCTGCTTTGCCAGTTTTTCCTACTTCCAAGTCTTTGCCTCCCCTCCCCCCTCCCCCTCTCATAAAGGTCTTTAATATCTCTCATTTTGATATTACTTCAGCCAATTAACAAACTCTTGTTTTCTATTTAAGCACTTTTGCAGATCATTCTTTGTGTGTGCGTATGTGTTTCCCTGCCCCTTCCCTTTGATGCTGCCCATCTGTATTTTCCTCCACTTCTGATAAAGGGTAACTTCGATGGTATGAGGCGTGAATTGGCTAGGATAGACTGGCGAATGATACTTAAAGGGTTGACGGTGGATAGGCAATGACAGACATTTAAAGAACTCATGGATGAACTACAACAATTGTACATCCCTGTCTGGCGTAAGAATAAAAAGGGAAAGGTGACTCAACCGTGGCTAACAAGGGAAATTAGGGATAGTGTTAAATCCAAGGAAGAGGCATATAAATTGGCCAGAAGAAGCAGCAAACCTGAGGACTGGGCGAAATTTAGAATCCAGCAGAGGAGGTCTAAGGGTTTAATTAGAAGGGGGAATATAGAGTATGGGAGTAAGCTTGCAGGGAATATAAAAACTGACTGCAAAAGCTTCTATAGATATGTGAAGAGAAAGAGATTAGTGAAGACAATGTAGGTCCCTTGCAGTCAGAATCAGGTGAATTAATAATGGGGAACAAGGAAATGACAGACCAATTGAACAAATACTTTGGTTCCGTCTTCACTAAGGAAGACACGAATAACCTCCTGAAAATAAAATGGGACCGAGGGTCTAGCGAGAAGGAGGATCTGAAGGAAATCCTTATTAGTCAGGAAATTGTGTTAAGGAAATTATGGGATTGAAGGCTGATAAATCCCCAGGGCCTGATAGTCTGCATCCCAGAGTACTTAAGGAAGTGGCCCTAGAAATAGTGGATGCATTGGTGGTCATTTTCCAACATTCTATAGATTCTGGATCAGTTCCTATGGATTGGAGGGTAGCTAATGTAACCCCACTTTTTAAAAAAAGGAGGGAGAGAGAAAACAGGGAATTATAGACCGGTTAGCCTGACATCGGTAGTGGGGAAAATGTTGGAATCAATTATTAAAGATGTAATAGCAGTGCATTTGGAAAGCAGTACAGGATTAATCCAAGCCAGCATGGATTTATGAAAGGGAAATCATGCTTGACAAATCATCTAGAATTTTTTGAGGATGTAACTAGTAGAGTGAACAAGGGAGAACCAGTGGATGTGATGTATTTGGACTTTCAAAAGGCTTTTGACAAGGTCCCACACAAGAGATTAGTGTGCAAAATTAAAGCACATGGTATGGGGGTAATGTATTGACGTGGATAGAGAACTGGTTGGCAGACAGGAAGCAAAGAGTAGGAATAAACGGATCCTTTTCAGAATGGCAGGCATTGACTAGTGGGGTGCCTCAAGGTTTAGTGCTGGGACCCCAGTTATTTACAATATACATTAATAATTTAGACGAAGGAATTGAATGTAATATCTCCAAGTTTGCAGATGACACTAAGCTGGGTGGCAGTGTGAGCTGTGAGGAGGATGCTAAGAGGCTGCAGGGTGAATTGGACAGGTTAAATGAGTGGGCAAATGCATGGCAGATGCAGTATAATGTAAATAAATGTGAGGTTATCCACTTTGGTGGCAAAAACAGAAAGGCAGATTATTATCTGAATGGTGACAGATTAGGAAAAGGGGAGGTGCAACGAGACCTGGGTGTCATGGTACATCAGTCATTAAAAGTTGGCATGCAGGTACAGCAGGCGGTGCAGAAGGCAAATGACATGTTGGCCTTCATAGTGAGAGGATTTGAGTATAGGAGCAGGGAGGTCTTACTACAGTTGTACTGGGCCTTGGTGAGGCCACACCTTGAATATTGTGTACAGTTTTGGTCTCCTAATCTGAGGAAGGACATTCTTGCTATTGAGAGAGTGCAGTGAAGGTTCACCAGACTGATTCCCGGGATAGCAGGACTGGCATATGAAGAAAGACTGGATCGCTAGGCTTATATTCATTGGAATTGAGAATAATGAGAGGGGATCTCATAGAAACATATAAAATTCTGACTGGATTGGACAGGTTAGATGCAGGAAGAATGTTCCTGATGTTGGGGAAGTCCAGAACCAGAGGTCACAGTCTAAGGATAAGGGTAATCCATTTAGGACCGACATGAAGAGAAACTCCTTCACTCAGAGAATTGTGAACCTGTGGAATTCTCTACCACAGAAAGTTGTTGAGGCCAGTTTGTTAGATATATTGAAAAGGGAGTTAGATGTGACCCTTACGGCTAAAGGGATCAAGGGATATGGAGAGAAAGCAGGAATGGGGTACTGAAGTTGCATGATCAGCCATGATCATATTGAATGGTGGTGCAGGCTCGAAGGCCGAATGGCCTACTCCTGCACCTATTTTCTATGTTTCTATGTTTCTGCACCTGAAATGTCAGTTTGTCTTTGCTCACAGTGTTTCCAGCATTTTCAGTTTTTGTTGCAAACGGAAATGATACATACAGAAGGAGGTACAGAGAATGCAAGAAATTGGGACAAAGGCAATGAGAGAAAGGATGACAGAGGGAATGAGAAAGTGTGAATTGAATGAAAAAAACAAGGAGGCCTGTGAGCGAGGGAGAGAAGGAATGTGAGATGGAGAAAAAAATGAGAAAGAGAATGACTGAAGTAATGAGAGTTAGTGAGAGAAAGGATGTGAGACAAAAAATGAAGATTTGAGATGAGGAATAAAAGCACAATGTAGATTCTAACTAAATGGTTAGAAACAAAGCATGTCAAAAGTCATACTGATTGGCTAGATTTCAGATTTTCTGGACGATATATTCATAGTACAGTGAGAATATCAATTAGAATGCTCATATATATTACATTTAAAACTTGTGGCTTTTTGCCGATATACAATTTATCCAATTTATTCCTTCCTGAAAGGTTGACCACCCCTGGTATAAATGTTACAGTTTAAATATTAGAAAATTACCACGTAAGCATTTCATGTAACTAAAAACTGGAACAAATGATTTTCTGAACGATCAGTTGGTGAACACAGGTGTACGTTGTAGGTCGGGGCTACAAAAAGAGCTGGAGCGATGGGCCCTGCAACATCGTGGGCTACCTGACTTGCGTGAGAACACCTCCGCAGGTCCGGGCTACAAAAAGAGCTGGAGCGATGGGCCCTGCAACATCGTGGGCTACCTGACCTGCGTGAGAACACCTCCGCAGGTCAGGGCTACAAAAAGAGCTGGAGCGGCATTCTATTACAACTTCCAGCGCGAGCTGGTCCAGGTATCCGATAGCTTCGAGGTGGGCGACTGGGTGGCATCATCAGGACCCAGGTCGCTGTTTGGAGCGTGGGCCGGAACATCGGCAGGGCCCAGGCACAGCAGAGAAGCGGGAAGGACGTGGTGGAGATGCAGCAGGTGATCGAGGCGGAGCAGTGTTGAGGGATCGTGGCTGAGATTCGGTGGGTGATCGTGACGGAGTTTCAGCGAATGTTTGGTGCGGAGGTGCGGTGGGAGATCGTGGTGGAGGAGCGGTAAGAGATTGTGGCGGAGGTGAGGCAAATGAGGATCCTGAAGGGCCGAGGGCCCATGGGCAGCAAGGGTCATCCCACACTGCGATATTTGTGCGCACTAAGTCCGTGCAACAGAGCAGGTCTCCAGTCGTCCTGGTAAACCTTTGCCACTGGATAAAGGCTTAGCTCTGTCAAGCCCGTGTGGTAGCTGATTAGCAACGGTCACCACACGTTAAAAAAAATCCACGCACAGGCATCTTCTACTTTTTCAACTGGAGTTCAGGACTGGAATATCGGGTCTTTCATTGAAGCATCTGTGAACTCATGTGGAAGCAAGTCTTCCTCGTTCGAGGGACCGCCTATGATGAAGACGACATTGTAAACAAAGGAAATAGTGACACCTTTAATGACTTGAATTTGTAGTCGATTTGTATACTAGCTCTTCAATGCTAAATAGTTATTTTTAAGGTCATGATGACATGCTGAAAAGAACTTTGACATCCTCATAGCCTTGTTTATGTGTTTGCTGTTGTAAAATACATAGCAGTGCAATGTTTTTTCACATAAATGAATGTTTCATTTATTATGTTTGTAATTGACAGCCAAAAAGGCAACAAAGTTTAAAGACTGGTTGGACTGCAGCAACATGGAGGTCAAGCCTAATCCAGTTGCTATAGAGATCATGGCATATCTAGCCTATGAGACAGTGGCCCAGGTAATGTGCAAACTTTATAAAAATGGAGAGTCCTAATAATAGATTAAATACATTTAATGTAAAATCGAGAAAAAACATCAGTGTGATTTTGCATCCTTGATATAATGCCTATAACGTGCATGGTAAACCGCGTGATTATGATGATGGATTAGCAATCCAGAGGTTATATGTTTTAATCCCACCATCATAAATTGTGAAAATGACTCCATGAATCTGGTACTTTGTGAGCTGGCACTTGGCAAATGATGAAGAAAAGCTGTTCTTTTTTTGTAAAACCCCAGCTGGTTCACTAATATCCTTCAGCGACTGGAACCTTCCAGTAGTGACTAAAACAATTAGTTAAGATAATATACTGGTTGTACACAAGACACTGAAATAGATATACACATATTCTTGGATTGTCATACTGATTGAGACTTTATTTTCTTAGCTTGTTTCCTGTGTATTATGGGAAATTTGAACTATTTGTGAATAGCCAAACTAAACGGGACTCTGTTGTTAAGTTCTTCATAGAATGGCCATGTGTGCAAATAGTTTTCCTGGGCCATACACATTGAAAGCTGTGTGTATAGTGATGAGCCATATGCAGGAGGGGGGGCGGAAGAAGAGGGATGTCACATTGTAACAAAGCAGCTCAATTTATGCTCATGCACGTTGGAGTAAAAAGTCGGCCACTTGAGTACAAAGTTTCAGGGCGGATATGGGTCTCTTCTCTGACAGTTTGCGTTTCTGTGGTTCTAGTCCATTGTTCTGCTACAACGAGAATATAACAATTCTGAAAATGAATTTGGGTAATTAAGGGCAGAAAACGTTATTGCATTGCTCAAATGAGATTGTCAATTTTTTTGTGGTTTTGTGAATATTTCATGATTCAAATAATCCCACAATGACATTTCTGTTAAATCCCACAATCAACTCTGTTTTTAAAAAAAAAACAATATATTTATTTTTAAGCTGGTAGACCTAGCCCTTTTGGTGAAGCAGGACATGGCTGCTAAAACTGGAGATCCTTTTAATAATGCCAGATCTGCAACGGTTGCACATCACAATACTGCATTGCCTGAGGTAGGTACTTTAAACTGATTCAATCTTTTAGTGGACGGGAATTTACCTCCCAGCTTCTTCATAAAAGCACCAATTTTCTCCTGTAGAAAAACAAACTTCATGCCAATTTTTAATTTAGCTGAATTTGTATGTGTTTCAGTTTAGACTATTCCATAATACTCCATACTCATGCTCGCTGAAAAGTCTGCGTCCACAGGTAAAGCTACGATCCATATGAATGGTAATTTAACTTTGTGAAATATCTGGACAATGAGCCCTTTTACCGAAAATAATGCCGAATGCAGCAATATAAGAACATAAGAAGTAGGAGTAGGCCATTTGGCCCCTCGAGCCTGCTTCGCCATTCAATAAGATCATAGCTGATCTGATCATGGACTCCGCTCCATTTCTCTGCCCGCTCCCCATAACCCTTTACTCCCTTATCGCTCAAAAATCTGTCTATCTCTGCCTTAAATATATTCAATGATCCAGCCTCCACAACTCTCTGGGGCAGAGAATTCCACAGATTTACAACCCTCTGAGAGATGAAATTTCTCCTCATCTCCGTTTTAAATGGGCGGACTATGTCCCCTAGTTTTAGTTCCCCTATGAGTGGAAATATCCTCTCTGTATTCACCTTGTTGAGCCCCCTCATCATCTTATAAGTTTCAATAAGATCACCTCTCATTCTTCTGAACTCCAATGTGTATAGGCCCATCCTGCTCAACCTATCCTCATTAGTCTATCCCCACCCCCCATCTCCGGAATCAACCTTGTGAACCTTCTCTGAACAGCCTCCAATGCAAGTATAGCCTTCCTTAAATACGGTGGCCAAAACTGTGCGCAGTACTCCATGTGTGACCTCACCAATATCCTGTACAGTTGTAGCAGGACTTCTCTGCTTTTATACTCGTGATATCTTTGGATTGGCAGAAAAAGTTAAGCGAGCAAACTACCAATTTATTTGTGATAAATAACATTATACAGAAACAAGAATCAATCAGCAACTGAGATGACAAACAGTACTTAAATTTCACATGTGTTAATCTGTTGGCTGAGTCCAGCATAAGTCATTTTGATATTTTCCTGTTATTGGAATTTTTTTAACTGAAGTGGAGTCTATTTTCATCTGTCGGCTGCCTGTTTCTCATCTGAAAAAATGTGCAACCAGCAATTGATACTCAGGGGGACAACTTGTCTGCCCCATTGCTCTCCACTGCCCTCGGGATCGCCTCACAAACATTGCAGCCCCGATTCGCCAACTGGCTCAGCGTAATAGCCAACCAATCTCCCTTCCTCTCAAAACTAGCGAGGTCCAACAGAGCACCCGTTTGGCACCTACAGATTGCTGGCAGCATTTAAATGAGACCTGAAAATGAATATAGTGTTGGGCCTCCTGATGCTGCCTTTGGTTCGACCAAATTCGTACCTGTTTGAGGCAGAAGTTGCCTTTCCTTCCCATGTGTCAGAATGGCTTCGCAGCATCATCGAGTTCATACTCGCTGCTGTGACATGGAGCTAAACTGTTGAATCATGTGAACTAAAGAAATCACCAGCAACAATATTAATTCCCAGCTTTCACTGGGGACAGAACTGCCAGTCAAACCAAACTTCAGAGACATAAAAGGAGCTACTCAGCTACCTGATGTCAAGTACGTTCTTACACCTCCAGGCCAAAGCAACCCTGTCTCAGTAGGTAAGAATTTGAGTAATAGGACACCTTTGATAGCACAGATAATGGCCCTGACTTTTTTTTCCCAGTGGCAAATTCCTATGCAGTGTCTGAGAAAACATTCGAGTCATTTTATGCTGACTGAAACATAGGAAGAGCAGTAGGCCATTTAGCCCCTCGAGCCCGTTCCGCCATTCAGTTAGATCATGGCTGATCTGTATCTTAACTCCATCCACCTGCTCTCTAGAAGGCGAATCATCAACCTTTAGTGCTGGTACTTGTACTTTAGACAGATTTTTATATTCCTCACCTTTCTTGATGCATAAAGACAAAATAAATTCTCTTCAAGCGCAAGAAACTGGAGCCTAGTTTTAAATTTGGTACACTTCTTGACCTAGCTGCAAATTAATATGAAAACAAAATATGGAATTTCTCATGAATGGAACCATAACAGATCCTAGACCCGTCAGTCAATATGAAATTCTAACAGTTTGAATAGCCCATGTTATGTCTATTGTACAGCCAGTGTTTAGATCCAGTGTAATTAAAAATCAGGTTGAATGTCCACAAGTAAAGCATTCTGCTGCAATCTACAGAATTTAAGCATTGTAGCTATCCACTTAGTCTCTGATCATTTGCCATATTTTTTTAGGAGGCAAACAATTCAAACAAGATAGCCAGGTACATGGATTTACTCCTGGTTGGCCTCCTAACATTCCTCTACCCTCTGGAAACCTCAAATCATTCAAAGCTCCAGTTCTTGCCGACTTACATTGGCTCCTGATTCCTCCAATACATCAAATTCAAAGTTTTCATCCTCTGGTTTAAATGTCTTGATGACCTCACCCACCCTATCTCTGTAACCTCCTCTGGTCCTATAAACACCATCCATTGAATTCTTCATTTCTCTGTTCTGGCCTCTCTTGCCCATCTCTCTTTCTCTCCCTCCCAATCAATGGCAACCATGCCCGGGTCCCATGTTTTCAAATTTACTCTCTAAAGATCTCCACCTCTTCATTTTGTTCTCCTCCTTAAAACCCATCTCTTTGACCTTGCTCACACCTCTGTGAAGCACGTTGGGACATTTCTCCACGTTAAAGATGCTATATAAATGCAATTTCTTGTTGACAACGACAAAGAAGAAGCATTAGTTAATGTTTGTTCATCAGAAAAAGAGAGATCTTTAACCATCTGGGGGAAGCCCAGTGTCTGCTTGATATAATTCTGTGGATGTAGCCTCCACGCTAGCCCTATTCATTTTTCTCTTTCCTCTGTAAAGTGCTTTGAAAAAATGTCTCCGTTAATGGTACTATATAATGAAAGCTGTATTGTTTGATGCTCTAAGTTTAATTTCAGCCTGGTTTCCATACGTTTAAGGAGATAAACAGGCTGAAACCACTCTCTTTAAGCTCTGAGATATTTTCCCCAACTGTAATCACACTGCAGAATGTGCTAACCCTTTTCTCAGACTGATGCTTAGCCACTCAGTATCTGGATCACAGAAGGTTATGCGGCAGTAAGTGTGATGGCCAAATATTACACGCAGTCGGGAGTCAAACAGCCAGACATATCAAAGAGGAAATCTTCAGTATTCTCTATGATTTTGGACTTGTAGAAGAGCTCCATGGCCTGATGAAATATCCTCTTGATCTAGCATATTGACCTATCAATTTTTGCCTTGTTGCTATTTTAATATTGAAACCATTTAGCTATTCTGGCAGGATATTATTTGATTGGTTTGCTGGAAGACAATATCCACATCTTTATAGGGGTCAAGGATCTAATTTTCTGGCTCTTTGTAATGCATGAACAAGAATTGATCAATCACCCATTAATATTTCCTTCCATAGATCATGTACAATCTGGTTCTACCCATGCCATTACTCTCTTGAAGAATGTTTCTTGACATTTCAACCTTCTCTCCTTATCCTGATAGACCCTCAAAAATAAATTAAGCAGAACTCCACAATATCTACCCAAATAACATCATACACTTTTGGTACCATTGGATGATTGGCTGTCTGATTTTTCTACCAAATAAATCTGTGGTGTTGTTACGATGGATGGCTTAGTGGAGAACAGTAGGTGGATTTTTTTTCTTCCTAAACTGTTCAAATATCTACTAAAAGTATAATTCTGCCTGAAACCTGGAAGTTAACACTACATATACTATTGTTTGAGAGAAAAAGACATTTCAAGAATTTCATTAGATATTGGTCGAGGGGTCAAATATAGCCACAAACTAGAAATTCCAACTTTAAACATCACTTTTGACTGACATTTGCTCTCAAGCTTCTCCTTCAGGGCAGGCATCTGCTGTTTGTCTATAATAAAAAAGGAAAATGGCTAAGATGCTGTTCCCTCACCTCCTACCGAGATAACCAATTAGGCAAAATTGGCTATGTCCACAGAAATGCCTGCAAGGTACACCCCAATGGCCATCAAATGGAAAAGGATAATGTGAATGGGATATTAACTTGGAGGAGAGCGAATTTCACTGTAAACATAATTCTCTAAAACATTGAAGAGCGAGAGTTGCACAATGTATATGCTATACTTGGGATGTTTTACTACGTTGAAGGTGCTATATGAATACATGTTGTTGTTATCCTGCAAGTATATTTCTCTATTACATACATTTCATCATTAAATGGATTGCTGATAGTCAATGTCCTCTTACATTTGCCAAAATAATTATAATATCTTAACAGGAAAGAAATTACAATATTTTTCAGGTTGGTAATCATCTAACGAAGCAACAGTTTTGCAAAATAAGATCTCCCATATAGAATGCGTGGTTATGATTAGATTTGGAATGACGTCCAGTTTCTAGACACATTAATAGTGTTTCAGCCTTTCAGTAAAATTACTTTGTGTCCTTTTAGATGCAATTTCAAGTTCAATCTGTCAGTTTGAAGAGCAATCCTGACTCTCCTGAGAACACACCCCCATCAACGCCGACAACCCCAGCTTCAGCAGCACAACATCTTGTGTCTAAAACACATTCAGGAAATATGGGGAATGGAAGCATGGGGCAAGATTCCAGCAATACTAAAGCCAAGACTCGCAAGAGAAAAAAGGTTAGTAGACACTGTTTGCTAAATGAAACAGCTCTTTTACGCATTCTGTACCATAGTGCTGTGCTGTATAGAAATCATCATAGTAAATGTATGAATTAGGTTTTAGTTTTGCATTTAATGCTTTGGTGAAATATTATTGACTTATCAGAGCAGTGCACTTATTTTGAATTAAGTATATAAAGAATAAAAGTAGGATTTGAGGATAACCTTGGCTCATCCAATTCTAATTGAAAGTTGCCATGCTCAGTAGTTTTTCAGACAAGGTAGTTCTGTTATCTCATCCTAAACCTGAATCAGCAATTTCAGTGAATATCCACTGAATTTTACTGCTTGTTGTGGCACTTTATCCCAAAGGTTGGCTCCTCTTGCAACTGTTGCAACTGAAGACATTGGAGACATTGGGATGAAATTGTTCTTGGTCAATAGGGTGAAGCAGGTGATGGTGAATCGGCAGCCCCTTTTACAATCCAGCCGAGTTATTGTGTCATTGTGAATGCTGCATTTCACACATCAGCCTCTCTGAGTGAGATTACCAATTTTAGTGCCAGATTGTACTGACATAAGAATTTTGGATTGTGGGCCTGTGCTCACTAGGAATTGGATCAATACTTTTTACTCATTTCAGGTAGAATCCTTATGCCAATAAGAAGAGGAGAATTGAATTCTATAGCAGCTTTCATATTTGTGCAATTTTATTTCATTAAGCTAATGGAATTGGGTTTAGCTGCATAAATGTTGGGATTTGGATACCTAGCTCTTGAAACTTGAATTAAATGGTGCTAATATAAAAGCAGATTATTAGTGTGGCAGGATACAGATCAGGATCCCAGATGTATGCTTAACTTATTGTGCCACTCAGTCCTCTTTTGAGAACTTTAGAGTTTAACAAAACATCAGTAGGGTGTTCCTTCCATCAGACTCGAGATCTTTTCCATGAATTGTTAAAGCAGTTTGTTGGTGCAATCCTCTCTGACTTCAAGTTCTACTGAAATTATAATGACAGGGAGGTGTGCTGAGCCCCATTTCAAACAACCAGTCTCAACTTGTTAAATGTTAACATTTGACCATGGACATTTGCTAATTTAAAGAAAACCTGTCATGTGGAAAAACTTTAATTTGTATTGATTTCTTACAGTTCTCAGGAGGTTACCGGAGCTTTGTTTATCTTTTTTTTATAAAGTAGAGGCTTTCAGAAAGCACTTTCATTTTAAGTATTTGGGAAAAAAAACTTCAGCTTTAATTAATAATGTGAAATGTAATAGTTATTCTGCACATCTTGGGCCCAAGTTTCCCCAGGAGTTGCTCTTTTTTTTTGGAGCAACTAGATTTTTTTGGAATATCTTAAAAATTGCAATTCTGCCCATTTAATTTGCTCCAGTGTAAGTGAGTTAGTTAGGTTTTTTTTTACTTTAGTTTTTTTTTCAAAAGGGGGCGTTACCAGCCACTTACGCCTGTTTTGGCCATTTAAGCAAGTTTAGACAGCTAAAAGTTACTCCAAACTAAATTAGACCAGCGTATGTGGACACTTGTGTCTGCACAGAAAAATCTTGTGATGAGCCAAGAAATCAGTGCGGGTAACCAGAGATGGGGGGGGGGGGGGGGGGAAGGGAAGTGAGAGGATCTTCTAAACACCTTCACAACAACATTAAAGAAGCATAAATACATTTAAAGCACCAAGCACTAAACAAAGCACAAAAATAAGCATTCAGTAACAAATAAAAGATACAAGGAAGCTGAGGGGACCTGCACCTAGCACCAAGACTTACAAAGTACTAAACAAAGCACAAAAAGTAATCAATTAATTAACAAATAAAAAATAGAAGGAACCCTGCACCTAAAGCAGCAAGACCAAAGTAATAAGCAATCAATCAATCAATAAATAACAAATAAAAAAATAGAAATCCTACCTTAGGGAACGCAGCGGGCCGCCGATGAGGGAGCCTGTTCGACCAGGGCAAGGGGCGGCGTGCTTTGGGCCCCTCCCATACAGCCTGCAGAGCATCGCAGAGATTCGGGCTGCGAGGAGCTACTGCACATGCGTGCACACTCTAGCACGTATGTGCAGAGGTCCCGGCACTGTTTTCAGCGCCGGGACCTGGCTCCGCCCCCCACTGGATGTGCTGCGCCACGCCGAGACCGAAGACATCCTGAGGAGTGGGCAGAATTGGAAGGTAACTTTTCGGTGCCCTCTTTAGTCTAGAAAGTCAGCACACCTGTTTTTCTATCTCATAAATTACTGTGTGTTATATTATTTTAAAAATCTAATCCTGACCAATCAGTTCATTACAATTCTAGGACAGTGGCTTTAAGCCAGAGATCCCAACTTTGAATTTCAGTATCAACTGACATTCTCATTCAGGTTTCAACTGGTGAATTGTACACTTCCTCAATTGCATTATTTCCACATCTGTTCAGATCCTACTGCATCGCAAATTTCTTTCAGCATAATACAAGATTTTTTTTGCCTTACAACTTATCAGACTCTCTCTTAGCACGCATCCAGCAATTTTAATTAGGGCCTTTGCCTTCAAGCTACTCACGACTTTACTCATTGGGATTGTGGCCTTTGAAATGAATCTGGCTTTCATTTTCATCCAGTTCAGTAACATTTGTGTTCCGAATGGGCTGTCTTCCCAGAAGATTATGGTCAGTCATGATATTTAAATGCTATATTATCAAATCAGTAAGGTACAAATCAGAATATCTTGCATGGAAACTGTACAATGCTCAGTCAACACCTTGAGGAATGTAACCATTTATTTTCACGAGACACAAGACCTAGAGACAGTGCAGCGAAGGGCCACAAGGCTGATCCCTAGTGCTGGATTTATGGCTCCCTTGTACCTGTGTTAGAACCCCGGAAGGGCGGTAAAGAGTGTTTCTAGGCTTTACAGCGGGCGTCCAGCTTTTACTGCCTGGTTGCCAAATTTGGCTCATGGT
Source organism: Pristiophorus japonicus (assembly GCF_044704955.1). Taxonomy (NCBI): domain Eukaryota; kingdom Metazoa; phylum Chordata; class Chondrichthyes; family Pristiophoridae; genus Pristiophorus; species Pristiophorus japonicus. The sequence continues at coordinate 103,854,099 of NC_091983.1, read as the reverse complement.
TTGCGGCGGTGCAAACACTTACCGCCCCACCCTCTAGTTTCACTGAGATCATGATGACAATCGTCATGCAACGCTTCGTTAGCGCCCCGGATGCAAAATGAGGCCTTAACGCCTTGTTATACGGCCGCCCCAGGAAATGCCTAAAAATCAGGCATTCCCAGGGTGCAGCAGACTGTATTGGTGGCGTATTTAAATGGAGGGAGGAGAATCCTACATCGCATGTCATATTGACTGCAGTGATTGCGCACAGCATGCTGTATCATGATCGACTTGAAAACGGCAGTTTTATCTGCCATTACAGTCTCCTTACAACTTCAATGAGAGAATTTAATGGGGGCATTGCTAGTTCACCATCGGATTATGCCCCAAGCTGTTGCCAGGCGGCATCAAACTAGAAGAAGGGCTCTTGGCCATGTCGGCCAACGGATGAGGAGAAGCCAAAGATGTCTGGGGAGGAGGGCTTACCCCCCACGGGTTTACAGGTGCCAATGCTCATATCTCCAGCTCTCTGAGAAGCAGCGTGTGAGAAGGCTGCGCTTCCGAAAGAAAGTGCTCACAGAGATATGCCATCTCCTACAGGCAGACCTACAGCCTGTCAGCACCAACAGGACTGTGCTGCCTGTCGCAGTGAAGGTCACTGTGTGGCGCTGGCCTTCTATGCCTCCGGCTCCTTCCAGGCAGCAGCAGCAGGGGACATATGCAGCATCTCTCAATACCCTACACATCGCTGCATTCGGCACATCACAAAGGCTCTGTACGCCTGTAGATTGGATTTCATAAAGTTCCCAATGAGCAGGTACATCCAGAATGAGCGGGCATTTGGGTTTGGCAGAATTGCAGGCTTCCCAAGGGTTCAGGGAACCATTGACTGCACATACGTGGCCTTGCGAGCACCATTCCACAATGCAGAGGTATTCAGAAACCGAAAGGGATATAACTCTCTTAACTTCCAACTGGTGTGCGACCACACTCAGCACATCCTCGCAGTGAATGCCCGCTATCCTGGGAGCGCACATGATGCTTTCATCTTGTGTGAGAGCAGTGTCTCTCAAATGTTTCAACGACAAAGGGAAGGGTGCAGCTGGCTGCTCGGGGACAAAAAGCAGGAAACTATAGACCAGTTAGCCTAACATCTGTGGTTGGGAAAATGTTGGAGTCCATTATTAAAGAAGCAGTAGCAGGACATTTGGAAAAGCAAAATTTGGTCAGGTAGAGTCAACATGGATTTATGAAGGGGAAGTCATGTTTGACAAATTTGCTGGATTTCTTTCAGGATGTAACGAACAGGGTGGATAAAGGGGAACCAGTGGGTGTGGTGTATTTGGACTTCCAGAAGGCATTTGATAAGGTGCCACAAAAAAGGTTATCGCACAAGATAAAAGTTCACAGGATTGGAGGTAATATATTAGCATGGATAGAGGATTAGCTAACTAACAGAAAACAGAGAGTCGGGATAAATGGTTCATTCTCTGGTTGGCAATCAGTAACTAGTGGGGTGCCGCAGGGATTAGTGCTGGGACCCCAACTATTTACAATCTATATTAACAACTTGGAAGAAGGGATTGAGTGTAACGTAGCTAAGTTTGCTGATGATACAAAGATGGGAGGAAAAGCAATGTGTGAGGAGGACACAAAAATTTGCAAAAGGACATAGACAGGCAAAGTGAGTGGGCAAAAATTAGCAGAAGGAGTATAATGTTGGAAAGTGTGAGGTTGGCAAAAAAAAATCAAAGAGCAAGTTATTATTTAAATGGAGAAAGATTGCCAAGTGCTGAAGTACAGTGGGACCTGGGGATACTTGTGCATGAAACACAAAAGGATAGTATGCAGGTATAGCAAGTGATCAGGAAGGCCAGTGGAATCTTGGCCTTTATTGCAAAGGGGATGGAGTAGAAAAGCAGGGAAGTCTTGCTGCAGTTATACAGGGTATTGGTGAAGCCACACCTGGAATACTGCATGCAGTTTTGGTTTCCATATTTACGAAAGGATATACTTGCTTTGGAGGCAGTTCAGAGAAGGTTCATTAGGTCCTTTTCAGAATGGCAGGCACTGACTAGTGGAGTGCCACAGGGCTCAGTGCTAGTACCCCAGCTCTTTACAATATACATTAACGATTTAGATGAAGGAATTGAGTGTAATGTCTCCAAGTTTGCAGATGACACAAAACTGGGTGGCGGTGTGAGCTGTGAGGAGGACGCCAAGAGGCAGCAGGATGACTTGGACAGGTTAGGTGAGTGGGCAAATGCATGGCAGATGCAGTATAATGTGGATAAATATGAGGTTATCCATTTTGGGGGCAAAAACACGAAGGCAGAATATTATCTGAATTATCTGAATATTAGGAAAAGGGGAGGTGCAACGAGACCTGGGTGTCATGGTTCATCAGTCATTGAAAGTTGGCATGCAGGTACAACAGGTGGTGAAGAAGGCAAATGGTATGTTGGCCTTCATAGCTAGGGGATTTGAGTATAGCAGCAGGGAGGTCTTACTGCAGTTGTACAGGGCCTTAGTGAGGCCTCACCTGGAATATTGTGTTCAGTTTTGGTCTCCTAATCTGAGGAAGGACGTTCTTGCTATTGAGGGAGTGCAGCGAAGGTTCACAAGACTGATTCCAGGGATGGCTGGACTGTCTTATGAGGAAAGACTGGATCAACTGGGCCTTTATTCACTGGAGTTTAGAATGATGAGAGGGGATCTCATAGAAATGTATAAGATTCTGACGGGACTGGACAGGTTAGATGCAGGAAGAATGTTCCCGATGTTGGGGTAGTCCAGAACCAGGGGACATAGTCTTAGGATAAGAGGTAGGCCATTTAGGACTGAGATGAGGAGAAACTTCTTCAGTCAGAGAGTTGTTAACCTGTGGAAAACCCTGCCGCAGAGAGTTGTTTCTGCCAGTTCATTTGATATATTCAGGAGGGAGTTAGATATGGCCCTTACAGCTAAGGGGATCAAGGGATATGGAGAGAAAGCAGGAAAGGGGTACTGAGGGAATGATCAGCCATGATTAGCTTGACATCAGTAGTGGGTAAAATGTTGGAATCGCTCATGAAGGACGAAATAGCAGCACATTTGGAAAGCGGTGACAGGATCTGATCAAGTCAGCATGGATTTATGAAAGGGAAATCATGCTTGACGAATCTTCTTCAATTTTTTGAGGATGTAACCAGCAGAGTGGACAAGGGAGAACCAGTGGATGTGGTGTATTTGGACTTTCAGAAGGCTTTTGACAAGATCCCGCACAAGAGATTGTTGTGCAAAATCAAAGCACATGGTATGGGGAGTAATATATTGACGTGGATAGGGAACTGGTTGGCAGACAGGAAGCAGAGAGTCAGGATAAACGGGTCCTTTTCAGAATGGCAGGCAGTGACTAGTGGAGTGCCGCAGGGCTCAGTGCTGGGACCCCAGCTCTTTACACTATACATTAACGATTTGGATGAGGGAATAGAGTATAATATCTCCAAGTTTGCAGATGACACTAAACTGGGTGGCGGAGTGAGCTGTGAGGAGGACGCTAAGAGGTTGCAGGTGACTTTGGACAGGTTAGGTGAGGCAAATGCATGGCAGATGCAGTATAATGTGGATAAATGTGAGGTTATCCATTTTGGGGACAAAAACATGAAGGCAGAACATTATCTAAATGGCGGCAGACTAGGAAAAGGGGAGGTGCAACGAGACCAGGGTGTCAAGGTTCATCAGTCACTGAAAGTGGGCACGCAGGTACAGCAGGCGGTAAAGAAGGCAAATGGTATGTTGGCCTTCATAGCTAGGGGATTTGAATATAGAAGCAACGGAGTCTTAATGCAGCTGTACAGGGCTTTAGTGAGGCCTCACCTGGAATATTGTGTTCAGTTTGGGACCCCTAGTCTGAGGAAGGACTATTGAGGGAGTGCAGCGAAGGTTCACCAGACTGATTCCAGGGATGGCTGGGCTGTCATATGAGGAGAGACTGGATCAATTGGGCCTTTATTCACTGGAGTTTAGAAGGATGAGAGGGGATCTCATAGAAACATATAAGATTCTGACGGGACTGGATAGGTTAGATGCGGGAAGAATGTTCCCGATGTTGGGGAAGTCCAGAACCAGGGGACATAGTCTTTTGGATAAGGGGTAGGCCTTTTAGGACGGAGATGAGGAGAAACTTCTTCACTCAGAGTTGTTAACCTGTGGAATTCCCTCCCGCAGAGAGTTGTTGATGCCAGTTCACTGGATATATTCAAGAGGGAGTTAGATATGGTTCTTACGGTTAAGGGGATCAAGGGGTATGGAGAGAAAGCAGGAAAGGGGTACTGAAGGAATGATCAGCCATGATCTTATTGAATGGCGGTGCAGGCTCGAAGGGCCGAATGGCCTACTCCTGCACCTATTTTCTATGTTTCTATGATTCTGGAGATGAGGAAGTTAATTTATGAGGAAAGGTTGAGTAGGTTGGGCCTCTACTCATTGGAATTCAGAAGAATGAGAGATGATCTTATCGAAACGTATAACACTATGAGGGGGCTTGACAAGGTGGATGCAGAGAGGATGTTTCCACTGATGTGGGAGATTAGAACTAGAGGGCATAATCTCAGAATAAGGGGCCGCCCATTTAAAACAGATGAGAAATTTCTTCTCTGAGGGTTGTAAATCTATGGAGTTCACTGCCTCAGACAGCTGTGGAAGCTGGGACATTGAATAAATTTAAGACAGAAATAGACAGTTTCTTAAACGATAAGGGGATAAGGGGTTATGGGGAGCGGGCAGGGAAGTGGACTGAGTCCATGATCAGATCAGCCAGCCATGATCGTATTAAATGGCGGAGCAGGCTCGAGGGGCTGTATGACCTACTCCTGCTCATATTTCTTATGTTCTTATGTAAAGGCTATGGCCCAGCCACCTGGCTCAATGAACCCCTCCTCAACCCCACCACAGAAGCGGAGCATTGTTACAATGAGAGCCATACAGCCAGCCACAACATAATTGAACTGACAATAGGGGTGCTCAAGCAGGGCTTCCGATGCCTGGACCGCTCTGGAGTCAACCTTCAATACTCCCCTCAACAGGTCTCCGAATTCATTATCGTGTGCTGCATGCTGCACAACTTAGCCATTATTAGGGGCCAGGCATTGCCAGTGGGGATTGCAGGCCCACCTCAGGAGGAGGAAGACGATGAAGAGGAGCCTGGCGAGGCATCAATTGCACAGCCACCCCATCCACGGGGGAGGTCACGACCAGATACTGCCGGACCAAGAACCACACGTCGCCAGCTCATAATGCTTGAATGGAGGAAGCTGAGGGATGCAGCTAAAACTGGCCACGCTATATTCCACCATAAAGGCACATCTCCTGTGAACTTCGGAATGATACTCATGACACCAATGGCAAACGGTCAAAGTGAAAATTTACTCCCACAAAGTAACAAACAGTTTCCCCTCCCTCCCCCCAACAAAACAAAACAGTTCAATAAACAGTCGTCTTCTGCAAGGCACTCAAGAACAATGCATTTGATTACTTCAGTTGAACTATTTACCAACGTCAGCACAAAACATGAGGCTTCTACACAATGTTCTCAGACCCCTTAAAGGGACTTGCCTTGAGCTTTCCCATCGCTTCCCTTCATCCCCCTCCCAAGCCTGCTGGTCCTTTTCAATGAGGCCTTAGTGCCTGCGGCAAGGCTGCTTGAGGACTGCTGTGTTGGTGGGCAAGACAGTGCAGACAGCCTAAGAGGACACCCTCGACGAGCTCTGGGCCTGGAAGGCCTGGCTGTGGACTGGTGCGTTGCAGCATCAGCGGAAGCAGTCTCTGATGGCTTGGGTGGGGACCGCGTAAGGTGCATAGTGGGAGAGTCAGTGGTGGGAGCTGGAATGCTGTCATCCTGAGGAGGGACAGCTCCTTCCATTTCCTGGGAACCAATGACACTCACACGGGGCTGGGCCTCAGCATCTGGAGCACGATGTGTCACCACAACATGCTGGCCTGCTTCAGCACCATCACTTCCCCGTTGGACAGTGGGGAACACAGAGAGGACGGCAGCAGACAGCGATCGCATGACATCACCAAGCTGGAGCATAGCTTGTGCCTGCGATGTGATCGCTGCTGCAAAGTCACCCATGGCATGCGCCACACTCTGGAATGCCACTATCGCAGTGATAGGAGGCCACCTGCTTCTGAGTGGGCAAGGATGGGCTCGCTGGAGTCCTCAAATGCACTGACAATGTATGAGGTGGCCTCCGCAACATTGACAGCAAATGTTTCTATGCTCTGGGGATCCTACCCAATGCACCCAGGAGCTTGCAGTGCATCTCTGTGTTCTTTCTCTCTGGATATTGCCACCAAGTCCAGGTCCAGGTCTGCCTGTTCTTCAGCAGGACTACTGTGCCGACTCACCCTTCAGGCAGCTGGCCTCCGAGCTTCCCCTCCCTCTCGGCGTTGCTGTAGGCCACAGGGGCCAGGAGCCTCAGAGTCCACAAACCCCTGGCAGTCACCTTCGTCCCCCGATGTTGTGTCTCCAAATGGTGCGACTGGTGGGCACTAACGCTCAGGCAGCAGACTCTCATCCCCTCCCTCATCATCTCCCCCATGGCCAGATGTCGATGGCTCACAGGAAGACAGGCGCCCTTCCGGCTAGTCATCTCTAAGCGGGAAACAACAGACGTGTGGTTAGCAGCTGGGGAGGGGGCAGGGTGATAACAGGAAGGTGGCCTTGGATTATGTATATGTAAAGGGGCTACGCCACTTGATATTGGGGGTCAAGGAAGTCACTTCAGTCGCAAGTTACATTCCATATCCTAACTATCCGAAGGGGGCTCAGCATCACCCCCAGCCACTGTGTGAACTGGGATGCCCATGAGGGCCAACACTCGCTGCTCCACCTCTGTGAGCTCCAGCCATTCCGGCTGCCTGCCTCCAGTATGACGTTGCTCTCGTCTATTATGGAAGAGATTGCCCTGTAATAAGAGCAAGAAGAAGGGTTCAGTAAAGGTTCACCACCTCTTGTGCCTTCCATAGTTCAAAAGCTGCCATTGTGTGGAAGTGCAAATGTGTTCAGTTCAATCTGTGTGGCTGTTGACTAAGGTTTCTCAGAGTGGGAGGAGGTGAGAGGCAGGAAGCATAGTTCAGGGTGATGTTTGGAAAACGCATATCAACAGTGGGAGTGGAGTGTGAGAAGGCTTGACAATGACTAGGGGACAAGAAGGTACGTGCATCCTGAATGCAGAGGGAATGGCTGGAGAAGTGAGCCTCCAGCTTTCTACTGGATTCAACAACCCACACCATGGCCTGTAACATAATGAGAACACTTATTGTGTGAAACAGTGAGCTTGCAAGCATGGCAGGCCTACATAAACATAAACGGTGCTCACGCTGATGACCCTCGTGAGGTCATTGAACTTCTTGTGGCATTGTGTGCCAGTTCTGGCCACCGTGTCTGCTGTAGATATCTCTTGGGCAATCTCCCTCCATATCCTCTTAAAGATGCTGGACACGGGCCTCCTTCCACCAACCAGATAGAATGCAGGCCATGTCCTCCCAATGGCCTGCACTAAGGCCTCAGCAACCGCTGGAGAGAATTGCCTAGCCTGCTGCCTGCCCTCTTGCTGCGCCATCTCTTCCGCTGTGTTGAAGTGGGCTGGGTCATCTGCACATGCGCGAAGGAAACCGCCGCACCCTAAAGTATCGCCTACGCCCGGGAAAGTTGAAATGCGCCAGCGCATGCGTGAAATGACAGATTTTTTTAACGGTGTAACTTTCAGCCAGGGCGCAAATACTCCCTCGCATAACGCCTGATTTTGTGCCCCCGATCATGGAACCTTACTTTTTGTCGAAATTTGCAGACGAGAGCACAAACTTTTTCCAGGCTGTATCAGGACCGCCCCGAAATCACAGAAGCCGAAAATCCAGCCCCTAGTGTTCAATGACTGAATTACGAAAAAAAAGATGAGGGGGACTTAGGTTTGAAAAGAGGCAACTAGGAGGGTATCTCGTAGAGGTATAAACGGTGTAGTAAAACTAAATCTAGAGCACTACCTTCATGCTAAGCTCTGACTGTGGTACAGAAGGGGATGTGTTTAATTGCTGAAAGCCAAGTGTAGGACTTATACGACAAAGTTGCTCTTCACTCAAAGTGTGATCAACACGTGAAATGGATTTTTGAATCGGGCGGACAAGACAAAGACTGTGGAATTATCACTTAATTGGATGCTGTGATGGGGTTTGGTTTGATCTGGATGGATGAGCTTGAATGGCTTTCTCCATCTGTATATATCTCATAATGTGTATGACTCAGCCTTCTACAAACCAGAGAGCAGTCTCTACAAAGTTATCTCTGATTTAGCCATGACATATATGTTATAACTACTTCTCCCAGCCACAGAGGATGGGGTGGTGAATGTGCTTTGGTTCTGAGATTTCTTACATTTGCTGGTCTTCCTGTCATACTGAGTAATTCTGAAATACAGGTTTGTGCTTCTAGAGCTCATCTGAGTTTAATAGTCTGTGTCATTTGCATAAGGGGTTAGGCAGACTCTTCTATTCAAGGAGGATTTAAAAAAAATCTTCAAAATTCCAAAAAGTTAATTAACAATGCTTGGTGGACCAGTTAAAATCTTTCAACAAAATCTCCTCTCAACTACATGCTCATCAACCAAACTGGATGAGCTTCTAGCATCTGCATTGGACTTAGGAACACATTACTAAAGTAGCCTCTGTTTTTTGGAATTTGTTTGTTGTGGTACAAGAATTTTAAAAAGAAAAAAGTAGCAGCAGGATAATTTTGGAAGAGAGAATTTTTTCAGTAGTTGTAAGAAAACCTATAACTGGCAAGATAAATATTAATATTTTCCCATCAAATTTTAGTATCCTTCCATTTAGTATTATATAAAGGGTGTAACTTAAAGTAGGATCACTCCAAACTGAATATTCAGATTTGTAATCATCTCAACCTACTGAAATAATGAACTGTCAGAGCACAAGCCTGCTGGAAGAATTGTGCTAATGATTACAAACCCATTGGATAATGAACACCAGAGAAAATATAGAAGAACTAGATGCAAGAAGAGACACATTAGAAAGGGAATTAATTTATATAAATCAATCATTCTTTTTAGATAGCTTAAGCAAGCCAGCTCCTGGCACTATTCCTGTCCACACGAAGACCTGTACAACACTGTTAAATTTCCAGAATACCTCTTTAACAAGAGTCACTGCATGGTTAGAATTTTGTGGTGTTGTGGTATTCCACTACACAACGCATATTAAAAACAGTATACTGATGGTGCCTTTTCTGGAATTTTGTGAAACATACTGAAAATTTCTTTCTTTCTGAGTAAGTTGTGTTTAAAAGAATACTAAAGCTGTTGGAGAAAATCCCAGGTTTGGTATTTGAGTATCCTGCCTTGTGGATTATGTGGCTTTCCTCAGGTACATTCTAGGACTGCAATGCAATTGTTATAAATAGATCAGGAAGTTTAGGAATAATCTATTTCATCTATTCTGCTCCACAGTGGCACTAAGAACATAAGAACAGAAGAAATAGGAACAGAAGTAGGCCGTTTGACCCCTTGAGCCTGCTCCGCCATTCAATAAGATCATGGCTGATCTGATCATTGACTCAGCTCCACTGCCCTGCTCGCTCCCCATTAACCCCTTACTTCCTTAGCGCTCAATAATCTGTCTATCTCCGCCTTAAATATATTCAATGACCCAGACTCCACAGCTCTCTGGGGCAGCTTCCATCTTTCTGTCAGATTTGACTAAACTCAGACCATGGTTATATTCAATGCTGGGAATATTTTCCAACTCTGGAGCAATGCTAATCCCCAGATAATGTCATACCAAATGGTATCCAAGTAGAATAATGATGCCAAAATAAATTTAATGCAATATTCATTGTTTAATCTTTTTTGCAAGAATAACAAATGTCTGTTTCATTTATAAGTCAAAAACAAGAAATGTTGTACAGCACCAGTCCATTTGGATCATCCTATGCACAATATGGGAAGATAAAAGAATGGAATTGCCCAGTGTTTAAAGAGGAATATAATGCCACAGGATTTGTTTCTTTACACTAGAGTAGCAAGTGGCTTTGAAGAGATGGCAGAGAATTATATTCATGACTAAACTAGTGGATTAATCTATTTAAGTCCAATACTTTTTCTCCATTGGCATTATCACTCAAAGAATGCAGAAATGCTAAGGGCATTTGATTTTACAGTTCTAAAATTTATGATTGGTTCAAGAAAATTGAAAAAGTTTAAAAATACTTATGTAATAAATAAAACATACACTATATAAAAAGAGTTGATCCCAGTCAGATCAGACTGTAATACCTTGTAACTCATGCTAGCTCACGTCAAACTCTGTCCAAAACCTTATGGGCTAGAAATTAGACAGGTTTGCGCCCAATTTAGCACCATGGCGAAGCTGAAAAAGTAATTTTTTTGGCACTAAACGAGTCGCACAAAAGTTAGTGCCTGATCGGAAAATTCGGCAGCAGTTTTGCGCCAATGCTAAAAATGAGCGCAGACCTGGTTTTTTTTCCCATTTTTATGACCTCAATCGGCGTACAATGCTACACTATCGCCAGGGGTGGAAAATTCACTGATGTCGCCATTTTTATCGCCATCCTAAAAACACACCCGAAAAAATCAGTCTGAGCAGGTCGGATCCAGGGAGCACTCGCTGCTAACGGCCATCTTGAAAAACTGAGCATAAGTTCATTGCATAAAAGGATTTGGAGGGAAGGCTGTGTTTTGCATGGTGAGCTTTATGTTAGTTCATAGTTCGTTTTAAGGATATTTAAGGACATTTTATAGGTATATAAAAAGGAAAAGGGTGGCTAAAGTTAATGTTGGTCCCTTCGAGGACAAGACCAGGGAATTAGTAATGGGGAACATGGAGATGGCAGAAACTCTGAACATATATTTTGTATCAGTCTTTACGGTAGAGGACATTAACAATATTCCGACAGTGGATAGTCTACTGACTATAGAGGGGGGAGGAACTTAACACAATCTCAATCACTAAGGAGGTGGTACTCAGTAGGATAATGGGACTAAAGGCAGATAAATCCCCTGGACCTAATGGCTTACATCCTTGGGTCTTAAGAGAAGTAGCGGCAGGGATTGTGGATGCATTGGTTGTAATTTACCAAAATTCCCTGGATTCTGGGGAGGTCCCAGCAGATTGGAAAACTGCAAATGTAACTCCCCTGTTCAAAAAAGGAGACAGACAAAAAGCAGGAAACTATAGACCAGTTAGCCTAACATCTGTGGTTGGGAAAATGTTGAAGTCCATTATCAAAGAAGCAGTAGCAGGACATTTGGAAAAGCAAAATTCGGTCAGGTAGAGTCAGCATGGATTTATGAAGGGGAAGTCACGTTTGACAAATTTGCTGGAATTCTTTGAGGATGTAACGAACAGGGTCGAGAAAGGGGAACCAGTGGATGTGGTGTATTTGGACTTCCAGAAGGCATTTGACAAGGTGCCACATAAAAGGTTACTGCACAAGATAAAATTTCACATAGAAACATAGAAAATAGGTGCAGGAGTAGGCCATTCGTCCCTTCGAGCCTGCACCGCCATTCAATAAGATCATGGCTGATCGCTCCCTCAGTACCCCTTTCCTGCTTTCTCTCCATACCCCTTGATCACCTTAGCCGTAAGGGCCATATCTAACTCCCTCTTGAATATATCCAATGAACTGGCATCAACAACTCTCTGCAGCAGGGAATTCCACAGGTTAACAACTCTCTAACTGAAGAAGTTTCTCCTCATCTCAGTCCTAAATGGCCTACCCCTTATCTTAAAACTATGTCCCCTGGTTTTGGACTTCCCCAATATTGGGAACATTCTTCCCGCATCTAACCTGTCCAGTCCCGTAAGAATTTTATACGTTTCTATGAGATCCCCTCTCGTCCTTCTAAACTCCAGTGAATAAAGGCCCAGTTGATCCAGTCCCTCCTCATATGACAGTCCAGCCATCCCTGGAATCAGTCTGGTGAACCTTCGCTGCACTCCCTCAATAGCAAGAACGTCCTTCCTCAGATTAGGAGACCAAAACTGAAAACAATATTCCAGGTGAGGCGTCACTAAGGCCCTGTACAACTGCAGTAAGACCTCCCTGCTCCTATACTCAAATCCTCTCGCTATGAAGGCCAACATACCATTTGCCTTCTTCACTGCCTGCTGTACCTGCATGCCAACTTTCAATGACTGATGAACCATGACACCCACGTCTCGTTGCACCTCCCCTTTTCCGAATCTGCCGCCATTCAGATAATATTCTGCCTTCGTGTTTTTGCCCCCAAAATGGATTACCTCACATTTATCCACATTATACTGCATCTGCCATGCATTTGCCCACTCACCTAACCTGTCCAAGTCACCCTGCAGCCTCTTAGCGTCCTCCTCACAGCTCACACCACCATCCAGCTTAGTGTCATCTGCAAACTTGGAGATATTACACTCAATTCCTTCATCTAAATCGTTAATGTATATTGTAAAGAGCTTGGATCCCAGCACTGAGCCCTGCGGCACTCCACTAGTCACTGCCTGCCATTCTAAAAAGGACCCGTTTATCCCGACTCTGCTTCCTGTCTGCCAACCAGTTCTCTATCCACGTAGGTACATTACTATGTGCTTTGATTTTGCACACCAATCTCTTGTGCGGGACCGTGTCAGAAGCCTTTTGAAATTCCAAATACACCACATTCACTGGTTCTACCTTGTCCACTCTGCTAGTTACATCCGCAAAAAATTCCAGAAGATTCGTCAAGCATGATTTCCCTTTCATAAATCCATGCTGGCTTGGACCGATCCTGTCACTGCTTTCCTCCCATCTTTGGGGTTGGGGGTGTAATATATTAGCATGGATAGAGGATTGGCTAACTAACAGAAACAGACAGTCGGAATAAATGGTTCATTCTCTGGTTGGCAATCAGTAACTATGGGGTGCTGCAGGGATCAGTGCTGGGACCCCAACTATTTACAATCTATATTAACGACTTGGAAGAATGGACTGAGTGTTTCCTTCTAACGTAGTCAGGTTTGCTGACGTTACAAAGATGGGAGGAAAAGCAATGTGTGAGGAGGACACAAAAAATCTGCAAAAGGACATAGACAGGCTAAGTGAGTGGGCAATAATTTGGCAGATGGAGTATAATATTGGAAAGTGTGAGGTCATGCATTTTGGCAGAAAAAAAATCAAAGAGCAAGTTATTATTTAAGTGGAGAAAAATTGCAAAGTGCAGCAGTGCAGCGGGATCTGGGGGTACTTGTGCATGAAACACAAAAGGATAGTATGCAGGTGTACAGCAAGTGATCAGGAAGGCCAATGGTATGTTGGCCTTTATTGCAAAGGGGATGGAGTATAAAAGCAGGGAAATCTTACTACAGCTATATAAGGTATTGGTGAGGCCACACCTGGAATACTGCGTGCAGTTTTGTTTTGAATATTTACGAAAGGATATACTTGCTTTTGGAGGCAGTTCAGAGAAGGGTTCACTAGGTTGATTCAGGGGATGAGGGGTTTGACATGAGGAAAGGTTGAATAGGTTGGGCCCCTACTCATTGGAATTCAGAAGAATGAGAGGTGATCTTATCGAAACGTATAAGATTATGAGGGGACTTGACAAGGTGGATGCGGAGAGGATATTTCCACTGATGGTGGAGACTAGAACTAGAGGGCACGATCTTAGAATTAGGGGCCGACAATTTAAAACAGAGATGAGGAGAAATTTCTTCTCTGAGGATTGTAAATCTGTGGAATTCGCTTCCTCAGAGAGCTGTGGAAGTTGGGACATTGAATAAATTTAAGACAGAAATAGACAGTTTCTTAAACGATAAGGGGTTATGGGGAGAGGGCGGGTAAGTGGAGCTGAGTCCATGATCAGATCAGCCATGATCTGATTGAATGGCGGAGCAGGATCAAGGGGCCATATGACCTACTCCTGTTCCTATGTTCTTAATGGGGACTATAATATCTGCCATTATTCCTGGCTGCTTTTTCTATGCAACATCAAGCTGGAAGAAAGCTTATTCAAGAACATTTTGAGCGTAATCGAAGAGCTCGCAGATGTATGGGGAGAAGGCCTTACCCTCCCATGAGTTTACAGGTAACAGCGCTCATACCTGCAGCTGCCTAAGGCACAGTGCGTTCGAAGGCTGCGCTTCCGAAAAGAGGTGGTCACAGAGATATGCCAGCTCATAAAGGCAGACAGACAGCTTACCAGCCCCAACATGACTGCACTGCCCATTGAGATGAAGGTGACTGTGGCACTTGCCTTCTATAGCGCCGGCTCCTTTCAGGCATCAGCAGGGGACATCTGCTCCATCTCGCAGCACGCTACACATCGCTGCATTCGCCAGGTGACAACTGCATTGTTCGCACGCAGCATGGACTTCATAAAGTTCCCAATGACCAAGGAGGCACAGAATGAGAGGGCTATAGGTTTCCACGAATTGCTGGTTTCCCCAAGGTTCAGGCAGAGTGATTGTACGGACATCGCCCTGAGAGCACCCAGATTGGGCTAACCAAACTGGAAGCAATATGGTGGAGGAGGATTTCCTGGAGTGCATAATGGATGGTTTTCGAGACCAATATGTCGAGGAACCAACTAGGGGGGAGGCCATCTTAGACTGGGTGTTGTGTAATGAGAGAGGATTAATTAGCAATCTTGTTGTGCGAGGCCCTTTGGGGAAGAGTGACCATAATATGGTGGAATTCTACATTAGGATGGAGAATGAAACAGTTAATTCAGAGACCATGGTCCAGAACGTAAAGAAGGGTAACTTTGAAGGTATGAGGTGTAAATTGGCTAGGATAGATTGGCGAATGATACTTAAGGGGTTGACAGTGGATGGGCGATGGCAGACATTTAGAGACTGCATGGATGAACTACAACAATTGTACATCCCTGTCTGGCGTAAAAATAAAAAAGGGAAGGTGGCTCAACCGTGGCTATCAAGGGAAATCAGGGATAATATTAAAGCCAAGGAGGTGGCATACAAATTGGCCAGAAATAGCAGCGAACCCGGGGACTGGGAGAAATTTAGAACTCAGCAGAGGAGGACAAAGGGTTTGATTAGGGCAAGGAAAATAGAGTACGAGAGGAAGCTTGCAGGGAACATTAAAACGGACTGCAAAAGCTTCTATAGATATGTAAAGAGAAAAAGGTTAGTAAAGACAAATGTAGGTCCCCTACAGTCAGAATTAGGGAAGTCATAACGGGGAACAAAGAAATGGCAGACCAATTGAACAAGTATCTTGGTTCAGTATTCACTAAGGAGGACACAAACAACCTTCCGGATATAAAAGGAGTAAGAGGGTCTAGTAAGGAGGAGGAACTGAGGGAAATCCTTATTAGTCGGGAAATTGTGTTGGGGAAATTGATGGGATTGAAGGCCGATAAATCCCCAGGGCCTGATGGTCTGCATCCCAGAGTACTTAAGGAGGGGCCATAGAAATAGCGGATGCATTGACAGTCATTTTCCAACATTCCATAGACTCTGGATCAGTTCCTATGGAGTGGAGGGTAGCCAATGTAACCCCACTTTTTAAAAAAGGAGGGAGAGAGAAAACAGGGAATTATAGGCCGGTCAGCCTGACATTGGTAGTGGGTAAAATGATGGAATCAATTATTAAGGATGTCATAGCAGCGCATTTGGAAAGAGATGACATGATAGGTCCAAGTCAGCATGGATTTGTGAAAGGGAAATCATGCTTGACAAATCTTCTGGAATTTTTTGAGAATGTTTCCAGTAGAGTGGACAAGGGAGAACCAGTTGATGTGTTGTATTTGAACTTTCAGAAGGCTTTCGACAAGGTCCCACACAAGAGATTAGAAATATAGAAACATAGAAAATAGGTACAGGAGTAGGCCATTCGGCCCTTCGAGCCTGCACCGGCATTCACTGAGTTCATGGCTGAACATGCAACTTCAGTACCTCATTCCTGCTTTCTCGCCATACCCCTTGATCCCCCTAGTAGTAAGGACTACATCTAACTCCTTTTTGAATATATTTGGTGAATTGGCCTCAACAACTTTCTGGCAGAGAATTCCACAGGTTCACCACTCTCTGGGTGAAGAAGTTTCTCCTCATCTCGGTCCTAAATGGCTTACCCCTTATCCTTAGACTGTGACCCCTGGTTCTGGAGTTCCCCAACATTGGGAACATTCTTCCTGCATCGAACCTGTCTAAACCCGTCAGAATTTTAAACGTTTCTATGAGATCCCCTCTCATTCTTCTGAACTCCAGTGAATACAAGCCCAGTTGATCCAGTCTTTCTTGATATGTCAGTCCCGCCATCACGGGAATCATTCTGGTGAACCTTCGCTGCACTCCCTCAATAGCAAGAAAGTCCTTCCTCAAGTTAGGAGACCAAAACTGTACACAATATTCCAGGTGTGGCCTCAGATTAATGTGCAAAGTTAAAGCACATGGGATTGGGGGTAGTGTGCTGAAGTAGATTGAGAACTGGTTGGCAGACAGGAAGCAAAGAGTAGGAGTAAATGGGTACTTTTCAGAATGGCAGGCAGTGGCTAGTGGGGTACCGCAAAGTTCTGTGCTGGGGCCCCAGCTGTTTACATTGTACATTAATGATTTAGACAAGGGGATTAAATGTAGTATCTCCAAATTTGCAGATGCCACTAAATTGGGTGGCAGTGTGAGCTGCGAGGAGGATGCTATGAGGCTGCAGAGTGACTTGGATAGGTTAGGTGAGTGTGCAGATGCATGGCAGATGAAGTATAATGTGGATAAATGTGAGGTTATCCACTTTGGTGGTAAAAACAGAGAGACAGACTATTATCTGAATGGTGACAGATTAGGAAAAGGGGAGATGCAACGGGACCTGGGTGTCATGGTACATCAGTCATTGAAGGTTGGCATGCAGGTACAGCAGGCGGTTAAGAAAGCAAATGGCATGTTGGCCTTCATAGCGAGGGGATTTGAGTACAGGGGCAGGGAGGTATTACTACAGTTGTACAGGGCCTTGGTGAGGCCACACCCAAACCACAACTCCCACCCCCATCACAGGGGAGGCCTCGTGGAACTTTCGCTGCTGCAAAAGCCTTGCATCAGCAGCTCATAATTCATCGCTTTGCTTGAACAGTGAACGGCACGTTTCACCGTTGCCTGCCAACTCTATCCCACCATGTTGACTATTCCCCCTCTTATTCTGCAAATGAGATGCTACACAGTAGTGGTTAAGGTTGTCAAGTATTCAACTGTCATTGTAACCCATGTATAAGCTGACCTAAGTTGTACACCTTGAGAACACTGACCACAGGGGGCGAACTTGTGGGAGACACTCCTAACCTGGACTTTTCTGGTATAAAGGGGGATGCGCCACCCACCATCTGTCTCTTGAGTTCTTGATAATAAAGGTAACTGGTCACAGAGTGACTTTCTCTCAAGTATGGGCCTCGTGTGCTTTTATACTGCATAGTAAGGACATATCAGTGGCGACGAGAAACTGGGATATACACCACGCAAGCATGGCCACGAGCAGCACAGAAGAAAGGTACTGTGTTGGTGATGATTGGGACGACTTTATTGAGAGACTACAGCAAAGTTTTGTCACTAAGGAATGGTTGGGACAGGATTCGGCCGACAAATGCAGGGCTCATCTCCTGATGGTTTGTGGATCCAGAACGTACTCCCTGATGAGGACTTTCTAGCACCAGAGAAGCCGGCGGCCAAGATGTTCGAAGAGCTCAGTAAGTTGATCGGGGAACACCGGCGAGCAGCATGCACATGGCGAGACATCGGTTTTACACCCACAGGCGGCGAGAAGGGCAAAGTGTTCCAGACTTCGTGGCTGATCCCCGTCGACTGGCGAGCCTATGTAAGTTCCCAGATGCATGCAGAGCGGAGATGCTGCAAAACTTTTTTATTGAGGGCATCGGGCACGCTGGGGTTTTCAGGAAACTGATTGAGACCAAAGACTTAACCTTGGAAGCGGTGGCTCTGATAGCCCAGACAATTATCTCGGGAGGAAGAGACCAGAATGATTTCTGGCAAAAATCTTGGCTCAGATACGGCAAACGACCAGGGAGTCAACATTGTTAACGCGGCACACAGTTCTCTCGGCAGACAAGGGCAATTGGACATGCCCGAGCATGTAGTCGAACCCAAAGGGGGAATTCAACAGAGACAATGGCTAGCTGAACGGCGATTCATGCCTTCGCAATGGACAATGCGGCCAGTAATGGGGCCATCAACACCTGTTAATGGTGCGCTTTAGGACAGTTACAGAGACAGTCAGAGACGATCGACTGGTAATGGACCTTTTGTTTCCAACAATGGGGCCTTCAGCTCATGCTGGAGCTGTGGAGGCAAACACTCAGCCAGAGCTTGCAGATATCAGCAATATACCTGCAGAAACTGTAACGTCAGCGGTCACTTAGCGCATATGTGCAGGAAGCCTGCAGCCAGGTTGATGTACGAGGAGGACGGGCCCGATGTGAGCCCTATGAAGCCAAATGAATACTGGGGGAAATCACTGGAAGCTGAAGTTTAGCGAGTTCATATGGAGCACATATACAGCTCATATACCAGCACGCCAACGATAATGATGAACATGCTCCTCAATGGCATCCCAGTATTAATGGAGCTAGACACAGGGGCCAACCAGTCCCTGATGAGTATCAAACAGTTTGAAAGGTTGTGGGTGTCCAAGGCCAGGAGGCCAAAATTATTGCCGATTGACGCACAGCTACGGACATACACAAAGGAGATCATTCCGGTACTAGGCAGCGCCACAGTTGTCGTGACCCACAAAAATTCGGAGACCAGGTTGCCACTCTGGATTGTCCCGGGGATGGTCCCGCACTACTGGGGAGGAGTTGGCTTGCTGTCATGAACTGGAAATGGGGCGATGTCAATGCAATTTCTTCTGTGGAGCGAGTATCATGCTCACAGGTCCTGGACAAAGTTGACTCATTATTTCAACCCAGCATCGGCACTTTCATTGGGACCAAGGTAGTGACGCACATAAACCCGGATGCCAGGCCAGTACACCACAAGGCCAGAGCGGTGCCGTATGTGATGCGGGAAAAGATAGAATGCGAATTGGACCGCCTGCTGAGGGAAGACATCATCTCGCCAGTCGAATTCAGTGACTGGGCGAGCCCGATCGTCCTGGTGCTCAAGGCGGATGGGTCGGTCAGGATATGTGGCGATTTACAAGGCCACGATCAATCGGGTGTCAGTCCAAGACCAGTACCTGCTACCGAGAGCAGAGGACCTCTTTGCGACGCTATCCGGTGGCAAACCTTTTTCAAAATTGGACCTGACCTCAGCTTACATGACCCAGGAGCTGGCGAGTGATTTGAAGAAGCTGACCACCATCACGACACATAAGGGGTTGTTTGAGTACAACAGATGTCCGTTCGGGATTTGATCGGCCGCCGCGATTTTCAGCGAAATATGGAAAGCCTCCTCAAGTCGATTCCAGGGACGGTGGTTTTTCAAAACGACATCCACATCACGGGTCGCGATTCTGAAGAACACCTCCACAACCTGGAGGAGTGCTACGCAGACTGGACCAGGTAGGGCTGCGACTGAAAAAGGCGAAGTGCATCTTCCTTGCTCCAGAGGTAGAATTCCTGGGGAGGAGGGTCGCAGCAGACGGGATCAGACCTACTGCGTTCAAAATGGAAGCGATCCAGAGAGCACATAGACCCCGAAACGCGACGGAGCTGCGTTCGTTCCTGGGGCTCCTGAACTATTTTGGCAACTTTCTTCCCAAATTGAGCACGCTGTTAGAGCCACTACATGTACTCCTACGCAAAGGTCGCAATTGGATCTGGAAGGCGACAGCCAGGAAAGGGCTTTTGATAGAGCACGCAATTTGTTGTGCTCCAACAAACTGTTAACGTTATATGACCCGTGTAATAAACTAGTTTTAGCGTGTGATGCGTCGTCCTATGGGGTCTGGTGTGTGTTGCAGCATGTGAATGCCAATGGTCAGTTGCAGCCGATAGCTTATGCCTCCAGAAGTCTGTCCCAGGCAGAAAGGGGCTACGGTATGGTAGAAAAGAAAGCGCTAGCATGTGTATATGCAGTAAAAAAAAAAATGCACCAGTACCTGTTTGGCAGGAAATTTGAGCTGGAGACGGATCACAAACCTCTAACGTCCCTTTTGGCCAACAACAAGGCCATAAATGCGAATGCATCGGCCTGCATACAGAGGTGGGCACTTATGTTAGCCGCCTATGACTACACAATTTGGCACAGACCGGGCACTGAAAACTGTGCCGAAGCACTCAGCAGGCTGCCACTAGCCACCACTGAGGGGGCAGCTGAGCATGATGCTGAGGCTCACGTGTGACAGCCTGTCAGATTAAAGTCTGGACAAATAAAAACCCGCTACTGTCTTTTTGGTTAAGAAATGTGTCCTGAATGGGGACTGGGCAGCCACGTACGGGGCATGCCCTGAGGAGTTTAAACCGTTTCATAGGTGCAAGGATGAACTCTCGATTCAGGCCGATTGCCGACTGTGGGGAAAACGAGTAGTCATGCCCCAGAAGGGAAGAGAGATGTTTATCAGTGAACTTCACAATGAGCACCCGGGCATTGTCATGATGAAGACAATTGCCAGGTCACACGTTTGGTGACCAGGGATAGATGCAGACCTGCAGCTTTGTGTTCGCAGGTGCAACACATGTGCTCAGCTGGGCAACGCATCCAGGGAAGCCCCCCTTAGCCCTTGGTGCTGGCCCGCCAAGCCATGGTCACGCATCCATGTGGACTACGCAGGTCCTTCTATGGGAAAAATGTTTTTGGTTGTAGTAGACGCCTACTCCAAATGGATTGAGTGTGCCATTTTAAATTCAAGCACATCCTCTGCCTCGGTAGAAAGTCTACGGGCAATGTTCGCCGCCCATGGTCTACCAGACATCTTGGTCAGCGACAATAGCCTGTGCTTCACAAGCACTGAATTCCAGGACTTCATGGCAGGCAATGAAATCAACCATGTCAGAACAGCACCGTTCAAGCCGGCCTCAAACGGCCAGGCAGAATGAGCAGTGCAGATAATCAAACAGGGGATGCTCAGAATCCAAGGGGGTTCGCTATAAAACAGCTTATCACGCCTCCTGTTGGCCAATAGATCCCGACCACACTCGCTCATGGGTTCCACCCGCAGAGCTGCTAATGAAAAGGACGCTCAAAACCAGGTTATCCCTTATACACCCTACTATGAAAGAAATTGTTGAGAGCAGGCGTCAGTCACAATGTGACTACCATGACAGGAATGCGAGGGCACGATGCATTGATGTCAATGACCCTGTTTTTGTTCTTAACTACGCTGCAGGGCCCAAATGGCTCGCAGGCACTGAGATTGCCAAAGAGGGGAATAGAGTTTTGGTAGTTAAACTTACCAATGGACAAATCTGCCGCAAACACATGGATCAAACTAAAAGGAGGTTCAGCAACCCCATAGAAGAAGCAGAGGAAGAACACGACATTGCGTTTACTCCACCACAGGTGACCGAACACCGGAACCAAGTGGAGGAGAGCCCAGTCACTGGGCAGTCCGGATAGGCCTGAGGCACTGCAAACAGCAGACACTCAGGCCAGCGCCCAACAACCGGAGCCCCAAGTTAAGCGGTCTACTAGGCAGCGTAAACCACCAAAGAGACTTAACCTGTGATCCCAAGAAGACTTTGGCGGGGGAGGTGATGTCATGTATTCAACTGTCATTGTAACCCATGTATAAGCTGACCTAAGTTGTACACCTTGAGAACACTGACCACAGGGGGCGAACTTGTGGGAGACACTCCTAACCTGGAATTTTCCAGTATAAAGGGGGAAGCACCACCCGCCATCTGTCTCTTGAGTTCTTGGTAATAAAGGTAACTGGTCACAGAGTGACTTTCTCTCAAGTATGGGCCTCATGTGCATTTATACTGCATAGTAAGGACATATCAAAGGTGAACAAAATAATTTATTTAACATACAGTAACTTGAATAAGATTTATTAAACATTGCAAACGTAATTTGCAAACTGGAATAACATTCATTAACATTATTGTGAACTTTTAATAACTTAACAGAATTGGGAAACTTTGAAAACTTGAGCATATCTGGTGCACAACTGGTTTCGCCATCCATCACCAGATCTGGCTGGATCCTATCAATTGCCATTTGGCCTCACTCTGGATCATCTTGGAGAGCAAAGATTTCTGGTTTCTTTACACACTACCAACCATCACTTTAAACCGTTCTCTCCATGCCTTCTCTACCCTCGCCTCCAGCAAGTGACTTCTTTGTCACTAAGGTTAAGACCACCTGTTCATTGCTTTTCCCCCTCTTCTTCCCCACCAAGCTAAGGCTACCCCAGGCACCCCTTTCCTAGCCTTGAACCTGCATCTCTCTCTAGTTTGATTCCCATCTCCCCTCATGCCCTATCCAAACTCATCTTGTCCTGAAACCGTGTTCCTGTTCCCTTGAACCCCATTTCCACTAAACCATTGACCACCCATCTTCCTTTTCTGGCCCTTATGATAGCTGACATTGTAAATGGTTCCACTTCTCAGGTACTGTCACCCTCAATTTCATCTCTCCCCTCAAAAAACACATCCTTAATTTCTCTATCCTTGCAAACTACTACCCCATCTTCAATCGCCCTTTCCTCTTCAAAGTCATTGAACAAGTTGTTGCCTCCTATATCCATGCCCATCTTTCCTGCAACTCCCTATTTGAATCTCACCAAGTAGGTTTATACGCCTGCTACAGCACCAAAAAACCTCTAACTAAAGTCACAAATGACATCCTCTTCGACCATGATGCACTATCCCTCCTCATCCTCCTTGACCTCTCTATAGTCTTTGATACAATCACCTATATGATCCTCCTCCAACGCCTCACCTCCATTGTTCAGCTCAGTGGGTCTGCTCTTGCTTGGTTCCACTCTTACTTATCCCTGTTCCTGGCCATGATCACAGGCAGAACCAGACTGTTTGCCACCTCTGCTTCTTATTTGACACTAAGCCGTGTTTCTAATCCCATATCATCTCCATCACAATGACTGCCACCTTCCACCAGTGTAACATTGCCTGTCTCCACCCTACCTTCGTCCATGTGCTGCTGAAAGCTTCATTCATCTCTCTGTCACATTCAAATTTAACTATTCCAATGCTCTCCTTGCCCAGCTTTGAACCTCACCCTCCATAATGTTCAGCT
Organism: Pristiophorus japonicus; assembly: GCF_044704955.1. Classification (NCBI taxonomy): domain Eukaryota; kingdom Metazoa; phylum Chordata; class Chondrichthyes; family Pristiophoridae; genus Pristiophorus; species Pristiophorus japonicus. The sequence goes on along the minus strand of NC_091983.1, from coordinate 103,830,930 downwards.
CATCCAAACCTCTGCTGCCTATATTCTAACCTCTCACACATCACCCCTGTTCTTGCTGACCTACATTGACTTCTAGTCCCCTACTGCCTCCGATTTAAAACCTTCATCCATGTTTTTAAATTTCCATTATGGCTTCACTCTTCCCTATTTCAGTAGCTCTACAATTTGGAATTCTCCGTTCCTTTTGTGCACCGCTTCTCTCTTTGCCAAACCATTGGGGCTGTATCTTCAGCTGCTTCTGACCCATGCTCTGAAATTCCCTCCCTTAACATCTCTGCCTCTCAAGCTCCCTCTCCTACTTTAAGACCCTCTTTAAATCCCATCTCTTCACCAAGGTTATGGTCATCCCTCCTAATATCTCCTCCTTTGACTGGGAATTAATTTTTTCCTCATGCCTATGTGAAGCAATTTGGGATAATTTTTCTATGTTGAAGATGCTATATAAATGCAAAATATTGTTGCTCACTTATTGACGCATATGTTTTCACCATTACGAACGATATTTTGTAACCAAAGCTATTTTTAGATTAAGGAGAAAATGTTCATTTTTCTCAGTATATAAATGTTCTGTTCTGTTCTGAAACTATCTGTGATTGTGCCTGCACAGCAGTCACTGGTACTTATCAAAATTATGCTGACGTTCAAGGTTACTTAATTTTTTTTTAACATAGCACATTTACACAATAGGAGTCAACTCATTTTAATTTAAAACCAATATAAATTACAATGTACTCTTAAAGGAAACCACGTGAAATTTTATTTTAAATCCTGTATTATAACTGTTGTTACAAATTATTATTGCAAGTATTATGCATGAGTCTAATTTCTGATAACTTATGAGCTATAAAGGGCTTTAGCAAAATGTTGTTTACATGGTAAGAATGTTTTAAACATATTCCATTTCAAAAAGCACTAAATTGTGTATTTGTTAAACTAACTAATTTTCTTTATTTCCTCTACTGGTATTTATTGCCATGAATGGCCCAATTATTAAGGGCAGTTACCTTATCAATAGTTAGTGTCTAGTTAGTTATTATCAGGTATTTGCAAATTGACAGAGTCCAACAGTGCAAAGGTTGAGATTTCATTTCAGTGTAATAACTTGGGAAACACCCATTTGATTGCTTCAAAAGCCACGAAGCTGATAGAAAAGCAACAGAATCCTTCAAAACCATGTGGAGGCTAATTGTCATACAGTATTAAAACAGCAAGTATTGAAGAACAGTTGATTTAAAGATAGCTGTGAAAGCTATTTCATATAATTTAAACAAATTATCTGTGCTTGTATTTCGAGATACTTTTAGAAGTTGCTATGTTGACATACTGTTTTGACTCATGAGGTGTTTTGCGTGATCCTAAAGGGTTCATTTTTAAACAAAACCATTTGCTTAAGACAGGTGTTTAATGCCGGGAATAGATGTTCTAAAATGTTATGTGCAAGTTCTAAGGAAAACATCAAGAGTTAGCTTACTGAAGTTGTGCAAAAAGGATGATCAGTCAATGCACTCTGAAGCAGATTGTGTTTAAGGGGAAATATTATTGCTGTTTCGTATAGGTGAAAGACATGTTTAACATATAAAAAACCTTCTGTTTCCAGGGACAATTCAGCTTTCATTTTATGTCTAGCAACCTCAAAGGGAAGGTTTAGTACAGGTTGAACCTCCCTTATCCGGGACTCCCTTATTCAACATCACCTGTTGTCCAGCACCTTTCCCGGCCACTCCGACATGAACAAATTGGAGTCTTCCTCGCTGCCGACTCCTGCGATCGCTGGCCTGAGGCATCCCCCCCAATGTACTCCCAGCCCCAAGCCACCCAGCCCCGATATCCCCTTGCTCAATACCTGTACCATCCAATTTAACATAACCTCCCCTCGTCCGGCAAAATCCCTTATCCGGCACAGGCCAGGTCTCGAGGGTGCCGGATAAGAAAGGTTCAACCTGTACTAATAATATTCATACTGCTTATATTCAGTCAAGTAATAGTTTGCACTGAGCTTGGGAAATGATTATCTGGTAAGTAAATGCTTTGAGCCGATTAGATATTTCTAACTGTTAGCAATTGAGGCGGGAGGTTTAACAATGAAATTTATTTTCATGCTGTTCTCTGTTGCATGGTTGTTGTACTGTGGAGGAGGATTTCCTGGAGTGTATTAGGGATGGTTTTCTAGACCAATATGTCAAGGAACCAACTAGAGAGCAGGCCATCCTAGACTGGGTCTTGTGTAATGAGAGAGGATTAATTAGTAATCTTGTCGTGCGAGGCCCCTTGGAGAAGAGTGACCATAATATGGTAAAATTCTTCATTAAGATGGAGAGTGACACAGTTAATTCAGAGACTAGGGTCCTGAACTTAAGAAAAGGTAACTTCGATGGTATGAGACGTGATTTGGCTAGGATAGACTGGCGAATGATACTTAAAGGGTTGACGGTGGATAGGCAATGGCAGACATGCAGGTCCAGCAGGCAGTAAAGAAAGCAAATGGCATGCTGGCCTTCATAGCGAGAGGATTTGAGTATAGGAGCAGGGAGGTCTTGCTGCAGTTGTACAGGGCCTTGGTGAGACCACACTTTGAGTATTGTGTGCAGTTTTGGTCCCCTAATCTGAGGAAGGATCACAGATGGAAAGACATGAGGGCTGCTACTGTTGACTTCAGCACCCTGGGCTAGAAAGAGGAAAATCAGCCTGGGATCCCACACCTGTTCCTCCAGGTTGACGCCTGCGGGAAACTCTGTGTGTATATGTCAGCATTGGTTAAGTACATGAACAGTGTCAGCTATAATCCCCCCAAAGTAGAATAGACTGCCAACACTCACTGTTGAGGCTCCCCTAATAAAAAAACGGCTACTTGGGCACAATACAAAAAGGTGACCAGCTGGAGCCTAGGTTTACCGTCCCACCCCTGCCATTTTTCTGCAGACTTGGGGTGGCAAGCTGCTTGGGGACTGGCCTTGCCATGTGCTTGCCTCCCAGTTTCCCAAGGGCAGGTCCTGTTGACCCAGAATACACTCACCCATAAGGTGCTGGACCTATGAACATTAGATGAAAATGAGGGAAAACAGGCCTCCTCCATGTTTAATGCATTTCCCCAGTTTTGCATGTTGGAAGCAGGAACTGTTGGGCTCTGGCATCCAACGTTCAAATATGTGTAGGGAGACGCAAACTATTTTCCTGGAGCGGGCCTGTGCAGTCACAATCAGAGTGTTAGCATGCACAGGCCCCAGGAGCAGCAACACAAAAGGCAGCCCAAAGAATGATTTACTTTTAGGCAGCTCAAAAGTTTCCTCTTCCTCCCTTTGCGGCTGGACCCCCCCCCCCCCCCAAAGGCCCACCTCACTAACTTGGCTGGCCCCAGTTCAGCGGCTGCGGAATCCATTTGCCACATGCAAATAACTCCTGGACCAGAAATATGGCAGGGCTCAGGGAGACTTCTTTCTGGGAGGAATCTTGCCCCATCAGAAATGCTCACCACACCCCCACCACCTCCCTCACCCCCCCAGTCAGAAAGCTTAGGCCAATGTCTCCAAGTCAGGAGGGGTAAACGTAGTTGGGAGCAGCTGAAAATGTTTACAAAAATGAATAATGACTGTGGTTGTTCTATTTCTTTCGTTTTACTCTTTCACTACATGTTTTTGCGTTCCTTATTATGGATTGCTCGGTGTTTGCGGATTTATTGTCCTGTTATTTAACAGATGTATTACCATTGCCTTTGCCAGGAAATAAACACAGTCAAACTAAAGTACATCTGGCTCTTTTGTAAAGATTAGCCTTTCCTGCAGGAACGTGCAGTAAATTCAGAGAATGTACAATTGAAGGTTCCACTTGAAAATGAAGCAAAAGCATTTTGTCCGTTAAATTCTGCTGTGTTAATAGTAACTTATGAGTACTTAACAGGTTTGTATGAAATTCTTTTGTCCACAGTTTTAATGGAGACATGCCGCCATTAAAATAGCAGATAAAGAAATTTGATATGTATTAAGCAGTTCTGTGCAAATATTGACACATGTAACTTCAAGGCTATTTGAATTTATGTTGTCAAAACAAGATCACAAAATCTTCTGTTAAGCAAAAACCCAAAGTTTTACATTTGATATGATGCTGTGAGTTTGGTACCTGGTGAAAACGTCAGATCTCTGTCTCCCAAAAGAACTTGGCAATTTTAACCGAGCCAATCCTCAAGCGTGCTTCACTCGGGTTGATTTGTGTATTATTTTACATCAGCACTTGCCACAATCTGTCAAGAAATACGTAACCTTGCTTGTTGTAAGATCTGATGCTGACTCAAGATTTTACCTGTACCATAGATTGACTGCTCAGACTGGGAGTTTCAAATACAGGTATAAGTTCAGTGAACCGAGATGAGTTTCGATAAGCCAAAAATGCAAATAGAGGCCAATTTGTTCAGTGCCTGTGTTGCTTGGCATTTGTCCTTTGATTTATTGATTAGTCGGCTTTATGTTCATTCAGTCACTCCATGAACCTGCTTGTGTGTCTATATTAACCTCTGCAGTTATTCTGTTCCATTAGGCAGTATGCTCGTTTTGTTTGGCACATGTGCTATTGTGCATTTATTTAAGCTTCACGGTCCTTTAAAAGTTACTAGACTGCATCAAACCAGCCCAACTAATTATACTGCCTGAAAAATGCAATCTGATACATGGTTCAGTGCATTCAGTAACAAGAATTTGTTCCTTGGTTGAATTGTGTTCAGGGAAAATTCATGTTACTTAGTGCAATGGATCTAACAGAATTAGTCTGCGGATTCATTGTCATTTGTTCAATGTAACATGTTCAGTACACTGGAAGCATTCAATGTGTTTCAAAAGAGAATGAGCTCATTCAGCAGTGCAGCTGATCCTAATGTATGTTGACAACTGATTTGTAGAATATTATTGTATTTCTGTAATAGGATTCCAAATAGGACTATAATGTTATAACTTGCTTTCTATATATATATATAACACAAATGATCAATCAGAAAAAAAACTTTTAGAATGAAAGTGGCACTATCTTCAAGTAAAATATGGAGGCGGGTGAAGGATCAGGACATATTTATCGCATGCAGTTGAGCTGTTTCAATGTGATTTTCATGTTTTGGGTGCGTAAATGGAGTTTTTGCTCATTCATAAAGCAGATTGTACCTCTTTTAAATCAAAATGGAATAGTCAATAAAATCACATGCTTTGACAATAGTTTTGTACAATTCATACAAACCAATCAATTTTAAATTGCATTGATGAACTCAAGTATAGTTCTACTTCTGTGTTGTTCGTTCTGTTAATAAGAAATATCTGCAGAATAATTGTACCAGTGTTTCTTTGGATGGAAATGGCAACAGCTTACAGCCATGTTTCTTCGCTCAGAATAAGTCTATTTATTAGCTTGATTCACAGAAGACCGAAACAGTCACTAAATATATTTTTGGATGATGCTAGATCTGAGGAGTTTGTGCTTTGGTTTTTTGTTTATCCCTGCCTGTTTGTTACCTTGCCTTATCTTTCTCAGTCACCCTTAATCTATCTTCACTTGTTCCCATTTTGTATTGCGCTGTCATCACAATTTCAGTCTTGACTGCCACTAAAGACAGAAGTCCAAAGAACACTGTTTAGGAATATCCCCCTAATGCTCTTTGGAAGCGCCTAGGCTTAAATCCTAATATATAATATAAAGTTTGAGACAGAGTGGCCATTTGCCTGGAAAGTTAAGAAGTCTAGGATAGACTTCACAAATGACTCACAAAATGAAAAGGGGAAATTTAACTGCGAACTTTAAAGGATCACTAGAATTTTACAAATTATTTTTTCTCATTGTCTGAAACAATGTTTCATCTCTGTCAAGCAAAAGACATATCATTTCATATCTATGAATACACACACATTGCATTCGAATTCTGGTAAATCTACTCCTTTTCAAACGACATGGAGAGGACCAAATGCAATTCAGTCTTTATGCATCAATCCCTTTAGGAGTTATAGATGCTCAGGACTCTTGCTTTGCAATTGGTAGAAACATAGAAAGAAAGACAACATTAATATAGTGCCTTTCATGACCTCAGGACATCCCAAAGTACTTTACAGCTGATGAAGTACTTTTGAAGTGTAGATGCAGTTGTAATGTAGGAAACACAGCAACCAATTGCACAGAGCAAGGACCCACAAACAGCAATATGATAATGACCAGATAATTTGTTTTTAGTGATTTTGGTTGAGGGATAAACATTAGTCAGGACACCGATAAATATTTCCCCGCTATTCTTCGAAATAGTGCCATGGGATCTTCCACCTGAGAGAGGAGACAGGACCTCTGTTTAATGTCTCTAATGATGGCACCTCTGACAGTGCAACCATACCATAGTTGTAACACATTCAATTCATGCCCTGGTTGAGAATTACTATCTTAGGAGAGACCGAGGATTGATCTTGGGATCTCCCTGGTCTGTATGGCTCAGTACCACACCATATATTGCATTTACCCAGACGTCAAGGGAGGGGAGGAGCTAGCAGCTATATTTATAAATCTGGAAGATGTGATATGATGCCTCATTCAGGAGCAAGCGTTATATGTCAGTATAGTGTCACTACCCTAAACTCCTGGTACAAGAGTTGTGCTACTAACATCATCAGATCACAGGTCCTCAAATATATATTTATTTTAATTTGTTATTGGAAAAAGAATAGGAGTCAGTGCAGTATCTCTACCCTCTCTATAATCTTACCTCATTTTTTGTGACAGCAGTTTACAGGAGAATTACATGACATCGTTTATTGCTATGTAATTTATTATTTTGAATTAAATTTAAATATATTATTTTCCCTGGAGAATTAAGATTAAGTACGCTTTTGTAATTTTAAGCAGAATATGTGCTTTTCATATCAGTGTGAACCCACAGATTCATTTTAGAAACAACAGAGATCCTTATCAGCACTAGACTTACCACAATATTCTTGGATTGTGTAAAGTTTACTGGAAAGAACCAGGCCCACATCCACTGGTTCTGCAGGCTGGAAAGCTCATTCGACCAACATAATTTGAGCAATCGTAGAGCTGTAATTACATGTGCGTTTCTAGCCCCAAGCTAGTTGGAGAAGCATGACTATTTGGATGCCTCAAGTGGCACCAGAATCCAACAGTGATAATGACAAGGAACTGCATAAGAAAACAGTCTGGAAATAGTAATCGAGCAGCACATTCTTTCAGGCTGATACCAAGACAAGTTTCCGTGGATCAGGCCTAGCACGGATCCGTCACAAAAGAAGTCACTCTGCTCTTTCTGTTATGTCTACAGGAGGAAAAAATTGCCATAACTTGTATCATTTGTGATACTTATATAAACATCCTCTAAATGGTGGTTTGAGGAAAAATTTTGGAATGTTAATTTTTAATGGAAAAGTCTCTCTATATTTTCCCATCAGTCTAAAATGTATTAAATGTTTCTGAAACGGTAAAAAATAGACAGTGCTAATAATGCTTTTAATTTATAGTCATATGTTTCTGTAGGTAAGTAAGTGGAAGTCCATTTATATGGTTTATTTTTAATTTACGAAGACCAGACATTTATTTCTCAGGAGTACAGCAGCAAACTTCTATGTAATGAGATAAGAATTCATCACATTATTATGTTTAGCGACATCGAAAATGTAGTATTGAACAAAAAAAATCTTAATTTGTATTGATGCTGGTCAAAACAATCAGAGGAATTGTTACCCTAATGACTGAAATCAGCTTACTCAGCCCTATTACTCAAATATACTATTTTTATAAGTTAAACAATAATGGCTGCATGATAATAAGATGAATTAAGCAAATAATTGACTTTTTTTTAAAAAAGCATTTTGTTTTTGAATTTAAAAAGTTGAACTAAAAATAGATTAATTTTAGAAGGAAATTATATGGAGTAATTGTGGTAACTATAACGGTAAAGACTCTTAAAGGCCGGACTTCTGTTTTAAATTTTCAGTATCATTAAAAAAAAATTTATTTAACAAAATACACAAGTTCTCGAGATGTTGATTCATTTTGGGGTATGATGCCAGAGGACCCCTCCAGCACTTTACACAAGTGGCCATTCTTTATGTGTGTGTATTGATTGGCTACTCCACAATGGAGGTATCTCAGCCAAATTCAATTCTTTCTCACCAATATGCACGTGAGTGCACTTTCCAGCAAGGATCACCACCCAGCAATCAGGACCAGGCCATCGACCTGAAACGTTTCTCCACAGATGCCTGACCTGCTCAGCATTTCCAGCATTTTCTGTTTTTATATCAGGACCAGGAACCCCTGGCTGTGTTCTCCTCTGCCTAGCCCGGTGGCACTGAGACCAGTTGCAGCATCCCTACCAGTGCCCTGGCTGAGATCGGCATAAACCGCGATCCAAACTATGAATTTCCTAGTCGGCATAGTTAAGTGTATCTTCACATGAATTGAGGAACACTGCACAGCTGCTGACGATCATGTGTTACTTCGCACATGTAAATGACAGTTCACACATGCAGTGAATCTCGTGGGCAGTAAAATTACCAATCGCTTTCATGAAATAATTCATAGTACCCAGGAAAACAGATAGTAGTTAAGTGCAATTTTCTTTTTGAAATGTGACTCAAGTTTAAGCATCAACATATTATTGCATTATTATATAAAAATGTAGTTATATCCAGATAGTAATTTTCTTTCAGATAATTTTTCAGTTTTTCTCCTTGACCCATGCCCATGCTGAGCATTTGCATGAATTTATTTAACGTGAATATATTCAATTTAAAAAGTTAATTTTGTTGAGGCTGCTATACTGTAGGTCTTTTATCTGGAGTTATCTTAGTGTTTTTGATTTAGTTAAGAATTTATGATTTTATGTTACAGAGTGCTGCAGCTTGTGGTCTCGAGACTCACAGTGATGCCATCCAGCCCAGCCACATCAGAGAGGTGATCCGACGGTACAGCCACAAAATTGGCCCTCTTTCCCCATTCACAGTATGTAATAACAGTGCTACAAAAAGTTATATTTATATGTAAGAGCGTTTTTAGTTTCAAGTGGTCAAAGTTCGAAGTATTGAAATTGTTGTGAGCAATTTGTGGCAGCTGTAATTTTCTTGAAAAAAAAAGTTGATGAAATTCTCTGAGGAGAATAAATAGTCTTTTTTTTGGCAGCTGACACATTACTAAATACTCTTTTCCATTACAGTTCAAGTGTTTTATATTACTTTAGAATCTTACATAGTTGCTACTACAAATCCTCCAAAGAGTCTTGTTAATACATTGCATGGGCATTTATTGCAGATTATCTGAATGAGTGGACCAAGAATATCTAACCAGCATACACTACATTCTGTTGTGAATGTATACTTTTTTTTACATACATCAGGTTAAAACTGAAAGCTTAACAATGATTTTGTGCCAGAAGTGAATTGTGTTCTCTGTAGATTTTCAAGAAAAGGAAGGGTTAAAGAATCAACTACAAGTGACTGGATTATACATTCTTAACTTTCTGAACTGTCTGTTGCCTTCTGACTTTTGGTTGTAGGATCTCTGTGCTTGCCAGCTTGTAGTCTGCCAAACTGCAACCAGCTGGCTAGGTCATAAAAGTTGGAATGTTTGCTTACTTTTGTTATCGTACTTAATAAAGCTCAAATTAACCATATAGAAAGATAAGTGGATGAGCTGTATTAAGGGCCATAATCACTGAGCTTTCTTTTTATAAATCTCTGCAGTTCTTCTAATATAAAAAAAGCTTGCCTTTCCGAAACAGTAACATTTAAAAATGTATTGATGGTATCTTTTGCCCTCCACTCTTCTTTAAACATAATGTTACAGGTAAGTAGAATGTTCCAACAAATAATGTTATATTCAATTTACTGCATTTAACCAACCAATATCATAACAATGTGGAAACAATGGGTCGGAATTTGCGGTGTTGTTAGTTCGCCGTTATTACCCTTTTGACACCACAACTTCAGGATGTGGCGCATGTGCATCTAAATGTGGAAATCCTGAAGTTGCGGTCAGTCATTCACTGCTCCAACATAGGCTGTGCTGTGGCCCTGTCCCCCCCGCCCCCCCCCCCCCCTCACAAGCCAGTAATCAGTGAAACTGACAAATACTCGAGGGCCTGAAATGCATCGACATACCGTCCACTTACCGCCCAAAAATACAAGTTTCGTCAAAAATCAGGTAGATACCATCGACATACCGCTCGGCGGAAGATTCATCATTGACATACCGCCGAGCGGTATGCACACTGTCTGCCATGTAGAACCGCACACATACTGCTCAAAAAGTGCAAGTTTCATGATATACTGCCAACATATCACTGGAGCTGTATACTGTTATGGAGAAGGTGGTTTTACTCAATCTTAAGTGGGCGGGAATGGGCGGTGGTGCTCGGTGCCGCCATTTTGAAATCGGGAACAGTCAGCAAAAGCGGCACCTCAGTATTTCAGAGGTGAACAGTGACTTTTTAGTGCGATTTACAGTGGGAAAGGTATTTTTATTGATTATTATTAAGATAGAAGACATTTGAGTTAATATTTTTTTCATTGAAAAATAATTTGAGTTTATCTCAGGATCTTTGAGGAGATTCTGGAGATTTAAGGGTAATGGAGGTAGGTACCCTGATAACGCTGCTCAATAAACCTCCAAAGGATTTTCAGGGAAAAGCGCTCATTTTTGGACCTGACCGATCGACAGTGCGTTCGAAGGCTGAGCTTCCAAAAAGAGGAGATCGATGACATTTGCCAGCTCATTAAGGCAGACCTGCAGCCCAGTACCAACAACATTACTGCACTCTACGTCGAGATGAAGGTGACTGTGGCACCTTCCTTTTATGCATGTGGCTCTTTTCAGGCATCAGCTGGGGACATATGCTATAGTTCCAAGGTGTTAAATCCAAGGAAGAGGCATATAAATTGGCCAGAAAAAGCAGCAAACCTGAAGACTAGGAGAAATTTAGAATTCAGCAGAGGAGGACAAAGGGTTTAATTAGGAGGGGAAAAATAATGAGAGCAGGGAACATAAAAACTGACTGCAAAAGCTTCTATAGATATGTGAAGAGAAAAAGATTAGTGAAGACTAATGTAGATCCCTTGCAGTCAGAATCAGGTGAATTTATAATGGGGAACAAAGAAATGGCAGACCAATTGAACAAATACTTTGGTTCTATCTTCACGAAGGAAGACACAAATAACCTTCCAGAAATACTAGGGGACCGAGGGTCTAGCAAGAAAGATGAACTGAAGGAAATTCTTAATAGTCAGGAAATTGTTAGGAAAATTGATGGGATTGAAGGCCGATAAATCTCCAGGGCCTGATAGTCTGCATCCCAGAGTACTTAAGGAAGTGGTCCGAGAAATAGTGGATGCATTGGTGATCATTTTCCAACATTCTATAGACTCTGGATCAGTTCCTTTGGATTAGAGGGTAGCTAATGTAACCCCACTTTTTAAAAAAGGAGGGAGAGAGAAAACGGATAATTATTGACCGGTTAGCCTGACATCAGTCGTGGGGAAAATGTTGGAATGAATTATTAAAGATGTAATAGCAGCGCATTTGGAAAGCAGTGATAGGATCAGTCCAAGTCAACATGGATTTATGAAAGGGAAATCATGCTTGACAAATCTTCTATAATTTTTTGAGCATGAAACTAGTAGAGTGGACAAGGGAGAACCAGTGGATGTGGTGTATTTGGACTTTCAAAAGGCTTTTGACAAGGTCCCACACAAGAGATTGGTGTGCAAAATTAAAGCACATGGTATTGGGGGTAATGTATTGACGTGGATAGAGAACTGGTTGGCAGACAGGAAGCAAAGAGTGGGAATAAATGGGTCCTTTTCAGAATGGCAGGCAGTGACTAGTGGGGTACCGCAAGGTTCAGTGCTGGGAACCCAGCTATTTACAATATACATTAATGATTTAGATGAAGGAATTGAATGTAATATCTCCAAGTTTGCAGATGACACTAAGCTGAGTGGCAGTTTGAGATAGGAGGAGGATGCTAAGAGGCTGCAGGGTGACTTGGACAGGTTAGGTGAGTGGACAAATGCATGGCAGATGCAGTATAATGTAGATAAATGTGAGGTTTTTCACTTTGGTGGCAAATACAGGAAGGCAGAATATTATCTGAATGGTGACAGATTGGGAAAAGGGGAGGTGCAACGAGACCTGGCTGTCATGGTACATCAGTCATTGAAAGTTGGCATGCAGGTACACCAGGCGGTGAAGAAGGCAAATGGCATGTTGGCCTTCATAGCTAGGGGTATTGAGTATAGGAGCAGGGAGGTCTTACTGCAGTTGTACAGGACCTTGGTGAGGCCACACCTTGAATATTGTGTACAGTTTTGGTCTACTAATCTGAGGAAAGACATTCTTGCTATTGAGGGAGTGCAGCGAAGGTTCCCAACTGATTCCGGGATGGCAGGATTGACATATGAAGAAAGACTGGATTGACTAGGCTTATATTCACTGGAATTTAGGAGAATGAGAGGGGACCTCATTGAAACGTATAAAATTCTGATGGGATTGGACAGGTTAGATGCAGGAAGAAAGTTCCCGATGTTGGGGAAGTCCAGAACCAGGGGTCACAGTCTAAGGATAAGGGGTAAGCCATTTAGGACTGAGATGAGGAGAAAATTCTTCATTCAGAGAATTGTGAACCTGTGGAATTCTCTACCACAGAAAGTTGTTGAGGCCAGTTTGTTAGATATATTCAAAAGGGAGTTAGCTGTGGCCCTTACGGCTAAAGGGATCAAGGGTATGGAGAGAAAGCAGGAATGGGGTACTGAAGTTGCATGATCATATTGAATGGTGGTGCAGGCTCGAAGGGCCGAATGTCCGATTCCTGCACCTATTTTCTATGTTTCTATTTCTCAGCACGCTACTCATCGCTGCATTCGACAGGTAACCGAAGCACTGTATGCACGCTGGATGGAATTTATAAACTTCCCAATGACCAGGGAGGAACAGAGTGAGAGGGCTTTGGGTTTTGCACGCATTTCCGGCTTCCCCAAGGGGCAGGATGCTGCTGACTGTACCCATGTTGCCCTGCGAGCAGCATTACAGGAGGCGGAGCTGTACCGAAACCGTAAGGGATTCCATTCCCTCATCGCACAGCTCGTCTATGACCATACACAGCGCATAATGTCAGTGAATACCTACTTTCCAGGGAGCATCCATGATGCGCACATCTTGCGGGAGAGCACTGTGTCTGACCTGTTGAAGTCTGAGCCACAAGCTGGATGCTGGGGAACAAAGGTTACGGCCATGCCACCTGGCTCTTGACCCCCCTGCAGAACCCTCAGACAGAAGCCGAGCAACGATATAATAAGAGCCATATAGCCACACGTAATATTATTAAAGATAATTGGAGTGCTGAAGCAGCGCTTTCGATGCTTTGACCGCACGGGACGCAGGCTGCAATACCACGCTGAGCAGGTAGCTCAGTTCACCAGTGGTGTGCTGCATGTTGCATAATTTAGCAATCATTAGCAAGCTTTAGTTTCCTGAGGCTTTTGTTTCCTGAGGCATTAGTTTCCTGAGGAATTGGGATCGCTTCTGGGGGAGGTGGGACCTGTACAAGCCGCACGGGTTGCACCTCAACAGAGCCGGGACCAATATCCTCGTGGGAGAGGGGGGTGTTTACTAGTGTTGTTGGGGAGGGTTAAAACTAGCTTGGCAGGGGGGTGGGAACCTGAAAATAGATTCAGTAGGGAGGGGAGTAAAGCTGGAATTAGAAAGCAAAAATAAAGAAAGTGAGTTTGAAGGAGAGAGGAAACCAGCAGGAAAAAAGGGTAAAAAAAACAAATTTAAAGAGCTTTGTCTAAATGCACGTAGCATTCGTAACAAAATAGATAAGTTGACGGCACAAATAGATACAAATGGGTATGATCTGATAGCTTTTACAGAGACGTGGTTGCAAAGTGACCTGTACTGGGAACTAAATATTCAGGGATATTTGACAATATGGAAGGTCAGACAGAAAGGAAAAGGAGGTGGGTAGCTCAATTGATAAAGGATGGAATCACTGCAATAGTGAGAAACGATTTTGGCTCAAATGTTCAGGATGTTGAAACAGTTTGGGTGGAGATGAGGAATAATAAGGGGAAAAAGTCACTGGTGGCCGTAGTCTATAGGCCCCCTAACAGTAGCAACTCTGTTGGTCGGAGTAAAAACCAGGAAATAGAGGGGGCTTGTAAAAACGGGAACAGCAATAATCATGGGTGATTTTAACCTCCATATTGATTGGACAAATCAAATTGGTCAGGGTAGCTTTGAGGAATAGTTCATAGAATGTATAAGGGACGGGTTCCTTGAGCAATATGTAATGGAACCAACCGGGGCAGGCTATCTTACATCTGGTCCTGTGTAATGAGACAGGATTAATAAACAATCTCCTGGTAAAAGATCCCCTTGGACTGAGTGATCGTAGCATGGTTGAATTTCAAATTCAGATGGAGGGTGAGAAAGTTGGATCTCAAACGAGCGTACTAAGCTTAAAGAAAGGAGACCATGAAGATATGAAGGCAGAGTTGGCTAAAGTGGATTGGGAAAATAGATTAAAGTGTAGGACAGTTGATGAACAGTTGTGTACATTTAAGGAGATATTTCACAACTCTCAAGAAAAATATATTCCAGTGAGGAGGAAAGGGTGCAAGAGAAAAGATAGCCATCCGTGTCTAACTAAAGAAATAAAGGACGGTATCCAATTAAAAACAAGGGCATACAATGTGGCCAAAACTAGTGGGAGGACAGAAGATTGGTAAGCTTTTAAAAGCCAGCAAAGAATGACACAAAAAATGATTAAGAATGGGAAGATAGATTATGAAAGTAAACTAGCACGAAATATAAAAACAGATAGCAAGAGTTTCTATAGGTATATAAAAAGGAAAAGAATGGCTAAAGTAAATGTTGGTCCCTTAGAGGACGAGACCGGGGAATTAGTAATGGGGAACATGGAGATGGCAGTAACTCTGAACAAATATTTTGTATCAGTCAGAGGACTCTAACAATATCCCAACAGTGGATAGTCAAGTTCCTCCCCCCCCCCGCCATAGCCCCTTAACACAATCACAATCACTAAGGAGGTGGTACTCAGTAAGATAATGGGACTAAAGGCAGATAAATCCCCTGGACCTGATGACTTGTATCCTAGGGTCTTAAGAGAAGTAGCGGCAAGGATGGTGGATGCATTGGTTGTAATTTACCAAAATTCCCTGGATTCTGGGGAGGTCCCAGCAGATTAGAAAACTACAAATTAAATGCCCCTGATTAAAAAAGGAGGCAGACAAAAAGCAGGAAACTATAGACCTGTTAGCCTAACATCTGTGGTTGGGAAAATGTTGGAGTCCATTATTAAAGAAGTAGTAGCAGGATATTTGGAAAAGTATAATTCGGTCAGGCAGAGTCAGCATGGATTTATGAAGGGGAAATCATGTTTGACAAATTTGCTGGAATTCTTTGCGGATGTAACGAACAGGGTGGATAAAGGGGAACCAGTAGATGTTGTGTATTTGGACTTCCAGAAGGCATTTGACAAGGTGCCATATAGAAACATACAAACATAGAAAATAGGTGCAGGAGTAGGCTATTTGGCCCTTCGAGCCTGCACCGCCATTCACTAAGATCATGGCTGATCATTCCTTCAGTACCCCTTTCCTGCTTTCTCTCCATACCCTTAACTGTAAGGGCCATATCTAACTCCCTCTTGAATATATCCAATGAACTGGCATCAACAACTCTCTGCGGCAGGGAATTCCACAGGTCAACAACTCTCTGAGTGAAGAAGTTTCTCCTCATCTCAGTCCTAAATGGCCTACCCCTTATCCTAAAACTATGTCCCCTGGTTCTGGACTTCCCCAACATCGAGAACATTCTTCCCGCATCTATCCTGTCCAGTCTCGTCAGAATCTTATATGTTTCTATGAGATCCCCTCTCATCCTTCTAAACGCCAGTGAATAAAGGCCCAGTTGATCCAGTCTCTCCTCATAAGACAGCCCAGCCATCCCTGGAATCAGTCTGGTAAACCTTTGCTGCACTCCCTTAATAGCAAGAATGTCCTTCCTCAGACTAGAAGACCAAGACTGAACACAATATTCCAGGTGAGGCCTCACTAAGGCCCTGTACAACTGCAGTAAGACCTCCCTGCTCCTATATTCAAATCCCCTAGCTATGAAGGCCAACATACCATTTGCCTTCTTTACCGCCTGCTGTACATGCGTGCCCACATTCAGTGACTGATTAATCATGACACCCAGGTCTCGTTGCACCTCCCCTTTTTCTAGTCTGCCGCCATTCAGATAATATTCTGCCGCCTTGTTTTTGCCCCCAAAATGATAACCTCACATTTATCCACATTATACTGCATCTGCCATGTATTTGCCCACTCACCTAATCTGTCCAAGTCACCCTGCAGCCTCTTAGCGTCCTCCTCACAGCTCAAACCGCCACCCAGTTTAGTGTCATCCGCAAACTTGGAGATATTACATTCTATTCCTTCGTACAAATCGTTAATGTATATTGTAAAGAGCTGGGGTCCCAGCACTGAGCCCTGCGGCACCCCACTAGTAACTGCCTGCCATTCTTAAATGGACCCGTTTATCCCGACTCTCTGCTTCCTGTCTGCCAACCAGTTCTCGCTATCCACTTCAGTACATTACCCCCAATACCATGCGCTTTGATTTTGTACACCAATCTCTTGTGCGGGACCTTGTCAAAAGCCTTTTGAAAGTCCAAATACACCACATGCACTGGTTCTTCCTTGTCCACTCTACTAGTTACATCCTCAAAAAATTC
The DNA here is from genome assembly GCF_044704955.1 of Pristiophorus japonicus. Classification (NCBI taxonomy): domain Eukaryota; kingdom Metazoa; phylum Chordata; class Chondrichthyes; family Pristiophoridae; genus Pristiophorus; species Pristiophorus japonicus. The sequence continues at coordinate 103,814,153 of NC_091983.1, read as the reverse complement.
CAGAAGATTCGTCAAGCATGATTTCCCTTTCATAAATCCATGCTGACTTGGACCGATCCTGTCACTGCTTTCCAAATGCGCTGCTATTTCATCTTTAATGATTGGTTCCAACATTTTCCCCACTACTGATGTCAGGCTAACCGGTCTATAATTACCCGCTTTCTCTCTCCCTCCTTTTTTAAAAAGTGGCGTTACATTAGCTACACTCCAGTCCATGGGAACTGATCCAGAGTCTATAGATTGTTGGAAAATGATCACCAATGCATCCACTATTTCTAGGGCCACTTCCTTAAGAACTCTGGGATGCAGACTATCAGGACCCGGGGATTTATCGGCCTTTAATCCCATCAATTTCCCTAACACAATTTCCCGCCTAATAAGGATATCTTTCAGTTCCTCATTCTCGCTAGACCCACTGTCCCCTAGTACATTCAGAAGGTTATTTGTATCTTCCTTTGTGAAGACAGAACCAAAGTATTGGTTCAATTGTTCTGCCATTTCTTTGTTCCCCATTATAAATTCACCTGAATCCGACTGCAAGGGACCTACGTTTGTCTTTACTAATCTTTTTCTCTTCACATATTTATAGAAGCTTTTGCAGTCAATTTTTATGTTCCCTGCAAGCTTCCTCTTGTACTCTATTTTCCCCTTCTTAATTAAACCCTTATTCCTCCTCTGTGGAATTCTAAATTTCTCCCAGTCCTCAGGTTTGTTGCTTTTTCTAGCCAATTTATCTGCCTCTTCCTTGGTTTTAACACTATCCTTAATTTCCCTTGTTAGCCATGGTTGAGCCACCTTCCCAGTTTTATTTTTACTCCAGCCAGGGATGTACAATTGCTGAAGTTCATCCATGTGATCATAAAAGGTTACTACACAAGATAAAAGTTCACGGGATTGGGGGTAATATAAGAGCATGGATAGAGGATCGGCTTACTAACAGAAAACAGAGAGTCGGGATAAATGGTTCATTCTCTGGTTGGCAATCGGTAACTAATGGGGTGCTGCAGGGATCAGTGCTGGGACCCCAACTATTTACAATCTATATTAATGACTTGGAAAAAAGGACCGAGTATAACGTAGTCAAGTTTGCTGACAATTCAATGATGGGAGGAAAAGCAATGTGTGAGGAGGACACACAAAATCTGCAAAAGGATAGAGACGGACAATAATTTGGCAGATGGAGTATAAGGTTGGAATGTGTGAGGTCATGCAATTTGGCAGAAAAAAAATCAAAGAGCAAGTTATTATTATTTAAATGGTGTAAATTGCAAAGTGCTGCAATGCAGCGGGACCTGGGGATACTTATGCATGAAACACAAAAGGTACAGCAAGTGATCAGGAAGGCCAATGGAATCTTGGCCTTTATTGCAAAGGGGATGGAGTCTCAAAGCAGGGAAGTCTTGCCACAGTTATACAGTTTATTGATGAGGCCACACCTGGAATACTGCGTGCAGTTTTGGTTTCCATATTTACGAAAGGATATACTTGCTTTGGAGGCAGTTCAGAGAAGGTTCACTAGGTTGATTCCGGAGATAAGGGGGTTGACATATGAGGAAAGGTTAAGTAGGTTGGGCCTCTACTCATTGAAATTCAGAAGAATGAGAGGTGATCTTATCGAAACGTATTAGATTACAAGGTGGATGCAGAGAGGATGTTTCCACTGATAGGAGAGACTAGAACTTGGGGGCATTATCTTAGAATAAGAGGCTGCCCATTTAAAACTGAGATGAGAAGGAATTTCTTCTGTGAGAGTTGTAAATCTGTGGAATTTGCTGCCTCAGAGAGCTGTGGAAGCTGGGACATTGAATAAATTTAAGACAGACAGTTTCTTAACCGATAAGTGAATAAGGCGTTATGAGGAGCGGGCAGGGAAGTGGACCTGAATCGATGATCGTATTAAATGGCAGAACAGGCTCGAGGGGCCGTATGGCCTACTCCTACTGCTATTTCTTATGTTCTTATGCGGGGACAGGAATTACCACAGCGGACTGCGGGGCCACCTGAGGAGAGAATGCAGGAGATGGAGGAGGAAGAAGAGGAAAATGAGGGGGAGGAGGATGAGGAGAAGCTTCCAGATAAACGCATGGCACAACCCCACCCACCCCAACACCACAGCGGCGGGCACGCGCAGTGTGTGCCACTACAAAATTGTTACATCAGCAGCTCATAAATGAACACTTTGCTTGAATGTGGAGAGCTGTGTTTTGGGACTCTGATGACTGTTAGCCCAAAAGTCTGACACTGTACAAGAGTGCTTAAATTCAATTATGTAAAAAAAAATGCAACAATTGTAAAACTTCGTTAAACTTATAACTATAACTTTGAACAACTCCAATAACTTGAAATAAACTTTAAAAAATCAAACTTCAACTATTTTAAATGAACAATGAACACTTGACTACAACTAAGCACCCTTTATTGTCCTCGACCTCTATCTCGATCGCGTACCCCCCCCCCCGTCCCCCCTTTCTTGCTCCCGCCCTTCCCTTTCCCACTGCCCCTGAGCCCAGACCTACCCGTGATGGTACCAAGCCGGCATGCAGCTGTTGCTGTCGTTGGGGCTCAGACATTGCAGGTGCAATAAATGGGGACTCAGGAGAAGCTCGTCATGTGGAAGGCACAGCTTCAGGGCTGGAAGCTGCTGGCAGCTCCCCACCCTCAGGTGTTGTCGACCCGACTATTATGGCACGGGGAGATTCCGCGTTATGTCCCGATCCCGTCGATTGCCGCATGGCATCCATGGAATCGCCGGTTCGCTCCATCCCACCGATCAGACGTGACATATCCTCCGACTGTCATTCTGATAGCGCCGTGATGTTTCCGGCTATCGTAGCCATGGCCTTGAGCAGCTCTTGACCTATGTCGACACAGGCCTGTGACAGACGCACCATGTCCTGGTACACGCCTATCTGTCTTGCAGCAATGGACCTTTTCTGCACCAACCTCAGTCGCTGCGGCAAAGGCGCTGCAACGCTGGGGGTGCATTGCTGCGCACCGCTTGGTCCCGCAGAATCCCCTGAGTATACACTCGGTGGTGGAGGATGTTCCAGCTGACCCAGATGGAACTACAGATGCAGCGTCCAAAATCTGGAGTTCTGGAATCCGGACCGATTGGTGGCAGTGTTGTCTGAAATCTGTAAAATGTTCTGGAATCGGACCTTGACCACCTCGCGGTGTCGCCACTGCCCGACCTCGGGGCCTCCTCGCTGGCCCGAACACCACCTCCACGGCAGGGCCACCCGACCAGCTCCTCTTCAGCGGGGCCCCGCCTGACCAGCTCCTCTTCAGCAGGGCCCCGCCTGACCAGCTCCTCTTCAGCAGGGCCCCGCCTGACCAGCTCCTCTTCAGCAGGGCCCCGCCTGACCAGCTCCTCTTCAGCAGGGCCCCGCCTGACCAGCTCCTCTTCAGAAGGGGCCCGCCCGAACAACTCCACGGTGGCGGGGCCCCACCCGACAACCTCATCGCCCACCGACCTGAATAGCTCTTCGGCGAGCAACCCCCGCCCCCGACCCCCCTTTCTGGCGATCCAAAATCCGGAAATACCCAAACCTGGGCCGGCAGAAAGACGTTCCAAAGTCCGGCAAAACGCAAAATCCGAAACGGCCTCGGTCCCAAGGGTTCCGGATTCGGGATGCTGCACCTGTATCATACCCTCGTCTGTCTCCAGTCTCCACCCTCACATCCACCTCCACTGGCTCCAGGATGAGCTGCTCTTCTTCTTCCTCTTCCACTTCTTCATCTCTGGCAGGGGTGAAGTTGGGAGAGGGCTGGGTGATACCAGAGCTGGAGGCAGTGGGTCTGTCGCCTGGTCTCTCTGCAGAGGTCTGGTCTGAATCCTCCAAGTCTGGAAGTACAAAATAACATTTAAAAGTGCTTGGCACCAGGGGAGGGGTCATAGAAACATAGAAACATAGAAAATAGGTGCAGGAGCAGGCCATTCAGCCCTTCTAGCCTGCACCGCCATTCAATGAGTTCATGGCTGAACATGAAACTTCAGTACCCCCTTCCTGCTTTCTCGCCATAACCCTTGATCCCCCGAGTAGTAAGGACTTCATCTAACTCCCTTTTGAATATATTTAGTGAATTGGCCTCAACTACTTTCTGTGGTAGAGAATTCCACAGGTTCACCACTCTCTGGGTGAAGAAGTTTCTCCTCATCTCGGTCCTAAATGGCTTACCCCTTATCCTCAGACTGTGACCCCTGGTTCTGGACTTCCCCAACATTGGGAACATTCTTTCTGCATCTAACCTGTCTAAACCCGTCAGAATTTTAAACGTTTCTATGAGGTCCCCTCTCATTCTTCTGAACTCCAGTGAATACAAGCCCAATTGATCCAATCTTTCTTGATAGGTCAGTCCCGCCATCCCGGGAATCAGTCTGGTGAACCTTCGCTGCACTCCCTCAATAGCAAGAATGTCCTTCCTCAAGTTAGGAGACCAAAACTGTACACAATACTCCAGGTGTGGCCTCACCAAGGCCCTGTACAACTGTAGTCACACCTCCCTGCCCCTGTACTCAAATCCCCTCGCTATGAAGGCCAACATGCCATTTGCTTTCTTAACCGCCTGTTGTACCTGCATGCCAACCTTCAATGACTGATGTACCATGACACCCAGGTCTTGTTGCACCTCCCCTTTTCCCAATCTACACGTGCTCCTGCGTAAGGGTTGCGATTGGTTTTGGGGGGACTGTCAGGAAGGGGCTTTTGATCGGGCGCGAAACCTACTTTGTTCAAACAAGTTGTTGATCCTGGACGACCCCTGTAAAAAAAAAAAAAAAAATTGGTTCTGACATGTGATGCATCGTCCTATGGGGTTGGGTGCGTGTTGCAGCAGTGCAATGCTGAGGGTCAACTACAACCTGTGGCTTATGCCTCCAGGTCGCGCGCTCAAGCAGAACGCGGATATGGGATGGTCAAGAAGGAAACACTTGCATGTTTCTATGGTGTAAAAAAAAATGCATCAGTATCTCTTTGGTAGGAAGTTTGAATTAGAGACGGATCACAAGCCATTAACATCCCTGTTGTCAGACTGCAAGGCTATCAATGCCAACGTATCTGCTCGTATACAGCTTATGACTACTCCATCCAGCATCGGCCCGGCACTGAAAATTGCGCTAACGCGCTCAGCAGGCTTCCACTGGCCACCACTGAGGGGGCAGCGGAGCAAAGCGCTCCGATGGTCATGACTGTCGATGCCTTTGACAGCGCAGGCTCCCCCATCACAGCCCGCCAGATCAAAATCTGGACAAACAGAGATCCCCTCTTATCCCTGATTAAGAAATGTGTCCTGACTGGGGATTGAGCGCCCGCACACGGAGCAAGCCCTGAGGAAGTCAGACCGTTCCACAGACAGATGGATGAGCTCTCCATCCAAGCCGACTATCTACTATGGGGTAGCTGGGTAGTTATGCCCCAGAAGGGCAGGGAGGCATTCATCAGGGAACTCCACAGTGAGCACCCAGGCATTGTGCTGATGAAGGCCATTGCCCAGTCACATGTTTGGTGGCCTGGAATTGATTAGGACTTGGAACACTCTGTTCGCAGGTGTACGACGTGTGCCCAGCTGGGTAATGCCCCCAGGGAGGCCCCGCTCAGCCCGTGGACCTGGCCCACCAGGCCATGATCACACATTCATGTTGACTACGCGGGCCCGTTCATGGGAAAGATGTTCCTTATTGTGGTAGATGCGTACTCGAAATGGATCGAGTGCATCATTCTGAATTCATGCACGTCATCCACCACCGTGGAAAGCCTACGTGCGATCTTTGCAACCCACGGCTTGCCGGACATCCTGGTTAGTGATAATGGCCCATGTTTCACAAGCTACGAATTCCGAGAGTTTATGTCGGGCAATGGCATCAACCACGTCAGGACTGCACCGTTCAAGCCGGCCTCCGATGGCCAGGCGGAACGTGCGGTCCAAATCATTAAGCAAGGTATGATCAGGATTCAAGGACCCTCCCTACAATGCCGCCTATTGTGCTTCCTGCTGGCCTATAGATTCCGACCGCACTCGCTCACGAGGGTCCCGCCCGCAGAGCTACTAATGAAACGGACACTCAAAACTCGGTTGTCCCTCATTCACCCAGTCCTGACCGACATAGTTGAGGGCAAGCGCAAGTCGCAAAATGAGTACCACGACCGTAATTCGAGGGGAGATGTATAGAAATAAATGATCCTGTATTTGTCCTCAATCACGCCATGGGGTCCAAATGGCTTGAGGGCACTGTAATTGACAAAGAGGAGAATAGAGTCATCATGGTAAAACTCAACAATAGTCAGCTGTAAGCATCTGGACCAAGTTTTAAAAAAAAGGTTAGCCTCGACACGGAGGAACCTGAAGAAGACTATGAGATGGAGCTCACAACACCACCAGTGAACGAGCAACAAGAGCAATCAGAAGAATGCACAGTCCCTGCGGTCAGCCCGGACAGGCCGGAATCACCACAGGTGACAGACACTCACGTCAGTGTCCAACAACCAGAGCCCCAACTGCGACGCTCCACGAGGGAGCACAGACCACCTGAAAGACTAAACCTATGATCCCAATAAGACTTTGTGGGGGGAGGTGATGTCATGTATGTAACCACAATGTAACACCACTGCAAAACTGTATACACTCAACCTAGATGCACACCTTGACCACAAGGGGTGAACTTGTGGGAGACACTCCTTACCTGATCACACAGGTATAAAAAGGGAGGTCCCAGGCAGGGTCATCGTCCTTTGGAGTCCTGTGAATAAAGAGTTAAGATCACAGAGTGATCTTGTCCCCAGAATGTGCCTCGTGTGGTTTCATACTGTAGAGTAAGGACTTTACAGGTTCTTGCGTTGGGGGTCCTCCCCCCATATGCCGCTAATCCACTGCTATTGCAGATGTCTTCTTCTGCAGAAAGTGAAGTAAATGAAAATAAAAATCTTCAATCCATTTAACATCTCAGACACACAAGTTCTCACACGCACACACACGCGCACACCATCAAAACACTGGGTTATTCCTCTTGTCATTGCCTGAAGGCACAAATACATCCCCGTAACCTTGGGATAAATAACATCTTCCGTGTGTCACTGAACCTACATTTACATGGTACATGGCACATCCGGGAGGGTGGGGGGTTAATAAATAGAAACATAGAAAATGGGTGTAAGAGCCTGCACCACCATTCAATAAGATCATGGCTGATCAGTCCCTCAGTACCCCTTTCCTGCTTTCTCTCCATACCCCTTGATCCCTTTAGCCGTAAGGGCCATATCTAACTCCCTCTTGAATATATCCAACGAGCTGGCAACAACAACTCTCTGTGGTAGAGAATTCCACAGGTTAACAACTCTCTGAGTGAAGAAGTTTCTCCTCATCTCGGTCCTAAATGGCTTACCCCTTATCTTTAGAATGTGTCCCCTGGTTCTGGACTTCCTCAACATCGGGAACATCCTTCCTGCATCTAACTTGTCCATTCCTCTCAGAATTTTATATGTTTCTATGAGATCCCCTCTCATCCTTCTAAACTCCATTGAATATAGGCCCAGTCGATCCAGTCTCTCCTCATGTCAGTCCTGTCATCCCGGGAATCAGTCTGGTGAACCTTCGCTGCATTCCCTCAATAGCAAGAATATCCTTCCTCAGATTAGGGGACCAGAATTGAACACAATATTCCAGGTGAGGCCTCACCAAGGCCCTATACAACTGCAGTAAGACCTCCCTGTTCCTATACTCAACTCCCCTAGCTATGATGGCCAACATGACATTTGCCGCCTTCACTGTCTGCTGTACCTGCATACCAACTTTCAATGACCGATGTACCATGACACCCAGGTCTCATTGCACCTCCCCCTTTCCGAATCTGCCGCCATTCAGATAATCTGCTTTCGTGTTTTTGCCACCAAAGTGGATAACCTCACATTTATCCACATTATACTGCATCTGCCATGCATTTGCCACTCACCTAACCTGTCCAAGTCACCCTGCAGCCTCTTAGCATCCTCCTCACAGCTCACACCGCCACCCAGCTTAGTGTCATCTGCAAAATTGAACTCTCTCTTTGGCTCTTTCTTCACCCAAAATGGTGCTAATCTTCCATCAATTGTTATATATTTGGTGAATTTTTTTCTTGCATGTCAATGCAGGTAATCAAGGTGAAGGATGTCCGTGCTGGAGAATGCCGCATTTTTTCACTTGACATCCAATGTTAAGCTCAAACACCAAATACATCGAAGACAAATATAATATAAGCAGAATAAAATTCCATGGGGAAATTACATAGCACCCTATTTGGGGGCAGTAACAGACGCAGGGCTTCCTGTGCCAGGCGAGGAAGACCCGGTCCGCTCACGATATTGGGGTTACCACCCCCAAGAGGATGTGGTGTGCAAATTAACACGCTCCATTAAAGGGGAGGGCCAAGCTGCAGACTCTGTGGGTCCCTACTTGGACCACCGGGGAACTGGGTGCCTTGCCATCAGCCCAGCACTCAAGTGGAGAGCTGGGCTGCCAGATTGCGGAATGTAATAGATGAAGGATGCAACACGTTAGTCGCCCGATTTTATTTTTTCTTTAACTAGCACCCTGCGAGCAGCCTGCAGCTCGGTACACTCCCCATGAAGCTGTCGCTTTCATTGCCAAGCACAGCTTCAGGGAGCGCTCCCAAATTTTTGCTCTGGGGAGAAAACGTGTCGCTGCACACAGTGATGATGTCGCCATTGCTGGTGCAGCGGAGTGGGGCGCTACTGGTTACTGCCGCCGGTAAACTCTCGCGGAATTTAGCAGGAGTTTTTCGTTACTCTTGCTACCCTCACCAGGTCGTTCGACCTCTTGCCACACCTTTCCCCGGTGCATACCATTGTACTTGTGGAGGACACAGCCTCCCCGATCTCGTCCCATATTCTGTTGTACTGCTTTGGGGGGAGGGGGGCTTTCCACGATCACCCTTTGTTAAGTCGGCGTATCTCTCCGTGATATTCTCCAGCAGGTCAGGTAGCTCCATTTTGTCGAAAGCGGGCGCCCTCAACCTCCCATCCTTCTTGATGTTCCTGCGCTTCGACGACTTTTTCAGTCTTTCCATTATATTTATCATGATTTTTTATTTATAAAATATGTATTATTATTGAAATTGTATAGTTATTATATATTAATATAATGGACTCTGGAATCTCTGATGAAAACAACTGACCCTCGAATACCTTGCTGCTCCTTTTCACTCTCTCTCCCTCAACTTCAACTCTCTGTGCATGCGTAGGTGACCCCTGACCCCCAAAATCACGTGGGGAAAAAAAAGCAAGAAAAAAACTTTGCACATGTGTAGTGCAGTGCCGTACCGTCCATCGATAAGAAAGTCAATCTTGATCGACTATAATGTTGCATACCACTGCTCGCATACCGCCGATAACAATTTCACCAAACTAGCACTCTTCGGTCTCAACAGTATTCCAGCGGTTTTAAACGACGCACTGCCGGAATACCACCGAGAAATGGGCAGATCTTATGTCCTGATGAATTTCGGGGCCTTGGGCTTTACCGCGGTAATATGGCTGTTAAATACCCCAGTCTTTGTTAAGCCTTGTTGGAATAGGTGTAACTGGAGGTTTAACTGCTAAACAAACATTATGGTCCTGAAAAACTAATTTTAATTTTGTGAATTGTCAAATTTCTCTTACATTAAAAATTATAATTTTTAAGACGCATTTTAACAAAAAAATGTGTATATTTTTTAAGTTTATTCATGATACTTCAGGTTGTATCTTATCCCCATCCAATCTTTGTTTCGTTCTGTGTAACGTTTTTGGAAAGTCTGGATCTGTTTTTAAAAGTTATACTGCAGTACAGAAATACTGAAGTTTGTGCATGTGTCAAAATAAATCAAAACTGCTATGTAATAATTTACATTATAACTATAGCTTGCAACAAATTACATCATTTGAATTAAAAACAAGGGAACATGCAGTTTGCTTTAAAACCGATTAATGTGACCGTTGAAAAATTAATTTTAATTAAGTAACAAAAGAGCAATAAAATTGGAACAGGTAGAGAGATAACTTATCTCGAAGTTTCTAGCACAGCTGGAAGCGCGAAGGGGCTTGGCTTCTGTCCGTGCAAATGCTCGTTAATTTGAATATTTTGAGCAGGTGCTCATGCAATTTTGTCAGACTGGGGTGCAAGTTCCAGCAGGAGGAGTGGCCTTGCCATAGTGCCATGGAACCAGCCATACTGGACAAAGTAACAAGAAGGGCTGGAGGCCCAGAATTTAATTTTCCCATTTTCCTGGGGCAGTCAATTGACACAAAAAAATTTGTGATCTCCATTTCTGCCAGGATTTATTCCTAGCGTGCACTATACCACTGTTTTGTCAGGCATACAGGATTTAGGCCGGCTCACATCATCCCATTAGTCCTAGCTCTTCCAATGACATCACCACAAAAGGAGGCGGGCTCAGGAAGCACTCCCACAATTCCTGCCTGGTCTTTGACTCTCCATTCACCACGATACCACTGCAGTCATCAGTCTACTTAACCACTCCCCCATGCTGCCCTTGTCCCCAGCAAAATCGTTACTCTTGCCCTCCCTGGTAATTCCCTTGGTATAAGCCCCATATTCAGATCCCTCCAGTCCAAGTGGTAAAGACTTGAGCCGATCTGGTGCACAACTGGTTTAGCTATTCACCACCAGATCTGGCTTGACCACATCAAGCACTGTCGGACTGTACACCTTTCTGCCAAAACAACTCACTACTTCATGATCATCCAGCTGACATTTGAAATGGTTTCCTCTCCTCGGGTACATAAGTACATAAGAAATAGGAGCAAGGTAGGCCATTTTGCCCCTCGACACTGCTCCGCCATTCAATAAGATCATAGCTGATCTGATCTTGGCCTCAAGTCCATTTCACTACCCGCTCCCCATAACCCTCGACTCCCTTATCTTTCAACAATCTGTCTATCTCCACTTTAAATATATTCAATGACACAGCCTTCACTGCTGTCTGGGGTAGAGAATTCCAAAGATTCATGACCTTCTGACAGAAGAAATTCCTCCTCATCTCCATTTCAAGTGGGCAACCCCTTATTCTGAAACTATGGGCTCAATTTTGCCCAAGCCCGGTTTCTGGCGTATTGCCAGAGTTACGCCAGGTTTTTAGGTCCAGAAATGCACCAGAAATTGTTGTACTAACTTTCCCCGATCTTTATACTGCAATCCGGAGCTGCGCAGCGTGTCCAGTCGCCTCGGGGGGGGGGGGGGGGGGGGGTGGCAGTGGAGCCTGCTGTCTGCACCGTAAAACGCAGCTAGGGTTTCTGCGCATGCGTGGGGAAAAAAAACATGTTTTTGACACCGCTGCAATGGACGCGCATACGCAGTACAGCTCCGAGTTGGCAATCGAGAGGCCTCCAGACCGGGACCGGGATCTCAAGCGGGCGCAGCAGCTCAAGGTCAGTGCGCATTTTTAAATTTCTATTCTACAGAGTTTACAGAGGAGCACTCCCTCCCCCACGGACCCTGGCCCGAGTGTCTTCCCGGTCCGCTCCGCTCCCCGCCCCTAGCCCAAGCCGAAGGGCTTGCCGGTCCGTCTGCTCCCTCCCCCGCCGACCCTCTCCTGGCCCCGAGTGCCTTCCCTCTTCGCTCCGCTCCCCGCCCCTATCCCAAGCCGAAGTGCTTGCCGGTCCGTCTGCTCCCTCCCCCGCCGATCCTCTCCTGGCCCCGAGTGAGTGCCTTCCCGTTCTGCTCCCCGTCCCTAACCCAAGCCGAAGGGCTTGCCGGTCCGTCCACTCCCTCCCCGCCAACCCTCTCCTGGCTTCGAGTGCCTTCCTGATCCGTTCAGCTTCCTGCCCCTAGCCCAGGCCGAATGGCCTCCGATTTACTTACCTGCGCCGATTTCTTTAGCTCTCCGCAAGGTTTTTCTGAAGAGGCCACATACGCTGGCCTAAGCAGAAATGGAGTAGCTATCAGCTGGCCAAAGTTCACTAAATGGCCTGAATTGGCATAGGTGGCTGGTTACATCCACTTTGGATGAAAAAAAAACTTAGCTAAAAAAATCGTAACTAAATGAGTTATGCTAGTGCAAATTGATTGGGGAAACTGTGGATTTTTAAGTTAGGCCAGAAAAAGCACCCTGCTCCAAAAAAACGATGTAAATCACTGGGGAAAATTGAACCCCCAGCCCCTAGTTCTAGATACCCCACAAGGGGAAACATCCTCTCTGCATCAACCCTGTCAAGTCACCTCAAAATCTTACATGGTTCAATAAGATCACCTCTCATTCTTCTGAACTCCACTGAGTATAGACCCAACCTGCTCAACCTTTCTTCATAAGACACCTTTAGTCCCATTAGTTTGCCTCGTACTTTTTCTCTAGTGATAGTAATTATTTTAAGCTCCCAGTTCCCAATAGCTCCCTTGATTATCAATTATTGGAATGCTTTTAGTGTCTTCTACCAGAAAGTCTCTGCCATTTCCCCGTTTCTCATTATTAATTCTCCAGCCTCATCCTCTAAGAGACCAACGTTTATATACCTGTAGAAGCTGTTACTGTCTGTTTTTATATTTCCTGCTAGTTTACTTTCATAATCTATCTTCTCTCTCATTATTTTTTTAGTCATCCTTTGCTGGTTTCTAAACATTTCCCAATCCTCTGGCCTTCCACTAATCTTCACAACATTGTATGCCTTTGTTTTCAATTTGATACCATCCTTTACTTCCTTAGTTAGCCACAGATGGTTCATCCTTCTTTCAGAGTTTTTCTTTTTCACTGGAACATATGTTTGCTGAGAGTTATGAAATATCTCCTTAAATGTCTGCCACTGCTTATCTACCATCTTACCCTTTAATCTATTTTCCCAGTCCACTTTAGCCAACTCTGCCTTCATACATTTGTAATTGCCTTTATTTAAGTTCAGGACACTAGTTTGAAACCTAACTTTCTCACCCTCAAACTGAATTTGAAATTCTACCATGCTATGATCACTCTTCCCAAGAGAATCCTGTACTATGAGATCATTAATTAATCCAGTCTCATTACACACAACCAGATCTAAAATAGTCTGCTCCCTGGTTGGTTCCACAACGTATTGGCCTAGAAATCCCGTTCAAGGTCTTCAACTGAAAAAGTTTTGAAAAAAGATGCGCACTTACCTGCTCCTGCTGTGCCCACGAGAGATCCGGTCCTGAGGCCTTCACTCACTGCGCATCGGAGCGCGTGCATGTCAGGACGTCTGTAAGCTGGAGCTGGAGTCACATGCCTCTGGGCAGCAAATCAAGGTACAGTATTTTCTCAATCATTATAATGGGAACTCCGTAAGTTGGAGTTCCCATTATTATGATTGAGAAACACCCCCCAAACAACAAAATAAAAAATATATATATTTTTCCAATTTTTAAAAAAGTTTTTTAAATTATAGTTTAAAATAAACTTATCTTAGTGGGCAGGGTTTTTAAACAATAAAATATGTTTTTTAAATTTTATTTTACAATGTTTTTGTATGTTTTAAAACTCTAACTCCTTAAAAATAGGCTATCGCCTGCTTTTATCAGATGCAAGAGTTTTCAGGACATCTGCTGGGCAAGATATGGGTAAATACCGCAATCTTGCCCATGCGAATGTCCTGGCTGTGGAGATGTGGAGGATCTGTCAGGCTGGAGCTTGACAGATCGGAAAAGCCGGTTTTCAGCGCATGCACATTGTGCACTGAAAACTGACTTTGCGATACCTTCCCGGATCCATACACACTCCGTACGGACCCGGGGAGGCTGGGATTTCTAGGCCACTGTTCTAAGAAACCATCCCACATACACTCTATGTACTCTTCCTCAGGGCTACCTTTGTCAATTTGATTTGTCCAATCAATATGAAAATTAAAATCGCTTATGATTATTGCCGTACCTTTCTTAGAAGCCTCCATTACTTCTTGATTTATACTCTGTCCTACAGTGTAGCTACGGCGAGGGGGCCTATAGACTACTGCCACCAGTGACGACTTTCCCTTATTATTTCTTATCTTCACCCAAACTTATTCTACATCTTGATCTTCTGAGTCAATATCCTTTCTCACTACCGCACTGATCTCATTCTTTATTAACAGAGCTACCCCACCTCCTTTTCCTTTCTGATTATCCTTCTGTAATGTCAAATACCCCTGAATATTCAGTTCCCAGGCTTGACCACCTTGCACCACGTCTCTGTAATGGCTATCAGTTCATACCCATTTATTTCTATTTGTGCCAATTCACTAAATATATTCAAAAAGGAGTTAGATGTAGTCCTTACTACTCGGGGGATCAAGGGGTATGGCGAGAAAGCAGGAATGGGGTTCTGAAGTTGCATGTTCAGCCATGAACTCATTGAATGGTGGTGCAGGCTCGAAGGGCTGAATGGCCTACTCCTGCACCTATTTTCTATGTTTCTAACTCATCTATCTTGTTACGGATGCTACATGCATTCAGATAAAGAGCTTTTAATTTTGTCTTTTTACCATTTTTCTCTACTCTGACCCCACTTTCTGATGCACTCTTCTGTTTATACTCTCTGCTCCTTCCTGTCACACTTTGCCTATCATTACCCCTATCGCTACCCTGCGCTATTGCTTTCTCCTTTCTCTTTGACTTTTTAACTTTCCGCTCACCTGATCCCTCCCCCCACCGCCCCACTATCACTCTCACTTTCAAAACCACCCATCCTCAGCCTGACCATCTCTACAGTTTTGAAAAAAAAACAAAGAATGGAGTATACACTCAATGGAAAGATGCATAATCTCCTGAACTGTGAATGCAAGTAGATAAAACCCTAAAAAGGCCAACAGTATTTTGTTTTTTTATAAATCGGCCCATAGAGTACAAGGTTGAAGAAGTAATGATAAATTTGTACAAAACATTAGTTTGGTTGCCATTAGAGTACTGTATTCAGTTTCAGTGCCCCATTATAGAACTAACCTTAAAGCCATCATAGAGTGCAAAAAGCATGGATTCACCAAGATGATGCTGGGGATGGGAACTATAGCAATGAGGAGATACTCGGACTATTTACATTGGAACAGAATTACCATTTTAATAGAGATATTTTTAAATTGAGGGTTTTTGATAAAATGAATATGGAAAGACTATTTTCTCAGTTTGGGGAATCAGTAGAGGTATGTTGGTGCATGGAATGTTTTGCCACAGGGAGTATTTGAGGTAGAGACCATTGCATTTAAAAAAAAAATAATTGGATAAATATTTGAATCATAGGAAGATACAGGGCTATGGGGAGAAAGCAGAGCAGTGGATTAGTTTGGGATTGCCCTAGCAGAGAGCTGACATAGACATAATGGACTGAATGGCCTCTTTATATGCTGTAAACTTCTATGATTCTATGATCTTTCAGTTCTTGCAAACTACCGCCCCAACCTCTATTTCCTCTCCAAGATGCTTGAATGTGTTGTCACCTCCCAACTCTGTGCCCATCTTTCCAGCAACTCCATGTTTGAATCTGTCCAACAACATTTTCATCCTTTCCACACAGAGGAGCAAACTGGCTATATGGGAAATCGGGAGATCTTTTTAGTGCCTTGTGAATGGTTCCATAACGCTGTATTATCAGTGCCAATGTTCCAGCGGCCGCACAGCTGTCTAAAGCTCCCGCGCAGGTTGCTTGCAAGTTTCTCAATGGAAAAAACACGCATGCGCGAAAGTTTGAATGGGCCGCACAGCTCCTTAAAGCGGCTGCACACCCAAACATTAGAGGAAACATTGATTGGCATCCTTTTTTTGGTGACGATCGTGAAGAATCCTGTGCTCTTTGGGGAAACCAGTCCGTTCCTGGTTAAAGGTGTCAAATAAATGCAAGTTGCTGTTGTTTGAAATGAATGCAGAAAGGGACAGCGACCCAGTGGAACTAAGCCCATCACAAGTTCCTTCACCCCCCGCCCAGCCCCCCACACCCCCAACTCGATTGCATGACAATGATGCTCTCCTGACCTGAAGGAATTTTGGGGCTCTTTTCTTTCAAAAGAAAACAAAACTATAAATTGCATTACATGTGTGCTGAAACTCAACATAAAATATATGAGCATGGCAAACAAGATAAAGCAGATTTATTTTTCATTGCTATTGCTATTTCTAGCAGTGTCATTGAGCAGTGGTTAAGATTACATTGAATCATTACACACATTTTTATCCTTGAAGTACAAAGCCTAATCAGCAACTGAGTATGCTGCTTGAGATAAATAAGGAAGAGAGATCCCAAAAGCACAAATATTGTGGTTATTAATTTGATAATGTGGAGTAGAATGCTGATGCAAACGTAACTCGTGATTCATTAGTATGTAAGGGAAACAGCATCAGAATGTTCAAGATAACCATTAAATCATCATCCAGATTACAAGCTTGTTGTGCATTTATTTTATATCTTTGCTGACACAGTCCAAACAACTATCAGAATCTTGCCTCCTGTCAATCAATGACACAATAACATCAACAGTAGTCATGGTATGGAGAGCATGTCAGCTAAAATCATCCTATCTCGGTACTGGTGGTTCCATGGTGCCAACTGGATGCTGACATGGGGGGATAATGGGATAATGGGGAAGAAAAAATATAAATAGAGGATAGGGTGACATTATTTCTGAATTCTGTTCATTGGATACCCTAAAAAATAATCAATGTTGTTTCTTTTAAAATGGTACCAAATTCTGATGCTTTTAATTCATCAATTATAAGCAATCTGTACAAAAGGAAGTTGTAATTCTCACTTCGATAAACCATAATTACGATGTATCACCGAGATCAAATCAATTAGCTTTGTCATGATAACGCTTCAACCTGATTGTATAACTTTTATGACTTAAAAACTAGATGAATCATGCAGCAACAGCTCAGAATGTTAAGGGTAAATGCTTAAACTGTCATATTTGTGGAAAATTATTCATTTGTATTGGTTTAAATAGAACAGTGGTTATATTAACACTGACTTTTTTTTTAAATGATAATTGGTTGTAACTTTTGCTGATTTTCTCTCAAATTTCCTCCCCTCCCATTATTTTCAGCTCTAATCTCACTTGAGGTTTGCTAATGAATGTGTTACCGCTTCCCAAATCCATGCCCATTTTTCTTGCAGCTCCATGTTTGAACCATTTTAATCGGGTTTCTATCTCTGCTACAGCACTGAAACAGCCCTAATCAAAGTCACAAATCACACCCTATGTAACTGACCAAGGTGCACTATCCATCCTCATCATCCTTGGCCTATCTGCAGCCTTTGACATGGTCGACTGCCCTCTACCCTTTCCAAAGCCTAGAAATTTTTCGTGAGGAAAACTGAATGCAGTATTCCAGGTGGAATCTGGCCAAGATTCTGTACAATAAACTGTGGAATAGATTAAACAATAGCCCTGAAATTCCAGTTGACCTCTTCCCGCGGACAAGCAACCTTAAAAACAGAAAAAAAATGCGCACTTACCTACTGCTGCTGTGCCCGTCCGCACTTCCGAGCCTGAGGCCTCTGGTGACTGCGTGCGCAGCGCGTGCACGTGGGGATGTGTGCAGGCCGGGATCTGGAAACAGCAGCCAATCAGGTACAGTATAGTTTCTCATTCATAGCAATAGGAGTTCCGTAAATTACTATGAATGAGAACATCCCCCTCCCCACCCCACCGACACCGAAAACACAATAAAAAATAGAAAATAAAGTACACATTTAACATTCATTTAAATTAAAGTTGTTATAAAAAAATATATAGTTTGCCGACTTTTTAAAAAGTTTTTTTAATTAAGCCTTAAAATAAACTTACTGTAGTGGGGAGGGTTTTTAAAAATAAAATGTGTTTTTATAACTTTATTTTTAATGTATGTGTGTATTTTTAAACACTTGCGCCTATAAAAGTAGGCTATACGCCTGCTTTTTCAGGCGCAAGATTTTAAAGGACATTTGCAGGGCAAGATAGTCGTAAATATCGGAAATCTTGCCCTGCAAGTGTCCTCGCTCCCGATCTGCGGATGATCTGTCAAGCCAGAAACTTGACAGATCGTTGACAAATCGGAAAAGCCAGTTTTCAGCACATGCGCATTGCGCGCTGAAAACTGGCTTTTCCGATGCCTTCCTGGGTCTGTAGAAACTTCTTATGGACCCGGGACGTCGGAATTTCAGGGCCAATATCTCTCTGATGGCTTCAGATAGACTACTCAATTGGCTGAAGACAGGCTGAGATATACTTTCAACATTTGACTGGGACAAAGGAACCTTAAATATGTGTCTCTAGAATGTAAATAGAGCTGCCAATCAAACATATATGCAAGCAAAAGCCACAAAATGCCTGTCATAGACATAACTTCTGTCTGGGTCAATTGTGTATAGAACCAAGCTAGGCCACTTTCTGGGCTGGATTTCGCTGGTGCTCAGAGGGTGGGTTTGGAGACAGGTCCGTTGTCAAAATCTAAGATTGACAGCGGGGTGGGATCCCGCTCCGAACCCGCCTCCGTGTAAGTTTCCCAAGTGCCTGCGCTTTGCAAATCTGGCATTCAGCGGCGGGTCAGACAATTGAAATACTTAAGAAGCTGTTTAAAGGTATTTAAGCAGCATTTTACCAGCTACTAATCATTTTTCCAAATTTTTGATGACCTTCACAGTGCTCGGAGATCACGTCAGGTAAGTACGTCGGGTTTTCAACAACTCTCCATTGCTTTGAACAGGTGACAGCTGCAAAAGTGGTATAAAAGCTACCATTTCACAGCTGTTCACTTTCCAATGTTAAAAGCTGGAGCCTTCAACATTGGGAATTTACTTTTCAGCTTTAGGAAGGTTGGAAGTGTGTGGAGTAAACATTCTATCCAGTGTCACCTCCTTGGAGCAACCTCTCTCATGATTGACAGATTGCTTCTGTCATCTCAACTTCAGCTGCCATATATTCCATCAGCATCGATGCCCTTGCAACAATCTCACCTTAGTCCTCAGAATCCCACCACAATCAGCCCCAACACCAAGCACACCAGCAACAGCAACAACAACACCAACCTTCTCTACAATCACCTGATGATGGTCCACATTGCTGCCAGGGAGATCAGGGATGGACTCACCATGGCCACATTTAATTAATTTGATGCTGTACACCCTGGCTGCCACATGATGCACCAGGTTGGCACCACCCCACACCAATACCATAAAGCATCCCTACAATGTCCAAGCCATTCCTTGTCACACTCATCACCATTGCAGGAGGTACCATTATGTCTCTCCATTCACTACAACTCACTAAGCCACTTCCAAAGGTGCACACAAATCTGTTCAAGAAGGCAAAGTGTTGAAAATAAAAATGTAAATGTTTGACAATACATTAGCAAAAACTTGACATGAACATTGGCTAAAAGACCCAAGTGCCTACCCTTGTATGTCGTTACTTGGTATGATTGGACAAGGATAACCGTGAGTGTGAGGGATGGCTAGTGAGATGGGGATGTGATAATGTAGAGATAGATAGAGCGAGAGAGATGGGTGGAGGTGCAAGGCAAGTTGGTGTGAGTAAGGATTTGCAGGGGTAGAGTAAAGAAGGCACAGTAATGGGGATGTTATGTGTAGCACAGCAGGATGAGGTTGAGTGTGGCTTTGCAGTAACATTTTGTGATCTACTGAGATTATTGAAAGGTTTGCGTCACTGCAGCCAGGTCCTCCTGAAGACATTCCTGCTTGTGCCCTTCTGTACAATGTGCAACCTGGCTGTGTTGGTGTCCTGGAAAGGTCTCTTCCACCCATTGGAAGGGAAGAGAACCTCCTTACGTGCTGTTACTCCCTCCATATGCTTATGGAGGGAGTCATGGGAGAGCCTGGGTGCAGCCTTGCACCTTTGTGCACTTCTTGTCAGTATTTGCAGCACCTCAATGCTATGGAATACTGACAGTACAACTGTCAAAATGAATGTGGGCATGGTCCCTTTAAGGAAACCGGCTGTTGACGCATCATCAAATGACGTCATCAGACCCGTTTTCTTTTAATTAGCCGGGAACCTCGCAGGGTGGGCTCAACAAGCCCCATCAAGGTAAAATCACTGCAACAGAACGGGATGGAACCAACAGTGGGGTTCCAATCTGCACCCAAAGTTGCCCGCCTCTCCCATCCCGGTAGGAAAAATTGTGGCCTCTCTGTGTGAACTAATATTTTAACCCCATATGTACCACGACAGAAAGAAAAAAGCCAATAATGGTAACATTCTAGATAAAAAGACTTCATTTTTGTCACACCCACAACTTATCACTTTTGCATCGTACATTTGTATATGAATATGTTGTGCTATCAAACTGCCATCAGTCATTATTGTATTTTATCTGTTATAACAACACACACAATGTTTTTATTAAATACTGTTACAATAATAGAGCAATTCTATTTCCCAGTAAACCACTGCAGAATTGGATTTTGCTAATCTTGCAGTGCTTGTCTGCTAAATCTAATTCATCAGTGAAAATATCACACACCAATTGAATATAGTCTCATAGTTATCCAAGTCATTACTGGGCAGAAAAATTAGCAAATCCAAGTGAAAATTAATTGACAATCCTATTTATATAATTAAAAGTTTTATATTTAAATTGCGTCCATCGTAGGAGGAAAAACATTTGTCAAAATGTCCATTTCATTTATAATTGTCACACATGCCAAGTATCTGTCACTTGAACCTGATTAGCTCAAATACCATTCATAAAAATCAATAAACGACTCTTAACTGGACATTGCTGGTTGTGCCGAATGTTACTAAATAGATAAATAAAGCTGCCAATGAGGAAGCAGAGTGTACGTAGGACAAAAACTGCCAATATAAGCAAACAGCAAAGAAAGTTAACAAGCATTTAGCAAGGAAAAGAGAAATCAATTAAATTAGTCAAAATATTTTTTGTAAATGCTTTCAGCCTGCAGCATGCCTTATCAGTAGCCTGAAGATATATGGTATTATAAATAAAATTTCCAACATACCTGTAATAGACATACAATTTTAATAATTCACAAAAGCATTAAACTTATTCATAGAGTTACTTTTCTGTACTTGAAATCTTTGCAACAATGCTTCCCTTCACAGGCCTGTCCCATTTCTGAGGCCAGGAGCTTGAGTTCTGCTACATTCCTAAAGCTAGTAATGTCTTCTCTGCAAATATGAAGGCTCAATCAGATAGTTCACCACAACTTCCAACGGTGGCTTATGTGGTCCGGAATAGAAAAGAAGTCAAATGATGTGAACAAGGTGCAGTGTATGTAGCACTCAAATCACTGACTCCACACAGTCTGGTGTTGTAGTAACTGCTGTGACCTTGGTCCTTTATTGTGTAACTCCAGAGTGCCCCTCAGGTGTGGTGGTCAGTCTTTTATACTCTGTCTCGCAGGTACTTTTGGATCTTCCACCACAGTGCCCCTTGTGGCGCACCATTGTAACTATACATTTAATGTACATGGACAATACATAACATTTCACTCCTCCCCCCTCCCCCCATTCCAAAAACAAATTGCCGGTAACCTCGGCCTGGTTCGTCCTGATTGATTTGTGAGTGTGAATCCATGACCATCCACTTCCCTCTTTCCCCCCCCCATGTAGAGATTATGCTTGCGATTCGGTGCAAGCATGTGGTATTTGCAGTCCTTACATGGGTGATGAAGTACACAAACATAATCTCCAGTAGAAAGCAGGTACACATAGACAGTACATTTGTATGATACATATAGATGCGTTGAAGAGTTATATCTAAAGGTTGCAGGTACACTGAACAGTTATTAAATCCCAGCTCCACTGGGTGAGGTATGGTGGCAGCATATAGCCCCTTTTTGCCCGAGGTAATGGGCTGCGTTGAGACAGGGTATGGCAACTGGTGCATTGCCTCTGTTCTCAGAAAATAGTTGCCTTTTGCGGCTTGTCTGCAGCCGCTGAACAATTGCATAAATCACAGAAAATCAGACATCGCATTAATCCATTAGTCATGTTAGTCACAGATCCATTAACCCTTTTAACTATGCATTGTGATATTAACTCTCTCCACCAATCATTTTAATCACAGTAATCATTTTAGCATCAAAATATTAACTCTTGTCATAAATCACGTCATCATACAAATCACAGTAATCATTTTGACTTACTCTTGCCCTTACAAAAGTCTCTCTGTGGGGACCGCCAACGGTGTAAGGCCCCTTTAAGACTCCCGGGTACATTTCCCTTTTAAGATGCCATTTTGATTTTTCTATGAGGTCTCTACTGGGCGCCGCCATTTTAGGTGCTCTGCTGGTGCCTGCCTGCCTCTCTCTGCAGAACTCTGCTGCCACGAGGCTCGCCTCCATCTTGAACTCGCTGTTCTGCTGCCTGCTCTCCCTCTCTCTCTCCCCGCAAACAGCTGCCGACCAAAACGGCCCAGAAGAGCGCTCCGGCCATGGGCGGAGTGAAGAAGCCTCATCGCTACAGACCCGGCACCGTGGCTCTGAGGAAGATCCGCCGCTACCAGAAATCCACCGAGCTGCTGCCTGCTCTCCTCCTCTCTTCTCCAGCTCGGTTGGCGCTGCTGCTGGTTCCACTCTCCGACTCTGCCCAACCCCACACATGCTTCCTTCACTGCCATCCGATCCGAAGGAGGAGGCCTGCTCTGCCTATGAACATGGGGGACAGCGGTCTGTGGAGGAATGAAGTCTTCCCAGCTCCCACGGACCTTCCCCATCCATCTCCTGCCGAGTAGTGTCGGCCCATCGCCTGCAATGATCCACAAAGGTAAATCGTGCGTCCCGCCACCGTTAGATACCTGCACATCCGCTCTGCCAAGAACAGGTATCAGTTCCTAGGTGTAGGTACGCAGCTGCGCCGGGACCAGCTTGGGTCTAGGTTAGCTGGGTTGATCCATAGTTTATCAAAAGTTTCCTGACTCATCAGTGACTGACCCGACCCAGTGTCCACTTCCATACTCACTGGGACTCCGTTAATCTTGACTTCCATAATCACTGGGGCCGAATTGTCGGTACACGTATACAGTCCAAACGCATCATCTTCTTCTACCTGGAGCTGGGATGCCCGTCGAGCCAAACCGCAATGCTCCTTGCTAGATGGCAGATCATCTACCATCTCCTCAGCCACACAATGAGTCGTGTTTCTTTTGCACATACGCTGAAGGTGGCCTTTCGTGTGGCAGGTATTGCACGTATACTCCGCAGCGCCAGCATGGTGCTACTCGATTAGCCCCCCTCGGCGGACTCTGAGTTCCAGGACCCTGAGGTCCGTGCTCTCTGCCCTGGGCAGAGCCACGTTCTGCAGTTTTGTCCGTGACGGGCGCTATCCTGTGGATAGTACCTGCCGGGTTCGAGACCGTGTGGATCATCTGCTTGGTGCTGCAAGTCGAGGTCATAAATGCCCGGCTGATGTTGATGGCTTGCTGCAGACTGACTGCAGGTTCCGTGGCTAGCAGCTTGTGAAGGAGACCCTCATGTCCAATCCCCATAACAAAGACATCTTGCAACGCCTCGTTAAGGTGTGTGCCAAAATTGCACGGTGCCGCAAGTCTCCTGATGCCCGCAGCATATTTTGTGACACCCTGGCCCTCAGGTCTGCAGTAGTGGTAGAATTTGTGCCTGGCCGCGAGGATGCTCTCTTTCGGTTTCAGTTGGTTACGAATGAGTTCAATCAGCTCCTCATATGACTTGTCCTTGGCGCTCGCGGGTGCCAGCAAATCCCTGACGAGACGGTAAACCTCATCGCCACAACTGGACAGCAATATCGCCTTACGCTTCTCTATCAGTGCATTCGTGTTCCCTGTCAGGTCGTTTGCTATAAAATGGTACTCGAGCCTTTCCGTAAAGGCATCCCAGTCATTACCCTCTGTGAAATCCTTTAGCGTGCCCAAAGTAGCCATGGTTGCGTGAAGTGCTCGTCCGTGTCTTTGTCAACAATTTGTAGTGTATGTAGCACTCAAATCACTGATTTCTCACAGTTTGGTGTTATAGTAACTGCTGTGACCTTGGTCCTTTATTGTGTAACTCCAGAGTGCCCTTCAGGTGTGGTGGGCAGCCTTTTATACTCTGTCTCGCAGGTTCTATCGGGTCTCCCACCACAGTGCCCCTTGTGGCGCACCATTGTAACTATACATTTAATGTACATGGACAATACATAACACAAGGCACTCCATAACATGGAACCAGTGCCCGTTGCATATCAGTCTCATTGTGCGCTAAGCATCTGCCCCAGATTGCACAAGTATTGCTCTTATGGACTACAACTTTCATTATGCACCCTGGGGCCTGAAATTTATCGATGTACCGCCTGCATACTGCCCAAAAATGCGATTTTGGTGAAAAAAACCTACATACCACTCAGCGAAATATTCATTGTTGACATAACGCTGAGCGGTATGCACACCGTCCACCATGCAAGACCGCCCAAAAAGTCCGATTTTCTTCGCTAACTGCCAATATACCACTGGAGCTGCATACCATCCTGGAAAAGGTGGTTTTACGCGATGTTAAGTGGGCGGGAATGGGCTGAGTGCTCGGAGCCACCATTTTGGGAATTGGGAACTGTCAGCTAAAGCAGCACCTCAGTATTTCCGAGGTGAAGTGACTTTACAGTGTGATTTAGAGTGGAAAAGGTATTTTTATTGGTACTGAGTAACTTATTAAGATAGAAGGCATTTTAGTTATATTTTTTTCATTGAAAAATATTGTGGAGATTTAAAAAGAATGGGGCCTGTACTATCTCAGCCTGTATTGCTGACTACCTATCTAATGAAGGAACCAGATGTGAGAAGGTTGAGAAATGAACACTTTGCTTGAATGTGGAGAGCTGCGTTTTGGGACCCTGATGACTGTTACCCCAAAAGTTTGACACGGTACAAGAGTGCTTAAATTCAATTCAAACATTTTTGTAAAAATATCAAAAATATACAACAATCTTAAAACTTTGTAAAACTTATAACTTTAACAACAACTTTAACAACAACTTTAACAACAACTTTAACAAATCAAACTTCAATTATTCAATGAACAAGAAGAACAAAAGACCCTTTACTGTCCTTGACCACGACCGTGTGCTACACCACCCTTGGGACTATTCCCTTCCTTTTTTACTCCCGCCCTTCCCTTTCCCACTGCACCTGAGCTCGGACCGTCCCGTGGTGGTACCAAACCGGCGTGCAACATTGCACCCTGAGTGCTGTTGCTGCCGTTGGGGGTCAGACATTGCAGGCGCAATAAATGAGGCATCAGGAAGATGTGGAACGCATGGCTTCAAGGCTGGAAGATGATGATGTCAGCTCCCCACCCTCAGGTTCTGTCGACCTGACAACTATGGCACGGGGGGATTCCGCGCCCTGTCCTGATCCCACATGGCTTTGACGGCGTCGCCGGTCCGCTCCATCGCGGTGATCATACGAGACATATCCTCTGACTGCTGCTCTGATAGAGCCGCGATATTTGCGGCTATCGTAGTCATGGCCTTGAGCAGCTCTCGACCTATGTCGATACTGGCCTGTGACAGACGCACCATGTCCTGGTACACGTCTACAGTGACCAACCTTTCCTGCACCAACCTCCGTCGCTGCGGCAAAGGTGCTGCAACACTGGGGATGCCTTGCTGTACACCACTTGGTCCCGCAGAATCAGAGGAGGAGAAATGGGGGAATCCCCTGAATACAGACTCCGTGATGCAGGATGTTCCAGCTGGCCCACATGGAGCTAGTGTATCCTCCTCCGTCTCCACCCCCACCGCCACTGGCTCCAGGATCAGCGGCTCTTCCTCTTCGTCTTCAGTGGTGAAGTTGGGAGAGGGCTGGGTGACGCCAGAGGTGGAGGCAGTGGGTCTGTCGTCTGGTCTCTTTGTCAGTGTGGTCTGAATCGTCCGAGTCTGGAAGTACAAAACAACATCTAAAAATGCTTGGCACCAGGGGTGGTGCCAGGGTTACATGAGTACACGAGTACAGTGACTTATCGCAGTCTGTCTTAAACGTCCACCACTGCTGCAGTACTGCATTACATATCGCAGACAGACAATACATATATGCATTGCATTAAATGCCCCCAACATTGCAGTACATCATATGAGGCCAACATTACAGTGCAATAAACTTACATTACATTACATCAGGCCAACATTACAGTTACAGTTAAATTACATGACATGACCAACACAGATTAGATTATATTCAACTTACCATCCTGTGTGACTGGGTCAGCTCCAATGCCGTTCGTGGCACGGTTGCTATCCCCAACTAGGGACAGGGCACGGATCTTGATTTCAGTCAGAGGCTCTTGGGTTATGGGTCCTCCCCCTGTACGCCGCTAATCGGCTGCTATTGCAGTTGTCGTCTTCTGCAGAAAGTAAAGTAAATGAAAGTAAAAATCTTCAATCAATTTAACATCGCAGACACACAGAGTCACACACACACATTAAAAAACACTGCATTGATCCTCTTGTCATTGCCTGAAAGCACGAATACACCGCTGTACCATTAAGATAAATAGCATCATCTGTGTGAGACTGAACCGACATTTACATGGTACATGGCACATGGGGGGTGCATAAATAAAATCATTACTCACTCTTGCTATCCTCACCAGGTCGTTCCACCTCTTACAACACCTTTCCCCAGTGCGTACCATGGTACTTGTGGAGGACACAGCCTCCCCGATCTCATCCCATATCCTGTTGTACTTCTTTGAAGGGGGCTTTCCACGACCACCCACCATTAGCACGGAGTACCTCTCTGTAATATTCTCGAGAAGGGCCGGTAACTCCGTCTCCTCGAAGGCGGGTGCCCTCAACATCCGTCCTTTTCGATGTTCCTGCGCTTCGATTTTTTTTAACATTTCCATAATACTTATGTTCTGATTTTTGCTTTGTAAAATATGTCTTATTCTACAAACTGTAGAATTATTTGTTGTTATGAATATTTTTTATCTCTGCAATGTGTTTTTAAAGTAACTGCCCGTCGACTAGCTTGTTGTTCCTTCTCACACTCCCTCCTCTTCAACTCACTGTGAATACACGGGTGACCTCTGACCCCCAAAATCGCGGGTAAAACGCTTCTGTGAAGAAAACGGGGGGGAAAAAAATCGCGCATGCGCAGTTCAGTGCTGCATCATCCATCGACAAGAAAATTGATCTGGATCAACTACTAGGTTACATACTGCCCGCTGCATACCGCCAACATAACACCGAAAAAAATCGACCAATTTTGTCCTCTTCGGTCTCAGCGGTATGCCAGCATATCACCAAGAAATGGGCGGACCTTATGCATTGACCAATTTTGGGCCCCAAATGTGTCTCGTGGACTACTGCTCTCAGAATGCAGCCTAAGGCTGCCAGTTTCTGCTCAAATAAAGTGGGAATTACAAACAGGAAGCTCAGTCTTTTTGTCCACCATTAACAAATAACATTCTCTCCTTGAAGGACATATTAATTATTGGAATGGACAAGCAATATAGAAAAAAGAACTTCCATGTTCAGTCTGTCTTCTGGTTGGAAATTAGATCTCGGAGAAAAATGTTCTCAGAATAATTGCTGTCACAATTCAGTGTTCCTAATTTGTAATAAAGCGGAAAAGTAGGCATTGATTTGCCCACTAAGGTGCTACTTCTTGTGGTCTTTGGAAGCATTCTGGACACTAAAGATCACTGAAGGGTTACGGACCGAGAGCTGGAAAGTGGGATTAGGCTGGATAGCCTCTTGATGGCAAGCATGGACACAATGGGCCGAAATGGCCTCCTTCTGTGCTGTAAACTTCTAAGATTCTATGAAGGTTTTTTGGAATACGGTGTATAACTGTATGCATGAACTATGATTTGTTTTTCTAGTGCTTTGTTGAGTTTTTGTTACAGTTAATAGTTACCTGAAGAAAAACCGTAACTGACACCTGCTTCTCTCAAGAACCAGCTAAAATTATAAAATTCTGTCTCCCATACATTGGCACACTTAATCCTCATCTCATCTCTTCCCCACCACCCCTCCCGGCTCAGAATTAGATCACGCTAAGCATCACAACCATACTTCAGACCCTACTAAGGAGATTACCTTGAGTTATTTCTTTTAAAATTCATGAAAGTGATTATAATGGATTCAAATGACCTTAAATTGCTCAAGCTCTAGTCTTGCAGTTAATTACACCATCTGGACCCCTTGAAGAGGTGACTTTCTAGTGTTAATATCCATTACAACATTAATCCGTATATGACCACTGAAACCTCACTATATTCTGTGTATCTGGTTTATGTATTCACCATTTTACAATTATTACTTAATGATAACCGTTTATATTGTGAAAATTTCTTAATAATTAGGCTTAAAAGTTTTATAGTTTTAAGTTTCCTCTCCCAACAAAACAACTTCTACAGTCTCAATTATCAAGCCTCCTTGTTCAAGGTGATCCTTGGAATGGCAAAAAGCTTGAATTATTGTGATGCGATCTTTGGAAGGTGCTTTTAGCTATTAATTACCAATTAATTCTTGATCACTCTGCAGGTGCCATTGCTGGTTAAATGTGTCCTGGCAACAAGGCCAGAGTGGCTGTACAATATATTGTGTTACACCATTTTCCCGGACTTAGAAGTCTGTTTTACAAAAACAGCTGTTGAAGCTACCCATTTCAGTTTCCAAACACTTTTGGGGTCCAAGTTGAGGCAACATTTGAGGGCCTTATGAAAAACAAGCACTCCATCCCAGGAACATTCTTGAAGTGAGGGGAGGACACCAGATCAGGCAATTCTGGGTTAAAAAGTAGCAGTCCTTTTCACTCGGAAACTTCTTTTTGATTTATGGGTAGCTTGATTCTGGGAAGCTATTGTGAAACCTGGATGGAAACTTTTTAGGTGAATCAGCAGGACTTCAGGAAAAAGAAAATCCCTGTCCCAGCCTCTGGATCAATATCCTCTTTGTGGGAAGTGATGTCGGTGAGCGGCATTGTATCTCACACTGTCTTGAGGAATGGCATTGAATTTGTAAGATAAAGTTAATGCCTCCATTTGTGAGCTCCAATCCAAAGGTGAAAGCTCTTTAGTAATTGGAGGAAAAAGAGTAAACGATCACCTTGAACAAGGAAGTTTGAAAATTGAGACTGTAGAAGTTGATGCATTGGGACAGAAAAATGCGATCTTTTACTTTGCAATTGGCAGCATGTATTTGCAACACTAAGATTCTGATTGGTCCCCTTCGATGACAAAGACCAGATTTCTGGTTTTGGAGTGCAAGACACATCCTGCAGTTTGTCTGGAATGTGTAATTTAATCCTGCCTGCATGAGTAATCAAGATCTTTGCAATGTGAAATTTGGTCAATCAACATAACAACAAAACAGATTATTTGGTCATTATCTCATAGCTGTTTGTGGGTGCTTGCTTGTGCACAAATTGGCTGCCATGTTTCCCACATATTGGGCTCAAATTTGTCCCAACCCTTTTTTCGGCACACTCACCAGAGATAGGGCGACTTTGTGAGCTGAAAACGACGGCGAAAAAATCTCCCCCGATTCTAGCCGCTGTGTTGCCTCTCCTGGGGCTTGGCATGGCGTGGCCAGTCGATTGGGGGGGGGGGGGGGTGGGGAGCGGAGCTAGGGCCCTGCGCCAGAAATAGTGCCGGCAGCTCTCCACATGCGCGTTGGGGTGTGCGCGCATGCACATTAGCTCCTGCCCCCAGCCTCTGTGTGCTTGCTGCAGCGTGGGACCCGATGCATTCCGCCCCTATCCCAGGCCAAGTGGCCTCCTGGACAGGCCGGTCCGCTGCCTTCCCGGGCTAGAAGGCCGCAACAAGCAAGTGGGGTGTGGGGTTTTGATCCCAGGGGTGGGGTGGGGGGAGTTTTGATCCTGACGGGGGGGGGGGGGGGGGGGGTGGATTCTGAACCGCAGGGTGGGTTCAGTTACTGACCCCATGGGGGAGGGGGTTCCGATTCCGTGGGTGGTCCGATCCCTGACCTCTAGGGAAGATCTGATCCCCTGATGTGTCCGATCTCTGATCCCAGGTGATGTTCTGATCTTGGAAGGTCTGATCCCTGACCCCGGGAGGTAGGGTTGTTTGTAAGGGGTGGACTGATGGTGGGTGAGCTTAGGCAGCTGGGAGAACATAAGAATTACGAACAGGAGGTACTTCTATTTTTTATTTGGATATTTTGAAAAAATTATGTAAATATGTTTTGTCTCTTATTTTTGTAGTTTAAGCTTCCATGAATGCTTCTGTTGTACAGTAAATTAACTTTGCGAAGTTTGTCATATGATGTCCTGTATAGCTGTTTGATCCTATTCACATTCTTTAGTCAACTCATTAAGTTCTGCTGGCCTCCGATGTAATGTAACGCCTCTGTTTAAAAAAGGGGGCAGACAAAAGGCAGGTAACTATAGGCCGGTTAGTTTAACATCTGTAGCGGGGAAAATGCTTCAAGCTATCATTAAGGAAGAACTAGCGGGACATCTAGATAGGAATAGTGCAATCAAGCAGACGCAACATGGATTCATGAAGGGGAAATCATGTTTAACTAATTTACTGGAATTCCTTGACGATATAACGAGCATGGTGGATAGAGGTGTACCAATGGATGTAGTGTATTTAGATTTCCAAAAGGCATTCGATAAGGTGCCACAGAAAAGGTTACTGCAGAAGATAAAGGTACGCGGAGTCAGAGGAAATGTATTACCATGGATCGAGAATTAGCTGGCTAACAGAAAGCAGAGAGTCGGGATAAATGGGTCCTTTTCGGGTTGGAAATCGGTGTTAGTGGTGTGCCACAGGGATCGGTGCTGGGACCATAACTGTTTACAATATACATAGATGACCTGGAAGAGGGGACAGAGTAGCGTAACAAAATTTGGAGATGACACAAAGATTAGTGGGAAAGCGGGTTGTGTAGAGGACACAGAGGCTGCAAAAAGATTTAGATAGGTTAAGCGAATGGGCTAAGGTTTGGCAGATGGAATACAATGTCGGAAAATGTGAGGTCATCCACCTTGGAAAAAAAAACAGAAAAAGGGAATATTATTTGAATGGGGAGAAATTACAACATGCTGCGGTGCAGAGGGACCTGGGGGTCCTTGTGCATGAATCCCAAAAAGTTAGTTTGCAGGTGCAGCAGGTAATCAGGAAGGCGAATGGAATGTTGGCCTTCATTGCGAGAGGGATGTAATACAAAAGCAGGGAGGTCTTGCTGCAACTGTACAGGGTATTGGTGAGGCCGCACCTGGAGTACTGCGTGCAGTTTTGGTCACCTTTCTTAAGGAAGGATATACTAGCTTTGGAGGGGGTACAGAGACGATTCACTAGGCTGATTCTGGAGATGAGGGGGTTACCTTATGATGATAGATTGAGTAGACTGGATGAGAGGTGATCTTATAGAAACATTTAAAATAATGAAAGGGATAGACATGATAGAGGCAGAGAGGCTGTTTCCACTGTTCGGGGAGACTAGAACTAGGGGGCACAGCCTCAAAATACAGGGGAGCCAATTTAAAACTGAGTTGAGAAGGAATTTCTTCTCCCAGAGGGTTGTGAATCTGTGGAATTCTCTGCCCAGGGAAGCAGTTGAGGCTAGCTCATTGAATGTATTCAAATCACAGATAGATTTTTAACCATTAAGGGTTATGGGGAGCAGGCGGGTAAGTGGAGCTGAGTCCACGGCCAGATCAGCCATGATCTTGTTGAGTGGCGGAGCAGGCTCGAGGGGCTAGATGGCCTACTTCTGTTCCTAATTCTTATGTTCTTATGTTCTTATGTACCTACCTATGCTGATTTCTTAACTCTCCGCAAGGTTTTTCAAGTGACCACATACGCTGGCCTAGTTTGGAGTAACTATTAGCTGTCCAAAGTGGCCTAAATGGCCAAAACAGGCGTAGGTAACTGGTAACGCCTCCTTTTGGAAAAAAAACTAAACTAAACTAAACCTACAATGGCGCAAATTGAATGTGCAAAATGGGGATTTTTAAGATGCCCCAGAAAAATAAAGTAGCTCCAAAAAAAACGGAGCAACTCCTGGGCAGTTTTGAGCCCTATAACAGTGATTACAAAAGTACTTCATTGGCTGTAGCACGCTTTGAGACCTCCGGTGAACGTGAAATGCGCTATATAAATTGGAGTCTTTCTTTCTTTGATCCATTCATTGTGACAGCCAGGCTCCAAACACAGCTTACAGTGCTAATACTACTGCCTTCAGAGAACAGACAGGGCTTACTTTCCTGGGTCAGGACCTTCTCTCTCACCGTTCCCCCCCCCTTCCCCACCCCAACAAATTCCTGACATTCACTTTTCCCTCCTCCCTGCTCCCCCCTCCCCGCAAAAACAAGTTCCTGACCTCCTGCCACCCTTCACCCCCCCCCCCGAACAAGTTTCTGATCTACTAACCCCACCCCCCCCCCCCCCACCCCTCAAGTTCCTGACATTCTCCCTTCCTGAGTTGGCCTAAACCTGTGAATGGCTTTGAGCTGGGCCTACAGCTGTACAGCTGTGAATGGCTTTGAGCTGGGCCTATAGCTGTGAATGGCTTTGAGCTGGGCCTATAGCTGTGAATGGCTTTGAGCTGGGCTTGCAGCTGTGAATGGCTTTGAGCTGGGCCTACAGCTGTGAATGAGCTCCGGGCTCAGGGGTTTGTGCTGGGCCTGCAGGAAACATAGGCGCATGCGCGGTTCCAGCGGGGGAGAGTGTGGGGACAGGACTGTCTTTACGCTCCGCTTCCCATATGGTGCGCATGCGCAGAACGACTCAAATTTGTTCCTGCCAATAATAACTCCGGTTTTTGTATTAAAACGCCGGCAAACCTGCTGAATGGGTTCCCTGGAGCACTGCACGGCCGCTTACAGGGAACATGCACAGAATATGTGCTCTTTTTTTAAATTCACTTAATTACTGCCTAACCCTAGTTGTCCTTCAGAGGGTGGCCATGAGCTGCCTTCTGGAACCACTGCGGTCTTGCGGGGATGCGCTGGGGGGGAGGAGAGGGAGAACATGGTGGATGTGGGGTGGGGGGTGGACAATGTGATCTGGCCCTAACAGAGGGCAGGAGAACATGATCTATCTTCTCATCTGGTTCACGTTCTTGCTGTCATCCCCTCCCCTCCTCACTGCCCACCGTGCTTCCCCCTCTCCCCCGACCCCCCCACCCCCCGCAACTTCCTGACATTCGCTCCCATGAGCTCCTGATCTTCTCCCCTCCTTGAGCCCCTCTCCTCTCCCTCCTTCAACCACTCTCCTCTCCCCCTCCCATTGGATCCCCTCACCCCACGATCCCCTCACCTCTTTCCCCACCACCCCCATCCCCAACGATCCCCTCTCCTCTCCCGCTACCCCGTCCAATCCTCTGACGACCTCTGAATGGAGTTGAGGAGAGCGGGTACCAAACGGGTGCGCATGCACAGAAAAACACGGTGTAAATAATTACTCCGTTTGTAATTCCCCAAAACAGGAGAGTTCTGGACTTCAGGCCCCTAATTGCTGTAATTGAAGTGCATTACCATTTGGTCTCACTTAAGCTCCTATTGCCTTTACCATATGTTAGTCAATAATGATTTTTATGACAAAGGTTGCTGCCTGACCTGAGTTTTTCCAGCATTTTATTAATGATTTTTCTGAGGCGGTAAGGATTCTGTATCTACCAGGACCTAGTTCATTGAACCACTCTCTGTGAAGTTGGGAGAATAAATAGTATATTAGAACTGCTGGACCATGTGGGATTTGTAACTCAGCATACTCCTTTCACTACCTGACATAAATCCTGCCATTCATAGAATACTGGTTCCTGACATAAGAAAGAATAGTGTCTCTTCTTCCAGGCAGGTTTGCTGTGACATGCAGTGTTCCAGGATCCAGGTGGATTCAACTTATTACTACATGTACATTCTAGATTGATGGTATCAACCATGGTTTATGGTTCCAAGTACAAGATTGTTAATGCAATCCTGGTCCCGAGCATATTTTTTTACCTGATTTAATAACTATCTATTAGTCACGCCACCAGAACCTTTAAAGGGAGAAAATACAGTAAGCGAATCATGCAGTACAGAAGGAGACCCTTCAGCCCATTATGCATGTGCCAGCTTTTTAAAAGACCTATTGAATTAATCCCACTTCCCTGCTCTTTCCCAATAGCCCTATAAAGTTTTCCCTTTCAAGTATATATCTAATTCCCTTTTGAAAGTTATATTGAATTTTCTTCTACCAACCTTTTAGTCAGTGCATTCCAGATCATCATAACGCGCTGTGTAAAAATATTTCTCCTCACTTTCCCTCTGCTTTTGCCAATTATTTTAAATCTGTGTCCTCTGGTTACTGCCCCTCCTGCCAAGTTTGTACTTATTTACTCTAGCACAATCCTATATCTAGAGGACCAGAATACAAGGGGGTAGAAGTTATACAACAGCTGTACAAAGCCCTTGTTGGAACACATTTGGAGTACTATGAACATAACATAAGAAATAGGAGCAGGAGTAGGCCATTTAATAAGATCATGGCTGATCTTGTACCTCAATTCCACTTTCCTGTCCGATCTCCGGATTCCCTGAGAGTCCAAAAATCTATCTATCTCAGCCCTGAATATAATCAATGACTCAGCATCTACAGTCCTTTCAGGTAGAGATTTCCAAAGATTCACAACCCTCTGAGTGAAGAAATTCCTCCTCATCTCAGTCTTAAATCGCCGACTCCTTATCCAAATACTCTGTCCCCTAGTTCTAAACTCTCCAGCCAAAGGAAACTCTCAGCCTCTACCCTATCAATCCCCCTCAGAATCCTAGGTTTCAATTAGATCACCTCTTATTCTTCTTAACTCCAGAGAGTATAGGCCCAATCTACTCAATCTCTCATAGGACAACCCTTTCATCCCAGGGGTCAATCTGATGAACCTTCATTGCACCACCTACAAGGCATTTATGTCCTTTCTCATATAAGGAGACCAAAGCTGTGCACAGTACTCCAGGTGTGGTCTCATCAAAGCCCTGTACAATTTTAGTAAGACTTCCTTACTCTTGTAATAAAGGCCAACATGCCATTTGCCTTCCTAATTGCTTGCTGTACCTGCATGCTAACTTTCTGTGTTTCCTGTACAAGGACACTTAAATCTCTCTGAACACCAACATTTAATAGTTTCTCACCATTTAAAAAAAATTCTCTTTTTCTATTCTTTCTCCTATCCCCTTCTGCGAGAGGGAAAACAGATCAGAATACTGGAATATTGTAATTTCTGACTGCTTGTGATGCAGCCATGACTCAGTGTTTAGCCACAACATGGCATGTTTAGTATATCGGCGGGGCCCAGGTACAGCAGAGGAGTGGGAAGGTCGTGGCGAGTGATCGAGGCGGAGGAGTGATGAGGGATCGTGGCGGAGGTTCGGTTAATGTTTGGTGCGGAGGTGCGGTGGGATATCGTGGCGAAGGAGCGGTGAGAGATCATGGCGGAGGTGCGGCAAATGAGGGTATGGGACCCAAAAGAGCCGAGGGCCCAGGGGCAGCACTGGCCAGCCCACACTACGATATGTGTGCACTAGGTCCATGCAGCAGAGAAGGTCTCCAATCGTACTGGTTAACCCTTGCCACTGGAAAAAGGCTCTGTCAGGCCCGTGTGGTGGCTGATGTGTAACGGTCACCACATGTTAAAAAAAATCCACGCACAGGCATCTTCCACCCTTCAATTGGAGTTCAGGACTGGAACATTATGTCCTTCATTGAAACATCTGTGAACGCATGTGGAAGCAAGTCATCTTCATTTGAGGGACCACCTCTAATGATGATGATGTTTAGTTTGGAAGTAAAGTGCTCAGCTCGAGTCCTAATCCTGAAGTTTGTGCTTTTTAATTGCACTAACTACCGCTACATGTACTCAACTATTATTACACCTTCAATTCCACTGATTGGTGGTAACTTGATGAAAACTTCAGGGATAAAACTTGCATTTGTCACACCAACTGTACATACTAAAGGGATAGATTTCAGTAAGGCCACAATGTATTGATTTGAGATTTTTTTAAATCTTACTGTACCTTAGAAATAAAAACTATTTATAAAAGTATTTCGCTCAGTAGTAGCTTCCCTGACGTGTGAATAGCTGAACCATAAAGACCAGGTTTGATCCGTAGTCTAAGCTAAGATAGCTGATCTTAGCTGGGGTGCCAGTTGACGAAGAACCCAAATCTGTATGATTTCATCCCGATTCAGGCCAGGGGGGTGGGGGTGAGTCTTCCCCCAACCCCATACATTCAAAGACAGTTTTGGGAGGAGAGTATGCGGGAGTTCCCGGGTTACGATAGATTTTCGGAGCAGTTCTGGGCATCACCGCTAAGGAAGAATTTATTGGCTTTGGAGGGAGTGCGGTGTAGATTTACCAGAATGATACCTGGATTCCAAGGGTTAACTTACAAGCAGAGATTACACAAACTAGGGTTGTATTTCCTGGAATTTAGAAGGATAAGGGTGATCTGGTCTAAGGTCAAGGGTGATTTGATCGAAGTTTTCAAGATATTAAGGGAAGCTGATAGGGTAGATAGAGAGAAACTATTTCCGTTGGTTGGGGATTCTAGGTCTAGGGGGCATACTCTAAAAATTAGAGCCAGACTTTTCAGGAGTGAAGTTAGGAAACACTTCTACACACAAAGGTTGGAAGAAGTTTGGAACTCTCTCCTGCAAACAGCAATTAATGCGAAGTTAATTGTTCATTTTAAATCTGAGATTGATAGATTTTTGTTAACCAAAGCTATTAAGGGATATGTGGCATAGGTGGGTATATGGAGTGAGATCTATTGAATTGCAGAACAGGCTCGAGGACTTAAATGGCCCTTTCCTGTTCCCATATTCCTATTTACAAGTCAATACAGTTGTGAAATGCTTTTATTTAAACGAAGCATAAAGATGGCATTGCAAAAAAAACAAATGCGATTTAGTGCTATCTGAACTGCATTTTAGTAAATAAAGGATTACAATATTTAGAGTTGATCGCAGACCACCTTTCAACACTAATGTTAGCAAGAAGGGTTTAAGAATGACTCATTTTGTAACTTCCAACTATTTGAGAGCAAGCCGTGACAAAATGAAAGTAGAAGTGCCAGTGTAACCTGTGAGAACACAAATAGGATTGTATTCTTCCTGACATATAAACTGCATCTGGAGAATATGCACACATGTATCTATCATTTTAAAATTATTACAGTTATTGTGTGAAATTAATGTATGTGTGGAGCTTCCCCACCAGCACGATTCCTGCTGGTCTAGATTTAACAATGACTGTACATTTTTATCCTCATTATTGCTTAAATTATTTGTATATTATGGAAAATAAATTGAATAGTATATTATAAAAGCAGTGGGAAAGCAAATTAAAAGAAATAAAAGGTCTCTCTTCTGCCACAGATTTATGGAAGCTAGCATTTTCTTCTATGAAGGGCTTTTTGTCAGGATCCATCTGGAAATGTTTATTTCAGTGCCATGTAATCTAGCTGTGGATTTTGTTAGCAGCATACCCTTTTGTATATTCCTTGACTTAAATTTTATAAATTATATCTAGTTGAAATGTTGCCAATAAGTGCATGGCTTGACTGATTGCTCCTTACCTGCTATTCACCTATGATTTAGTTTCATTTCCCGCTCTCCATACTGGAGCCACTGCAGCTCGCTGACTGTCCTTTAAATCATAATGTTTTATAAATTATTCCAAGATGAGCTTTGAATGCATCTAACTATGTTGTACTGGAGAACTAAATATGGTCTTCTGTTTAGCAACCCCTGCCCATTTTACTCCATGTTCAGATACTGTAGATGCCTTAATGTAAATCACATTTGCTGCTGTTCTTTTCTTCCATGTTATATAGCCATGAAAGCAAACTAACCATGACTACAAATAAGCTTTGCCAAACTGTATTTGTCAATCAGCCAATGTCGGGGTTGCTTCACTCTATATGAAAATATTTTTTAAAGTTGAAAGAAAATGTAATTTTCTCTGAGCCAGCAAAGATTTAAATAAATCACTGGAGCTCTTATTATGTCTATTTTTATCCCCATATTTTTTATCATCTGTTCTCTTTAAATTGTTATGCTACATTTATATTTGTTGCCAGTGATTGGCAGACCAGCTATGGGTACTAGTTTAAGGACAATCGCTGGGTCTTTTCACTGAACATTCAGCAAGAAAGGCCTGATCCACAAGAGTCTCGAGCTGTATTTACAATTCAATATCCGAAGCATGATTGCTGACGTCATTTAATATTGAGGCGTATTAAACCTAAAGATCTCTTGCACCAGGTCCCAATAGAGTAATTTGCTTTCAGATGATTATTGCATGATTTTGGCATTGTACACTGAACAGGAGACATGAGTAAAGTCCTATACTTGCTATGGTACGATTTGAATGACGAGCGACTAACTTTTGTTTGGCAAATGCTTAAACTATACATGTAAATTGTAAAATGTTTTTATTGTGCAAGGAGGAAAGTATGAAAAACAAACTTTTTGTTTTGGAGCGTCTCTTGGTTTGCTTTATGTGGAGCCCCATGGGCCACATATGCTCAGATTTGGGAGTGCAATTTCCTTTTTGGTGCAACAACACAAACTCTGCATGTGTCCATGCTGATGTATTTTCTGGCTTGGCACTGGAACATGCAGCAAGTCTGCTCCAGTTCTCGTGTTTTTTTATCCCTGGATGTAGCTACATAGTGGGGAGAGGAGGGGATGAGGAAAGGCAATTCTGTGCAAGGAGGTGATCATCGGTGGTAGTCATTCTCTTAGTTTTGGATCTCTTATTAAGATTTTGGGAGACTGCTTCCATCAAGTCTTGGGGCAAATTACAGTAGCTCTTAACCCTCAGTTATTGGGCATCTTCACTTGTCTAAACCTAAAGTTACCAGACTAGTGATTTATTTCAGGTTAAAACAGGAAGAAATTGACATTTCAGGGTTCAAGTCCAAAAGCAAAAAAAAGGGCTGAACTCCAACAAGCATGAGCCAAGTTGGTCATAATTATTTTCTTCTTTCTCCTCCTCCTCCCCAAATTTAAAAAAACATCTCTGCTTCCCTCTGCATGTTCCTGTTTTCTCACTCTCCTGAACTGCTTCGGAAACATATGTTAAGACTCAAAGTATGAATCCAGCAGCGTTCATCCCACATTCTCCCTTCATATACATTTTGATCTCTTTTTCTTTAAACACGTACCTACACCATTTGATTGCCAGCATTACCATGGCAATGGGGTGGGGGAAAACGACATGGAAACTGAGCCACAAGTACCTATCCTGGGATAAGCAGGCATTTGTCTTGAGAATAATGGAGAATGATTCACAGGCAGGATGGTGATGGTTTGGAAGCCACATGGACTATAAAAGTAAAAGAGCAGTATTTTTTTTAATGGATTTTTGAAAATCTTAGAGCTCATGGGATCGGGGATAATATATTAGCATAGACTGAGAATTGGCTTACAGACAGAAAACAGAGGAGTAGAAATAAACAGGTGATTTTCGGTTTGACAAGCTGTAACTAGTAGGGTAAGAATTAACTGAGAACTCATTTTTAGAGTGGAAACAAGTCTTCCTCGATTCCGAGGGACTGCCTATGATAGTAGGGTAACGCAAGGATCAGTGCTTGGGCCTCAGCTATTTGCAATCTATATCAATGACTTAGATAAAGGGACTGAGTGTAATGTATCCAAGTTTGCTGATGATACAAAGCTTGGTGGGGAAGTAAGTTATGAGGAGGATGCAAAGGGGCTGCAAAGGGATACAACAGTTTAAGTGAGTGGGCAAGAACATGGCAAATGGAATAAAATGTGGAGCAATGTGAAGTTATCCACTTTGGAAAGAAAGATAAAAAGCAGAATTTTTTTTAATGGTGAGAAATTGGGAAATGTTGGTATTCAGAGGGACCTGGGAGTCCTTGTACATGAATCGCAAAAAGTTAACATGCAGGTACAGCAAGCAGCTAAAGATAGTTGGGCCTAGGATATTGAACTGAGGAACTCCTGTGGTGATGTCCCGAGGCTGAGATGATTGGCCTCCAACAACCACAACCATCTTTCTTTTGTGGCAGCTATGACTCCAGGCAGTGGAGAATTTTCCTCCTGAACCCCATTGACTTCAGTTTAACTGGGGTTCCTTGGTGTCATACTTGGTTGAATGCTGCCTTGATGGCGAGGGCTCACCACATGTCCGGAGATCAGCTCTTGTGTCCATGTTTGGACCAAGGCTGCAATGAGGTCTGGAGTATCATGATCTTGGCTTGAGGCCCAGCTAGTTCTAGAGCAAAGGTCTTCAGCACTACAGCAGGATGTTGTCACGGCCCATAGCCTTTACTGTATTCAGTGCACTTAGCTCTTCCTTGATATCATATGTAGTGAATTGAGTTGGCTGAAGGCTAGCATCTGTGATGATGGGAACCTCAGGAGAAAGCCGAGAAAAATAATCCACTCTGTACTTCTGACTGAACTTAGTTGCGAACACTTCAACCTTGCCTTTTGCACTCACATGCTGAGCTCCATCATTATTGAGGATGGGGATATCCATGGACTCCTCCCATTATTTGTGTAATTATCCACCTCCATTCATAATTGGATATGGCTGGACTGCAGAGCTTTGACCTGATCCATTAGTTATGGGATCGCTTAACTCTGTCTGGAGCATGCTGCTTCTGCTGTTTGGCATTCATGTAGTCCTGTGTTGCAGCTTCGTCAGGTTGGCATCTCATTTTTTGGTACGCCTGGTGCTGCTCCTGGCATGCTCTTCTACACTTCTCATTGAACCAGAGTTGGTCACTTGGCTTCACGGTAATGGTAATGGGTCATGAAGTTACAGATTGTGGTGGAATACAATTCTGCTGCTGATGGCCCCACAGTGCCTCATAGAAACATAGAAAATAGGTGCAGAAGTAGGCTATTCGGCCCTTCGAGCCTGCACCACCGTTCAATAAGATCATGGCTGATCATCGCCTCAGTACCTCTTTCCTGCTTTCTCTCCATACCCCTTGATCCCTTTAGCCGTAAGGGCCATATCTAACTCCCTCTTGAATATATCCAACGAACTGGCATCAACAGCTCTCTGCGGTACAGAATTCCACAGGTTAACAACTCTCTGAGTGAAGAAGTTTCTCCTCATCTCGGTCCTAAATGGCTTATCCCTTATCCTTAGACTGTGTCCCCTGGTTCTGGACTTCCCCAACATCGGGAACATTCTTCCTGCATCTAACCTGTCCAGTCCTGTCAGAATTTTATATGTTTCTAAGAGATCCCCTCATTCTTCTAAACTCCAGTGAATACAGGCCCATTTGATCCAATCTCTCCTCATATGTCAGTCCAGCCATCCCTGGAATCAGTCTGGTGAACCGTCGTTGCACTCCCTCAATACCAAGAACGTCCTCCCTCAGATTAGGAGACCAAAACTTAACAGACTATTCCAGGTGAGGCCTCACCAAGGCCCTGTACAACTGCAGTAAGACCTCCCTGCTCCTATACTCAAATCCCCTAGCTATGAAGGCCAACATGCCATTTTCCTTCTTCACCGCCTGCTGTACCTGCATGCCACCTTTCAATGACTGATGTACCATGACACCCAGGTCTCATTGCACCTCTCCTTTTCCTAATCTGCCGCCATTCAGATAATATTCTGCCTTCGTGTTTTTGCCACCAAAGTGAATAACCTCACATTTATCCACTTTATACTGCATCTGCCATGCATTTGCCCACTCACCTAACCTGTCCAAGTCACCCGGCAGCCTCTTAGCATCCTCCTCACAGCTCACACCGCCAACCAGCTTAGTGTCATCTGCAAACTTGGAGATATTACACTCAATTCCTTCATCTAAATCATTGATATATATTGTAAATAGCTGGGGTCCCAGCACTGAGCACTGCGGCACCCCACTAGTCATTGCCTGCCATTCTGAAAAGGACCCGTTTATCCCGACTCTCTGCTTCCTGTCTGCCAACCAGTTCTCTATCCACATCAATACATTACCCCCAATACCACATGCTTTAATTTTTCACACAAATCTCTTGTGTGGGACCTTGTCAAAGGCCTTTTGAAAGTCCAAATACATCACATCCACTGGTTCTCCCCTGTCCACTCTACTAGTTACATCCTCAAAAAATTCTACAAGATTTGTCAAGCATGATTTCCCTTTCATAAAGCCATGCTGACTTGGACCGATCCTGTCACTGCTTTCCAAATGCGCTG
This sequence comes from Pristiophorus japonicus, assembly GCF_044704955.1. NCBI lineage: Eukaryota > Metazoa > Chordata > Chondrichthyes > Pristiophoridae > Pristiophorus > Pristiophorus japonicus. Next base: position 103,772,091 of record NC_091983.1, on the reverse strand, counting down.
CCATTTCATCTTTAATAATTGATTCCAACATTTTCCCCACTACTGATGTCAGGCTTACCAGTCTATAATTCCCTGTTTTCTCTCTCCCTCCTTTCTTAAAAAGTGGTGTTACATTAGCTACCCTCCAGTCCATAGGAACTGATCCAGAGTTGATAGACTGCTGGAAATTGATCATCAATGCATCCACTATTTCTAGGGCCACTTCCTTAAGTACTCTGGGATGCAGAATATCAGGCCCTGGGGATTTATCGGCCTTCAATCCCTAACACAATCTCCTGACTAATAAGGATTTCCTTCAGTTCCTCCTTCTCGCTAGACCCTCGGTCCCCTAGTATTTCCGGAAGGTTATTGGTGTCTTCCTTAGTGAAGACAGAACCAAAGTATTTGGTCAATTGGTCTGCCATTTCTTTGTTCCCCATTATAAATTCACCTGATTCTGAGTGCACGGGACCTACATTTGTCTTCACTAATCTTTTTCTCTTCACATATCTATAGAAGCTTTTGCAGTCAGTTTTTATGTTCCCTGCAAGCTTCCTCTCATACTCTATTTCCCCCTCCTAATTAAGCTCTTTGTCCTCCTCTGCTGAGTTCTAAATTTCTCCCAGTCATCAGGTTTGCTGCTTTTTCTGGCCAATTTATATGCCTCTTCCTTGGATTTAACACTATAGTTAATTTCCCTTGTTAGCCATGGTTGAGCCACCTTCCCTGTTTTATTTTTACTCCAGACCGGGATGTACAATTATTGAAGTTCATCCATGTGATCTTTAAATGTTTGCCATTGCCTAGCCACCATCAACCCTTTAAGTATCATTTGCCAGTCTATTCTAGCCCATTCACGTCTCATAACATCGAAGTTACCTTTCCCTAAGTTCAGGACCCTAGTTTCTGAATTAACTGTGTCACTCTCCATCTTAATAAAGAATTCTACCATATTATGGTCACTCTTCCCTCAGGGGCCTTGCACAACGAGATTGCTAATTAGTCCTTTCTCATTACACATCACTCAGCCTAGGATGGCCAGCCCTCTAGTTGGTTCCTCGACATATTGGTCTAGAAAACCATCCCTAATACACTCCAGGAAATCCTCCTCCACTGCATTGTTACCAGTTTGGTTAGCCCAATCTATATGTAGATTAAAGTTGCCCATGTACCCTTATTGCATGCATCCCTAATTTTTTGATTGATACTGTACCCAACCTCACTACTACTATTTCGTGGTCTGTACACAACTCCCAGTAGCGTTTTCTGCCCTTTGGTATTCCGCAGCTTTACCCATACAGATTCCACATCATCCAAGTTAATGTCCTTCCTTACTATTGCGTTAAGTTCCTCTTTAACCAGCAACGCTACCCCACCACCTTTACCTTGTCTATCCTTCCAGAATGTTGAATACCCCTGGATGTTGCGTTCCCAGCCTTGGTCACCCTGGAGCCATGTCTCCGTAATGCCAATTATATCATATTTGTTAATAGCTGCCTGCGCAGTTAATTCGTCCATCTTATTACGAATACTCCTTACATTGAGGCCAGTTATGAGTTGCTAGATATGTTCTGATTTTAAGCCATTTACCACAGTGGTAGTGCCACAATAGAGAATGTCCTCAGTGTGAAGATGGGGCTCGGTCTCTACAAGGATTGTGCAGTGATCACTCCTACCAATACTGTCATGAACAGATGCATCTGCGACAGAGAAATTGGTGAGGACGAGATCAAGTAGGTTTTTCCCTCGTGTTGGTTCTCTCACCACTTGCCACAAGCCCAGTCTGGCAGCTATGTACTTCAGGACTCGGTCAGTAGTGGTACTACTGACCTACTCTTGGTGATGGACATTGAAGTCCCCCACCCAGAGTGCATTCTGTGCCCTTGCTACCCTCAGTGTTTCCTCCAAGTGCTATGCAACATGGAGGAGTTCTGATTCATCAGCTGAGGGAGGAGAATAGGTGGTATTCAGGAAGTTTCCTTGTCCATGTTTGATCTGAATGGATGCAACTTCATTAGATCCCGAGCCAATATTGATAACTCCCAGGGCCATACCCACCAGACTGTCTGGGCTAGATTTTCCACTTTTGTGCTTATCGCTCAAAAATGGGCGTTATTTCCGGCATGGGCGGTAAAAAACGGTTTTCAGATCGCCGGCTTGTCGCCCATTTTCAAAGCACCTAGTCTCCATTTTTGAAAATGGGCGTTACCGCGAGTGATATGTAATGGGCGGTAATGTTAAATCTTGCTGACCTTCTGCCATAAAGTGTTGCCGTCCCTAGCAACAGCATGGCAACGCTCGATTCCCGCGATTCAGGAGGTCAGGGGTCATCATGACATGTGTAGAAGAGGAGACCGAGGCAGAGAGAGCGGGAGATCAGAGGGCCTGAAGGCGTGTGTGGCTGTGATGTGTGCTTGCTTGGCTTTTGTGGGAGGCACGAGGGAGATTCACCAGCAGCAAAAAGCCTATTAAGCACCAAGAACATAGTTGGCACGAGTTTTTGTCCAACAAATAATATATAACATGGAAGGGATGGAGGAGGCCTGGAGCTGTTAGCCAGGAACACTGGTGGCAGAGAGCTCCCAGTGTTCCCGGAGCATGGCACTGCACCCCAAGGTGCTGCACACCCATTGCCAACCAAATGTGAGAGCCAGCAGCAACATCTTGCTTCTGGCTCGGAGCACGTTCCCACCTCGGGACCGTCCTCTCCCGTATCTGTCCAAGCAGTGCTTCGGCCGTCATCCCACCCAATGAAGCAGCGCCTGAGGAACTCCTCGGCCAGGTGGCTTGGAGTCAGGAGGGGGAGGGGAAGGGGCAGAGGTGGGGAGGAGAAGTGAGGGGGGGGGAGGAAGGGTTGGTTTTGACAAAAATACTGATGATTTCAGACAAATGTTCAGCTTAAATGTTTTTTATTTAACAAAACCTTGTTGCATATTGGCTCAGATAGTTGCACCGTTACATGCTGATGATTCCTTAACATCAAGGGGTATAATACTTAACTTCAATCAACTTAAACTTTAACTGTCACCAAGGTGATGCCCACCATTGATGTATCACCTGCACACCCAGCAGTGTGTCAGCCTTGTAAATAACACCAACGTTCTTTCAGGCAAAGCGATCATTGATGAGCTCCTGATGTAATGCTCTTGCAGCTATCATGCCACCACAGCCCTTTCATGCGGTCTACAGGGGGGCGGGGGCAAGGCTTCAGCATTAGTCTGATTGTCTGGGCCGATGTCAGTGTCCGCCTCCTCATCCACCTCTTCCTCTCTCTGGTGAGGTGGACTGTCAGACTCTTCAGGCAATTCTTGTCCCTTCCTGATAGCCAAGTTGTGCAGCATGGAGCACACCACCACAAATTGAGCTATCTGCTCAGGGTGGTATTGGAGCTCGCCTCCTGAATGGTCCAGGCATCTAAAGTATTGCTTAAGCACTCCAATGATTTTCTCCACGATATTGCGAGTGGCTCTGTGGCTCTCATTGTATCGCCTCTTGGCTTTGGTGTGGGTGTCACGCAGGGGGGTCATCAGCCAGGTGGCGAGGCCATATCCTTTGTCCCCAAGCATCCAGCATTGACCTTGTGGCTGATTGTTAAACAAGTCAGATACAGTGCTCTCATGCAGGATGTGAGTATCATGGATGCTGCCCGGAAATTTAGCATTCACTGCCAGTATAATTTGCTGGTGGTCAACAACGAGTTGGACATTCAGGGAGTGGAATCCCTTGCAGTTCCTAAAACCCTCTGCATCCTGAAAAGGTGTCCGCATCGCAATGTGTGTCATCTAGTGCTTCCTGCACCTTGGGGAAGTTTGCAATTCCGGAGAATCTTAGTGCTCTCTCACTCTGTGCCTCCCTGGTCATAGGGAAGCTGATCAAGCACTTCCTGCGTGCAAACAGAGCTTCAGTGACCTGTCTAATGCAGCAATGTGTGGCATGCTGAGAAAGTCTGCAAATGTCACCAGTTGTGGCCTGAAAAGAACCCGAGGCATAGAACGAATGTGCCGCGGTGACTTTGGCCTCGACGAACAGTTCAGTACTGATGGTGCTGGCAGGCTGCAGATCTCCCCTTATCAGCTGGCATACCTCAGTGATAACCTCTTTGTGGAAGCGCAGTCTCTGAAAGCAGGTAGTGTCGGGCAAGTCGAGCTAAGACTGCTTCTCCCTGAACTTGCGGGGGGTGTAACGTCTGGTCCTCCTCATCAGTCTGGCATGTCTTACATTGGGCACATAATGCTGTGGAGTGTACCTTTGGCGATCTCCAGACTGCTGCATGTAATTGGTCACCAAGAGAGGGTGAAAAAGGACAGGCCTCATTGCTGTAGCTCTCTGTTTCCACCGATTGCTCACAAATAATGAATGTCCCGACGAAGGCACCTATTCAATTCCAATCGGTCACAGTGTGGTCAAGATGTTTGTAGAGATGTTCACATCAACTCCAACGACCTCCGAGGTTGAAGCACAGCAGCCTTTTAAAGGATGCGACATGTGATGTCGAACATGGCGTCCATAACGCTGTGATTCATTCCGGTTAGTTCCACTTCTTCTGGGAGTTTTTTTGAGTGAGCGATATTGCGTGCGAGGTGTTGAAAGTGACGCTGGACGATCTCATGGCCGCTAGTTTCGGTAAATATGCTCTTTACGACAAAAAAAAGTGGGCGGGCGGTATTATTGAATCTCGGCGTTAAATCAGTGCGGAAAGTAACGCTGGGCGATATTATGGGTGTTGATTTCGGCCATTCTGATGATTCTGCTCAAAAAAAAAAAAGTGGCTGGGCGGTATTATTTTTTCCCGGCTTTAAGCACATGGGGAAAGTAACGCTCAGCAATAAGTTCATGAAAAATGCCCGTCAGTTTCCATTTTGTGGCTAAATGGGCGATATCTGGGCATTATACGTCATTTCAGCGGTAAAATGGGCATTAAGTGGGCGTTTAAGCATGCAAAAAAAGTGGAGGTTCTAGCCCCATATTATTGTGCTCCCACCTCGGGTGGGACAGGACATACCCTGGGATGGGGATGGTGATGGAGGGGTTGGGACATTAGCTGATAGATATGTTTCTGTGACTGTGCCAGGTTGTTGCTTGACCTATCTATAGGACAGCTCTCCCAACTTTGGCATCAGACCCGTGGTCCGTCTGGTTTCATTCCTCTAATTCTTGGTAATGGTTTGATGCAACTGATTGGCTTACTGAGCCACGTTAGGACACAGCCATGTTAGCGTGGGACTGGATTCGTGTATAGGCCAGACCGGGTAAGGACGGCAGGTTTCCTTCCCTAAAGGACATTAGTAAACCAGATGGGTTTATATGACAAAGCAACAGCTTTATGACCACTTTACTGATACCAGCTTCTATGGCTAGGAGAGTTTATATGGAGGGAGATGTTGAAGGAAGGGATTGAATTCAACAACAACAACAAAAACTTGTATTTATATAGCACCTTTAAAGTGAAACCTCCCAAGGCGCTTCACAGTATTAAGAGATAAAAAAATTTGACACTGAGCCGCATAAGTAGAACTTAGCGCAGGTGACCAAAAGCTTGGTCAAAGAGGTATGCTTTAAGGAGAGTCTTGAAGGAGGAAAGAGAGGTAGAGAGGCGGAAAGATTTAGGCAGTGAGTTCCAGAGCTTGGGGCCTAGGCAACAGAAGGCACAGCCACCAATGGTTGAGCGATTATAATCAGGGATGCTCAAGAGGGCAGAATTAGAGGAGCGCAGACATCTCGGGGGTGCGGGGGTTGGGGGGGTTTGGGGCTGGAGGAGATTACAGAGATAGGGAGGGGCGAGGCCATGGAGGGATTTGAAAATAAGGATGAGAAGTTTGAAATCGAGGCGTCGTTTAACCGGAAGCCAATGTAGATTATCGATCATACAGGATCAGACACAGTGCAAGTACAAAGAAAGGAAATTACAGTTTGTATCATAACACCTTGGTTCAGTGACTTACATTCGTTACGTTTTACGGTCGTGCGCCAGGATTGGGTGATGAGTGAGCGGGACTTGGTGCGAGATAGGACACGGGCAGCTGAATTTTGGATCACCTCTAGTTTACATAGGGTAGAATGTGGGAGGCCAGCCAGGAGTGCATTGAAATAATCAAGTCTAGAGATAAAAAGGCATGGATGAGGGCTTCAGCAGCGGATGAGCTGAGGCAAGGACAGAGACAGGCAATGTAATGAAGGTGGAAATAGGCGGTCTTTGTTATGCTCTGGCTACGTGGTTGAAAGCTCATTTCGGGGTCAAATATGACGCCAAGGTTACAAACAGTCTGGTTCAGCCTCAGACAGAAGTTGGGGAGAGGAATGAAGTCAGTGGCTAGGGAACGGAATTTGTGGCGTGGACCGAAAACAATTGCTTCGGTCTTCCCAATATTCAATTGGAGAAAATTTCTGCTTATCCAGAACTGGATGTCGGACAAGCAGTCAGACAATTTGGAGACTATGGCCCCAAGTTTCCACATGATTTGCTCCTGATTTTTAGGAGCAACTGGTGTAGAACGGAGTATCTTAGAAATCGGAATTCTCCACATTTAGTTTTCTGCAGTTCTAGTCAGGTAGAACAGTTTCACTTTGGAACTGAATTTTTTTTTCAAAAGGGGGCGTGTCCGGCCACTGACGCCTGATTTGAAAGTTTCCACAGTGAAAACGTACTCCAAACTAACTTAGAATGGAGCAAGTGAAGATTTTTGTACGCTTGAAAAAACCTTGTCTACACTTTACACTTTAAAAAATCAGGCGCAGGTTACAAATCAGGCATCGGGAACGAGGTGGGGGGGAGGGGGGGAAGGGAAGTCATTAAATTCTACAATCAATCCTTAGTTATACTTATACAAATATTATACAAATAAATCCAACCTGAATAAAAATTTATAAGCAAAGAAAAGAATAAATAAACCATGTTCCTACCTGTGAAAGTGCTTCAGGCAGGCCTTTCAGGCAGCGGTGTGGCGTCAGTGTCTCTCGACAGCAGGGGCAAGCAGCAAGCAGCCTTCGAGCTGAGCTGCGGTGCTTGAGGCAGGTCTTCATTCCCCGCGAAGATGCAGCACGCGGACGGACGTGAGGCCAATCGACTATGGGATTGCAGTGGCGTCAGTGGCTGGTCAGGAGCAGCAGCAGCCTTCGAGCTGTGAGGGGGACTGACTGAGGCCATTTGGACAGGGAGAGGCAGCCACATCGACATCTTTATATTTAAATTTGCAGAATGGGTGCACCACATATTATGCAATGGTTTGCTTCCTCATGCAAGAAATTCTTTGTTCTTGGTGGAAGTTGATCCATTGCAAAGTTGAATTGGCACTTTTATTTCTCCAAACACACAGTCCTTAATTTGCAGGCACCGGTTCTGCAAGTTTAGCAGTGAAAAGCTGAACTCACTGATTTCAGCAGGTGATTTATTCAGCAGTGCTGCTTAAAGCACTCCCTCACACACAGAAATATCAAGAAAATTAAAATACAAGCCTTTGCAGGGGTCCAAGAAACAAATCTTCACTTTTTCTGCAGCACTTTTAAAAATGGCCGAGTGCCAATGTTTATTTCAGACTGCGCGTGCGCGAATGCTCCGACACACACGCGCAGGGTTGCCGGCACCAAGAAGCCTCATTTAAATTGTACCCGCCTCCCCACTTACAAAATCGGCGCGAGTGGTAGGCTCCGCCCCCTGTGCGCCGCACCAAGTAGACATCGAGCTCAGAATACCACATTTTTTTTCAGGCGCCGTTTTCGGTGCGAAAAACAGGCGTCCAGCTCTGAGGAGCGCCTTTTTCACCGCGTGTGGAAACTTGGGGCCTATGAATTCAGAGGTGAAAGGACAATGGGAGCTGAGATGGTGATTAATAACACTGTTAATGAAGTGTACAGAGGGTAAGGGAGGAAAGCAAAGCGGATATCCCTGGGAGAAATCAGGGTAGGGCTTGGGATAAGGTTTTAAAAGGAGAGGAGTGATTGGTGGAACAAGTTGGGGTGCTTCAGACAGAAGGTGGTACTGGAGGAGCAGGGGCAGACATCAAGGTGTGACTTGGTGATAAAGGCCACACCATCACTGTGGTAGTTTGTGCCGGGCAGGTGTTGGATAGAGGGGTAAGATGTTGGCAGCCATGTGCTAAGTTTCAGTCAAAACCAGGATATTAATTCAATCATCCACAATAAGAACCCCACCAAAACAAATTAACAAATCATTTATCTCATTTGCTGGGACCCTGTCCATAATTGGTTTCTTTATTTGCCTACATAATAATAGTGACTACATTTCAAAAATAATTAATTGGCAGTGAAACATTTTGGGACCTCCTGAGGATGTGAAAGGCACTGTATAAATCCAAGTTTGTCCATTCTTTGTCTGTCTTAAAATATTTACAGCCACCCAACTTCCTAACACAGGATTTTAAACCAACTGTTTCCTTGGCTGCTACCAAATGCTGCACAAAATCATTATCCCCATGTCCTTCCCGATTTAGAGAAAAAAATAGTGCTCGAGGCAGTGCACCAAATCTGATGTGTTCAGCAAGGATGACCTGAGCTGAAAACATTGACATTCCTTGCAAATTTATTGACAGATCACAAGTTGGAATATTTATGTTTTCTCACCATGCTTTCAGTTACCCATTGAATCACTCTGGTTTTAGAGATTTTAGATGTGCCATTCTATTCCTTTATGCTGATAGTTATGAAATTGTTTGTATGCACTTGTTTAATTCACAGAACTACTTTTCTGTACAAAATATATGGGCCCTGAATCATCTGGGGCCTGGGGCCGGACCCAGAATCACCAGCTCTCCACCTCAAAGTCATGTACATGGGAATTACCTCAGGGGTGGGCAATGTTCCATACGGCCCATGGAGGTTCGCCTTGAATAGATTTCCCACTGCTTTCACTTCCTGAGCATCCAATATTCTATAGGTTGCCAAAATGCAGATGGACAGTACTTTTATACAGTGGAAATGGGGCCCACAGATGTTGGCCTGGAATCCACAGGGGATTGAATGCAGCTACATTGAAATCGGCCCTCTCCGAGTGCTGAGGGAGTGCTGCACTGTAAGAGGTGCTGTCTTTCGGATGAGATGCTAAACCCTGTCTGCCTTCTCAGGTGGACGTAAAAGATCCCATGGTGCTATTTAGAAGAGCAGTGGAGTTCTCCCCAGTATCCTAGATATCCCTCAACCAGCATCACTGAAATAAAAACAGATTATGTGGTCGTTATCACATTGGTGTTTGTGGGTGCGGTCCCGGCCTGCAAGACCATCAGCAGGCCAGGGCCATTGGAGGGAGCAGCGTGCGGCGGCATACCAGAAGAGGCAAGGGCCCAGGGGCAGCCCGGGCCAACCCACACTGCGTTATGTGTGCACGCTTGGTCTGTGCAGCAAAGCTGGTCTCCAGTTAGTCTTGGGTAATTCTTGCCACTGGACCAAGACCTAGCTCTGTCAAGCCTGTGTGGTGGCTGGTGTGCAACGGTCACCACACGTTTAAAAAAAAAATCCACCCCCCCCCCCCCTCCCCCCCCCCCCACCTTCAGGATGTAGTTCGGGACCTGGAATAGTTGGTTCTTCATTGAAACAGTTATGAACTCATCCCTTTTTGGCGTGGAAGCAAGTCATCCTCGCTTCGGGGGACGGCCTATGATGATGATGAATTCCAAGATCGGCAAACCTTTGTAGCTGGTCCTCCCGGCGCTGGCACCCACTAGCATTATTCCAGAAAGTCCAGCAGAGCCAAATTCTGTCCACACTAGCAGATTGGCCCAGTGCCTCAGTTACAATGACTGAGCAAGATCATGGATATACAGGCAACCGAATCTAACCATACTGCTCAACCAAAACTAGCCTTCGAGATCGTTTCATAGTGAGATTCACATTTCAGCTGGGTGTGAAAGATACTTCCCTTACTTAGAAAGACAACAGATGCAAGGTATTACATGGAGGCTAGGCATGATACCAACTGATTGGGGTGCAGAAAGGCAAGCAGCAGCTGCTGAAGCTCAAAACTGATGGAACCGCCATTCAATTGACTATAGTGTATGGTCAGGAGGCTGGTGTTTCCTTTAGTTCCAATGATTAGTGGAGCAGCGATCTGTATTTATATAATTTGTTTCAACTTTTAACTGTCCCATCTAAAAGCTGACCACGTACATACTTACTGCTCCTGCAGGTACTATACGGCATGCATAAGATGCCAATTCCATACCCATTAAATGGTGATGCAAATTTTGGTATTTATTGATATAAAGCCTGTATACAATCACAGAATGATACAACACAGAAGGAGGTCATTCGACCCATCGAGCCTGTGCCAGCTCTTTGTTGAGCTATCCAGTTAATCCCATTCCCATGCTCTTTTCCCATAGCCCTGTATTTTTTCCCCCTTCAAGTATTTATTGAATTCCCTTTTGAAAGTTACGATTGAATCTGCTTTCAGCACCCTTTCAGGCAGTGCATTCCAGATCACAACTCGCTGTGTAAAAAAAAATGTTTCCTTATGTCGCCTCTAGTTCTTTTGTAGTATTCATAAATTTAAAGGGAAAAAAATTGAAGTTTTTTTTGGCTTAGCTTTTAACATTCCTGTCATAACATCAATTCCAGTCGGAGACTTCGGCAACAAAAATTTTTAATACTCACCAGAATTACTCAAATAGTTAAATTTTGTGCTACTTTAGGAACCATAAAGCTCATTGAGATATTTTTACATAGAATTACGTAGAAGTTACAGCACACAATCAGGCCATTTGGTCAAATGTTTATGCTCCACATATGCATTCTTCCAAGGCTTTTCACAAAGATTTATTCCCAAGTTTTAAAGGAAACACTAGTAGAAATTTGCATGGCTTTAAAAACTATTCGATGTGGGACAGAATTCTAAGGATTAGAAAGTGGCAAAATAAATCTATTGGCCCGGATTTTCCTCTCGATGGCGAAGGAACAGTTTTTGCCGTTCACCTCGCGTACAGTTGCCCACCGACATTTTGCGGGCTTGTCAGTGAAGACGTCCAGTCATTCAGCGGCGCCTCCACAGGGGATCTGTGGCGTCTGTGAAGAGGACAAGCAATGGAGAGACTTTTCAACCAATCAGATTGAAAAATCTTCACTAAGCCACGCAGAGTCTAAACCTGAAAGTAAAGATAGAAAATATAGCTTACATTTAAATCATGTATAGAAAGCAAAATGAAGATTCAGAAATACAGATGGGATTAAGGGAGAGAGACAAGCAAGACACACAGAAAAACGTAAAATATATTAATGTTTATTTTGTTTTTATATCTCCAACATTCATTTTCTTCTGAAGCGCTGATAGCCTCGCCGTTATTATTACAATAAAATCCCGGCCATTATTTTTTTAAATGGTCAAGAAATATACCCCAGCCTAAAAGAGTGAGCAGTTTAACACCTCTTTAGGGAAGAACCTCATCTTGAAAAGTCCAGTTTGATGAAAGATAGCCAGCTTAGATTCACACGGGTGGTCGCATTTAACTAACTCACTGAATGTTTTCAAATTTACCACTGCCTTGGCAATATGCAGTCAATCTTGTATACTTACATTTTTAAAAAGCATTTGACAAGGTTCCACTTTGGAGATTAATGGCTAAGGTTAAAAGTCATGAATTGGAGAGAAGTAGAATGCCCAGAGAAGAAAACTGCCTTTAAATGGAACTGGTTATCAGTAGGATGCCCCCAGGGGTTGATCTTGGGATCCCTATTATTTATAGTATATATTAATGACTTGAATGAGGGCATTGAGATCAAGATCTCCCACTGAAATTGGATGCAGAGCAAGTAATAAGGAACAATGCAACCAGATTTAGGAGATTTATAAAAAAAACTTGTGAATGTTGAAAATCTGAACTAAAAACATAAATTGCTTGAAGTACACAGCAAGCCTACTGAGAAGAGAAAAAATGGTTCATGTTTTGGTTAGAAACCCTTCATCACAAGAGGCCAGTTTTGACAAAGGATCTCAACTTGAAAAATTAACCTGTTTTTTTTTCCAGAGATTGGTAGACGTGTTGGAGTAATTTTCTAACTTCACATAATGAGGGGTCCCACCCACTAAGAACACATATCAGAAATTTGGGTGCATGCTGCACACAATTTAAATGGTCAGAACATTGTGTGTAGCTCGCACCCAAGTTTACAATTTTGCATTCCTGGCAGGGGAAACTACTAGCTGGAAGTTGGAACAGTACCCCATCTCCTAAGAATGACAGTCACTTGAAACAGCTTCCTTAGCTCGTAGTATTAATAGCAGTTTCCACTTATGTTTAATTAGTGGTAGCTGTTCCAAATTATCCAGGAGTGCAGATGGAAATCCACATCTGTATAGACGTTAAATATCAAAGGAAGAAAATCTTCCATTCTCTCTAGTAGTGGCACATTATTGCTTGTTACACCGCACTATGAGGAGGTGTTGTGTTGCTTCCTATGTTTTTCTTTCATTTCCTGATTTGAGCTATTTCAAATAAAGCCAAATCAAAAGGTAGATTTCATTGAAACTACTTGAACTGTCTCAGTTCAATGGCAGGGATGTTTTATCTTCTCTCCATTAGTGAAACCACTTTGCAGCATCTGTTTTACCTCTCTGCGCAATGTGCCACATTACACTGATGATCTACGGCATAGGAGAAAGAAATAAATTGCATTTATATAGCCATAACACAATCTCAGGACAAATCACTTTTAAGTGCAGTCACATTTGTTATTTAGACATTATATGGAGACAATTTGTGCCCAGCAAGACCACACAAATAGCAAATAAGATGGATGACCAGTTAGTCTGTTTTTGGTGGTGTTGATTGAGAAATGTGTTTCAGGACACTGGGAGAACTTCCTGCTCTTCCTTGAATAGTGCCGCGGTAATTTTTTACATCCCATATAAATAAGCAAATAGGGCCTTAGTAACACCTCATCTGATCCGCAGCACCTCTGGGAGTGCAGCATTTTCTTGGTATTTTACTTGTGTCAGTCTAAATTATATAGTTAAAGTTTCAAATGAAGTAGAAGGTGGCCAATTAGTTCCAAATCATGAATAGTTTTGTATTGTGGACTCTAGGGGTTTGATTTTGAAGTGACCATTTACATTGGATGGGAGGCAGGTTGAGGCTTAAACTATTTTCATCAGCAGACAGCAACTGGCACATTGAGAACAGCTTGCCAATCGGGTATGGTGGAAAATCCAACTGCTCCTCTGCTGAGCCCAATGATTCATGTAGGTTAAAGGGGAAGGAGGCAGTCACGAGGGAGGGCTACATTGAGGCTCCAACTGACCCCACAATAATAAGTTTAAAAACTTATTTTCCTACCTTTTTTTTTGTGTGACCTCTTTAAGGATCACTGGTTAGGTTATTCTACACCAAGTACTAAAGGGTGAAGTAACGGCAAATATGCTGCACTCATTGCTACTTCAATATTGCATTGGGGTCTTGCTGACACCACACGACCCTGATTTTCATGGACTAATGAGGCTCCTGCCTTTTTCTGGTGAGAGTCTCTGCCATCAAGGCCCTCACCAAGATGGTGGTGAACTGGATGTTGGTGGGAACAGGTGATAAGTGCTGCACCGCCTCGTTCATTGGGCTACCTGATGGCGGAGAGGGAGGATCGGCCCCGAGGAATCAACCAACTTTAAGACTGCCCAAAATCATTATGGGCTGATTTGAACCCAAGTCCCAGAGATGAATAATAGTGATAACCCAGTACACAACCCGGTAATTTCACTAAGAAGATTGAAATCAAATGGAAGAGATTTACTAGTTTTATTTTTTTTCACTTCAAAAGTACTTCATTGGCTGTAAAGTGCTTTTGGATGTCCTGAGATCGTGAAAGGCGCTCTAAATGCGAGTCTTTTTTTCTTTTTGCATGAAATTACATAGAAACTGCAACACGAAAACAGAACCTTTTGGCCCAAAAAGTCCATCCTGGTGTTTATCCTCCACGTGAGCAGTCATCCTAATCCCATATCTCTTAATTTCCCATTTGTTCAATTACTCATCTAACTTATTAGATGCTGGCATGGTTTCTGTTTCAACTCATGTAGTGCATTCCAAAGCCTCAGAACTCTGGACAAAAAAGATCTCTTTGCTCTTTGTCTTAATTTAATCTTGTATCTATGTCCCCTTGTTCCAGGCCCCTCCATCACTAGAAACAGTCTATTTCTATTCACGGTGTCCCATCCCTTCATGATGTTAAACCCAATCAAATCACCCCTCTCGTCTGTTCTGATGAAAACTGCCTCCATTTTAAAAGTCCTTTTTGTATTTGTATTTCTTCATACCAGGCAGCATCCCAGTGACTCTGTTCTATACCCTTTTTATTACATCAACATCCTTCCTATAATGTGGAGCCCAAAACTGAACGCAGTACTCCAGCTGTGGTCTTCACAAGGTTTTATATGGACCTCACCCATAATGGCTGATCTCCGTATGTGAGCCTTAACAGAAACCATCATTAGGCTGCTGAACAGTGAAGGATATCACAGCTAAACATGATCCTTTCCTCATCCATGTCCAATAATGCACTTTCATGGCCACCATCAGTATCACAATTTTAAAACATCTACTACCACCCCGGCTGAGAACAACTAAAAGAGCAAAGACTGAGGATCAAATCTGGAACCGTTATTTTCAAAGCATCTGTCACGATCTTTAGCATTAAGCATTTGCTACCTTTGCTGCATTCCTGTTCAGGCAAAGTGACATTGATATCCCTTCCTGAATTGGGTTGACAACTTGAGAACATTTGACACTATATGCTGTCCTCAGAATAGTTTATGGGGTTCATTTCTCAAGTCTTATTATAGGCAAAACAGCAAAGTGGGAGTTCTGTGGCAAATTAAAACTTCCTGTAAGTAACACGGTGAACAGCAGAGTGCATGTATTATTAAAAGTGAGTCATTTGACCCATCATTTTCCAGTGATTTAGCTGTGGAGATAATCTGGACTTGATTTTATGATGCAGCATAAAGCTCCTTGATCCACAAATAACCTACATGTCTAAAATAAATCCGGCGTAGTCTTCAAGAGTGGGGAGTCTTCAGTCTTATTCTGAAAGTGGTGTTAATAGTTTAAAAATAGGCTACATTCACAACAGGAGCTAAATTTGTCAATAAAATGTGTAGTAATTTACATTTTATATTACTGCATTTATAAGTTCCACTTGGCAGGCTAGTCCGTCATTTGGACTGTCATCCATATTTGAACAGATCAGTTATCTTTCAGATATTGTGAAAATCTTGCTCTTGCAACTCGGAGAGTATCACAAATCTGTTTAAAGATAAACATTGTTCCTTTTCAGTTCTTTCCCCACCCCCTTTCCTGCTTTGTTGGCTCTAAACGGGACTCAAGAAACAGAGGACAGCTGAGGCAAACAATTTTCTTCCTTCCTTGCTGCCGAATCTGGAAAAAGTTCCTGGCTTCCTGTCATGAATAACTTTCTTTGACATGGCTGGGCCTTTCGGACAATATTATGAAGGGAGTCAAAGGAGTTTGTACTTCCTGTCTTGCTAATAAAGCAGCTAATATAGCTGGACTTGCTTTCCTTTGGGATATACCATGTTCTGCCCTGAAGTCGAGTAAATGGAATATTGTTTCCTTTGATATTCTTAGATGTATGTTTTCAAAAAAATCTCTGTTGCTCAATGATGTTTATGTAACAATCTATATAAGGTAGATTGAATCAACAACCACTGGCCTGTGTTACCATCTTTATTTCAACTTCAGAAAAAGAAAGTTCAGAACTGCATAGTATCCCTTCCATTGATTTTCAGTGACCTTTACATAATTAAAATATTACAGACTACTTATGGGTTGATATTGCACTCGCTAATTAGTAATGAATGCATTAACGCAGTCAGCTGAAGTTTCTCTGGCTGCTATTTTAACAAAGGTGGCGCGGCGCCTAAATTCTGCCAACGTCCGCCACGCGGCCGATGCCATCGAGTCGCTAAAAACAGCTCTGGGCCCTGACTCTATTAGGTGCATCGAGGAGGCTCAAGCACGTGGGGAGATCCCGTCCGAACTGACCCCCGTCCGGACGGAATTCCTCATCGGCGCCAAACCCCGGAACCTCCCTCGGGAGCCGGCGCCTCACAACTTGAGCCGCCTCGGGGAAATCCCCTCCGTGCCTTTCAGTTCCGCGCGGAGGGGTTTCCTGTACGGGCTGCTCCTGCACACCCTCAACTTTGCCATCCTCGCCGGCCGTCCGGACACGCCATGGCGTACCATCTTGCCGTCCGGAGGAGGCGGGGGTCCCCGATGGAGGGCACTCTACGCAGGGGTCCTCCCACTATTCATCGGGGACTTGGCCTGGAGGGTGGTGCACGGAGCAGTGCCGTGCAATAAATTTTTAAGCCGGTTCACGGACTCCCAGGCCGCCTGCAATTTCTGCGGTCTGGAGGAGTCCGTGTTCCATGTTTTTATTGAATGCACAAGGTTGCAGCCCCTGTTCCACTATTTGAAGGGGCTGCTCCTGAAATTCTGGCTGCACTTCAGTCCCACTCTCCTGATCTTTGGGCATCCTGTGCGGAGGGGAGCGGGTAGGTCCGAAGGCCTCCTCGTAGGACTGCTCCTGGGCACGGCCAAGGGTGCCATCAGCCGGTCCAGGCAGCGGGCGGTCGAGGGGGTCGTTCAACCTGACTGCCTGCCTCTCTTCCGCTCTTACATCCGGTCCAGGGTGGCCTTGGAGATGGAGCACGCGGTGTCCACCGGTACGCTCGCGGCCTTCCGCGAGAGGTGGGCACCGGAGGGACTGGAGTGCATCATCACGCCCGGCAACCAAATTTTAATTTGATTTTACGTTTTTAAGTTTAATTTGTTTTAATTGCCGGTGCTTTTAGTGTCCCCCTCCCCTTTTATAGGGGGCACTGGAAAAATTTGATTTTAGCGCCCCAAAAAAACCACAAAAAAAAATAAATAAAAAAAAAAGGAGCCTTGAAAATGTCTGCTGTGTCACCCAGGTCGGGTGGCATGGTCTTAATGTTTTATGTTTTGCAGGTAAACTCAAAAGAGTTTTAACAAAGATGTTGAGTCATTTAAAGTAAATGGGTTGGTGTGTCATTAAAATAACTGGCAACGGATTTTATATAGATGCATCAATACATTCATTACTAATATCACGATATAAGCTTATTTTTTTTTCTTCACAGTGATGCTCTTAAGATGGCATTGTCTTTTTATTATATAAATATACTCAATTTCATTAATGTAACAATTCTTACAATCTGTATTTTAGCCTATTTAATTAGCAGTGGTGTATGTTAATCTGCCTCTAGGTGATTGTTGAATAACATTTTGTTTCAGATATTGAGTACAACAGAGTGAAATATTTGCTGATAAGTGTTAGCTATATAATTGGCTAATATATATTTCTCCTAATAACTAGGAAAAATGCCTTAAAAATCCATTTTAGTTGGACTTTTTTTTTTTAAGTCTCAATTTTACAGAAAAAAGAAAGTGAAAAAGCACATCTAAAGATTATCAAATACGGCTGATGCAGTCAGAAGAGAAATTATAACCGAAGCTATCATAGAATAAACCTAGTATTCATGTCAACTTCAAAAATAATGACTCTCAATTTGTTTCTTTTTTAAAGCTGCTGGCCACATCTGCTTAGAATTTATTTTCTTTTCCATCCTGCAAAAGTAAACAGCTAATTCTGGAAAAATTGACGTGTTAATGCCTAAAACCCTCACAGTCTCTGAGCTGTTGGAGCTACTATAGCCTGAACCAAAGTACTTTCTTTCTTCTGCAGGAAGGAAATTTTTGTTGCGATATGCTTCTATTACTTCCCCTGCAACATCCGCATATTATAAACTTACCAAGACAGATTTTGGACTCCCAACCCTTTTCTAATTAAGTAGAGTATCATTTCAGTTGTATATATATTGTCCCCAAACTGCCATAGGAAATATTAGTCATCTCTTAATGCTTTAAAAACAATTTCATTTGCATTGCAGTGTTCAATAGAACTTCCTCTCAGTGCTAGACTTACTAGATCAAAGATAAGCTCAGTGCTGAGCAAACCAAAACAAGACGTTAATTTTCTTCCTCTAAACTGATGTGGCAGTTCGTTCAGTGCACTTTCTCTGATGGAGAAAAAATTTCTCTGTAAGCAATATCTTTCTTGTGCAGATAGAGAATTATTTTTTTTTAAGTATAAATAGATATATATATAAATGTGTACACACATTTACATATAATATCTGGTTTATGGATTCCAGGTTATTTGGAATGGAATGAAAGCTAATGATACATCCTGCCTTTCCTTTTGTAGTCTGCCAGCGAGTATCCAAGCCAGGAATTTCCCTTCTTAGGAGAACAACCCCAGCTTCTCCAGTCTATCAACGTAACTGAAGTCCCCCATTCCTGGAATCATTCTCGTAAATCTTTTCTGCAACTTCTCTAAGGCCTTCAAGATTTGTGCGCACATACCCCAGTTGTCTCTCTTCGTGCACTCCCTTTAGGATTGTGCCATCTAGTTTATATTGTCTTTCCTCATTCTACCAAAATGTATTACTTCACACTTTTCTACATTAAATTTCATCTGCTACGTGTCCGCCCATTTCACCAGCCTGGCTATGTCTTCCTGAAGTCTATCACTGTCCTCTATACTTCCAAGTTTTTTGTCAACTGCAAATTTTGAAATTGTGCCCTTTACACCCACGTCCAAATCATTAATATATATCAAGAAAAGCAGTAATCCTAGCACCGACCCCTGGGGAACGCCGCTGTATACCTTCCTCCAGTCCGAGAAAAAAATGTTCACCACTACTCTCTGTTTCCTGTCATTTAGCCAATTCCGTATCCATGCTGCCACTGTCCCTTTTATTCCATGGGCTTCAACTTTGCCGAATGCCTTTTGGAAGTCGATGTACACTAAGTCAATCGCATTGCCCTCATCAAACCTCTCTGTTGCCTCATCAAAAAACTCATCAAGTTGGTTAAAGATGATTTGCCTTTAACAAATCCGTGCTAGCTTACCTTAATTAATGCACAGCTATCCGATTTTGTCCCTGATTACTGTTTCTAAAAGCTTCCCCACTACTGAGGTTAAACTGCCTAGCCTGTAATTGCTGGGTTTATCTTTACACCTTTTTTTGAACAATGGTATAATATTTGCAATTCTCCAGTGCTCTGGCACCACCCCCATATCTATGTAGGATTGGAATATTATGGCCAGTACCTTTGCGATTTCCGCCCTCAATTCCCTCAGCATCCGAGGACACATCTCATCCACTCCTGGTGACTTATGTACTTTAGGTACAGCCAGCCTTTATCGATTTATATCTTCTTTATCAATTTATATCCTATCAAGTGTCTCCACTAAATCCTCCTCTGTCTTTGACAGCATCCTCTTGGTGAAGACAAATGCAAAGTATTAATTTAGTACCTCAGCCATACCCTCTGCCTCCATGCATAGCTCTTTTTGGTCCCTAATTGGCTCCACTCCTCCTCTTACTACCCTTTTACTATTTATATGCCTATAGAACACTTTTGGATTACCTTTTATGTTGGTTGGCTTTCTATTCTCATACCCCCTCTTTGCCCCTCTTATTTTCTATTTCACTTCTCCTCTGACCTTTCTATATATATATATAGCTGATTCTCAGATGTATTTGCAACCTGATATCTGTCATATGTGCTCTTTTTCTGCTTCATCATATTCTCTACCTGTTTCATCATCCAGGGAGCCCTGACTTTAGTTGTCCTGCCTTTCCCCCTAGCAGGCAGCCCATTGTTCCATTACAATTTTGCCTGCAAATCTTTGATTCCAGTTTACCTGGGCCAGATCTGTTCTCATCCCACTGAAATTGACCTCCCCCGCCCCCCCCCCCCCAGTTAAACATTTTTACTCTAGATTGCTCCATTCGGTTTTCCATAGCAAATCTAAACCTTATGATACTTTGATCGCTGCTCCCTAAATGTTCACCTGCTAATACTTGCTCCATTTCACCTATCTCATTCCTCAGAACCAGATCCAACAATGCCTCCTCCCTCGTCATGCCAGAAGCATACTAATCAAGATATTCTCCTGAACACACTTCAGGAAATTCTTTCCCTTCGCTGCCCTTAACACTATGATCCCAGTCTATATTAGGATAGTTGAAGTCCCCCATTATTACTACACCTTGCACCTCTCTGTAATTTCTCTGCAAATTTGCTCCTGCACATCTTTCCCACTATTTGGTGGTTTATAGAATACACCTAGTCGTGTAATGGCATCTCTATTATTTCTTGACATATCGATTCTGTTTTTGACCCCTCTAGGGCTTACTCCCTCTCCAGCACTGTAACATTCTCCTTAACCAATACTGCCACACCACCCCCTATCTTTCCTTCCCTATCTTTCCTGAACACCTTATAACCAGGAATATTTAATATCCAATCCTGCCCTTGTTTGAGCCAGGTCTCAGTTATTGCCACACCAGTATATTCCCATGTGATTATTTGTGCCTGCAGCTCACTTACCTTGTTTACTACGCTTTGTGCATTCATATGCATGCACTGTAAACTCACCTTAGACCATCCTATATTCTCTCTTAGTTTGACCGCACTTAATACCTTACTATTTCTTACTTTAGTGCTCTCCCAATCCTTTGGGCACTTTAGTTCCCCTTTCTGATTTTATATCCTGGTGCCCATCTCCCTGTCAACTTAGTTCAAACCCTTCCCAACAGCACTAGCACACCACCCCTCACAAGGATATTAGACCCCGGCCCTGTTGATGTGCAACCCATCTGGCCTGTACAGGCCCCACCTCCCCAGAACTGATCCCAATTCCCCAGGAAACTAAAGCCCCTCCCTCCTGCACCATCCATCCAGCCCCACATTCATCTGCTCTATCCTCCTATTTCTGTACTCACTCGTGTGAGGCACCGGGAGTAATCCAGATGTTTAGTACCTTTGAGGTTTTGCTTTTTAATCTCTTTCCTAGCTCTCTCAAATCTGCCTGCAAGACCTCATCCCTCTTTCTACCTATACCATTGGTACCGATATGATCCACGACCTCTGGCTGTTCACCCTCCCCTCAGAATGTTCTGCAGCTGTTCAGAGACATCCTTAACCCTGGCACCAGGGAGGCAACATATCATCCTGGAGTTACATCTGCGGCCACAGAAACACCTGTCTGCTCCCCTAACTATTGAATCCCCTACCACTATTGCTCTCCCACTCTTGCTCCACCCTGTACAGTTGAACCACCGGTGGTGCCGTGGACTTGGCTCTGGTTGTACTCCCCAGAGGAACCATTGTCCAGAACCGAATACTGGTTGGAGAGCAAGATGCATTCAGGGGATTCCTGCACTACCTACCTAGTCCTCATCTTCTGTCTGGTGGTAACCCATTCTCTCTCTGCCTGCACACTCCTTATCTGCGAGGTGACTACCTCCTGAAACGTGCTATCCATGAAGCTGCCAGCCTTTTTATTTAATAGGAGAACGCTGGTAAAGTTAAACAAATACTATACTAACTGCCAACATGAAACATGTTCCTAGATTCCTTACCTCACATAGCTTCCAGGCAAAGGAATACAGGCAAAACCAGAAAACAAACCAGCTTAATGACTTGAGCAAAAATATTCAGCATATAGCATCAACAATAACAGATTGACCAAAGTAATTACAAGCCTCCCCCCCACCTTCTCCTCCCCCCCTTCTCCTCCCCCCCCCCTTCTCCTCCCCCCCTTCTCCTCCCCCTTCTCTTTCTCCCCCCCTTCTCCTCTCCCCCCCCTTCTCCTCTCCCCCCCCTTCTCCTCTCCCCCCCCCCTCCCCTCCCCCCCCTTCTCCTCTCCCCCCCCTTCTCCTCTCCCCCCCCTTCTCCTCCCCTCCCCCCTTCTCCCCTCCCCCCCTTCTCCCCTCCCCCCTTCTCCGCTCCCCCCCTTCTCCTCTCCCCCCCTTCTCCCCTCCCCCCCTTCTCCTCTCCCCCCTTCTCCTCTCCCCCCTTCTCCTCTCCCCCCTTCTCCTCTCCCCCCCTTCTCCTCTCCCCCCTTCTCCTCTCCCCCCTTCTCCTCTCCCCCCTTCTCCTTCACCCCCATCTCCTTTCCCCTTCCCCCCCCTTCTCCTTTCCCCTCCTTTCCCCTTCCCCCCCTTCTCCTTTCCCCTCCCTTCTCCTTTCCCCCCTTCTCCTTTCCCCCCCTTCTCCTCTTCTCCTTCCCCCCTTCTCCTCTTCTCCTTCCCCCCCTTCTCCTCTTCTCCTTCCCCCCTTCTCCTTCCCCCTTCTCCTTCCCCCTTCTCCTTCCCCCTTCTCCTTCCCCCTTCTCCTTCCCCCCCTTCTCCTTCCCCCCCCTTCTCCTTCCCCCCCTTCTCCTTCCCCCCCTTCTCCTTCCCCCCATTCTCCTCCCCCCCTTCTCCTCTTCTCCTTTCTCCTTCCTTCTCCTTCCCCCCTTCTCCTCTTCTCCTTCCCCTCCCTTCTCCTTTCCCCCCCACTCTTCTCCTTCCCCCCTTCTCTTTCCCCCTCCCTCCTCTTTCCCCCTCCCTCTCCTTCTTCTCCTCCTCCCCCTTTCCCCTTCTCCTCCCCCCTTTCCCCTTCTCCTCCTCCCCCCTTTCCCCTTCTCCTCCTCCCCCCTTTCCCCTTCTCCTCCTCCCCCCTTTCCCCTTCTCCTCCTCCCCCCTTTCCCCTTCTCCTCCTCCCCCCCTTCCCCTCCTCCTCCCCCCCTTACCCTTCTCCTCCTCCCCCCTTCCCCTTCTCCTCCTCCCCCCCTTCCCCTTCTCCTCCTCCCCCCACCTTCCCCTTCTCCTCCTACCCCCCCTTCCCCTTCTCCTCCTCCCCCCTTCCCCTTCTCCTCCTCCCCCCTTCCCCTTCTCCTCCTCCCCCCCTTCCCCTTCTCCTCCTCCTCCTCCCCCCCTTCCCCTTCTCCTCCTTCTGTTCCCCCCTTCCCCTTCTCCTCCTCCCCCCCTTCCCCTTCTCCTCCTCCCCCCCCTTCCCCTTCTCCTCCTTCCCCCCCCTTCCCCTTCTCCTCCTCCCCCCCTTCTCCCCCTTCCCTCCCCTTCCCCTTCTCCTCCTTCCCCCCCTTCTCCTCCTCCCCCCCTTCTCCCCCTTCCCTCCCCCCCTCGCCTCGCCCTGCCCCCTCCTCCCCCTCCCCTCGCTGTCAGAAACACAGACACTGACAGACAGAGAGTGAGAGACACACAGACAGACAGACAGAGAGACAGAGACACTGACAGAGACACACTGGGCGGGGGTGTCCCAGCACGCTGTTGGAGGGCTCCCGGTGCTGCAGTTGGCAAGTAGAAAATGTTTTATTTATTGATTTTTAAAAAAATTATTTCTTATTAATTTTTTTTGATTGATTTATTGGTTGATTTATTGATGTTTTTATCACTTATTATTGATGATGGCTCTTTATTTGTAAAACTGAAGTGTTTAATGTTTGTAAACTTCCCTTTAAACCCCCCTCCCCCCATTCCCAACGCCTGATTTGTAACCTATGCCTGATATTCTAAAGTGTAGACAAGGTTTTTTCGAGCGTACAAAAATCTTCACTTACTCCATTCTAAGTTAGTTTGGAGTAAGTTTTCACTGCCGAAACTTTGAAAACAGGCGTAAGTGGCCGGACACGCCCCCTTTTGAAAAAAAAATTATGTTCCAAAGTGAAACTGTTCTAACTGACTAGAACTGGAGCAAACTAAATGCTGAGAATTTGAATTTCTAAGATACTCCGTTCTACACCAGTTGCTCCAAAAAATCAGGAGCAACTCAGGCCGAAACTTGGGCCCATGAAGACTGGTCTTTTGAGTTAGATAGCACATGGCTGCCAATCCCTGTAGAATCAAATCAAAGCATGAGTCAGCACCTTTGCACCTTCAGGAGAGAAAATAAATTTGATGGAGGGAGGGAGAAAGAGTTGTAATCAAATCAGATAATTTTTAAGCAACAAAATAAGATTAGGCCGTAATACTGCTTTAAAATGCCAACACTCAAGTGTCAAACCTACTTGCTAGAATTTTCTTTTGACTGTACATATTTATGAATTCATACATGTTAAAACTATGTATTAAATGCCCTAGAACTGGTGCACCTGTTTTGGTGAAAATTAGTTGTGAATGAGATGCACAATGATCAAATGAATCACACTTAAAGCGAGTTTCCAAGGAAGCAGCATACTTTCAAAATTCATGCAGGTTATGGTCCCTTTATTAAAACCTTTATTAAGGACTAATTAGCAATCTTGTTGTGCGAGGCCCCTTGGGGAAGAGTGACCATAATATGGTAGAATTCTTTATTAAGATGGAGAGTGACACATTTAATTCAGAGACTAAGGTCCTGAACTTAAGGAAAGGTAACTTTGATGGTATGAGACGTGAACTGGCTAGAATAGACTGGCGAATGAAACTTAAAGGATTGACGGTGGATAGGCAATGGCAAACCTTTAAAGATCACATGGATGAACTTCAACAATTGTACATTCCTGTCTGGAGTAAAAATTAAATGGGGAAGGTGGCTCAACCGTGGCTAACAAGGAAAATTCGGGATAGTGTAAAATCCAAGGAAGAGGCATATAAATTGCAGAAAAAGCAGCAAACCTGAGGACTGGGAGAAATTTAGAATTCAGCAGAGGAGGACAAAGGGTTTAATTAGGAGGGGGAAAATAGAATATGAGAGGAAGCTTGCCAGGAACATAAAAACTGACTTCAAAAGCTTCTATAGATATGTGAAGAGAAAAAGATTAGTGAAGACAAATGTAGGTCCCTTGCAGTCAGAATCAGGTGAATTTATAATGGGGAACAAAGAAATGACAGACCAATTGAACAAATACTTTGGTTCTGTCTTCACGAAGGAAGACACAAATAACCTTCCGGAAATGCTAGGGGACCGAGACTCCAGCGAGAAGGAGAAACTGAAGGATATCCTTATTAGTCAGGAAATTGTGTTAGTGAAATTTATGGGATTGAAGGCCGATAAATCCCTTGGGCCTGAAAGTCCGCATCCCAGGGTACTTAAGGAAGTGGCCCTAGAAATAGTGGATGCATTGGTGATCATTTTCCAACAGTTTATCGACTCTGGATCAGTTCCTATGGACTGGAGGGTAGCTAATGTAACACTACTTTTTAAAAAAGGAGGGAGAGAGAAAACAGGGAATTATAGACCGGTTAGCCTGACATCAGTAGTGGGGAAAATGTTGAAATCAATTATTAAAGATGTAATAGCAGCGCATTTGGAAAGCAGTGACAGGATCGGTCCAAGTCAGCATGGATTTATGAAAGGGAAATCATGCTGGACAAATCTTTTAGAATTTTTTGAGGATGTAACTAGTGGAGTGGACAAGAGAGAACCAGTGGATGTGGTGTATTTGGACTTTCAAAAGGCTTTTGACAAGGTCCCACACAAGAGATTAGTGTGCAAAATTAAAGCACATGGTATTGGGGGTAATGTATTGACGTGGATGGCAGACAGGAAGCAGAGAGTCGGGATAAATGGGTCCTTTTCAGAATGGCAGGCAGTGCCTAGTGGGGTGCCGCAGGGCTCAGTGCTGGGACCCCAGCTATTTACAATATACATCAATGATTTAGATGAAGGAATTGAGTGTAATATCTCTAGGTTTGCAGATGACACTAAGCTGGGTGGCGGTGTGAGCTGTGAGGAGGATGCTAAGAGGCTACAGGGTGACTTGGACAGGTTAGGTGAATGGGCAGTTGCATGGCAGATGCAGTATAATGTGGATAAATGTGAGGTTATCCACTTTGGTGGCAAAAACAAGAAGACAGAGTATTATCTGAATGGCGGCAGATTAGAAAAAGTGGAGGTTCAATGAGACGTGGGTGTCATGGTTCATCAGTCACTGAAAGTTGGCAATGCAGGTACAGCAGACGGTGAAGAAGGCAACTGCATGTAAAAAGTTTTCGTAGGATGGTCTCGTGGCCAATGCCCAGTTACAAAAAAAGTCTCTGCGCATTTGCTCCAGATAGCCATCGAACTCACATTGTCCTGCAAGTCGCCTTAGCTCAGCGATGTAACTCGCCACTTCCTGACCTTCAGATCGCTGGCACATGTAGAACCAATACCTCGCCATCAGCACGCTCACCTTCGGGTTAAGATGCTCCCGAACCAGTGTACACAGCTCCTCATACAACTTATCTGTGGGTTTCACCAGAGCCAGAAGATTCTTCATGAGGCTGTACGTCGGTGCCCCGCAGACCGTGAGGAGGACCGCTCTCCTTTTTGCAGCGCTTCCTTCCCCGTCCAGCTCGTTGGCTACAAAGTACTGGCATTAGGGTGTTTGTAGGCTATTGTGTTCCTAACACAGATGAGGTTGCACACAGGGAGGTTAAAGTAACAGTGACCTCAGTCTTTAATAAGACACTCCAGAGTGAGGAACAGGCCTTAGGGGGCCGGCTTATTTACAGTGCTCCCAAGGGATTCTGGGATCCCTTGGGACTTCAGGGGATGAGCTCCCTGGTGGCGGAACATGGGAGTGCATGCTTTACAACATCACTCCCCCCATCCCCCGCCCCCCCCAAAGCCAAAGTGAAAACTACTTACAAGGTGAGGCGGTCGGGAGCCTTTCTTCCCCTGGTGGACCGCCTCGGTACAAATGTCTGTTCTGGTGTGTTGGCTGTGCCCTCGCTGGGCTGGCGTGTTGTTGGCTCTGCAGGGCTGCTAGGTGAGCCTGGCCTTGTTGGGCATGATGGGTTCGATTTCCTGGTCCGGTGTGGTGTCGTTGATCCTTTGGGTGTGTGTTGTGGGCTTGAAAAAGGTGGTGTCTGCTGTGGGTTGTTCAGGGCAGTTTGTAAACCGCAGTCTCGTTTTGTCCAGGTGCTTTCTGCAAATTTGTCCATTGTCTAGTTTGACTACAAACACCCTATTCCCTTCTTTAGCTATCACTGTGCCTGCGATCCACTTGGGGTCATGTCCATAGTTTAGCACATACACAGGGTCATTCAGATCAATTTCCCGTGACACAGTGGCGCGATCATCGTTTACATTTTGTTGCTGCCGCCTGCTCTCTACCTGATCATGCAGGTTTGGGTGAACCAGCAAGAGTCTGGTTTTAAGTGTCCTTTTCATGAGTAGCTTAGCCGTACCCTCGCAGGTGACCTTGACCATGGCACTGCCCAAGACAGTGATAAGCGTACTTTGGTGTACGTTCTCAGTTTCGTGTGGATGGAGTTCAGGACTGGTCTGAATGCCTTGTTGCACCACAGTCTCTCAAACATCTTTTTATTCATGATGGATTGGCTAGCATCAGTGTCCAGTTCCATGGCTATGGGTAAGCCATTCAATTTTACGTTTAGCAGTATAGGTGGACATTTCGTCGAAAATGTGTGCACCCCGTGTACTTCAGCATCTGCCTCCTCTCTCTGAGGCTCAAAATTGCTTTGATCCACCATGGACCGATCTTCCTCTGCCATGTGGTGGTTTGCAGGTTTTGCAGAGCTTGCAGCTCATTTGCAAGCTCGTTGCAGGTGCCCCATTGTTCCACAGCTCTTGCAAACATACCCTTTGAAACGGCATGAATAGGCTGAATGGAAGCTTCCACAATGCCAATAAGGTGTGAATTGCCTTGCATTCATCCTTTGTTGGGGACTCCGAGTCATCTGGGTCACCCGAGGCCTACTGGCAGTTGCAGCCTCGTGGGTTCTGCCCTGTACATTTCTGCTCGCAAACACAGTTCCAGTTAATTTATGAACATTGCTAGCACTTGTGTGCTGAGAGATTTGTTTGGGGTTATCACTGGTGGACATAAACGCCTGTACTATTGCAATGGCCTTACTGAGGGTCGGTGTCTCTACAGTCAAAAGTTTTCGTAGGATGGTCTCGTGGCCAATGCCCAGTACAAAAAAGTCTCTGAGCATTTGCTCCAAGTAGCCATCAAACTTACATTGTCCTGCAAGTCGCCTTAGCTCGGCGACGTAGCTCGCCACTTCCTGACCTTCAGATCGCTGGCACGTGTAGAACCGATACCTCGCCATCAGCACGCTCTCCCTCGGGTTAAGATGCTCCCGAACCAGTGTACACAGCTCCTCATATGCCTTATCTGTGGGGTTCACCGGAGCCAGAAGATTCTTCATAAGGCTGTAGGTTGGTGCCCCGCAGACTCTGAGGAGGACCGCTCTCCTTTTTGCAGCGCTTCCTTCTCCGTCCAGCTCGTTGGCTACAAAGTACTGGTCTAGCCGTTCGACATTGGCTTCCCAGTCCTCACCCTCCAAGAACTTCTCCAGGATGCCCACAGTTTGCTGCATCTTTGCGTTGGATTCATATTCTCGTCACCAGTTATTGTGATCCTAACACAGATGAGGCTGCACACAGGGAGGTTAAAATAACAGTGACCACAGTCTTTAATAAGACACTCCAGTGTGAGGAATAGGCCTTGGGGGCCGGCTTATATACAGTGCTCCCAAGGGATGCTGGGATCCCTTGGGACTTCAGGGGATGAGCTCCCTGGTGGCGAAACATGGGAGTGCATGCTTTACAGATACACAACATGAACAAACTGGACAATGGACAAATTTGCAGAAAGCACCTGGACCAAACGAGGCTGCGGTTCACAGACTGCCCTGAACAACCCACAGCAGTCACCACCTTTTTCGAGCCCACAACACACACCCAAAGAATCAATGACACCACCCCGGACCAGGAAATCGAACCCATCACGCCCAACAGCCCAGCAAGGCCAGGCTCACCCAGCAGCCCTGCAGGGCCAATAACACGCCAGCCCAGCGAGGGCACAGCCAACACACCAGAACAGACATTTGTACTAAGGCTGTCCACCAGGGAAAGAAAGGCTCCCGACCGCCTCACCTTGTAAATAGTTTTCACTTTGACTTTGGCGGGGGAGTGATGTTGTGTATCTGTAAAGCATGCACTCCCATGTTCCGCCACCAGGGAGTGCATCCCCTGAAGTCCCAAGGGATCCCAGCATCCCTTGGGAGCACTGTATTTAAGCCGGCCCCTGAGGCCTGTTCCTCAATCTGGAGTGTCTTAATAAAGACTGAGGTCACTGTTACTTTAACCACCCTGTGTGCAGTCTCATCTGTGTTAGGAACACAATAGACAGGGCTTAGAATCAACCTATGACATAAATGCTGATTTTTCTTTATATTAGTTCATTGGACGTGGGTGTCGCTTGCAAGGCCAGCGTTTATTGCCCATTCCTAATTGCCCTTGAGAAGGTGGTGATGAGCTGCTGCCTTAGAACATAAGAACATAAGAAATAGGAGCAGGAGTAGGCCAAACTGCCCCTCGAGTCTGCTCCGCCATTTAATAAGATCATGGCTGATGTGACCATGGATTCAGCTCCACTTCCCTGCCTGCTCCCCATAACCCCTTATCCCCTTATCGTTTAAGAAACTGTCTATTTCTGTCTTAAATTTATTCAATGTCCCAGCTTCCACAGCTCTCTGAGGCAGCGAATTCCACAGATTAACAACCCTCTGAGAGAAGAAATTTCTCCTCATCTCTGTTTTAAATGGGCGGCCCCTTATTCTAAGGTAATGTTCTCTAGTTCTAGTCTCCCCCATCAGTGGAAACATGTTCTCTGCATCCACCTTGTCAAGCCCCCTCATAATCTTTTACGTTTCGATAGGATCACCTCTCATTCTTCTGAATTCCAATGAGTAGAGGCCCAACCTACTCACCCTTTCTTCATAATTCAACCCTTTCATCCCTGGAATCAACCTAGTGAACCTTCTCTGAACTGCCTCCAAAGCAAGTATATCCTTTCGTAAATATGGAAACCAAAACTGCATGCAGTATTCCAGGTGTGGCCTCACCAATACTTTATATAGTTGTAGCAAGACTTCCCTGCTTTTATACTCCATCCCCTTTGCAATAAAGGCCAACGTACCATTGGCCTTCCTGATCACTTGCTATACCTGCATACTATCCTTTTGTGTTTCATGCACAAGTACCCCCAGGTTCCGCTGCACTGCGACACTTTGCAGTCTTTCTCTATTTAAATAATAACTTGTTCTTTGATTTTTTTTCTGCCAAAGTGCATGACCTCACACTTTGCAACATTATACTCCATCTGCCAAATTGTTGCCCACTCACTTAGCCTGTCTATGTCCTTTTGAAGATTTTTTGTGTCCTCCCTACACCTTGACTGCTGCAGTCCTTGTGGTGAAGGAACTCCCACAGTGCTGTTAGGGAGGGAGGTCCAGGTTTTTGACCCAGTGACTATGAAGGAAGGGCGATATATTTCCAAGTCAGGATGGTGTGTGACTTGGAGGGGAACTTGCAGGTGGTGGTGTTTCCATGCGCCTGCTGCTCTTATCCTTCTAGGTGGTAGAGATTGCAGGTTTGTGAGGTGCTGTCAAAGAAGCCATGGCAAGTTAGTGCAGTGCATCTTTTAGATAGCACATACTGCAGCCACGGTGCACCGGTGGTGGAGGGAGTGAATGTTTGAGGTGGTGGATGGGGTCCCAATCAAGCGGGCTGCTTTGTCCTGAATAGTGTTGAGCTTCTTGAGTGTTGTTGGAGCTACACTCATCCAGGCAAGTGGAGAGTATTCCATCATACTCCTGACTTGTGCCTTGTTGATCGTGGCAAGGCTTTAGGGAGTCAGGAGGTGAGACACTTGCAACAGAATACCCGGCCTCTGACCTGTTCTTGTAGCCACAGTATTTATGTGGCTGGTCCAGTTAAGTTCCTGATCAATGGTGATCCCCAGGCTGTTGATGGTAGGGTATTTTGCAATGGTAATGGCTTGAGTGAGTAGGCAAAAATTTGGCAAATAGAGTATAATGTATAGTGAGATTATGCACTTTGGCAGAAAAAAATCGAGGAGCAAGTTATTATTTAAATGGAGAAAAATTGCAAAGTTCTGCTGTACAGGGGGTCCTGGTGCATGAAACACAAAAGGTTAGTATACAAGTACAGCAAGTGATCAGGATGGCCAATGGAATCTTGGCCTTTATTGCAAAGGGGATGGAGTATAAAAGCAGGGAAGTCTTGCTACAGTTATACAGGGTATTGGTGAGGCCACACCTGGAATACTACATGCAGTTTTGGTTTCCATATTTAAGAAAGGAGGTACTTGGTTTGGAGACAGTTCAGAGAAGGTTCACTAGGTTGATTCCGGAGATGAGGCGGTTGACTAATGAAGATAGGTTGTGCAGGTTGGGCCTATACTCATTGGAGTTCAGAAAAATGAGAGGTGATCTTATCGAAACGTATAAGATAATGAGGGGGCTTGACAAGATGGATGCAGAGAGGATATTCCCACTGATGGGGGAGACTAGAACTAGGGGGCATAATCTTAGAATAAGGGGCCGCCCATTTAAAACTGAGATGAGGAGGAATTTCTTCTCTGAGGGTTGTAAATCTGTGGAATTTGCTGCCTCAGAGGGCTGTGGAAGCTGGGACATTGAATAAATTTAAGACAGAGATAGACAGTTTCTTAACCGATAAGGGGTTGTGGGGAGGACCTGAGTCCATGATTGGATCAGCCATGATCGTATTAAATGGCAGAGCAGGCTTGAGGACTCATATGGCCTACTCCTGTTCCTATTTCTTATGTTCTTATATTCTTATGACTGTCAAGGGCCAGTGGTTAAACACTCTTGTTGGAGATGATCATTGCCTGGTACTTGTGTGGCTGAATGTTACTTGCCACTTATCAGCCCAAGCCTGAATGTCGTCCAGGTCTTGCAGCAAGCGGGCATGGACTGCTTCATTATCTGAGCAATTGCGAATGCAACTTGGCACTGTGCAATCATCAGCGAACATCCCCACTTCTGACCTTATGATGGAGGGAAGGTCATTGATGAAGCAGCTGAAGATGGTTGGGCCTAGGATACTGCCCCGAGGAACACCTGCAACAATGCCCTGGGGTTGAGATGATTGGCCTCTGTAGATACGACACCAGCCATTGGAGCGTTTTTCCCCTAACTTCCCATTGACCTTCAATTTTACTAGGGCTCCCTGATGCCCCACACGGTCAAATGCCGCCTTGATGTCAAGGGCAGTTACTCTCACCTCACCTCTGGAATTCAGCTCTTTCGTCCTTATTTGGACCATGGTTGTAATGAGGTCTAGAGCCGAGTGGCCCTGGCCGAATCCAAACTGAGCATTGGTGCGCAGGTTATTGGTGAGGTTATGCACTTGATAGCATTGTCGACGACACCTTCCATCATTTTCCTGATGATTGAGAGTAGATTGATGGTGCAGTAATTAGCCAGATTGGATTTGTCCAGCTTCTGTGGGCAGACCATACCTGGTCAATTTTCCACAGTGTCGGGTAGATGACAGTCTTGTAGCTGTACTGGAACAGCTTGGCTAGAGGCGCAGCTAGTTTTAGAGAGTAGGGCAAAATTGTCCCTTTCTAGAAGGCCTGTGGCCGCCTGAAAGCGGCAGCCACGGGTCGGTGCAGATAGACCAACGCTCGCGGCATTGCCCTCACTGATACTTCCAGCAGCGTAGGTATCCACACCGCTCCCCAACTTCCCTCCCACTCCTGCATATGCATCGGTAATGACGTCATCAAAGTGTGCACTGCTTTGGAGCCGCCCTGGAAGCTAAATTGCCCTGAAATCGTCTTCCAGCCGCCTATCGGTGGTGCCAACGACAGGTTTTTGGGTTGATACACACTGCGTGCTAAAGATCGCCAGCGGCATTTAAAGGTACGCAAACCGCCAACACAACATAGTGGGCCATATGAACAGGAGGCAGATGCTTGCCAGCAGCAGGTTGCAGAGGGTGAGGACCAACAAGAGCAGGAGGGAGAAGGCAATGAGACAGCTGTCAGAGGAAGATGCCTAGATAGAGCGGTGGCAGAAGGCGCAATTGTCAAAGGATCTACAGAGAGCAGTTCTCATACATGGGCCTGATTGATGACCAGCGTCTCTGGCGACTGCAATTCCACAAGGACATTGTGACGGAGCTGTGCAATTGCCCGCAGCCAGACCTGCAGCCTCAAACAAGGTTGAGGACAGCTCTGTCCGTCGCATCAAAGGTCACCATCGCCCTCAATTTCTATGCGACTGGAGCTTTTCAAGCTGCAACAGCAGACATCTCGAACATTTCCCAGTTTGCCGTGTATAGCTCCATTCGTCAGGTGACAGATGCTCTGTATAAGAGGAGGAGGGACTACATATCCTTCCCTATGAGCAGTTGGAGCTGCAGACTGAATTCGTCAGGATTGTGGGCATCTCCAGGGTTCAGGGCACAATAGACTGCACCCATGTCACATTGAGGGCGCCACAGAACAATCCCGAGATCTTCAGAAACCGCAAGGGGAAATTGATGGGATTGAAGGCCGATAAATCCCCAGGGCCTGATGGACTGCATCCCAGAGTACTTAAGGAGGTGGCCTTGGAAATAGTGGATGCATTGACAGTCATTTTCCAACATTCCATTGACTCTGGATCAGTTCCTATAGAGTGGAGGGTAGCCAATGTAACCCCACTTTTTAAAAAAGGAGGGAGAGAGAAAACACGGAATTATAGACCGGTCAGCCTGACATCGGTAGTGGGTAAAATGATGGAATCAATTATTAAGGATGTCATCGCAGTGCATTTGGAAAGAGGTAATATGATAGGTCCAAGTCAGCATGGATTTGTGAAAGGGAAATCATGCTTGACAAATCTTCTGGAATTTTTTGAGGATGTTTCCAGTAGAGTGGACAAGGGAGAACCAGTTGATGTGGTATATTTGGACTTTCAGAAGGCTTTCGACAAGGTCCCACACAAGAGATTAATGTGCAAAGTTAAAGCACATGGGATTGGGGGTAGTGTGCTGACATGGATTGAGAACTGGTTGTCAGACAGGAAGCAAAGAGTAGGAGTAAATGGGGACTTTTCAGAATGGCAGGCAGTGACTAGTGGGGTACCGCAAGGTTCTGTGCTGGGGCCCCAGCTGTTTACACTGTACATTAATGATTTAGACGAGGGGATTAAATGTAGTATCTCCAAATTTGCGGATGACACTAAGTTGGGTGGCAGTGTGAGCTGCAAGGAGGATTCTATGAGGCTGCAGAGCGACTTGGATAGGTTAGGTGAGTGGGCAAATGCATGGCAGATGAAGTATAATGTGGATAAATGTGAGGTTATCCACTTTGGTGGTAAAAACAGAGAGACAGACTATTATCTGAATGGTGACAGATTAGGAAAAGGGCAGGTGCAAAGAGACCTGGGTGTCATGGTACATCAGTCATTGAAGGTTGGCATGCAGGTACAGCAGGCGGTTAAGAAAGCAAATGGCATGTTGGCCTTCATAGCGAGGGGATTTGAGTACAAGGGCAGGGAGGTGTTGCTACAATTGTACAGGGCCTTGGTGAGGCCACACCTGGAGTATTGTGTACAGTTTTGGTCTCCTAACCTGAGGAAGGACATTCTTGCTATTGAGGGAGTGCAGCGAAGGTTCACCAGACTGATTCCCGGGATGGCGGGACTGACCTATCAAGAAAGACTGGATCAACTGGGCTTGTATTCACTGGAGTTCAGAAGAATGAGAGGGGACCTCATAGAAACGTTTAAAATTCTGACGGGGTTAGACAGGTTAGATGCAGGAAGAATGTTCCCAATGTTGGGGAAGTCCAGAAACAGGGGACACAGTCTAAGGATAAGGGGGAAGCCATTTAGGACCGAGATGAGGAGGAATTTCTTCACCCAGAGAGTGGTGAACCTGTGGAATTCTCTACCACGGAAAGTTGTTGAGGCCAATTCACTAAATATATTCAAAAAGGAGTTAGATGAAGTCCTTACTACTAGGGGAATCAAGGGGTATGGTGAGAAAGCAGGAATGGGGTACTGAAGTTGCATGTTCAGCCATGAACTCATTGAATGGCGGTGCAGGCTAGAAGGGCCGAATGGCCTACTCCTGCACCTATTTTCTATGTTTCTATGTTTCTATGTTTACTATCCAGCTGGTATGCGACCAGAACTGCAAAATAATGGCAGTTGATGCCTGGTATCCTGGCAGCAGCCACAATGCTTTTATCCTGCACCAGACCGACGTGCCAGGTGTATTTGCTGCCCCAAACCAAGATTGCAGCTGGCTCCTTCGAAACAAGGGCTACCCACTCTGCACGTGGCTGCTTACTCCCCTTCACCACCCCAGGACTGCTGCGCAACAATTGTACAATGACTGTCATTCAGCCACCAGGTGCATCATTAAGCAGACCATCGGAATCCTTAAACAGGGGTTCCAGTGCCTGGATCGCTCAGGAGGAGCATTGCAAGACTTGCCTGAGCGGGTGTCTGTATTCATAGAAACATAGAAAAATAGGTGCAGGAGTAGGTCATTCGGCCCTTTGAGCCTGCACCACCATTCAATAAGATCATGGCTGATCATTCACCTCAGTACCCCTTTCCTGCTTTCTCTCCATACCCCTTGATCCTTTTAGCCGTAAGGGCCATATCCAACTCCCTCTTGAATATATCTAACGTACTAGCATCAACAACTCTCTGCGGAAGAGAATTCCACAGGTTAACAACTCTCTGAGTGAAGAAGTTTCTCCTCATATATCGGTCCTCAATGGCTTACCCCTTATCCTTAAATTGTGACCCCTGGTTCTGGACTCCCCCAACATCGGGAACATTCTTCCTGCATCTAACCTGTCCAGTTCCATCAGAATTTTATATGTTTCTATGAGATCCCCTCTCATTCTTCTAAACTCCAGTGAATACAGGCCCAGTCGATCCAGTCTTTCCTCATATGTCAGTCCTGCCATACCAGGAATCAGTCTGGTGAACCTTCGCTGCACTCCCTCAATAGCAAGAACGTCCTTCCTCAGATTAGAAGACCAAAACTGAACACAATATTCCAGGTGAGGCCTCATCAAGGCTCTGTACAACTGCAGCAAGACCTCCCTGCTCCTATACTCAAATGCTCTCGCTATGAAAGCCAGCATGCCATTTGCTTTCTTTACACCGTGCAGTACCTGCATGCCTACCTTCAGTGACTGATGCACCATGACACCCAGGTCTCATTGCACCTCTCCTTTTTGCTAATCTGTCACCATTCAGATAATCTGCCTTCCTGTTTTTGCCACATTTATCTACATTATACTGCATCTGCCATGCATTTTCCCACTCACCTAACCTGTCCAAGTCACCCTGCAGCCTCTTAGCATCCTCCTCACAGCTCACACTGCCACCCAGCTTAGTGTCATCTGCAAACTTGGAGATATTATATTCAATTCCTTCATCTAAATCATTAATGTATATTGTAAATAGCTGGGGTCCCAGCACTGAAACTTACGGCACCCCACTAGTCACTGCCTGCCATTCTGAAAAGGAAACGTTTATTCCCACTCTTTGCTTCCTGTCTGCCAACCAGTTCTCTATCCACGTCAATACATTACCCCCATTACCATGTGCCTTAATTTTGCACACTAATCTCTTTTGTGTGATACCTTGTCAAAAGCCTTTTGAAAGTCCAAATACACCACATCCACTGGTTCTCCCTTGTCCACTCTACTCGTTACATCCTCAAAAAATTCCAGAAGATTTGTCAAGCATGAATTCCCTTTCATAAATGCATGCTGACTTGGACTGATCCTGTCACTGCTTTCCAAATGTGCTGCTATTACATCTTTAATAATTGATTCCAGCATTTTCCCCACCACCGATGTCAGGCTAACCGATCTATAATTCCCTGTTTTCTCTCCTTCCTTTTTTAAAAAGTGGGGTTACATTAGCTATCCTCCAATCCATAGGTACTGATCCAGAGTTCATGGAATTTTGGAAAATGACCACCAATGCATATCTGACGATAGGAGCTGCCAGTTCTCCTGGAATGAGAGTGATGCACAATGTGCTACAGACCAAATTAGGGATTTGTGATATTCTTGAAAAATGCTGCAGCTATTCTCGTGATGTTTAAGCTATTAAGGAGCTCAGAAGGGAGATTATGAGGATCCCCTCCATTACTAGCTGGATCTTTTGTGTCTGTTTTTCAAAGGAAGGTAGCCACAATGCTACGGTTGACTATATTCTGGATGTTGTGAATAGCATCTAAGATAAATCTTCCTATTATGGATTTACTGAGTTAGAATCCTAGAAATTATAGCACACAACTAAAACTATCTAGTCTAATCCCATTTTCAGCCTTTTACCCATATCGTTTTATGATGTATTCGCGAAAAGGGTTTTCCGCTACCTTGTGGAAATCTCTTTTGTTGGTTTCAATAAAATCTAAATTCTTGATAAGGTAAACGGTCTCCTCCAAGAATATTTTATACTTTAAAACAAAATGCCAACATGCTAATTGTGATGACAGGAATATTATATCATTTATGACATGTTTAAATGCCAGCTATCTAATGTTTTGTTGTACAGTTTGTGGGTTTCTCTACTTTAAAGGTGGGTTTAGAAGCATTTTATTCATTGTCAGTTAAGTGGAATTTAGTGAAAATGTGAGTTTTTGAAATATGGCAGAATCTGATTCTCGTGATTGATTTGGTCAGTAGGCCAAATTATCACTCTAACTGGCTGAACAGTATAGGTTATGTGTACTGATTACCTGAGCAGTACTGCTCAGCACAAACCAGCACTTTTGAATGATAGATTAATCAGCTGTTTAGCCTCTTCTCCAGATGGACAACCATAATTTTATCTCATATCAGTTTCTTTATGTTTCAGAATTTACTAGCTCTTTAATTGCTGAGCTATTCAGCTTTAAAAGCTGGTAAGCTCTTAGTAGCATTCTGCTCAGAGTGTCAGTTTGTGACTGAAACAACAAACTAAAAAAAAACACTCTGTTTTTAGTGTTAGGGGCGTTTACAAACTGAACCAAGCGTTTGGGGAAGAGGCCAAGCACTGGTTGATCAGCTATTTAAAGAGCCAGTAAATGTTGAAACATAAAAGAACTGATATTGAGATGATATTATGTGCTTGCATCTGGGATTTGCAGAACCAAACTGATCAGTTTAACTGATGAAAATGTAGATATTTTATGAACAGGTTTTGACCAGTTCAGTTTGAGCACTATATCTGCACTAAAAACAGTAATGCCTAAAAGCAGATTCCACTGTACCTAGTAAACACAGATTTTGGCAGATTGGGCATGATATTAATACCATTTAAAGAATAAATAAAGCCCTTCAATTGCATATATATCAAATTTCACAGGATCCTTCTTGCAAACTGGGTGTCTGTTTATGGGCTTATAGTATTTTATTTTAAGCTCTGGCCCGAATTTTACTCTCATCGGCGAAGGGGCGGCTTTTGCCATTCACCTCGAGTGCAGTTGCCCAGAGACTTTTTGCCGGCTTGTCAGTGGGGATTTCCACTAATCGAGCATCTGATTTAGTGCGGCGCCCTCCACAGAAGATCTGTGGTATCTGTGAGCAGATCAAGCAACAACGAGGCTCTTCAACCAATCAGATTGAAGTATACTCACTGAGACATGCAGACTGCAAACCAGGAAGTAAAAAACACGAAACATAAATTATATTTAAATCATTTATACAGGAAGTGAAATAAAGATAGGATTAAGGGGGAGGGATAAAAGAGAAAAACAGAGAAACTAAATAGTACATCTATAGTTTTAAATCTGCAACATTAACTTTCTTCTGAGGGAATGAGACTCCATACTTTAAAAATTAGTTTTTCAGAGCCAGAGAGTTTCTTCAGAAATAATTATTGTATTACGCCATTTAGAACTCACTCACTTCTGAATGCCATCCTTGTTATCATCATCAACTAGCAGGATCTATGATTTGATGAGGTGAATTGGACAAGTCACCCTCTCCCTGTCAGGGTGTTGTATTTTAAGGCAGTGCTTGGGCAAGCAAAATGCATGCATTAAGAACTCCATGAACAGTTTGTATATTTAAGCTCCGTCCATTATGTGACATCCAAGTAGGACTTTTATTAGTTTTAATAATGTTGTGCTAACTAACTGAAAGAGAAACAAGCAAAGTTACAGTATATACAAATGAGCACATTTTCTGATGAGCATTTGCAGGTTACAAACTTCTGGCACTTGGCACAGAAATTTACTATGGATGCAGCCTTTCCCATCTTCAAACCAGCCTCCATCTATGGCGCATAAACTATTTAATTTAACAGGATTAAAAAAAGAAATGTATGAATCTTCCCTTAGGAGATATCTATCCTGCACCACATGACTGTCCTCTTCCAATACCCTAGGGCAATCATACGGTCTACCTTCATTATTTTTTTAAACCAAAGAAATAGGTTGTATTAAGGTACTTGTGGAAACTTTGCCTTTAGTTCACTCATTTTAAAACTAATACCAAACTATTTTTAAAGGAGGAAAGTAAGCAATGTATTCCATATAGGCAATGTCACCAAATGGTTAAGAAGTTCTCTTACATCAGAGATATTTGTAGATTTAGTTTCCACTCCCCATTGAGACCTATATTTTGCTTCTCCCCTCTCAGTGGGGAACAGCTAAGTTGACATTATCGAGCAGTTCCACTGAAACACCCACACACTGGCATTCTTTCCAGCCCTAGATGCTGATTGGGAGGCAATTGAGATGGGAAAATACATGATCAGCCAAGTACACGGATGTACTTGGCGAGTACTGAATTTTCCTACTTGGGACTTCTGATTGGCATCCAGGACCAGTAAGGATGTTAATTAACTCTTATTTCTACTGGAGTTGCCTGTTGATGGTCCCATACCTGATGTTAGGTAGCAATAAACAGACAAACAATTGCACTGTCTTGGCAGAAGACATATTCTTTATTACCTTGACCTACATGATTGAAGATGGGAACGTGGAAATGTTAGCCATGTCACATCATGAGTGTGCTTTGATTCATTTTGTTAACTACTTTATTAGATGTTGTTCAACATGTATTATGCAGATTATTTGTTTTACTTGGTAACTAGTTAATGAATGAGGTAATCAGCAAGGCTATTCACAGTCAGTAATTTATTATCAGATTACAAATGTATTATTATAATGGCAGTCCAAATCAAATGCATCATTATTCTTGTACAAGCCATTGTGCCAGTGGCAGTCATTATGCCACTCGTAATTCTTTTCACACACACATTTGTAAGCTCCTTTTCGGTACTTTATCAGCTTTCATGTATTAATTCCAAAATGTCAACACTCCCTACCTGATTACTGAAGTTAAACATTGTGATCATCTTTGACATTTGGCATTTGCACTTTAGTTTACTTGGTCCAAGTTAGAAAATCACCAAATCATTTCTAAGCAATTGGAGAAACCAGAGAAACAAGACAGCAAGCAATCATAGTAGCTTTCTGTGCATGCAATCTTGTATCTGTCAACACTAGTAGTTCTCTCACGTCCGTTGTGTACCTCCCTCGAAGGCCCAGCTGAGGTTGGGAAGTCACTATCAGGAGCAAGGAATCATAGCATAAATTTGCAACATATGTGCTCTGTGGCTCCACATACTAATACAAGTTACAGTGACACTGTTTATTTTTAATACTTTTATACAGTAACTTTCTGTTGCTGATTGTGAATTTCTTGACATAACATGAGTATCTCTGATACAAAACATTGAAGATTATGTAAGGCAGAGCAAAACTCAATTTATAATGGATCTTCTAACTTTCAGCCTGTTCTATTTGGACTTTCAAAAAAAGTTACGAAATCTGAATTTGAAAGGAAAAAAGAAACTCATTGTCAGTGATGCCAGAATAATTTCATTGTGTGACCGACTTGTAATTTGCTCATAGCCATCTGTTGTGTACGTTTGTTTTTTGCAATACTAGTCGATCTCCCATTACATTGGATACAGGGTGTCAAGGTCAAGATCATTTTCCAGGTAAAGCAGGATTGGAGGGTGAGATGATAATTGAGTCAAAGCAGGGGAGGGGAGAGGAGGCAGATGGTAGGGGAAAGGTGGAGAGAGATAGAGAATGGGAGGGCAGAGAAGATGAGGAGGAGGGAAGGACTGTGCATGGAGTGAGAGAAGAAGGAGAGGGCAGAGAGTGAAAGAGGCGGTGAAGGTAGGGAGAATGGGGACAGGGTGAGGGAGAGAGGATGGGCAAAGTGGATAAAACAGAAAAGATTTAGGACATAGAAAGGGGATAGGGTGACAGAGACGAAGGGTAGACAGAGTGAGAAGGTAAAACGGAGGATGGGGAGAGGAATGAGAGAAATGTGGAGGGGGGAGAGAGAGAGAGGAAGAAGCAAAGGAATGAGAAGAGGGAGACGCAGTGCTGATGGTTGCTTTTGCCTCATCCGGAAGATTGCTAGATGTGGGAGTTTTCAGTCAGCAAAAAAACGGTGCCAGTGAGGAATTCTTCAGTCATCAGCAGAGATGGCAGTGGATGTTTTGAGGTGTGGGGAGATGGTGGGTAATTTTGCCTCAGTGGGTCGGGGGAGTTGAGGGCTGCAGGCTTGTTCATGGCAGGGTTGGTTGAGAACCAAAATAATCTGTCTGTCTGTGTGTGTGTGTGGATTGAATAAGGGTCTGTTCACTGGAGGTGAGGAGGGATTAGGTCACAATGCTGCTCAGTGGGGGAGAAGATGGGCTAACAGTTGCATGCTTAACCTCTGTGAGGTATAGGGTGGTCCTACATAAGGTTGTCTGTCAGTGGGAGGTTGGGGTACATATCAGACTTTTGCTTAGTTTTAGGTTTTTTTATGTGCTCCGCTTGCCATAATGTCATGTTCATCTGCTGTTGGTGTTTGCCAACGCTTGCCTTAATAATCAGTATTTTCCAGATATTTTTGCCACCAATGAATTTGCCTGAACGTGGTATTCCTGTCATATAGGGCCCAAGTTTCCACACGATAAAAAACGGGCGCCCCTCCGAGCTGGGCGCCCGTTTTTCGCGCCTAAAACGGCGCCTTAAAAAAAAATTGCGATTCTGGAGCGTTCTGCAGCTCCTTGTCTGCCTGGCGTGGCGCCCAGGGGGGCGGAGCCTACACTCGCGCCGATTTTGTAAGTGGGAGGGGGTGGGTACTATTTAAATTAGTTTTTTTCCTGCCGGCAACGCTGCGCGTGCGCATTGGAGCGTTCGCACAGTGTGAAGGAAACATTTTTGAACATTTTTTTAATAAAAGCACATTGACCTCAGCACTTGCAGCCTTCTCACTGTCTCCTCCTCCCCCACCCCCGCGGGAAAGAATGGGCGCCTCCTCTTCCGCCCCCCCCCCCCCCCACGGGAAGAATGGGCGCCTCCTCCCCCACCCCCCCCCCCGCGCGAAAGAACGGGCGCCTCCTCCTCCTCCCCCCCCCCCCCCCCCACGCGGGAAGAACGGGCGCCACAGGCTGACTGCAGCATTCTCCGTGCCTGAAGCACTTTCACACAGGTAGGAAGGTGGTTTATTTAATCTTTTCTTTGCTTATAAATGTTTATTCAGGTTGGATTTATTTGTATAATATTTGTAGAAGTATAAATAAGGATTTATTGTAGAATTTAATGACTTCCCCCCCCCCCCCACCTCGTTCTGGACGCCTAATTTGTAACCTGCGCCTGATTTTTTAATGTGCAGAACAGGTTTTTTCAGTTGTACAAAAATCTTCACTTGCTCCATTCTAAGTTAGTTTGGAGTACGTTTTCACTGTGGAAACTTTGAAATCAGGCGTCAGTGGCCGGACACGCCCCCTTTTGAAGAAAAAATTCTGTTCCAAACTAGAACTGCAGAAAAAAAAATGTGGAGAATTGCGATTTCTAAGATAGTCTTTTCTCCACCAGTTGCTCCTAAAAATCAGGCGCAAATCATGTGGAAACTTGGGCCCATAATATTAGATAGCATCATGTTATGCTGAGAGTGTCACCTACAG
The DNA here is from genome assembly GCF_044704955.1 of Pristiophorus japonicus. Lineage (NCBI taxonomy): Eukaryota > Metazoa > Chordata > Chondrichthyes > Pristiophoridae > Pristiophorus > Pristiophorus japonicus. Next base: position 103,729,517 of record NC_091983.1, on the reverse strand, counting down.
GCGCAGTTACAAAGGAATGTTGCAATCACACACACTTTGACCTTGGGCAATAGTGTAAAGCGGACAATATCGATTCAGCCAACTGTTATTCATCTCTCCCGATTTTCATTTCCATTGAAGTATTACACTATCACCCAGAGTCACAATTATCCTCTGTTTTTAATAGATATTAAGTGTTGTTGCAAAATGGGTACTGTTGAAAAATTATATTTGGACTTGCAGTCTGAAAAATGGTATCCAAGATCAATTTAACAAGTTGTATATCTTTGTTTTATTTACAAAATGCCTTTGACAGATTGATTTTTTAAAATATATCTATGCGATTAGGTGCATTTAGAATAATAGTTTAGTAAGCTGAGAATCATGCCAATCTACATATTTGGGCAATTTTCCCAACAGATATCGTAGTGAGGATGTTCAAATTAACTTCCTTTGAGCTGGAATGAAAGTCTATGTGTTGCTGCATGCCAGATTACATTGTACACTGTACATAAGCAATATTTCTACTCACTGTATATGCTTTTCATGTGTAGTCATTAGAATTCCAGGAGGTGGTGGTTAACCAGTTGGTCAACAATTCTGGCCTCAGATTCTATTAATCATTTACTCCTTCCCTCCAACCAAGTAGTGCTGCCCCAGATGATGCATGTGAATCTGCCACTGGGCAGCTTTTGACAAGTGATCGGTAATCTGTTAATCACATGAAAGTATTCATCAATTTAAAGGAACTTTCCAATTTATATTATGAATGACAGACCTTTTTTCAATTCTGATAACTAACAGATCTTTTGTTAAAATTATATAATCAAAGGTTTAAAATCCCAAAATGTATACCTTTTTAAAACCTGTGGTGTTTCTCCTGTTCTGAGTAGACTATTTCAGTGGTTATGTCATCTTTAACAGCTACACCATGTACCTTACAATATTCAACTCAGAACATCCTTCTGTGGTGCAGCTCATACAAAAAGGGACCAACTGGCAATAGTTGTATTGGGCAGGCAGGCCCAGGAAACTTGTGAAGACTCCGCAAGTGATCCATTAGCTCTCAGAATTAAAAAAACAAATTAGGTCATGGCATCGTAGTTTTTAGACTGATCATCCTCAATTTCCCATTTCTGTAAGATTGTGATGTGTTTTGAATCATTTGTTTTAGCTTTTCATATGAACATGTGACACAAATGTAAAATTGCTGATGATTGCACACTAGTATCAGATAGCAGTTGCAAACAGAATGATAAGTTTGTTCCACTGAGGAATAATAGGTACAGTGTACTCCAGTGAAGTGGTTAATTGTGATGGATATATGGAAATACTAAGCCTGCCCTTCTGGATTGCATTGCAAATTTCAACAAATGGTATATGACTTTCACAAAATGCTGGTATCCAATTGCAATGTTTACTTATGTTTGTATATAGTGCATTTTAATTTGTGTAGAGGAGATACATATTTTAGAAGTTTCTGTTAAACATAATTTGCCATATATTTGAGATATTGTGAACTGCTAGAAATAAAAAGGTAAACAAGTATAAAAACTGAAATTATATGGTACACTTTCTTTAGTTACACCTTACATATTTTATTGCTGTTATATATAATTAGAGGTTGCATTGCTTTGTAAATTGAATTTAAACTCACTACCGAACTTATTGGTGTAAAAACCTGCTCCTTGTTTTAGTGTTTATGACTGTTGCAGAACAATATATTAATAAGCCTAGTTCTTTACAGTATAAGCAAAGTATTAATTTCTAGGCAGCGTTCCTAAGAGATTAGAAAGTATTCACAGGCTCTATAAAGCTAATGTGATTATATTGAATGCAGGCTTTTTTTTTCTCCTTAATAGAGTGCTTACCGCAGAACTGGAATGACGTTTCTAGCCTGCTGAGGGCGGAAGGAACAAGAAGGTTGTTGTTACTGAAAGGTGAAGTTGCTCCAAGAAAACGAGGCTATGTCAGTACACTGTGTACGTGTGTTTGTGTGTGTTGGGTGAGCAGTTGTGACAAGTCACTGACCTGCACCCTGCCATCAATCCTGTTTACTTGGTGGAATGTTTTAGTTAATTAAAAGCAGGATGTTTGGCCCGCATGTAGGTGGATAGGAACGCAGATCACCAGCTGCCAGCTCACATCCAGGAATATTTGTGTCATAGTGTTTAAACAGAATGAAATCTTTTTTCCAACCGTGTAAGGGGTAATTTTCTGAGTTTGTGCTTGTGTTGCAAAGCTTCACCCACCAGGAGGGCATTTGGATGTGTGCTGCATGGGATTTTTCCAACCATTTAAACTAATGTGAGCTCCTGAATTACCGATGTATGCTACCAGAAGGTGAAGCTCCCCAACGGATGTGAAGTCAGAAAATTACTCCTTGCATCTCTTCAAGTATAATTTAAATAAACTGGAGAGTACTTGAAAAGTTTTAGAACTGTATTTCATTAACCTTTTCTTGTACCGAATTTTTAAAGAGGCAAGTACTTTTCTACTCTAACTAAAATAGTCAAAACTTAAGCTATGGACTGGGTAGTATAGTACTGAAACGCTGTGAGCAAAATTATACGCTATGGTAAATCTGTGACAGTGTACTGTCTCCTTTAATTTCCAATAAGCAAGGGAAAATGTAATAAACCTCTGTAAATGGAGTGACCAACATTGAAGCAATTGCATTTATAATATGGTAACAGAACATTTCCATAATAATGATTTCAGTGTTAATCTCATGCTATCATAGCTATCAAATCTTAATTTTGTGATTTATTGATTTCATGGAACTATAATATTGCAATATATTCACATTTTTGAACAACATTTGCAATAAACACAGAAAACAGCATATAAATATCTGAACATTATAGTGTTTAAATGTAATGTCAATCAAAATTGCATTGCTCTTTCAGTCACTTTAGTCTAAAAATGTCTATTTTTTGATAATTTGCTACATCTACATGTATACATCAAAAGTTTACTATAAATACAATATAGGAAAATGTTGAAATCATTGTACAACTCCCAAGGTTAAGGGTGCTAACTCAAGATGGATATGCAAAAGCAGAGTGCTGAATTAAATGTCTCATTGTCACCTGATGCTTTTTTCAATGTTTTGCTACTATATGATTTTTTAAGATCCACTATTAAAAGTGTGAAAGTTGAAAGTGTTAAATAAAAATTTGCCAAAACTGCAACTTGCTTACTTTATTTCAGGCTAACATATTAGATTTACTGAAAAGAAGTACAAAATCATTTAGCAATATATAATGATTTATAGAAATGATTATGTTTCTGCAAGTACCTAAGCAGGATATTTGGATTGTCTTAAGAGTCTTGAGAAAAACAGCTGTGGGTTGATCCTCCTCAGCATCTAACACCCCAAACTGACAGAGGTTTTCTCTTTTGAGAAAGAAAAGACTCTTACTCCAGGTGCTTCTTTGGCAGAAGTAAACATGGGCCTATTCATTTTTTATAAACTTTTCTCAGCCCTGTCTTGCTCAACTTGAGTAGTCCATCCAAATCCATCAACAAGAGATAAGGGACAATCACCAACAAGCTACCACGTAAAGTTTAATTCAGGAGCTTCTGTCCAAACTTGTTTACATTGCAGTTTAGCATCGACAACTGTTTATAATCTTTCAAACTTCTGATTAGCAATAGTTATTAGCTCGTAATTTGCGGTCAGTGGAAAAGCGAAGGCATTCGCCGCTTCCCACAAAGATCTCGTGATCTCTGTGGCGAGAAGTTCGGCTTTTCTGACGTGCAGTTGAAATCAACATAGTATGGTGGGAATCCCATAGCGCGAGCTGCTATGACGTCAATAAACTGTTTAAGCACCCAATCACAATGCAGAATTTTCACAGACCCAGAACCAGGAAGTGAAAAAGCTCTCTAACTTTTTAAAAATGTGAGAGAACAAAAACATGTGGCAAAGGTAAACCTGAAATAAAGATGAACAAACATTAAAAAAATATTTTAACATTTTTTAAAGTTTCTTAATTTTAGTTTTTTTATTAAAATGGATAAATTAGACTCCACAAAATTAAAATTCGTTTTTCAGTGCCATTACGTTTGTTTAGCAATAGTTATTACTCAGATCACCGTTAAAAAAAAACAGTTACATCTCATTTGAATGGGCCTAACTTTTTATGTGGCTTTTAACAACGATGTTTGTTCGGAAAAGAAGTTGTTTTCGTCAGATCAGTGATTTCACTGCTTTCACCACAAGTTCCGGGCCAACGTATCAAAACAAACTAGGCCGTCTTATGTAATTGAATCTTTTTAAGTTCATATATACCAGGCACAGGCTCAACAGGCCTTCCATGCTGTAACCATTCTATGATTCTATGAACACAAAGAAAGAAAGCATAAAAAATAGATTCTAACTGGGCACGTAAGAAGATTTTAAAAGGTCCAGGATGGGAAAACACCATTCAGCCGAGTCCACTGAAGCTCATCCCACTAAAACCGTAAGTCTCCCATCTCAGCATTTACTTACTCAGCACAAAGCTAAATATCCCCCTTTCCAGTCGAGTACCAGAGATTGCTGCTGTCCACTATACTGGTAGACTACTATACTGCGGTGGCCCGGCCCAGAAATCGGAGCGGTCCCGGCCTGCAAGACCATCAGCCATTGGAGGGAGTGTGTGCTGCTGCAGGAGGGCGACGGCTACGAAGCCAGGTCACTGATTGCAGTGCGGGCAGGCACAGCAGGAGGGGTGAAGGAGCGGCAAGAGTCTGTAGAGGGAAGTGACCGGGCCCCAAAAGTGGCGTGAAACTGGGGCCCAGAAGAGGCGAGGGCCCAGGGGCAGCACGGGCCACACTGCAATATGTGCGCTCTCGGTCTGTGCAGCGGAGCTGGTCTCCAGTTAGTCTTGGGTAATCCTTGCCACTGGACCAAGACCTAGCTCTGTCAAGCCCGTGTGGTGGCTGGTGTGCAACGGTCACCACATGTTAAAAAGATCCAAGCACAGGCATCTTCCACCCTTCACGATGTAGTTCTGGATCTGGAATATTCGGTCCTTCATTGAAACACCTGTGAACTCATCCCTTTTTGGCATGGAAGCAAGTCATCCTCGCTTCGAGGGACTGCCTATAGACCTCCATAGTGACATGCAACAAACATAGGGAGCACCAAGCTCCAGATTTGAATACTTCGCTACAATGCAGGAGAAACATAATGGTACATAATCATTTGTATCTAATAGGAAAGAAAATCTAACAGACACTTCAGGAGCACATCCACATGTTTGTATTTTTCACAAGCCACAATCATGATCTTTTGCTAGACATTGTACAGAGGCTGCATAATGTATAAATTCAATTGATTTTGAAGATAACATCACAAATTCTGTCAATGTAACTTTTCTGCAGGTGTCCTCGTTTTTTTGTTTTGGTCTATGGGCAAAGGTGAAGTTCGACCGAATGTATTAAAAAAACTGGAGAAATGTTGAAGGTGAAACTAAAATAAATTATTCACAGGTGGTTTCTTTGTGTTCCCAACACAGATGAGACTGCACACAGGTTAAAGTAACAGTGACCTCAGTTTTTATTAAGACACTCCAGGGTGAGGAAACAGGCCTTAGGGGCTGGCTTATATACAGTGCTCCCAAGGCACTGGGGTCCCTTGGGACTTTAGGGGATGTGCTCCCTGGTGGCGGAACATGGGAGTGCATGCTTTACAGATACATATCACAACTCTCTCCTCCCCCCCTCCCCTCTGGCCAAAGTCAAAGTGAAAACTATTTACAAGGTGAGGCGGTCTGGAGCCTTTCTTTCCCTGGTGGGCTGCCTCGGTACTAATGTCTGTTCTGGTGTGTTGGCTGTGCCCTCGCTGGGCTGGCATGTTGTTGGCCCTGCAGAGCTGCTGGGTGAGCCTAGCCTTACTGGGCTGTTGGGCGTGATGGGTTTGATTTCCTGGTCCGGGGTGGTGGTGTTGATCCTTTGGGTGTGTGTTGTGGGCTGGAAAAAGATGGTGTCTGTTGTAGGTTGTTCAGGGCAGTCTGTGAACCGCAGCCTCGTTTGGTCCAGGTGCTTTCTGCAAATTTGTCCATTGTCTAGTTTGACTACAAACACCCTACTCCCTTCTTTAGCTATCACTGTGTCCGCGATCCACTTGGGACCATGTCCATAGTTTAGCACATACACAGGGTCATTCAGATCAATTTCCCGTGACACAGTAGCGTGACGATCATTTACATTTTGTTGCTGCTGCCTGCTCTCTACCTGATCACGCAGGTTGGGGTGAACCAACGAGAGTCTGGTTTTAAGTATCCTTTTCATGTGTAGCTCAGCCGGGTGCACCCCTGTGAGCAAGTAGGGTCTCGTGCGGTAGCTGAGCAGTACTCGGGACAGGCGGGTTTGGAGTGAGCCTTCTGTGACTCGTTTAAGGCTCTGTTTGATGGTTTGTACTGCCCGCTCTGCCTGCCCATTGGAGGCTGGTTTAAACAGGGCCAAGGTGACATGTTTGATCCCATTGCAGGGCATGATTTCTTTAAATTCGGCACTGGTGAAACACGGCCCGTTGTCACTGACCAATGTGTCAGGCAGGCCGTGGGTGGCAAACATAGCCCTCAGGCTCTCAATGGTGGCGGTGCTTCCTGACATTATTTCACATTCAATCCATTTTGAAAAAGCATCCACCACCACCAGGAAGATTTTACCGAGAAACGGGCCCGCATAGTCGACATGGATCCTCGCCCATGGTCTGGAGGGCCAGGACCACAAACTTAGTGGTGCCTCTCTGGGCACGTTGCTCAACTGAGCACACATGCTGCATTGCCGTCCACAGGATTCTAAGTCAGAGTTGATACTGGGCCACCACACATGGAATCTGGCTATCGCTTTCATCATTACTATACCCAGGTGTGTGCTGTGGCGATCCGAAATGAACGTCTCCCTGCCCTTTTTGGGTAGCACTACACGGTTACCCCACAACAGGCAGTCTGCCTGAATGGACAGCTCGTCCTTTTGCCGCTGGAACGGCTTGATTAGCTCTTGCATTTCAACGGGGATGCTGGTTCAGCTCCCATGCAGTACACAGTTTTTTACTAGGGACCACAGAGGCTCTTGACAGGTCCAAGTCCTGATCTGGCGGGCCGTGACAGGTGATTTATCATTTTCAAACGCTTCCATGACCATCAGAAGTCTGCGGGCTGTGCCACCATCAACAAGTTTGCAGGCTGCGCCATTTCCACCCCCGTGGTGGGCAATGGTAGCCGACTGAGAGCATCCGCACAGTTCTCGGTGCCTGGCCTGTGGCGGATGGTACAGTTATACGCTGATAGCATGAGTGCCCACCTTTGTATGCGGGCTGAGGCATTCGTATTTATCCCCTTGTTTTCAGCGAACAGGGATATGAGGGGCTTGTGGTCGGTTTCCAGCTCAAATTTGAGGCCAAACAGGTACTGATGCATTTTCTTTACCCCGAACACACACGCTAATGCCTCTTTCTCAATCATGCTGTAGGCCTTCTCGGCCTTAGACAAGCTCCTGGAGGCATAGGCGACATGTTGCAACTTCCCCGCAACGTTAGCTTGTTGTAATACACACCCGACTCCGTACGACGACGTATCACATGCTAGCACAAGTCTTTTACACGGGTTATACAATACAAGCAGCTTGTTGGAGCATAAAATGTTTCTGGCTTTCTCAAAAGTAATTACTTGGTTTTTTCCCCACACCCAGTTCTCACCTTTACGCAATTACACATTTAGGTGCACTTAACCCCAGTAGGAAGTTACCAAAATAGTTGGAGTCCCAGGAACGACTGCAGCTCCGTGACGTTCTGTGGCCTGGGCGTGTTCTTGATAGCCTCTATCTTGGCGTCTGTGGGCGGAATGCCATCCGCCTCGATCTTTCTCCCCAAAAACTCCACTTCTGTTGCTATGAAGACGCATTTCGACCTCTTCAGCTGCAGCCCTATGCGATCCAGTTGCTGGAGGACCTCCTCCAGGTTTTGTCGGTGCTCGACAGTGTCCCGACCCGTGACCAACATATCGTCCTGAAAAACCACCATGAGTGGTACCGACTTGAGTAGGCTCTCCATGTTTCTCTGGAAGATTGCTGCAGCCGACCAAATTCCAAACGGGCATCTGTTGTAGATGAACAGTCCCTTGTGCGTGTTGATGCAGGTGAGGCCCTTCGAAGACTCCTCCAGCTCCTGCGTCATGTAGGCCGGAGTCAGGTCGAGCTTGGTGAATGTCTTGCCTCCTGCCAGCATCGCAAATAGGTCGTCTGCCTTAGGTAGCAGGTATTGGTCCTGTAGCGAGAAACGATTAATAGTTACTTTATAATCGCCGCAAATCCTGACCGTGCCATCACTTTTGAGTACTGGAACAATCGGGCTGGCCCACCCGCTGAATTACACCTGGGAGATGATGCGTTGCAGCTTGTCCAGCTCGATTTCCACTCTCCCTCATCATGTGAGGTACCGCTCGCGCCTTGTGGTGAATGGGTCATGGCTCTGGTACCAAGTGGATCCACACCTTCGCCCCAGAAAAGTTTCCAATGCCTGGCTCAAAAAGGGAAGGAAATTTGTTAAGAACCTGGGTACATGAGGCCTCATCGACATGTGATAGCGCTCGGATGTCATCCCAGCTCCAGCGGATTTTGCCCAGCCAGCTCCTTCCAAGCAGTGTGAGGCCATCGCCCGGGACAATCCAGAGTGGCAGTTCGTGCACCGTGCCCTCGTAGGTTATCTTGACCTTGGCGCTGCCCAGGACAGTGATAAACTCTTTGGTGTACGTTCTCAGTTTCGTGTGGATGGGGCTCAGGGCTAGTCTGAGTGCCTTGTCGCACCACAGTCTCTCAAACATCTTTTTACTCATGATGAATTGGCTTGCGCCAGTGTCCAGTTCCATGGCTATGGGTAAGCCATTCAATTTTACATTTAGCATTATAGGTGAACATTTCGTCGAAAATGTGTGCACCCCGTATACTTCAGCATCTGCTTCCGCTCTCTGAGGCTCGAAATTGCTTTGATCCACCATGAAGCGATCTTCCTCTGCCACGTGGTGGTTAGCAGGTTTTGCAGAGCTTGCAGCTCATCTGTAAGCTCGTTGAAGGTGCCCCATTGTTCCACAGCTCTTGAAAATATACCCTTTGAAGCGGCATGAATAGGCTGAATATAAGCCTCCACAATGCCAACAAGGTGTGAATTGACTTGCATTCATCCTTTGTTGGGGACTCTTGAGTCATCTGGGTCACCTGAGGCCTGCTGGCAGTTGCAGACTCATGGTTTCTGCCCTGTACCTTATTGCTCGCCAACACAATTGCAGTTAATTTATGAACATTGCTAGCACTTGTGTACTGAGAGATTTGTTTGGTGTTATCACTGGTGGACACAAATGTCTGTGCTATCGCAATATCCTTACTGAGGGTCGGTGTCTCTACAGTCAAAAGTTTTCGTAGGATGGTCTCGTGGCCAATGCCCAGTACAAAAAAGTCTCTGAGCATCTGCTCCAGGTAGCCATCAAACTCACATTGTCCTGCAAGTTGCCTTAGCTCGGCGACGTAGCTCGCCACTTCCTGATCTTCAGATCGCTGGCACGTGTAGAACCGATACCTCGCTCACCCTCAGGTTAAGATGCTCCGAAACTAGTGTACACAGCTCTTCATACGATTTATCTGTGGGTTTCAGTGGAGCCAGAAGATTCTTCATGAGGTTGTAGGTCGGTGCCCCGCAGACCGTGAGGAGGACCGCTCTCCTTTTTGCAGCGCTTCCTTCTCCGTCCAGCTCGTTGGCTACAAAGTACTGGTCTAGCCGTTCGACATAGGTTTCCCAGTCCTCACCCTCCGAGAACTTCTCCAGGATGCCCACAGTTTGCTGCAGCTTTGCATTGGATTCGTATCCTCGTCGCCAGTTATTGTGTTTCTAACAGATGAGACTGCACACAGGGAGGTTAAAGTAACAGTAACCTCAGTCTTTATTAAGCCACTCCAGAGTGAGGAACAGGTCTTAGGGACCGGCTTATATACAGTGCTCCCAAGGGATGCTGGGATCCCTTGGGACTTCAGGGGATGCGCTCCCTGGTGGCATAACGTGGGAGTGCATGCTTTACAGATACACAACAGTTTAGATGCTATGGGGGAGAAATTGGGCCCAAACAGGGCGCTAACTTTTAAAAGTTTGAAAAATTAGCGCCAGATGCTGATGTTTTAAAACTTTAAAAGAATTCAGCGTTTGTGCTCCAGGAAGGAAGTGGAATGCTAAACCAAGTGCTCCACTTCCTTCCTGGAGTGAAAGGGGCAGCAGGCAGGGCAGTAGCTGTGCAGCGCTGCTGTGTTCGGAGGCTCCTTCCCTCCCTTACAGGAATGAGCCATCGCTGCAGGCTCTGCATAAGAAGAGTTCTGACTACCACTATGTCTAATGAAGGATCTACCATTCAGGATGTTCTAGATAATCTTAGTAAAAATATACAATCATCCCTAGGGGCATGTTTTGCTCTTCCTATAAATACACAATGCAGTAAACCTTTCTTCACCATTCGATCATAAGAACATAAGAAATAAGAGCAGGAGTAGGCCATATGGCCCCTCAAGACTGTTCCGACATTTAATAAGATTTTAGCTGATCCGATCATGGACTCAGGTCCACTTTCTTGCCCGCTCCCCATAACCCCTTATTCCCTTATTCCCTTATTGTTTAAGAAACTGTCTATTTCTGTCTTAAATTTATTCAATGTCTCAGCTTCCACAGATCTCTGAGGCAGCAAATTCCACAGATTTACAACCCTCTGAGAAAATAGATTTCTCATCTATCTCCGTTTTAAATGGGCGGCCCCTTATTCGAAGATTATGCCCCCGAGTTCTAGTCTCCCACATCAGTGGAAACATATTTTCTCTGCATCCACCTTGTCAAGCCCCCTCGTATTCTTACACGTTTCGATAAGATCACCTCTCAATCTTCTGAATTCCAATGAGTAGAGGCCCAACCTACTCAACCTTTCCTCATAAGTCAACCCCCTCACCTCCGGAATCAACCTAGTGAACCTTCTCTGAACTGCCTCCAAAGCAAGTATATCCTTTCGTAAATATGGAAACCAAAACTACACGCAGTATTCCAGGTGTGGCCTAACCAATACCTTATATAACTGTAGCAAGACTTCCCGGTTTTTATACTCCATCCCCTTTGCGATAAAGGCCAAGATTCCATTGGCCTTCCTGATCACTTGCTGTACCAGCATAGCTTTTGTGTTTTATGCACAAGTACCCCCAGGTCCCGCTGTACTGCAGCACTTTCTCCATTTAAATAATAACTTGCTCTTTGATTTTTTCTGCCAGTGCATGACCTTACACTTTCCAACATTATACTCCATCTGCCAAATTTTTGCCCACTCACTTAGGCTGTCTATGTCCTTTTGCAGATTTTCTGTGTCCTCCTCACACATTGCTTTTCCTCCCATCTCTGTATCATCAGCAAACTTGGCAGAGTGGATCGTCTGTCCATTGTCGAACCCATTCTGCGCACATTCAGAGTCTGAACTCGAAGTAATAGTCAATATCATCACTGAGGCGTACGAAAGCATGGGCCTTACACTAAACATCTGTAAGACAAAGGTCCTCCACCAGCCTGACCCCGCCGCACAGCACTACCCCCCCAGTCATCAAGACCTGGACAACGTGGACCATTTCCCATACCTCGGGAGGTTATTATCAACAAGGGCAGACATCGATGACAAGATTCAACACCTCCTCCAGTGCACTAGTGCAGCCTTCAGCTGCCTGAGGAAAAGAGTGTTTGAAGACCAGGCCCTCAAATCTGCCACCAAGCTCATGGTCTATAGGGCTGTAGTGATACCCGCCCTCCTGATTGGCTCAGAGACATGGACCATATATAGTAGATACCTCAAATCGCTGAAGAAATACTACCAACAATGTCTCTACAAGATCCTGCAAATCCCCGTTAGCGTCCTCGACCAGCATTGAAGCACTGACCACACTCAACCAGCTCCACTGGGCGGGCCACATTGTTCGCATGCCTGATACAAAACTCCCAAAGCAAGCGCTCTACTCGGAACTCCTGCACAGCAAGCGAGCCCAAGGTGGGCAGAGGAAACATTTCAAGGACACCCTCAAAGCCTCCTTGATAAAATGCAACATCCCCACTGACACCTGGGTCCCTGGCCAAAGACCGCGCTAAGTGGAGGAAGTGCATCCGGGAGAGCGCTGAGCACCTTGCGTCTCATCGCCGAGAGCATGCAGAAATCAAGCGCAGGCAGCGGAAGGAGTGTGCGGCTAACCAGCCCCACCCACCCTTTCCTTCAACGACTGTCTGTCCCACCTGTGACAGAGACTGTAATTCCCGTATTGGACTGTTCAGTCACCTAAGAACTCACTTTTAGAGTGGAAGCAAGTCTTCCTCGATTTCGAGGGACTGCCAATGATGATGATGCATAAGAAGACTTACCTGGACCCCGACGGCTGCCGTGACCCGGCTCGATCAGCCTGATGCACTGCAGCAGAGTGCCAGGCTGATCAATCGCGGCAGGAAACCAGGTAAAAATTCGAAACAGAGATTGGAATTATTTTTTTTAACTTAACTTGGCTACCTCGCCTTTAAGCATCGTCCCCGAAGTGCCCGGCTACCCAGTGGATGCCTCCTGCAACTGCTGGTGTTTTTGCCCGCCAATGCTGCAGGGGGCAGAATGCAAGTTCGGGTCCGGGGTGATGTTATGATCTCCGGCAAAGGAGATCGGGGCGCAACGCCGTACCGCCGCCGCAAAACTCCCGCTGAATATGGCCGGAGTCGAAGTTAACGGCGTTCTCGGTCGGAACCCAGTTAGCGCCCCGTAATCGCCCCCCGGAGGCGATAACAGGAGGCACTATGGAGGCCAATTTCTAGGCCTTTGGGCTGGATTTTCGAGAAGTTTGTGACCAGGTTTTCACTGCAATTTGACCCTCCGTGGCGAAAACTCAGTTGCAAAGCCCAGGCGGGATCCTTGGGTACCTGTTTGTGGCCGGGGAGAGGTGTGTCGACGTGCAACGACGCAGATTGCATTTGCGTCCAACTTTTAGCTTTCTCCTGACAGGTCAAACCTGTCGGTGCAGCCCTGCCAGCAGTGGTAAGTATGAAAACCTGCAAAAAAGGTAAGTTAAAATTTTTACAGGTATTTAAAATTTTTTTACAGCGATTAGATAGTTAAAGGTCTTGTAAATGTTTTTTGGAATTTTTTTCCCCCCTCCCAAGGCGCCTCTCGCAGCGCTCCCGGCCCCGAATTAAATTTGGCGAAACTCATGTTTTTGCGCCGCGAATCCTCGTGCAACGCCCCCCTTACCAAGACGTAAAACCCGAAAGTTTCGCCTAAAAACGGTCGCACGACGAAAACAGTAAGTTTCACGTATCGCTACCGTTTCACCAAAAAAAAACAAAAGGCGAAAATCCGGCCCTTTCTGTTTATGCTTTAGTTTGTGCGAATACCGTTACCACCAGCATATGGAGATCTCATAAACTTTTTATAGTTTCCTGTTAGATTTGTACAAAGTGGCTTGTATATAAACACTCCTAAGAAAATCATTTGAGATAAACTTATTACAAACATGACTATATAAGTACGTAAAAAAATTAGTACCAGGAAAAGGATATTTAGCCTGAAAGACTTTTCTGGTATTTTAACCTTTGCCAATAGTCATCTGAATCAACTTCTCATAATCTTCAAAGTACCATTGAATTAACTTTAGAATCTCCTCTTTTCCAAAGAGAAGAAGTCCAAATTCTTTAATGGACCTGAAATTCCGAGGAGGGCTTCCCACGGGTAAATCCTGAAAAATAGAAATAATCTGTGCACTTACCTGGAGCTGCTGCGCACGTTGGGACCTCCGATTCACAGGCCTCCTCTCCCAACGACGCGCAGCGCGTGCACGTCAGGACGTCCGCAGGAGTCACGTGTGCCTGGACATCCAATCACAGGTAAATATTTTCTCATTCATAGTAATAGGAGATTCGTAAGTTATGAATCTCCTATTACTATGAATGAGAAAAACCCCAAAACGCACAAACATTATACAAAACATTTTAAAAAACACCTCACACAACAAACTAATAGAAATTAAAAATGTTACACATGTTTTTTAAATTAAAAAAAATTCCTAATTTTTAAAAAAAGTTAGGGTTAGGGTTTAAAATAAAATTATCTGAGTGGGCAGGGTTTTAACATAAATATGTTTTTTAAATTTTTATTTTAATCATGTTTTTTCTATGTTTTAAACTCTTTCACCTGTAAAAGTAGGCTATATGCCTGCTTTTTCAGGCGCAAGATTTTAAAGGACATTTGCAGGGCAAGATATTCGTAAATATTGGAAATCTTGCCCTGCAAGTGTCCTCGCTCCCGAGATATGGAGGATCTGTCAAGCCAGAAACTTGACAGATCGGAAATGCCAGTTTTCAGCGCATGCTTTTCCGATGCCTTCCCGGGTCTGTAGAAACTGCGTACGGACCCGGGACATCGGAATTTCAGGGGTCCCAACATATGGAATGGTCACATCTAACCATGTCGTACCTGATGTGGAAGTGTGTAATGTCAACACTAGGTCTTGCAGTGAGGAAGTGTTTTATTTCACAGCATTACTGTCCTCACATTGATGAGCATGAAATTCAAAAACCTGTTCCTAGAACTAATGTCCTTCACCTTGAGAGGTATCATTCTTTCTGCTGTTCACTTAGAATAGAGCTGGCAGAAAAAAGCACTGTGTTTCCACTTTACTGGGTAGATATGATGTGCCAGAGATAGCCAGACAGCAGCAAATGGTATCAGGCAACAATAGGAAAATGCAGTATTTAACACCATTGCTGCTGCAAATATACCAAAAATTAAGTAATTCCAATATATAGTTTGACTATTGATTTTAATTCTTTTGGATTAACAAAAATATTTTTATTGGGCAGTATTCAGACTGGACAAAACACCAGCAATGCTCCAACCTAAGACAAGCCAAACTCACATGCATGTGATGGACCCTGCTCTTGCTGATGAGGCTCTGACAAGTGTTCAATGCCTTAAATGAACTGAACGCCCTTGTGCCCACTTGGTCAGTCTTTGTACCATGGGTTGAGAGGAAGGATCCCTAACAGAAATTCCTCAGAGAATTTTTGCCTAGTCTTTCCAATTGATCTGCAGGTTCAGGAAACACCCGCCTATTTTTCCTCACTTGAAATTAAATGACACAAAAATAATATTGGCCCTGAAATTCCAGCCTCTCCGGGTCCATACAGAGTTCCTACGGACCCGAGAAGGCATCGGAAATGCTGCTTTCCAGCGCGCGATGCGCGTGCGCTGGAAACCGGCACTTCCGATCTGTCAAGTTTCTGGCTTGACGGATGGCCGCATCTCAGGTGCGAGGACACATGTAAGTGGAAATCTCCGATATTTACGCTTATAAATGTCCTTAAAAATCTTGCGCCTGAAAAAGCAGGTGCATAGCCTACTTTTACAGGTGTAAGTGTTTTAAAAAAACACAAAAACATATAAAATAAAGTTATTAAAACATATTTTATCATTAAAAACCCTCCCCAAAACGGTAAGTTTATTTTAAAAAAATGTTTTAAAAAATCGGGAAATTATTTTTTAAGACATTAATAACTTTAATTTAAATGAATGTAGTGTAATTATTTTCTATTTTTTGTTAGAGTTTTGGGTGGTTGGGGCTGTGTTTTGGGTGTTTTGGGTTCTATCACATTCGTAGTAATAGGAATTTAGGACCCTGCGGAACTCCTATTACTATGATACCTTGTCTGATTGGCTGCCCAGAGCCATGGGACTCCAGCTTGAGGCCTGTGCATACGTCGTCGTGCATGCGCTGCGAATCGCAGTCGAAGGAGGCCACAGCATCGGAAAGTCCAACGTGGGCACCAGCTTAAGGTAGGTGTGTATTTTTTTTCTCTAAAATGCCCACGGGAAGGCCAAACCGGAATTTCAGAGCCATTATGTCATGCAGCACATTTTCTGTTATTTCAGTATCATTCCTTCTTCTCCCCCATATAAAATAGATGCTAGGCAATAGGGAGAAAGCAGAAGATAATTTTTTTTTAAGTCTAATCTAGCATCTAGTTTAAAGTTCATCTCAGACTCATTTTGGATGGGTTTTTAAGCTGTTGCCAACTGTCTTTGTCCCATTTGTTGTGGGGCTACAATTCCTCCACTATTTCAGAGAGGGCAAGATGGATTTCCTCTTGGGCACATCTCAGCATCTTTATTTTTGGAAGAAGAGGAAAAAAGGAGAGATACCGACCAGCATCATGGCACATGGCACCCATCTGGCAGTACCCACACACAAGAATATACAGGCAGAGATGCACATACCTGCATCGACCAAGGAAACCATCCCTGAATTATGACAAATGCTGCCAACAAATCTACGTTCCAACTCCACCACAGTTTTCAGCAAACTGAAGTGAGAACCATTTGAACCTATTTGAGGTTTTCTTTTGCATGCTTCAGTTACCTGACATTTCCTAAGCTTAAAACTGTTACACTGTTGTCTCCTACTTTAGTACAGTGTGCTAGTGAGTTGAAAAAAGGCATTCATCATAATCTTGTTTTGAATGCAAGTGTGGTAGGCTTCAAATCAAATTTATAATTTTTCCCAAAATTGTATCTGGGCTTCCCCAGGTATCGTGCTAGTGAAGTTTTACCCATATTATTTAGTAGATGTGCATAGAGGAACAAAAGTTTCCCAAAACAGTTTTTTTGGAACAAAACCATGGGTAAGACTATAACCAAAGAGAGGTTAATTAAAATGCATCCCCTGGTGTTATGGGGATACATTATACACTGAGTTGATCAAATATTCAGCTGATGGTTAGTGTTCTAGGGCTGGCGTGGGGATAGCCAAGGTAAAGTAGAGGGGTAGATATGTACTTTGTTTCATAAAGAGCTTTTTATGCAATTTCTTGAGGGAGATACAAATTGTTGCAACATTTCAGGTTTTGCAGTTGATACTCTCTCAGGTTCAGCATCACTATTCACTCCTTTGAGTGGACCTCATGATCCAGTCAATCGAAATTACTGCGCAATATTTAGTTAAACGATAGCATGGCTCGGGGATTCAAACATGTAACTCTTGTTATATGAATTGGCTACTGTAATCGCTCAATTGTCACCATGTGTATTCTATTGTCTTTACGGAAGGTGAATTGAAAGACACTCTCTGACAAGACATGACCGTAAACCAACAAACTTACTTTACATAAAATACATGAATGAACACAATACATTTTTCACAGTGATATCATTGTTTCCTACTGCTTTGTTTTATGAAAATAACAAAAAAACTGACACTTCTGAGCAAAGTCCTATTTAGCAGCTAGCTAATCCCAATCTTTCTCAATTTTTACCATTTTTCAAATGTTTTCTTTGGTGGATTTCTCTTTGCCTTAGCTATTTGCATCTTTGTTAAGCATTGATGCATGTATCTAAGGATCGGTAGTTTCTCTGATTGCCTAATAATAAGGGAAGAAAAACTTTAATGTATATACCGCCTTTCAGCATCTCATAATGATTAACGATTGAAGTACTTTTGAAGTGTTGTAATGTAGGGAATCCCAAGCTAACTTGTACTGCATTTATCTGATTATCTGACTCATCAGAATAAATAGAATCATCCCAAACTTCAACTCCTTCCACATCTGTCGATAAAATATGATCAATGTGAACAAACCTAACCTTTCCACGATCAAATATCTTGACCAAATATGTGTGAGGACCACACATCTTCACTACTCTTCCTGGTAACCACTTTAACTATTCATGGTGATGGTTCTTCAACTCTAATCTACTGATTCAATTTCACATTTCTCTCTTACTCTACCTCTATCATGACTCTCTTTCTGTCTTGATTGTTTCTCTTCTACTGACTAAGCCAAGTTTGGCTTTAACAATGAGAACGTGGTTCATGGCTGTCATTTGAGAAACAATTCTGCTGGTGTTCTACCAGTAGTTGTATGAAGAGTATTCTGATAAATAATCAGAAAATTTGCCAGTTTGTGGTCCAACAACAACTGCCATTTCTTTGGATTTGGATCCAACATTTGCTTGATGAGGCCACGTTTTACAATTTGTACTGTGTGCTCTGCTGCACCAGTTGAAGCAGGTTGGTATGTTTCACACCGTTTCTGCTCATGAACTGTGCAAATTCTTCTGAACAAAATTGCGGCCCATTATCAGACACAATTTCTTCTGGGAGGCCAAATGAAGAAAATCTTTGCAAATTGTCTAGTGTTTTACTTGTTATTTTCTGCATTGGAAACACCTCTGCCTACTTCGAATAACTATCTATCACAATTAACAATTGTTCTTCGAGCTCAGCAAAATTTACATGTAACTTTTGCCACATCCTGGGAGGCCATTTCAATGGCTGTAATGGTGATTTCTTGCTTACCAATTGATATGTTGTACACTGACTAACAATGTACTCTGTATCTTTATCTAAACCTGGCCACCATAATTAACTGCGTGCAAAACTCTTGGTCAAGCACATTCCCAGGTGCTGGTCATGAAGATCTCCTAATAATTTGGACCTGAACTTATTTGGGATAACTACTCTTGCACCCCACAAGATACAATCTTTATTCAATGACAATTCAATCCTACGAACGAAGTATGGATGAATATTTTCCTCTGATACCTGGTTTGGCCAGTCATTTGCTATGTAATCATACACCTTTGACACAACTTGGTCATGTTTGGTTGCTCTACCAAACTCTTAGCTGAGATTGGCAGTTCATCAATGTATGAAAAATAGAACACTTCTTCCCTATTGGGTGTAACTTATGATGGGGATGGCAACCTGGACACAGCATCAGCACTACTGTGATCAGCATTACTTAGATCTATCTTAGAGATAATGTTCTCAGTTTCTAGTCTTTTGAGTTCTTGCTCAACTTTCTCATTGAGTGCGTATGGTACGGGATATGGCTTGCAGTAAACTGGTCTAGTGTCCTTCTGTACCCTGACACTTGCTTTGAAGTCTTGGATCGGACTGCCTGTTTCACGGAACACTTTCGGATGCTGCTTGATGACATCATCTTTCGATGCAAATTTAGTTTCCTTACAAAAAATCTCATTCCAATCCAGCTTCAGTGATCCCAACCAATTTCTACCTATTAAAGCAGGCCTGTCTTCTGCCACTACTATGAGAGGCAAGCTGTGAAACTGATCCTTGTATTTCACCAATATAGTGATACTTCCTACAACAGGGATTTGCTCTCCTGAATAGCCTCGCAGCTCTATCTTCGATTTCTCCAGTCGAAAATCACGCAACTTGTCGAGATATTGCAATTCCAGGACTACGCTCATGGATGCACCAGTGTCGATTCGCATGGGTATCCTGGTTTCTGCAACATCTACTTGGATGACGATACTTTGCGAATCATTGTTAGATACCTTCGTCTCCTGATGACGTGTATCTCCAGGACCTCCTCATCCTGTTGCTTCTCTTCAATGCTATGTAGTGTCTGGCAATTTCTACTTCTAACATTGAACATCGGTTTACTCTTCAGTCGCCATGCCTTTGCAAGATACTCTGTTTTCTTGCAGAAGAAACACTCTGCCTTCACATATGGACAGCTTTGAGTAATGTGTTGTCCCAAACACTGATAGCACGACTTCAGTGTCAATTGCTGAGGCCTTGGGGCCCAACTATCTTTTACATTTAACCTGCAGGTGATTCACCTCAGTTGTCTGATGAATGGAAGTGACGCAAAATTCTCGGGAGTATTGGTCGGCCATATCCATCGACATAACTGCCTGACAAGCTAAATCAAAAATCAAATTAGAGGATGTCACCAATTTCCTTCTGGTTGTTTCATTTTTCAACCCACAAACAAAATGGTCATGCAATGCTCGGTCCTGAAAGTTTCTGAAATGACTGAATGGAAAGCTTTTTTAAAGCTACAATGTGCTTACTGATACCCTCGTAGGTTAA
The DNA here is from genome assembly GCF_044704955.1 of Pristiophorus japonicus. Taxonomy (NCBI): domain Eukaryota; kingdom Metazoa; phylum Chordata; class Chondrichthyes; family Pristiophoridae; genus Pristiophorus; species Pristiophorus japonicus. Next base: position 103,709,618 of record NC_091983.1, on the reverse strand, counting down.
TTGATTTTGTGTTCCAACACGATAACTTTCAGCAATTTCCAGGGGCTCAGGACTGTCATGCTGTTCTGTCAGTGGTGTGTCCTTTGGCTTGACGGGAACAACAACGTTTTTGGGATTTCATACACCTCAGAGCCTGCTTCAGTCAAGAAAATAGCCCGTTTCCTTTCTGAAACCACCTGGTAATGGTTTTTATCATCCAGGACATCGACGATACTATTTGCGGTGAAAAGCATTTCTAGCCGCTCCACATATACTCCAAAAGTCTCTCCGTCACGATGGAACTCACCCAGGTGCTCTATTATTTCCATAGGCATGGGAATCTGGACTCTGGCAACGCCGACAGTTCAGCCAACTGTGCTTTAAATTTACCTTGGATTTTTATCTGTTCTGCAAAACAAAGAACCTCTCAAAGTCTCTCTGTCGGTTGGCAGGATTATCCACATCAAAAAATTTCAGCTAGGGAATCCAAATATTCTATCCTCGTAATATCTGTGAGACATCAGTAATAAGCACACTACACAAGATGGCTCCTGACAGAAATTGTCATCATGTGACTTTACCACATGACCCTTTATTAATGCATCAGTAGTTGCAGTACATCAGTAGTCCACTAGGTGGAGCTCTCTATTATACATGCTTCAGCAGGGGGCCCAAGTTCGTGCAAGGCTAGCACCAATTAAAGCTAGCCTGCACCTCTTAAAGAGGCGGTGCATTCTAGCTGGAGAAATTACTGGAAGTGGCTGGGAAAGACATTCTGAGCAGGAAGAAGATGCACTAATGGCACAACAGGGGAGAGAACGGGCTCCAAGATTTTCCGACGCTGCACTGGAGGCCTTGGTGCAAGGATTCCCTCCAGATAAATTGTGAGAAGGCAAAGGGAGCAGATAGCCATCATGGTCAATGCAAGCAGTGTAGCCCCAAGGACCTGGATGCATTGCTGCAAGAAGTTTAATGACCTCATACAAGTGGTCAAGGTCAGTAACTTTATCTTCATATGCCATATCCTTACAACTGAACCACTAGGCTCAGACGGTGCTCAATTCACCAGCCCCCTCCCACACTCAACTACCAACAATCTCTCTCAGTCACGACTCATACCTCACATTCTTAGTTTCACCCACCTTCACACACTTACCACTGCTGCAAGCCTCACACCCATATCTTACAGCTTGTACACACTGTCAGCTATTCAACCATGGCAGGCATATCACCCAAACACATTGCACATTGCACCACACTCACTGACACACTTCCCTGTCTCTTGCCGGTCATAATTGGAGGCAACAGGAGCTACCCGCAGGGAGACAGGCGTGCCTGCATGTTTTAACACCTCCCCCCGCCCCCCGGAGGAGACGATACTGGAGATTATTGGAGCAGCCATCGCTGAGCTCATGGCTAGCAGTGGGGCTGAAACAATGAAAAATACTCGTATTCTCATACCTAATCCTCCTCACATCCAACTTCCCCCTCATCCCACAATTTCTTCTGATTTACAAGCTGCAGATGGTGTAAGCATGCACATCTTGCTTTCCCCCCACCCTTCATCGCAACCGTACCTTTGTGCCTTTCTCCTTTCAGATAGCCAAGAACTGAAAAATGGTCAAGCAATGGTAGAAGAGCAACAAGACAGTGATGATGAAGAAACACAGTCACTCAATTTCACACTCACAGCCACCAGCTCAGATACTGACACTCCATGTACTTTAGAAGACAGCTTACAGGATCTGTACATGTTGAGACTGGGCATGAGTGGCCTGCAACCAGGGCAGGAGGCAAGGGTAATGTAGGTGCCAGCTCCCCAGAGGGCGAGGTCACACATGAGTTCTCCTGCAGAGTACTCAGGTGAGGTCTTCGATGGGCGGTCTATAGAAGAAGGCTGCCTTTAATTCTCCACTCCATTCCCACTCTGAATTCTCCATTCTCGGCCTTCTACACTGTTCCAATGAAGCTCAACGCAAGCTCAAGGAACAGCAACTCATCTTTCGTTTAGGCACTTTACAGCCTTCTGGACTCAACATTGAGGTCAAAACTTTCAGAGCATAACCGCTGCCAATCTTCGGCTCGCTTTCTCCCCCCCTCCCCGCCTTCAGAGCCTGTTTCTTTTTTTCTCCTTGTCTCTAATGGCAGTTGGACATTATCCTGCCATCCACACCCTATCTTGACTAATGTTTTTCTAACTCCTGACATTACCATTTGAATTTGGTCCATCATCCCTTTTTTGCCTCTAATCTCTCCTGTCTTCCATCCTATCACAAACCTTCCCTTTTGTTCTATCTAACCCTCCTCCTTTCAGTGCTTGTTAAGAATCTGTTCTTTCTGAACACTCTCCAGTTCTGATGAAGGGTCATTGACCCGAAACATTAACTCTGCTTTCTCTCCACAGATGCTGCCTGACCTCCTGAGATTTCCAGCATTTTCTGTTTTTATTCCAGATTCCAGCATCCGCAGTATTTTGCTTTTGTATTTCTGTTTATATTTATTTGGGAACTCCATGTCGAGTTCAACAATTTCAGACCATAACCTCTGCCCATATTTTGCTCCGTTTCCTCCTTTTTTTTTAACCGTATGCATTTATTCTCTCTCTCTCTTTCCCATGGCAGCTGGTAATTATTCTGCTATTCACACCCTATCTAGACTCATCTTTTTCTAACTTCTGCCATTACCATCTCAAGTCGGCCCATTATCCCTTTTGTCTCAAATCTCTCCTATCTTCCACCCTATCACAGACCTTCCCCTTTCTTCTTTCCTCCACTTTTGGTACTCAAAGAGTCTGTTAATTTTGAACTTTTTCCAGTTCTGACCCAAAACATTAACTCTGTTTCTGACCCGCTGAGATTTCCAGCATTTTCTGTTTTTATTTCAGATTCCAGCATCCACAGTATTTTGCTTTTGTAAAGAAGGCTGATGGGTATGCACAATGAAATGCTTGGTGCATTGGTAGGCTGGCCAGAAAGCTTGCGTGTAATTCATGCAGCATGGAGGAGTCCAGCACCAACCTTGCATAGGGCTTTGCGCAGAGCTTGCAGCCGATCCTTTCCAGCATGGAAGTGGTGGCCAATTCCATTAACACACTTGTGCACCCAACCATGATGCAGTGTCTGATGGCCAATGTCTCAGCTTAGTTGCAACACAAGCAGAGGCCATCTGATGTATGGGTGCTGCAATGGAAATTCAGCCTTCCGTCATCGTGGCTATGGTTACCAGTGTTGAAAGGGGCTTGCAGGGTGTCACAGCAGTTCAGCAATCAGTCCTCCTACAGATTACTGAGGTGTCACTCCGGGAGAGTGGCAATGGCTCCGTGAAGCAAGAATCTGCAGTGGTCTCTGAGGAGGACAACATTCGTCCTCCCACCACTGCCATTCCGTCAGTGCCCTTGCTTTTGCCTGTCAGCCAACCAGCCCGGACCCATGCCATGATGGTGCAGTCCAAAGCCGGGCTTTCTTGGCCCAGAGCTGCTCAAGATCATCTACAGTCTCCCCCACTGAAAGACAGCAGCCTTCCACCAGCTATGTTGCAGCTACTGGGGGAACACTGCATCGGAGCACAAGGCATATGGAAGTCAAGGCCTAAGGGAATGCACAACAGTGATATGTCAACTTTGGTATGTAATATTGGATGGTTTGATTTATAAAATTGGTTTGGATTATTTGTGTTGTGGTGGCTTTCATTGTAACATTGTAGCCAAGAGGACGCTGTTTTGGTCAATAACAAAGAGAAGGAAAAGTGTGCGATTGTTAGGGAATGGGGAATGGGGTTGCCATCGCTGGTACCACAGTCAGGTGTGTCAATCACAGACAACCAGGCTAGAAAGGGACTATGTTGGTTGCCACCTCCCTTCCTCCTCTTTCTCCTCCTCCTGTTCCTCCACCACCTCCTCTTCCTCCTCCTCCTCTCCTACACAGCTCTTCGCCATATATCTGGAGACAAGGTCTGTACCCTAATGATGCAAAGTTATGCAGCATGCAGTAGACCACAACTAATCTTGAGAAGAGCTCTGACAAGTACCGCAGGGTGCCTCCAGAGTGGTCCAGGCAGCATAAACATTGTTTCAGCACACCAACAGTCTGCTCGATCACCTTCCAGCAGTCAGTGGATAGCCCTTGTCACCCAGTAGCCATTGTCTGGCTTGTCGTAGTGGCTCAAATGCGGATGGTACAGCGGACAGCTGCAGAATGAAGGCATCATGCCTGCTGCCAGGATATCGAACATTGACCTGTATGATATGCTGAGTATGGTCGCACAACAGCTGGACATTGAGGGAGTGGAATCTCTTCCGATTCTGGTACATCTCCGAATTCACATGCAGTGCCCACAAAGTGACGTGTGTGCATTCAGTGGCTCCAGATCCACCTAATTCCGGGGGCACGACCCATCCATCACAAGGCGAGAGCAGTATCGTACATGATGAGTGAAAGGTTAGAGGTCGAGCTACACCGGCTGCAAAGAGAGGGCATCATTTCACCGATCGAGTTCAGCGAGTGGGCCAGTCCTATTGTCTCAGTCCTCAAGGGAGACATCGTCAGAATCTGTGGCGATTACAAAATAACTATCGATCGTTTCTCCCTGCAGGACCAATGCCCACTACCAAAGGCCGATGACCTCTTTGCAATGCTGGCGGGAGGAAAGACGTTCATGAAGCTGGATCTGACTTCAGCCTACATGACGCAAGAACTGGAGGAATCATCGAAGGCCCTCACCTAAATCAACACGCACAAAGATCTTTTTGTTTATAACAGATGCCCATTTGGAATCCGATCAGTGGCGGCGATATGCCAGAGAAACATGGAAAGTTTACTGAAATCGGTCCCGCACACCGTGGTCTTCCAGGATGACATCTTGGTCACAGGTCGGAACACAGTCGAGCACCTGCAGAACCTGGAGGAGGTTCTTAGATGACTCAACTGCGTGGGGCTCAGGTTAAAACGCTCAAAGTGCGTTTTCCTGGTGCCTGAAGTGGAGTTCTTGGGAAGGAGGATTGTGGCAGACGACATCAGGCCCACCAACGTGAAGACAGAGGCAATCGAGAACGCACCGAGGCCACAGAACGTGACGGAGCTGCGGTCAGTTCTGGGACTCTTGAACTACTTTGGTAACTTCTTACTGGGTCTCAGCACCCTGCTAGAACCACTACATGTCTTACTACGAAAAGGGGGCAAATGGGTTTGGGGCAAAAGCCAAGAAAATACCTTTGTAAAAACGAGAAATTTGTTATGCTCAAACAAATTGCTTGTGTTGTATGATACATGTAAGCGTTTGGTACTAGCATGTGATGCATCGTCATCATATGGCGTCGGGTGTGTATTGCAACAAGCTAATGATTTCTGGAAACTGCAACCGGTTGCTTATGCATCCAGGAGTCTGTCCAAGGCTGAGAGAGCCTACAGCATGATTGAAAAAGAAGCGTTAGCGTGTGTCTATGGGGTAAAGAAAATGCATCAATACCTGTTTGGGCTAAAATTCGAATTGGAAACTGACCATAAGCCTCTTAGATCCCTGTTTTCCGAGAGTAAAGGGATAAATACCAACGCATCGGTCCGCATCCAGAGATGGGCCCTCACGTTGTATGCATACAACTACGCCATCCACTACAGGCCAGGCACAGAAAACTGCGCCAATGCTCTCAGTAGGCTGCCATTGCCCAGCACGGAGGTGGAAATGGCGCAGCCCACAGATCTAGCCATGGTTATGGAAGCATTTGAGAGTGAGCAATCACCCGTCACTGCCCGGCAGATCAAAATCTGGACAAGCCAGGACCCCTTATTATCTCTAGTCAAAAGTTGTGTGCTTCACGGGAGCTGGTCCAGTGTCCCAGTGGAAAGGCAGGAAGAGATAAAGCCGTTCCAGTGGCGCAAAGATGAAATGTCTATACAGGCAGACTGCCTTCTGTGGGGCAATCGAGTAGTGGTCCCCAAGAAGGGCAAAGATACCCTCATCAATGACCTCCACGGTACCCACCCCGACATCGTAATGATGAAAGCGATAACCAGATCCCACGTATGGTGGCCCAGTATTGACGCGGACTTAGAGTCCTGCATTCACAGATGTAACACGTGCTCGCAGTTAAGCAATGTACCCAGGGAGGCGCCGCTAAGTTTATGGTCTTGGCACTCCAAACCGTGGTCTAGGTTACACGTCGACTATGCAGGCCCGTTCTTGTGTAAAATGTTCCTTGTGGTTGTAGACGCGTACTCCAAGTGGATTGAATGTGAGATAATGTCGGCCAGCTCATCCGCTGCCACTACTGAAAGCCTGAGGGCCATGTTTGCCACTCACGGCCTACCCGATGTCCTGGTGAGCGACAACGGGCCATGTTTTACTAGTGCTGAGTTCAAAGAATTCATGACCCGTAATGGGATCAAACATGTCACATCTGCCCCGTTTAAACCAGCGTCCAATGGTCAGGCAGAGAGAGCAGTGCAAACCATCAAGCAGGGCTTGGAGAGGGTAACGGAAGGCTCACTGCAGACTCGCCTATCCCGAGTCCTGCTTAGCTACTGCACAAGACTCCACTCACTCACTGGAATCCCACCTGTTGAACTGCTCATGAAAAAAGCACTTAAGACAAGGCTCTCGTTAGTTCACCCTGATCTACATGAACAGGTAGAGAGCAGGCAGCTTCAACAAAGTGCATACCATAATAGAGCAAATGTATCACGTGAGATTGAAATCAATGATCCTGTATTTGTATTAAGTTATGGACAAGGTCCCAAGTGGCTTCCCAGCACTGTCGTGGCCAAGGAGGGGAGCAGGGTGTTTCGGGTCAAATTTCAAATGGACTCATTTGAATGGAAACACTTGGACCAAATCAAACTCAGATTCACGGACTATCCTGAGCAACCCACCTTGGACCCTACCTTTTTTGATCCCCCAACATACACACCAGTGGCAACCAGCACCACGGTTGACCACGAAGCAGAACCCATCATCCACAGCAGCCCAGCAAGGCCAGCTGCACAGCAGCCCAGCAAGAGCCCAACAAATGATTCAACAACACCAGCTTTCACAACGAGATGATCAACCAGGGCAAGAAGGGCCCTAGATCGACTCACATTGTAAATAGTTACACTATTGACTTTGAGGGGGAGAGTGTTGTTATATATGTGGACTTGTAATTACTCTGTACAGCTACAAGAGGGCTCATCCCTTGGGGTCACAAGGGATTCCATAATCCCTTGGGAGCACAGATATTTAAGGAGGCTTCACAGGTTGGAGAGACACTCTGGAGGCCTGCACGAAAAGACTAAGGTCACACTTTACTTTGAGCTCTCGGTGTTCAGTCTGACTCTTTCTCCATACACAACAGTGTATCACGGGGAAGCCTGCTATCCTGGCAAAGCCACGTGCTTGTTCCACCTGCTTCTTTTTGGCAAGAGAGAACGAAATGTATTCACCTGTGTTTGCATACAGAGCTTCAGTGACCTCCTTTATGCAATAGTTTACTTTATGCAAACACTTTATGCAAACAAAGATGTTGGAAATATCATCTGCTCCAGCCTGGAAGGAGCCCGACGCATTAAAATTCCTGGCCAGACTCACCTTCACAGCCACTGGCAATGCTGTCCTCACCCTGCTCTGAGGATGCAATTCTGCCTGCAATAGGTGGCAGATTTGAGTTAGCGTCTCCTTAGTAAAACAGAGATATCACATACATTGTTCCTTACTGAGATTGAAGTAGAAGAATTGCTCCCTGAAGACCCTGGACGGATGTGGCCTCCTGCTAAGAGCCCTTCGAGCATCTGGTCGTCCGCTGCTCATTCTCCACGTCATGCTGCAGGCCAAGGGGAATACAAACTACAGCACCCATGTTTGGGAACAACTGGTCTGAGCAGAAGCCATGAAGTAACCTGCCACACCACTCCCTTGAGACTTCAGCAACTTCAAATGAGATAACAAACCACCAAACACTTCTACGAACCCACCAAGAGCAAGTAGAAATCAATCAGCAACTAACCTGAAAGCAGTTGATGATCCCTTTAAATAGTCCTTCCTGCTGCTGAACGCAAGTTCAGCTTTTTAAAAAATATTAATTCCTGGAATGTGGGCATTGCTGACATTTATTATCCATCCATTGCTCTTCAGAAGGTAGTGGTGAACTAACAACTTCACTTCGACTGCGCTAACAACCCCTCCAAAATGGCGTTGGCACACCAAAAATGTGGACGCCATTTTGGACCTCAAACCACACCTGTAATGCCGAAAAATCAGGTAGTATGGAGCCAAATTTGGCGACCTAATATCCAGTTCAGATTATAAAAGGATCCCATCACCCTCCTGCATTGTATTATATAATTAGACATTTGGTACATTCCTGAACATAGGACACTTGGGGGGAGAAATTGGGGTAGTTTGTGCCTCCTGTTAGCGCCCCGGAGGTGCTAATGGGGCGCAAGTGGCTTCACGCAAGCGCATACCACTAACGACTCCTGCTAAATTCCGTGGGGGTTTAGCGGCGGCAGTAACCGGTAGCTCCATAGTGTAGTTATATCTGAAGTGGCAACTGATGGGAGCACCAATGTGGCGAATGGAACCCAGGGCAAAATAAATCTTTTATTGTAAAAAAGAAATCAGCAACAGACAGGGAAAGCAATTATACTGCAGTAACAGAATGTCAAGCTGAAGCAAAACAACAAAAACAAGTCTGTTCCAGCATTAAGAATGGACATTCTGCAGTGAACAGCATGGGAGCCCAGAAGGGCCTATCTTAGAAAATGGATCTGCAAGAAAACAAGGAATTGGACTGGAGACTTATTAAGAAAAATTAATTTCAGGACTACAAACTGACCTATGTGTACTTGCAGCGAGGCTTTAAAAAAGCATGAAAATCCTTCCACTGGCAGCGTCTCTGCTCAGCCGACTTGCCCAATTCCACACACCTCGTGTGGGGTATGAGGGGTCAATTCTAGAGCATGGCTTGGAGTTTTCTCCTCGGAAAGAAAGCCTCTGTCACTAGCTTGATGCAACCTGGAAAGCTGAGTGACTGATTTAGCAAACAGCATCTATGGTGCCTTGGCAGTGTGAATATTTAATGCATCCTCATGGGTAAATGTTGTCTACTGTCTGGCCTTCAAGAGATGGCATTGCTTTGTGGCAGCCTCCTTCAATGAACAAAGATGCCAGGGACAGGTCTGCCCTGACTTGCGCTAACATGCCCAGGAAAGACATTTGGTCTGAAATTTTACCTGGAGACCCACTGGGTTGAAGGATGTGGAGGTGGGGGAAATAAGAAACAAGAATGGACTCACATCAAGCCTACTCCTACACATCACTCCTCACATCAAAATATCTTACAGGTGTATCCATCCCTCCCTGTCTAAGCACTTCCTCACATCCCCAACTGACCACCCACCACTGACACTCAGCCTCATTTTACTGCAATGTCACGCCTCTCCCTCATAGTTACTCTCAAAAGATGTCCATCCATCCATTCCACTCCTTCCATCACTCTCACTCAAAGGTCTCTTGTTTCCCTCCTTTCAGGAGAGGAGAGCCCAGAACACCCCAGAAACGCAGAGAACCGGATGTGGCCCTCCAGTCATCGCCACACTGACAGCTGCAGATGAGGATGTGCTGGGGATAAGCCCAGTGTCGGTGTGCCTGGCAATCCGGAGATCAGGAGATTGCAGCCTCCCAGCTACCTGATGACAGAATTAAGTAACATACAGCCACATGGCATACAATAGTCACTCATGTTGACGATGTCAGCAGCCACTGAAATATGATCATATGCATACTGTTCACTTAAAACAGTCTTACTGTGACAGTTCTAATTCATGTTGGCGAGAGGCAGGAGCAGCATCGGAGCGGCCTATAAAAGGCCTAGCGGGTGTTCCACAGGCAGCGGCAGTTGGCGAGTGGCGGGAGCAGCGTCGGAGCGGCCTATAAAAGGCCTAGCGGGTGTTCCACAGGCAACGGCAGTTGGCGAGAGGCGGGATCAGCGTCGGAGCGGCCTATAAAAGGCCTAGCGGGTGTTCCACAGGCAACGGCAGTTGGCGAGAGGCGGGATCAGCGTCGCAGCGGCCTATAAAAGGCCCAGCGGGTGTTCCACAGGCAGCGGCAGTTGGCGAGAGGCGGGAGCAGCATTGGAGCGGCCTATAAAAGGCGTAACGGGTGTTCCACAGGCAGCGGCAGTTGGCGAGAGGCGGGAGCAGCGTCGGAGCGGCCTATAAAAGGCCCAGCGGGTGTTCCACAGGCAGCGGCAGTTGGCGAGAGGCGTGATCAGCGTCGGAGCGGCCTATAAAGGCTCAGCGGGTGTTCCACAGGCAGCGGCAGTTGGCGAGAGGCGTGATCAGCGTCGGAGCGGCCTATAAAGGCCTAGCAGGTGTTCCACAGGCAGCGGCAGTTGGCGAGAGGCGTGATCAGCGTCGGAGCGGCCTATAAAGGCGTACCGGTGCAGCTACAGCGGGAGAGAAGGCAAAAAAGAAGTAGAAAGGAATGAAAAGGTGACGTCACAGCCAAGGGGGTAAGTGATTGGCTGGTGATTGGTGAGTAGCTTTTCTTTTTATTTTTTATATCAGTAAGTAAACTGTAACATTGTTGTGCCAATTTAAGTGTATCTAAGGGTTAAGGCATGACAGGAGAGCTCGGTCACGTGTTATGCTCCTCCTGTACCATGTGGGAACTCAGGGACACTTCCGGTGTCCCTGACGACTACGTGTGTGAGAAGTGTATCCGCCTCCAGCTCCTGACGGACCGCGTTGCGGAATTAGAGCTGAGAGTGGATTCACTCTGGAGCATCCACGATGCTGAGAATGACGTGAGTAGCACATGTAGCGAGTTGGTCTTACCGCAGAAGAAGGATTCACAGCCAGCTAGTGAATGGAAGACCAGCAGAAAGAGTAGTGCAAGGGTCCCCTGTGGTCATCCCCCTGCAAAACAGATACACTGCTTTAAGTGCTGTTGAGGGGGCTGACTCATCAGGGGAGGGCAGCAACAGCCAAGTTCATGGCACCGTGGCTGGCTCTGTTGCACAGGAGGGCAGGAAAAAGAGTGGGAGAGCGATAGTGATAGGGGATTCAATCATAAGGGGAATAGATAGGCATTTCTACGGCCGCAACCGAGACTCCAGGATGGTATGTTGCCTCCCTGGTGCAAGGGTCAAGGATGTCTCCGAGCGGGTGCAGGACATTCTAAAAAGGGAGGGAGAACAGCCAGTTGTCATGGTGCACATTGGTACCAATGACATAGGTAAAAAAAGGGATGAGGTCCTACGAGATGAATTTAAGGAGCTAGGAGCTAAATTAAAAAGTAGGACCTCAAAAGTAGTAATCTCGGGATTGCTACCAGTGCCACGTGCTAGTCAGAGTAGGAACCGCAAGATAGCACAGATGAATACGTGGCTTGAGCAGTGGTGCAGCAGGGAGGGATTCAAATTCCTGGGGCATTGGAACAGGTTCTGGGGGAGGTGGGACCAGTACAAACCGGACGGTCTGCACCTGGGCAGGACCGGAACCAATGTCCTAGGGGGAGTGTTTGCTAGTGCTGTTGGGGAGGAGTTAAACTAATATGGCAGGGGGATGGGAACCAATGCAGGAAGACAGAGGGAAACAAAAAGGAGACAAAAACAAAAGACAGAAAGGAGATGAGCAAAAGTGGAGGGCAGAGAAACCCAAGGCAAGAAACAAAAAGGGCCACTGAATATAAAGGGGCTGCAGGAGGGGTCAAAACTAAAAATCATGGTTTAAAAACTAGGATGAAAACACTCTACCTAAATGCACACAGCATTCGAAATAAAGTAAATGAGTTGACAAATCATTACAAATGGGTATGATTTGGTGGCCATTACAGAAACATGGTTGCAGGCTAGCCAAGACTGAGAATTAAACATACAGGGGTATCTGATGATTCAGAAAGATAGACAAGAAGGGAAAGGAGGTGGGGTAGCTCTGTTAATAAAGGATGACATCAGGGCAGTTGTGAGGGATGATATTGGCTCCAATGAACAAAATGTTGAATCATTGTGGGTGGAGATTAGAGATAGTAAGGGGAAAAAGTCACTGGTCGGCGTAGTTTGTAGGCCCTCAAATAATAATTTCATGGTGGGGCGGGCAATAATCAAGGGAATAATGGAGGCATGTGAAAAAGGAACGGCAGTAGTCATGGGGGATTTTAACCTACATATCGATTGGTCAAATCAAATTGCACGGGGTAGCCTGGAGGAGGAATTCATAGAATGCATACAGGATTGTTTCTGAGAACAGTATGTAACAGAACCTACAAGGGAGCAAGCCATCTTAGATCTGGTCCTGTGCAATGGGACAGGAAAAATAAACGATCTCCTAGTAAAAGATGCTCTCGGAATGAGTGATCACAGTATGATTGAATTTGTAATACAGATTGAGGGTGAGGAAGTTATGTCAGAAACGAGCGTACTATGCTTAAACAAAGGGGAACTACAGTGGGATGAGGGCAGAGTTGGCTAAAGTAGACTGGAAACAAAGACTAAACGGTGGCACAATTGAGGAACAGTGGAGGACTTTTAAGGAGCTCTTTCATAGTGCGCAACAAAAATATATTCCAGTGAAAAAGGACGGCAAGAGAAGGGCTAACCAGCCGTGGATAACCAAGGAAATAAAGGAGAGTATCAAATCAAAGACCAATGCGTATAAGGTGGCCAAGGTTAGTGGGAAACTAGAGGATTGGGAAAATTTTAAGCAACAGCAAAGAATGACTAAAAAAGCAATAAAGAAAGGGAAGATAGATTACGAAGGTAAACTTGCGCAAAACATAAAAACAGATAGTAAAAGCTTTTACAGATATATAAAACGGAAAAGAGTGACTAAAGTAAATGTTGGTCCCTTAGAAGATGAGAAGGGGAATTTAATAATGGGAAATGTGGAAATGGCTGAGACCTTAAACAATTATTTTGCTTCGGTCTTCACAGTGGAAGACACAAAAACCATGCCAAAAATTGCAGGCCACAGGAATGTGGGAAGGGAGGACCTTGAGACAATCACTATCACTAGGGGGGTAGTGCTGGACAGGCTAATGGGACTCAAGGTAGACAAATCCCCTGGTCCTGATGAAATGCATCCCAGGGTATTAAAAGAGATGGTAGAATTTATAGCAGATGCATTCGTTATAATCTACCAAAATTCTCTGGACTCTGGGGAGGTACCAGCGGATTGGAAAGCAGCTAATGTAACGCCTCTGTTTAAAAAAAGGGGGCAGGAAAAAGGCAGGTAACTATAGGCCGGTTAGTTTAACATTTGTAGTGGGGAAAATGCTTGAAATTATCATTAAGGAAGAAATAGCGGGACATCTAGATAGGAATAGTGCAATCAAGCAGACGCAGCATGGATTCATGAAGGGGAAATCATGTTTAACTAATTTACTGGAATTCTTTGAGGATATAGCGAGCATGGTGGATAGAGGTGTACCGATGGATGTGGTGTATTTAGATTTCCAAAAGGCATTCGATTAGGTGCCACACAAAAGGTTACTGCAGAAGATAGAGGTACGCGGCGTCAGAGGAAATGTATTAGCATGGATAGAGAATTGGCTGGCGAATAGAAAGCAGAGAGTCGGGATAAATGGGTCCTTTTCGGGTTGGAAATCGGTGGTTAGTGGTGTGCCACAGGGATCGGTGCTGGGACCACAACTGTTTACAATATACATAGATGACCTGGAAGAGGGGACAGTGTAGTGCAACAAAATTTGCAGATGACACTAAGATTAGTGGGAAAGCGGGTTATGTAGAGGACTCAGAGAGGCTGCAAGGAGATTTGGATAAGTTAAGCGAATGGGCTAAGGTTTGGCAGATGGAATACAATGTCGGAAAGTGTGAGGTCATCCACCTTGGGGAAAAAAACAGTAAAAGGAAATATTATTTGAATGGGGAGAAATTACAACATGCTGCGGTGCAGAGGGACCTGGGGGTCCTTGCGCATGAATCCCAAAAGGTTAGTTTGCAGGTGCAGCAGGTAATCAGGAAGGCGAATGGAATGTTGGCCTTCATTGCGAGAGGGATGGAGTACAAAAGCAGGGAGGTCCTGCTGCAGCTGTATAGGGTATTGGTAAGGCCGCACCTGGAGTACTGCGTGCAGTTTTGGTCACCTTACTTAAGGAAGGATATACTAGCCTTGGAAGGGGTACAGAGACGATTCACTAGGCTGATTCCGGAAATGAGGGGGTTACCTTATGATGATAGATTGAGTAGACTGGGTCTTTACTCGTTGGAGTTCAGAAGGATGAGGGGTGATCTTATAGAAACATTTAAAATAATGAAAGGGATAGACAAGATAGAGGCAGAGAGGTTGTTTCCACTGGTAGGGGAGACTAGAACTAGGGGGCACAGCCTCAAAATACGGAGGAGCCAATTTAAAACCGAGTTGAGAAGGAATTTCTTCTCCCAGAGGGTTGTGAATCTGTGGAATTCTCTGCCCAAGGAAGCAGTTGAGGCTAGCTCATTGAATGTATTCAAATCACAGATAGATAGATTTTTAACCAATCAGGGAATTAAGGGTTACGGGGAGAGGGCGGGTAAGTGGAGCTGAGTCCACGGCCAGATCAGCCATAATCTTATTGAACGGCGGAGCAGGCTCGAGGGGCTAGATGGCCGACTCCTGTTCCTAATTCTTATGTTCTTATGTCTTTAATCTCCCACAGGCCCATCACTGGAGGTGATGCCAGAGGAGGACAACGACGACTCAGAGGGATGGAGTACAAAAGGAGAGGGATGGAGTACAAAAGGAGAGGGATGGAGTCCAAAAACAGGGAGATCCTGCTGCAACTGTATAGGGTATTAGTGAGGCCGCACCTGGAGTACTGCGTGCAGTTTTGGTCACCTTACTTAAGGAAGGATATACTAGCTTTGGAGGGAGTACAGAGACGATTCACTAGGCTGATTCCGGAGATGAGAGGGTTACCTGATGATGATAGATTGAGCAGACTGGGTCTTTACTCGTTGGAGTTCAGAAGGATGAGGGGTGATCTTATAGAAACATTTAAAATAATGAAAGGGATAGACAAGATAGAGGCAGAGAGGCTGTTTCCACTGGTCGGGGAGACTAGAACTAGGGGGCACAGCCTCAAAATACAGGGGAGCCAATTTAAAACCGAGTTGAGAAGGAATTTCCTCTCCCAGAGGGTTGTGAATCTGTGGAATTCTCTGCCCAAGGAAGCAGTTGAGGCTAGCTCATTGAATGTATTCAAATCACAGATAGATAGATTTTTAACCAATAAGGGAATTAAGGGTTATGGGGAGCGGGCGGGTAAGTGGAGCGGAGTCCACGGCCAGATCAGCCATGATCTTGTTGAATGGCGGAGCAGGCTCGAGGGGCTAGATGGCCTACTCCTGTTCCTAATTCTTATGTTCTTATGTTCATATGTTCTTATGTTCAGAGGAGGTCACTCACTCTGAAAGTGCACCGTCACAGGACTCATGCAGGCCACACACCAGCTCAGGTACACAAACGTCGGTGGGACCAGTAAGACAGATGTTGACACCCCCGGTGTCTCACACATCACATGTGAGCAAGGGCAGATGGTGGAGACCTAAGAACATAAGAAATAGGAGCAGGAGTAGGCCATTTGACCGCTCGAGCCTGCTCCGCCATTTAATAAGATCGTGGCTGATCTGATCATGGACTCAGTTCCACTTCCCTGCCCGTTCCCCATAACCCTTTATTCCCTTATCGCTCAAAATTCTGTCTCTCTCCGCCTTAAATATATTTAATGACCCAGATTCCACAGATTTACAACCCTCTGAGAGAAGAAATTCATTCTCATCTCAGTTTTAAATGGGCGCCCCTTATTCTGAGACTATGTCCCCTAGTTTTAGTTTCCCTTATGAGTGGAAATATCCTCTCTGGATAGTCCCAACCTACTCAACCTATCTTCATAAGTCAACCCCCGCATCTCCAGAATCAACCAAGTGAACCTTTTCTGAACAGCCTCCAATGCAAGTATATCCCTCCTTAAATATGGAGACCAAAACTGCACGCAGTACTCTAGGTGTGGCCTCATCAATATCCTGTACAGTTGTAGCAGGACTTCTCTGCTTTTATACTCTTATTCCCCTTGTAATAAAGGCCAACATTCCATTTGCCTTCCTGATTACTTGCTGTACCTGCATACTAACTTTTTGTGTTTCATGCACAAGGACTCCCAGGTACCTCTGCACTGAAGCACTTTGCAATTTTTCTCCATTTAAATTATAATTTGCCAAAGTGGATAACCTCACATTTTCCCACATTATAATCCATCTGCCAAATTGTTGCCCACTCACTTAGCCTGTCTTTATCCCTTTGCAAATTTTTAGTGTCCTCCTCACAATTTGCTTTCCCACCCATCTTTGTATCATCAGCAAACATGGCTACATTACACTCGGTCCCTTCATCCAAGTCATTAATATAGATTGTAAATAGCTGAGGCCCCAGCACCGATCCCTGCAGCACCCCATTAGTTACAGATTGCCAACCAGAAAATGACCCATTTATCCTGACTTAGTTTTCTGTTAGTTAAACAATCCTCTATCCATGCTAATATATTACCCCCAACCCTGTGAACTTTTATCTTGTGCAGTAACCTTTTATGTGGCACCTTATCGAATGCTTTCTGGAAATCCAAACACACCACATGCACTGGTTCCCCCTTATCCACCCTGCTCGTTACATCCTCAAAGAACTCCAGCAAATTTGCCAAACACGATTTCCCTTTCATAAAACCATGTTGACTCTGCTTGATTGAATTAAGCTTTTCCAAATATCCTGCTATTGCCTCCTTAATAATGGACTCCAGCATTTTCCCAATGACAGATGTTAGGCTAACTGGTCTATAGTGTCCTGCTTTCTGTCTGCCTCCTTTTTTTTTTACATAGGGGCGTTACATTTGCGGTTTTCCAATCCGTTGGGACCTCCCCCAGAATCCAGGGAATTTTGGTAGATTACAACCAATGCATCCACTATCCCTGCAGCCACTTCTTTTAGGATCTTAGGATGCAAGCCATCAAATCCAGGGGACTTGTCCGCCTTTCGTCCCATTATTTTACCGATTACTACTTCTTTAGTGATAGTGATTGTATTAAGTTCCTCCCTCCCTATAGCCCCTTGATTATCCATTATTTACTGTCTTCTACCATGAAGACCGATACAAAATATTTGTTCAAAGACTCTGCCATTTCCCTATTTCCCATTATTAACTCCCCAGTCTCATCCTCTAGGGGACCAACATTTACTTTAGTCACTCTGTTCCTTTTTATGTACCTGTAGAAACTCTTACTATTTGTTTTTATATTTTGTGCTAGTTTTCTTTCATAATCTATCTTCCCTCTCATTGGGCTCAAATTTCCCCAATTATCTGTGCCGTTTTTTTAGTGTGCACCGTTTTTTTTTGAGTAAATTATAATCTCCAAGTTTCCCCAAAGTTTCTGCGCCAGCATAATTCACTTGGGTACGATTTTTTTAAGCTACGATTTTTTTTGCGTCATGGGGGCGTAACCTAATGTCTGTGCCAGTTTTTGACATTTAAGCAAGTTTGGACAACTTAAATTTTTTCTACGACGGCGTATGTGGCCACTCCTAAAAAAAACCTTCTGGGCACTTAACAAAAAAATCAGCGCACATTACAAAATCGGAAAGACGCCATTGTTTTTAGCCCAAGTTTTGGATTGAGCAAAGAAGGCAGAGAATATACATCAAAAATCTTAATTTTTTTAATGTCAAAAGGGAGAAATTGAAAGTGTAATGCAATTCTTGAATTTTTTGACTTTTTTTCCAAAGTACCACCCCACATTTTTCAAAGAACCTCTCCTCACCGGGCTCAAGGGTCGGAGCGTCGGCCGGCATAATCACTCCCTTACTCAGGCACGGCGGCTCAGGGCTCAGCTTCCAACAACCCCTCTCCGAGCTTCTTTTGAAGCCGAGTCCTTGTGTTCGGGCGAGGAAGCGATTTTGCCAGCTGACGCTCCGACCCTCGAGCCCAGAGAGGAGAGGTTCGGTACTTTGAAAAAATTCTAAAATTAAAGAATTGCATTAGACTTCGTTGCCCCAGATGTCTTCATTGAATGCCTAGCTTCCAGTTGTAAACAAGCCTATTTTGCATGTGCAGACCAGGGTGTGGTCCATACTAGGTTGTTGCAAAGCTACAATTTAATTATGGGGGCAATATTGACAATGCCATACTTCGTGCAAGCCTTCTCCATGCTGGTGCTGCAGTGGAGAAGATTGATTTGACAGCATCACCTGAGGAACCTCAGAGCACGTAGGATGATGGGCAGGAGGGCTTACCTACATCGGGTATATCGAGACAGACGTTCATACCTGCACCTGAGTGAGGCAGACTTTGTGAGAAGGTTGCATTTCCGCAAATAAGTTGTAACCGAGATCTGTGAGTTAATAAAAGCAAACCTGCCACCCTAGAAGCATTGGGAGGACTGCTTTGTCAGTTGAAGTAAAGGTTGCAGCTGCATTTTCATTTTATGCATCTGGATCATTCCAAGCCACAACTGGGGATGTGTGTGCCATTTTTCAACATGCAACACATATCTGCATTCGGCAGGTGCCTGCTGCACTATATGTCTGGAGGAATGACTACATAAAGTTCCCCAAGACCGCCCAAGCAATGCGTGACAGGGCTTTGAACTTCTCCAGGATTGCTGGCTTCCCAAAGGTACAGGGCTGCATTGATTGTACCCACATCGCCTTACGAGCACCTTTGGAGGATTCTAAGATGTACAGGAACAGAAAAGACTTCCACTCAATGAATGTGCAGCTCGTCTGTGATGACATGCATTGCATCATGGCAGTTGATGTGAGATACCCTGGGAGCACCCATGATGCATTCATGCTACGGAGAGTGCTATATCTGCCATGTTTCAGCAGCAGCCAGAAGGGCAGAGCTGGCTACTGGGGGACAAAGGTTATGGCCTCGCCACCTGGCTCATGACACCCCTACACGTAACCCGAACAGAAGCTGAGTGGGAATACAATATATCGCACATTGTGACGCGCAGTTTAATAAAGAGGACCATTGGCATCTTGAAGCAGCGATTCTGATGCTTGGACCATTCCGGAGGTTACTTGCAATACTCATCTGAGATTGTCGGTCAATTCACTGTTGTCTGCTGCATGCTGCACAACTTAAGCATCATGAGGCAACAGCAGCTGGTAGTAGAAGACCCACCTGAGGTGAGAATGGCTGATGATGAGGAGGAAGATGCAAATGACGAGGAGGAAGAAGAGTATGAGGAAGCCAAGCAAAACTACCTGAACCCGGCGGAGGAGGGCGGGTCGTCGTGCCCCTTTAACAATTGCTCAAGCCTTGTGCCAGCAGCTCATCCGTGAACGCTATGCTGCCTGAAGGCTCAGCGGCAACTATTTAAAATGAACCATGTTTACTATTTGGACCTGTTCCGTAATGTTGTGTTGTGTTAATAATGGAACAAATAATGTAAATGATTCTTCTTTAGTTCAAAAAGTTGTGTTAATAATGGGACAAATAACATAAATGATTCAGTTGTAATTTAAAATATATTTTATGCAAAATGTTAACACTTGTTTGTACTTAATTTAACTTTAATAAAAATATTCTTGTATCAAACTTTAAACTATTCAGTTAAGATCACTTACAAACTTTAAGATCACTTACAAACTTTTCAACTTGTAAATTTACATCACTTACAAAAAACTTTTAATTTGAGAACAGTAACAACAATAATATCAAAAACAACAACAATAATAACAACAGCAGCAAACATAGGCTGCACCCATCTCCCCTCCACCTTATTCTCAGAACGCCCGCTGCGATTGGTCTTGGTGACTCCAACCCAGCTCGCAGGCGGTGGCGCAGCGTTTCTCAGGTTGGTACCAATCTTATTCTTTTGAACATCTCGGGCAATGCGCACTTCTTGTTGGGGGGTGTGGGCAGGCTTGGGCCTCTTCAGAAGTTGGTCTGGGGATTGGAGTGGCAGTTGATTCCGTCAATGGCCGCTGGGTCTGGGCGTGCTCCCTTATTGCAGCAGCTAACTCTGACATTCCCTCCCTCATGTGCCCCGACAGCGTCTCAACTACCTCCAACATTCCCTCCTTCATGTTCACCGACAGTTTATCAGCTACCTGCGACATTCCATCCCTAATGTGCCCAGACAGTGTTCCCATTTCTCGCGAGAGGTTTGTTACTTCTCCCGACAGTCCCGATACCACATCGCCCACCTCACCGATGATGTCCTGGAGTAATCACATGTCAATGCTCTCCCCACTCATTGCCATCTTCTGAACCACATCTGTTACATCCTGCACCTCAGGAGAGTGCGGTTGAGCTCTCCTTCCCCTCCTCACCCTGGGTGTGGCTTGCTGCACCCCACTGGGACCCACAGCCTTGGTCGGTGAAGCCCTGGGTGTGCCTCGCTGCACCCCACTGGGACCCGCTGCCTTGGACAGTGTGAAACCAGGAAATGTCCCAGCAACACTCGTACCACTGAGGAAAGGGGCTGGCACCTCAATGGGCAGCACCAGCACCTCCTCCAGAGTGAGTACAACTGTGGGGGCTTCATCCTCCCCCTCTTGCTCATCCCCATGCTCTTGAACTGGAAGGTGGGATTGGAAGATGTTCTCCACTTCAGGCTCGTCCGCGTCTGAATTTTCTTTTGCACCGGCTTCAGCCTCGTCAGGGTTGGCCTCAAGTTCAGCAAAATATAACCGAACAGACAAATGGTTAGCAGCAGAGGAGGGGGCAGGGTGGTATGAGTAGCACACACAGCGCAGGCAGTAGGCTCATTTGAAGGACCATGATGAATGATAGCACATTACATCAACCAAAGCGTAGCAGATGAAGACATCCCCAGGAACCGAAGCATGGCTAGCCCGCGCAGTACTTAACATTTAGTAAAGCCAGACTCTGGAATTTTCAGGACTTACCCTCTCCCTCGATTATGGGCCCAGCTTGTGCAGTGTTGGTTGCTTTTCTCCAGGCAGAACAAAACAGTGACCCTCTCTTCCACGGGTGTCAGCGGATGCAGAATTGCTGCGTCTCCCCCTTTTAGAATTCTCTCTCTTTTGTTGTGGGCCACCTTCCTTTGCAAAGATGAAAATATAACTTTTTAGAGAAGGTATCTTTCTGCTGGGTGGGACATACAGATGGTCACATTTAAAATTACAGTTCCAGTGAATAAATGAAAATACTACTTACACAATCTGCTTGACCAAGGTCCTGCAACTTCTTTTTGCACTTGTCTCCGGACCTCAGGGTGGTCACCATTGCACAATAATTTTCTGCAAGTTGGTTCCAGCGTTTCTTTATTTCTTTTGGTCAAACTTTTATATGACCTCTGCTGGTGTCCAGCTTGTGCCACTTGGCCTCAATTACAGTAACCAGGGCCTCCACTTCGTTCTGTGAGAAATTCTTGGTCCTTGAACCACGTTGCATATTGCAGCTCTGATTTTTTCCACTCAGAATAAAAGTTCTCACACACAACTGGCTCTTTAAAAATGCATGCCCATACCAGTCACGCAGAAACCGCCATTTTCTTTTCGCGCATACGCAGAAGGGGGCTCCTTTTTTTGGCACAGACCTTAGGGTCCGCCCCCATAGCTAAAGGACAGGCTGCACAGCGCCAATTTCAAAAATTAGAACAGGGAAACTTTAATGTTTTTTTTTTGGCATAGTCGAGCCCAAAGAAAATGGGCGGAATGCTTCAAATATGCCAAAAAACAGCATTGGGGAAAATTGAGCCCTTTATTATTATTTTTAGTCGTTCTTTGCTGGCTTTTAAAAATTTCCCAATCCTCTGGCCTCCCACTAGTCTTAGCCACATTGTATGCCCTTGTTTTCAATTTGATACCATCCTTTATTTCCTTAGTTAGCCATGGATGGTTATCCCTTCTCTCACAGTCTTTCCTTCTCATTGGGATATATTTTTGTTGAGAGTTATGAAATATCTCCTTAAATGTCTGCCATTGCTCATCAACCGTCCCCCTCTTTAATCAATTTCCCAGTCCACTTTAGCCAATTCTGCCTTCATATCCTTGTAGTCTCATTTATTTAAGCTTAGGACACAGATTTGAGAACCAACTTTCTCACCCTCCAACTGAATTTGAAAGACAGGGACATCAGTGGAGAGTCCTCGGCAGAGGGTGCAGGATGCTCCAAACTGTGCTCAGCTGGATGCAGATGCTGAACCGCAGGGGCCATTGAGGAAGAGGATAATTCTGGAGCAGTAACAAAAAATGTTCTGGCAGCATTTCCAGTGGCGCTGTGCATGCTTGCAGAGAGAATGGAGGAGTCCATCTCAAGCATGACTGGCATAGAAACATAGAAACATAGAAAATAGGTGCAGGAGTAGGCCATTCGGACCTTCGAGCCTGCACTGCCATTCAATAAGATCATGGTTGATCATTCACCTCCCTACCCCTTTCCTGCTTTCTCGCCATACCCCTTGATCCCTTTAGCCGTAAGGGCCATATCTAACTCCCTCTTGAATATATACAATGAACTGGCATCAACAACTCTCTGCGGTAGGGAATTTCACAGGTTAACAACTCTCTGAGTGAAGAAGTTTCTCCTCATCTCAGTCCTAAATGGCTTACCCCTTATCCTTAGACTATGTCCCCTTGTTCTGGACTTCCCCAACATCGGGAACATTCTTCCTGCATCTAACCTGTGCAGTCCCGTCAGAATTTTATATGTTTCTATGAGATCCCCTCTCATCCTTCTAAACTCCAGTGAATACATGCCCAGTCGATATAGTCTCTCCTCATATGTCAGTCCTGTCATCCTGGGAATCAGTCTGGTGAACCTTCGCTGCACTCCCTCAAGAGCAAGAACGTCCTTCCTCAGGTTAGGAGACCAAAACTGAATACAATATTCCAGGTGAGGCCTCACTAAGGCCCTGTACAATTGCAGTAAGACCTCCCTGCTCCTATACTCAAATCCCCAAGCTATGAAGGCTAACATACCATTTGCCTTCTTCACCGCCTGCTGTACCTGCATGCCAACTTTCAATGACTGATGAACCATGACACCCAGGTCTCGTTGCACCTCCCCTTCTCCTAATCTGCCACCATTCAGATAATATTCTGCCTTCGTGTTTTTGCCACCAAAGTGGATAACCTCACATTTATCCACATTATACTGCATCTGCCACACGTTTGCCTACTCACCTAACCTGTCCAAGTCACCCTGCAGTCTTTTAGCGTCCTCCTCACAGCTCACACCGTCACCCAGCTTAGTGTCATCTGCAAACTTGGAGATATTACACTCAATTCCTTAATCTAAATCATTAATGTATATTGTAAATAGCTGGAGTCCCAGCAGTGAGCCCTGCAGCACCCCACTAGTCACTGCCTGCCACTAGGTTTTTATCATTCCTAGTTAAGCTGCCATTCAGAGTGTGCATGCCATTGGTGAGGGCCAACATGCACTCATTTGACTCCCACATTTGATGCGCCAAGCAGGTGGCTATTCTTTGCATGGATGAACACATCATAGCTAAAGTCATAGCTTCGCTGGGCAGGCCACATAGTACGCATGCCAGATATGAGACTTCCTAAGCAAATGCTTTATGCAGAGCTCCTTCAGGGTAAACGAGCCAAAGGAGGACAGCGGGAACGTTATAAGGACACCCTTAAAGCCTCCCTGGTAAAGTGCGACATCACCACTAACACCTGGGAGACCTTGGCCACAGACCGCCCGAGGTGGAGAAAGTCCATCCGGGAGGGCGTTGAGCTCTTTGAGGCTCAACGCAAGGAGCATGAAGAGGCCAGGCGCAGGCAGCGGAAGGAGCGTGCGGCAAACCAGCCCTACCAACCCCTTCCCCCGACGAATGTCTGTCCCACCTGTAACAGGGTCTGTGGCTCTCGTATCGGACTGTTCAGCCATCAAAGAACTCACTTTGGGAGTGGAAGCAAGACCTTCTCGATTCCGAGGGACTGACTATGATGATGATTCTGAAAAGGACCCGTTTATCCCGACTCTCTGCTTCCTGTCTGCCAACCAGTTCTCTATCCACATCAGTACATTACCCCCAATACCACGTGCATTAATTTTGCACACCAATCTCTTGTGTGGGATCTTGTCAAAAGCCTTTTGAAAGTCCACAGGCTTTAGCTATGACGTGTTCATCCATGCAAAGAATGGCCACCTGCATGGCGCATCAAATGTGGGAGTCAAACGAGTGCATGCTGGCCCTCACCAATGGCATGCACACTCTGAATGCCACCTTAACTAGGAATGATAAAAACCTAGTCTTGGCTATTCAGCGCCCCACTGATGTGCAGCAAAGTACTCTCTAGCTCATTACTAGCAGAGAGGTGCAGGTGGGCCATGAGAGGAAAGATGGAAAAAGGAGAAATGGAACTGGGGGCTTTGCTCAAAGCGCTTCCACTTCTCACCTGCTCCCCCTCCACCCCCTCCCCCCCCCCGCCCCCAGTCAGTGCCCCAGATGCTGCCTCGTGTCCCGATGACTGAGTCTTAGCCTGCACAAGTGTGGGTGGAGCAGTCTTTGGCGCACCCCTCGTGGACTGTAAATCCCTAAGGACATTGGCCAAAAGCATCTGAGCTGTCAGAGCAGAGATGTGAGCAGCTTGCCTCTACTTCTGCTGCAGCCACAGGGTTGCACAACATAGGAGTCATAGCAAAAGGAAGATGAAAGATTTGTAGTTGCACAGGGGTATGCACATGGGTGTGTTACAGAGGGTCGTAAATCTGTGGAATTCTCTGCCCCTAAGAGCTGTGGAGACTGGGTCATTGAATATATTTAAGGTGGAGTTAGACAAATTTTTGAATGATAAGGGAGTAAAGGGTTATGGGGAGCGGGCAGGGAAGTGGAGCTGAGCCCAACATCAAATCAGCCATGATCTTATCAAATGGCGGAGCAGGCTCGAAGGACTAAATGGCCTACTCCTGCTCCTACTCTCTATGGCACCCCTTAAGAACATAAGAACAATCAAGCAAGCTGCTTTGTCCTGGATGGTGTCGGGCTTCTTGAATGTTGTTGGAGCTGCATTCATCCAGGCAAGTGGAGAGTATTCCATCACACTCCTTACTTGTGCCTTGTAGATGGTGGAAAGGCTTTGGGGAGTCAGGAGCTGAGTCCCCCACTATCAACATCTCAGTTCTAAATAGTCTACCCCTTATTCTTAAGCCATGCCCCCAAGTTCTAGATTCCCCCACGAGTGGAAACATCCTCTCTGCATCTACCTTGTCGAGCCCCCTCAGTATCTTATACATTTCAATAAGATCATCTTTTAATCTTCTAAACGCCAATGAGTATAGGCCCCACCTACTCTACCTTTCTTCATACGTCATCCCTTCATCTCAGGAATCAACCTAGTGAACCTTCTCTGAACTGCCTCCAATGCAAGTATATCCCTCCTTAAATAAGGAGACCAAAACTGTATGTAGTGCTCCACGTGTAGCCTCACCATTATTCTGTACAGTTGTAGCAGGATTCCCTGCTTTTATACTCTATCCCCTTTGCAATAAAGGCCAACATTCCATTTGCCTTCCTGATTACTTGCTGTACCTGAGGA
Organism: Pristiophorus japonicus; assembly: GCF_044704955.1. Taxonomy (NCBI): domain Eukaryota; kingdom Metazoa; phylum Chordata; class Chondrichthyes; family Pristiophoridae; genus Pristiophorus; species Pristiophorus japonicus. The sequence goes on along the minus strand of NC_091983.1, from coordinate 103,684,155 downwards.
GAAGCCTAGCAGAGGTGCAAATGAGAATGATAGAATCATCAACAGCTGCCATGTGGAAAAATAGGGGTAAAGGTTATAGTTTGAAATTGTTGAACTAGACGTTGAGTCCAGAAGGCTACAAATTGCCTACACCACCGCAGGTCGGGACTATAAATAGAGCTGGAGCGCCGGGCCCTGGAACATCATGGTGGAGGTGCAGCGAATGAGGGAATGGGGCCCAAAAGAGCCGAGGGCCCAGGGGCAGCATGGACCTGCCCACACCGATATGTGTGCGCACTAGGTCCATGCAGGAATGCAGGTCTCCAGTTGTCCTGGTTAATCCTTGCCACTGGATAAAGGCCTAGCTTTGTCAAGCCCGCATGCTGGCTGATGTGCAACAGTCACCACATGTTAAAAAAATCCACACACAGGCATCTTCCACTCCCTCAACTGGAGTTCAGGACTGGAACATCGGGTCCTTCATTGAAACATCTGTGAACTCTCGTGGAAGCAAGTCATCCTCGTTCGAGGGACTGCCTATGATGATGATGTTGCACACTGTTACAGCCTCAAGTTTATGTTTAAATTTTGAGCCATGTAAAATTATTTATTTGCCCCACTTACCCGTCTTGCCCATTTTTGCCTGCAGCCTGCAAGTGACCTTCTCAGTCCTGATAAATGGTAAGACAAGACTTAAATCTGAGCAATGGGTGTCTGTGAAAAGGATGCTTTGTTGATTGCAGGACTGCTTTGTGCCGGGGGCGGGTGGCGGTGGTGGAAGTAGGCTCAACATGTGGCTGCCAGATGGGTGCAGTAGTGCAACCTAACTAAATCGTACCGTTATGAGTCCATCCCGGGCAGCACAGTGCACCGCTGCTGAAGCCATGGCCACATGACTTTGTTCCTCCGAGGAGGAGACTCTGCGCTCTGCACCTTGCTCCTCCTGCAGTTCTAATCCTGGCTGCTACGCTATGTTGTGCACACCACGATCATTCTGGAGACCCTGGCTGGTGCGTATTGAAGGGTGCCCCTAGATCTGTCAAGGCAATTGAAGCGTATCTTCAACATTTCGACTGCTTTCTCAATCACATATCTCGTCTACTATTTGATTGAGGCGTTCTTGGGCCTCATTGATTGGGCTTCTCACCGGTGTTATCAGCCACATTTTAATGGATAGCCCTTGTGTCCAAGCAGCCAGCCGGTAAGGCTGTTCGGAGGTGATAAGAGCTCAGGGAGGGTGGACTGGCACAGGACGAATGCGTCACGGTAGCTCCCTGGGAATCTGGCACGTACCTGCATACTGATCGTTTTGTGGTTGCAGATGAGCTGCAAATTGAGGGACTGGAAGCCCTTACGGTTCACGAACACTCCTGGGTGATCTGGGAAAGCCTTGATTGCCGCATATGTGAGTCGATGATGCCCGACACCTGTGGAAGCCAGCCAGAGCTGAAAACCCGAGCTGCCACTCACTCTGTCGGGCTTCATCAGTGGCAAGGTGTACATAATTGCCTGCCCTGGCAAGCATAACATCGCCCATCTGTGTGATGCATTTGTGGGTGGCCAATTGTGAAATCCTGCAAATGTCTCCTGCAGATCCTTGGAAGGTGCCTGAAGTGAAGAAGTTGAGGGCAGTGGTTGCTCTGACAGCCACTGGTAAAACACGGCCACCAAGTTCAGTTGGTAGCAGGTCTTGTTCCAGCAGACGATAAATATCTGCCACGACCTGACGAGATACCCATAGCCTCCTGAGGCACTGCTGTTCAGTCATGTCCAGAAAGCTGATCCTCTGCCTGTATACCCTGTGTTGCGGGTATTGCCTTCTGCGAGCTGCACGTCTTTGCTCATCCCCTCTCCTGTGGAGCAGCGGCAGGTCTGTGAGGAGAAGGCTGCTACTTCTCCTGTTGCTGCTGCTACTGAACTTGGTCCTCATCGGAAGTTCAAGGTGAACCAGATAAAAGCGGCACCCATGCTGATCTGATGTATGACAGATGGAAAGTGGAGATCAGACGCACACATCTCCTAAGCAATGCGAGTGACCTTCAATGTAGTGAAAGTCAGCTCCAAAGTAGTAGAAACTACATGTAAACTACTGAAAGCAAACTGTCAGAACAAGTTCTGTGAGCAAAAGCCTTTCACTTAGACAGGGAAGTAGGTGTGAGGTCTCAGTACGTGAGGGATGTTTCACCTGTCATTGGTTCAGTCCCCTCAATTGTCGCGGTGTTCTCACCTTGCTTTTACTGGTGAGGTCCAGGAAGCTCCAGAAACCTGTGTAGCTACGGTTAAAGTTGAAAACCCCCTCTTAAAAAAGCTATTTAAATTGGCAACCCACTTCTCCTGAATGGGATTCACGCACGCAGCCCAATGAGCTCTAGTTAAATGCAGGTCAGCTTCCTGACGCGCTGTTAATTTCAACGCTTTTCACCACCAGCTGCTCCCAAACACACTCGCTCTTTGCAGTTACAATTCTTCCCCCCAACGAGCCAGAAAATGTAGGTCCTGGGGCAAGACCGGGTGTGTACACAACACATGACGTGTAGTCACACCTGCCTTTCTTGTCCTCACAAGAATTCCTCTTCCTCCGCCAAATGATTAAAACATTTAAGGATTTAATGGGGCAGAAATTTAGGACATTTTCTCCCTCCTGCCCCACAAATGTGAGGTCCAAGGAGCTCCAGATATTGGGCCTCAGACCTCATTAGACTGAAGACAGTGCTATGGGAGGACGGCACACATGTAATTACTGCAAATGCAGGTAAGTGATTAGGGATCAAGGGGGAATGTGAACATGGCTCGGGGGAGGGGTATCAGGGCAAACCAATGTTACAGTGGGGACCTGAAATGGGCGTTGGACCCTGTATTTGCATATGCAAATAGCCTAACGCCTGCTTCAGACATGAGTAAAGGATGCCTCTTGTTTATCCTTTCCCATTGTGCCATTTTGGGGCCTTAGGAGGCCATATGGCACCTAAAAAAGCAGGCGCTTTGCGGCCCAATTTAAGCCCTGCAGAGTTTATCTAAGTTAAACAGTAACTGAAGATCTAGAGGACAATAGTGCAATATTACCAAGTTGCAACTGAGACCAGCAATTGGAAGTCATTTTTTTTTCTTCCAGAGTATATATCTGAAATAGATGCCCATCAAAAACCATTAATGCTGTGTATATAAATTAATGTTATAAGATTAAGTATGAGATTGAGGATTTTAAGGATAAAGATTGTCATGTCCTCAGCCATTCCAGAGTGCTCCTAGTCTGTTGTTATGTAGGCAAACGCAACAACTAATTTGTACTTCATAAGCTCCCATAAACTGCAAATGAGTTGAATGATCAGCTGGTCTGTTATTGGTCTTTCCTTGTTTCATATTTTCTTACATTCCTTAAGGAGCCTCACCATCTTACTAAACTAAGGTTCAAATTTGGAGAGACTACTCTGTTCACTCAATGGAAATTAATTATTTTTGTACCTGGGAAGATATTTTTGAAAGTTTTTTTGTTACTACTCCAAAATTGTTAACATCAACATTCAAATATAGTTCCAGTAAGTAAATAAACCTTGATATGTGCTCAAAATATGTTTGAAATGTTTTTAATATTTCATTATACAACTCTGGTATATTTGGCTGCCTCTATTTCCTTAAAGATCCCAAAGGTATGTTCACTGTGCCCTCTGTGGGTACTGCGTAACTTAAAGCATAATTCAGGAATTTTGTGAATAGCTTGAAATATCTAGCTGATTTTTTAATGTTCCTGAGTAAGTGACATATGCTGTTCCTCTCCGCATCCAGAAGTCAATTTTTCCTGATTTAAAAAAAAAAGATTTAGAGGAATTCTTCTAACTCACACTAATTCTTTTTCTGAATATTGACCACTGAATAGTGGCAAGTTAGATTGGTTTTCAGTAATAAAAAAAGTGGTAATAATATGGGCTTTTACCTATCCTGGAAGACGACAAATGTTTTGGGTCATAATAGGGAGAAGCCCCTACAATGCAAACACAAAGGTTTTCTTAGTCAGCATATTGCATGTCCAACACGGAAGGATGATGTGCTAAATATGGTTTTGGGTGAGGAATTAGGACATTTAAGTGAGCTTGAAGATCAAAGAACACTTAAAAAATAGTCACCATTATCTAATTAGAGTGATATTAGAAATAACTGAAGAAAAAGAGGCATCATAGGCACAACAGGAATGACATTGAAGTTTGCTGATAAATTAATGGACATGGTTAACTGTGAGGAACAAAGCCAGAGATTGCAGGAGGATATAAAAGTTTAGTGGAGTGAAAAGTTAATGGCAGATACAATTCAATGCAACAAAATCAGAAGCAGTACATTGAACAGTATAAAAAAACAGTGAAGTATAACCTGCACTCTCACACCATGAATTTCATTGGGTTCCCCCACTTGGCCATCATAACTTTGGCAAATGATCGGCAGAAACTCTATTTACATGTGTATCTGGGATTTCTGCTGACCCTCCAGCAAAGTTACAGGAGCTGATCAGGAAAACCCTCAAGGAAGCTCCCCGCATAAGAATCTCGATAGAATGAAGGAACAGAGTGATATAGAGATATTTAAAAGTAGGAGTGTAGGTAGCCCATAAAATTGGATTCTGGGTTTTATACATATGCAACATTGAAATTAAAATCTAGGGAATTATGATGAGCTTATACAACATGGAGGCCCAGAATTTACGGTTGTAATGACAAAACTGTCAGTGCTCGCCGTCCTTAGTGTGTGAAACTGACAGCAATCTTTGTGTTGTGTATGGAGAAAGAGTCAGACTGAACATTGTGAGCTCAAAGTAAAATGTGGCCTTAGTCTTTTATTGCAGGTCTCCAGAGTGCCTCTCCAACCTGTGAATACATGTGAATACCCCTTAAATACCTGTGCTCCCAAGGGTTTATGGGATCCCTTGGGACTCCAGGGGATGAGTCCTCTGGTGGCTGTACAGAGTAAATACAAGTATACATATATAACAACACTCCCCGCCAAAATCAATAGTGTAACTATTTACAATGTGAGTCGATCTGGGGCCCTTCTTGCCCTGGTTGATCATCTCAATGTGAAAGCTGGTGTTGTTGAATCATTTGTTGGCCCCTCGCTGGGCAGCTGTGCAGCTGGCCTTGCTGGGCTGCCTGGTGTGTTGGGCCCTGCTGGGCTGCTGTGGATGATGGGTTCTGCTTCGTGGTCAACATACACTGATGTGTATGTTGGGGGATCAAAAAAGATAGGGTCCAAGGTGGGTTTCTCAGGATAGTTCGTGAATCTGAGTTTGATTTGGTCCAAATGTTTCCGGTGAATGAGTCCATTTGAAAGTTTGACCCAAAACACCCTGCTCCCCTCCTTGGCCACGACAGTGCTGGGAAGCCACTTGGGACCTTGTCCATAATTTAGTACAAATACAGGATCGTTAATTTCAATCTCGCATGACACATTTGCGCTATCATGGTATGCACTTTGTTGAAGCCGCCTGCTCTCTACCTGTTTGTGTAGATCAGGGTGAACTAACGAGAGCCTTGTCTTAAGTGCCCTTTTCATGAGCAGTTCAGCAGGTGGGATCCCAGTGAGTGAGTGGGGTCATGTGCGGTAGCTAAGCAGGACTCGGGATAGGCGAGTCTGCAGTAAGCCTTCAGTTACCCTCTTCAAGCCCTGCTTGATGGTTTGCACTGCTCTCTCTGCCTGACCATTGGACGCTGGCTGGTTTAAACGGGGCAGATGTGATATGTTTGATCCCGTTACGGGTCATGAATTCATTGAACTCAGCACTGGTAAAACATGGCCCGTTGTCGCTCACCAGGACATCGGGTAGGCCGTGTGTGGCAAACATGGCCCTCAGACTTTCAGTGGTGGCAGCGGACGTGCTAGCCGACATTATCTTACATTCAATCCACTTGGAGTACGCGTCTACAACCACAAGGAACATTTTACCCAAGAACGGGCCTGCACAGTCGACGTGTACCCTAGACCACGGTTTGGAGGGCCAAGACCATAAACTTAGCGGGACCTCCCTGGGTATATTGCTTAACTGCGAGCATGTATTACATCTGTGAACGCAGGACTCTTAAGTCCGCATCGAGACCGGGCCATCACACATGGGTTCTGGCTATCACTTTCATCATTACGATGCCTGGGAGGGTACTGTGGAGGTCATTGATGAAGGTGTCTCTGCCCTTCTTGGGGACCACTACTCGATTGCCCTACAGAAGGCAGTCTGCCTGCATAGATATTTCATCTTTGCGCCGCTGGAACGGCTTTATTTCTTCCTGCATTTCCACTGGGACACTGGATCAGCTCACGTGAAGCACATCGTTTTTGACTAGTGACAATAAGGGGTCCTGGCTTGTCCAGGTTTTGATCTGCCAGGCAGTGACAGATGATTGCTCACTCTCAAATGCTTCCATAACCATGGCTAGATCTGCGGGCTGCGCCATTTCCACCCCCGTGGTGGGCAATGGCAGCCTACTGAGAGCATCGGCACAGTTTTCTGTGCCTGGCCTGTGGTGGATGGTGTAGTTGTATGCGGACAACATGAGCGGCCATCTCTGGATGCGGGCCGATGGGTTGGTATTTATCCCTTTACTCTCAGAGAACAGTGATATAAGTGGCTTATGATCAGTTTCCAATTTGAATTTTAGCCCAAACAGGTATTGATGTATTTTCTTTACCCCATAGATACACGCTAACGCTTCTTTCTCAATCATGCTGTAGACTCTCTCAGCCTTAGACAGACTCCTGCATGCATAAGCAACCGGTTGCAGTTTTCCGAAATCATTAACTTGTTGCAATACACACCCGACGACATATGACGACGCATCACATGCTAGTACCAAACGCTTACATGGATCATACAACACAAGCAATTTGTTTGAGCATAACAATTTTCTTACTTTTACAAAGGCATTTCTTGACTTTTGCCCCAAACCCATTCGCCCCCTTTTCGTAATAAGACATGTAATGGTTCTAGCAGTGTGCTGAGACCCGGTAAGAAGTTACCAAAGCAGTTCAGGGTTCCCAGAAACGACCGCAGCTTTGTCACGTCCTGTGGCGTCTGTGCGTTCTCAATTGCCTCCGTCTTCGCGTTGGTGGGCCTGATGCCATCCACTGCAATCCTCCTTCCCAGGAACTCCACTTCAGGTGCCAGGAAAACACACTTCGAACTTTTTAACCTGAGCCCCACATGGTTGAGTCGACTAAGAACCTCCTCCAGGTTCTGCAGATGCTCGACTGTGTTCCGACCTGTGACCAAGATGTCACCCTGGAAGACCACAGTGTGCGGGAATGACTTCAGTAAGCTTTCCATGTTTCTCTGGAATATCGCCGCCGCCGATCGGATTCCAAACGGGCATCTATTATAAACAAAAAGACTTTTGTGTGTGTTGTTGCTGGTGAGGGCCTTCGATGATTCCTCCAGTTCCTGCGTCATGTAGGCTGAAGTCAGATCCATCTTCGTGAACGTTTTTCCTCTCGCCAGCGTTGCAAAGAGGTCGTCGGCCTTTGATAGTGGGTATTGGTCCTGCAGGGAGAAACGATTGATAGTTACTTTGTAATCGCTGCAGATTCTGACAGTGCTGTCTCCCTTGAGGACTGAGACGAAAGGACTGGCCCACTCGTTGAACTCGATCAGGGAAATGATGCCCTCTCTTTGCAGCCGGTCTAGATCGATCTCTACTCTTTCTCTCATCATGTACGGTACTGTTCTCGCCTTGTGATGGATGGGTTGAGCCCCCGGAATTAGGTGGATCTGCACTTTTGCTCCTTGGAATTTCCCTTGGAAATTTGTTTAAGACCTGGGCTCACGAAGAGTCGTCAGCAGGCGATAGCACTCGGACGTCGTCCCAGTTCCAGCGTATCTTTCCCAGCCAGCTCCTGCCGAGCAGCATGGGACCCTCGACCGGTACTGTAAGGGGGGTGGTGGGTGGTGTTTGGGGTGTGTTGTGGTCTCTATGAGGGGGTCAGGTTCCCTTCTGACCAACTTGAGCGGTTTCAAATCGCTCCCCCTCCCTTGGGTTCTGTACTCTGGATTTATTTGGTGGGGGGGTGACAAAAGTGCAGAGGACACTGGTTTGATGCAAAGAACTTTGGTTTTATTACAGTCAAAGTAATACAGGCTTATTACTCTGGTAAGAAAATACACGGCCAAACTTACAATCACTCTAATAAAGAACAAGACAAGGAAAGGTACAAGGTCAAATGTATAATCACTCTAATAAAGTACCATACACTACACATTCAAAGGGGGTTACAGTAAAATTATACCTCGCACCTCACAATACCTAATTCTAGCTAGGTTAGACTCCAGCGCAGGGACTTATGCTTACCAATCCTTTTGATAGTTAATGGTAGATGGTGATGTTCTTCCTTCCTTCAGGACTTCAAGACTTCGAGGCTGGAGAAGTTAGCTTTACAACTGTTACGTTGGTTTCTCTCCTTGTCTTGATGAGGTAGTAGCGATCACCTCGCTGCCCCACTCTCTCTCCCCTCTCTCTAACCTCGTCTAACCTCTGTTGAAAACAGGGGCAGTTATACAATGTTCTAATCTTGCCGCCCAATCTGTTCACAATCCTTTGTATAATTTTGGCGGGCTTGGTTCTTCTTTGTAATATTTTGTCGGGCTCGTTAAAGTTGATATGTCGTGGGTGGGTTGATCTTCGAAAAACTGTTTCCTGATGGAAATATTAGTTTGGTCATTGCAATGTCCTTTTGTGCTTAGTCTTTCGCATACAGGCTGGATTGGGCCTCTTTGTGATGTATATGCTGAAAATGGTTTGTCCAGACCATGTTGATGGGGAGCTATCTCTGGGTGATACTGTGATGGTAATGTCTCTTGTGGAAGAAGATTTCCAAATACTCATTCTTCCAGACAGGTTAACTCTGTCCTCACACCCAGGTAGTTCCAATAATCAAGTGGGCTTCTTTTGTTCCCTATGTCTGCCCACAGGCTTGAATTTGTCTTGTAAAAGTTCATAATTCTATTTTAAAGTTCGTAGTTTCTTCCATAAGCACTTTAGAGTTCCAAACTTTTCAGTAGATAGTCCCAAATTGAATTTCCTTTTGAAACACAGGGAGGGGGGGGGGCTCTGGTGAATTTTGCTCTCTGCCGTCCCCCCTGTTGACGCTACACTCCTTGAGTGTCAAACAAGGTAAGCAAAATTCCTGCTCCTAAGAGTCAACCTTCCCTGCAGTTATACTAGCTAAACATTACCCTGCATCCCCCGTTGCAATGCAATGCAATTTACAGGCGAATACAGTCGTTACAGTTCAGTTATAGCATAGAGGGGGTACGATGTCCCTCTTTTACTCGGTTTTCACAGTAAAATGACGGTATATAGTCATACACAACTTTAAGTAATGTAATATAAAAACACATAGTAACACATTCTCAAATCTCATAAAAGGTCTATACAAGCATTTTTTAAGTTCCGTAAGATAAAGGTACATAGTCAAAACATTTAAGTAACACACTTACAACACTCGTGATGTTGCGGTTTACAGCAGGTAAAATCAAACACAAATTAAGCATGGTGTCACCCCTCCCTGCGCGATTCCCAGGTTCGGCCAAGGAGTGTATAGCACCCTTTGGTGCCTGACCTGATGGGCCTCTGCGTTTCACTCGGCAAGTGAGACACCATAAGTAAAGTATAATCGCGAGTTGACAAATAACTAAAGTGTGGGAAGCGATTCGGATCCAGACTGGGAACCTCTATATTTCTGAAAAGGTCCCACCAAGGTGGAATGGTGATCTCAAGAATCTTTTTCCCTATCTCAATGGTTTTCTGTTCTAGAGTATAGAAGTGTTTTTGTGAGATAATTATGGTTTTTAGCAGAGCGGTAAGATGTTCGGGTAGAGGGGGAATTGCATAGCCAAAATGTACAACATAATCCTGCAGGTTTGTAATGTTTTCCTTCACAGTGAGGTGAACAGTGGAGGGTTCAGGAATGGGGACAATCCATTCCTGGGCCACTTGAACTGATGTCACAGGTTTGAAGCAAAACTGCTGTCACTTACCGGACACCGGAAGTGTCCATGTTGGTAGTGGGGTACACTGGTGGTGACACAATATGTCCCACCCCCTATGTATGTTACCTGTGGAGGGACATGGTCTTGTGCCATTACCTCCATGGTGCAGTTAATAGGCTGTGCGCCAGCAGCTTTAAACCCACACTGTGACTTTGAATGGGTATTCAAGTACTGGGGACACAGTATTACGTGTGCACCCCGGCTCCGGCACCCGGAGAGGTCAGTACCCGTTACAGCGTGCTCCCACTTTATGACATAGGGTGGGACCGCTGCGAAACGAATGTGTGCACCTCCCTGAATAACTCCAATATTCTCCACCCGGTATACCGGTGCGGGTCGGGCTGTCCCACCCATGACCGGCATCCTTAATACTATTCCCATAATAGTGTGGTTAGATTTTCCACAGTCTACTGGGACAGGGTAGGCTTCAGAGGCTAGGCGGAGCTGGCACGGGCTTAGTGAATTGCTGTACAGGTGGAGGGCTGCAAGGTGCTTGTTCCTGATCCAAGAGGGGAGTAAACCTTGTTTTAAATCCTCCAGGTTGTTGCAGCCCTCGCCCAACAAACATTCCCTATACAGTACGCACACCTCGTTCTGTGCTGCTTGGTCAGAAGCGTTTCTATCCTCCAGTATGAGTGCATTCACTGTCTGTGCATGTTTTTCCAGCTCAGCCACTATTTCCTTTAAATGGACCGTCATAGCCTGGTCCTCGTGCAGTTCTGATCCTACTACGGTATTCTCCTGTTTCAGGATTTTTCTCGATTGGGTCTTTAAACTGATTATCTGTGTTTGCAGCTCTATATCATCTAGGCTATTTATTACAGAGGATACTGTATTGTAGGTATTGAAAACATTGTTTATGATTTCCCCTTCTAGGTCTCCCTGAGCTCATGGTGTCCCTAGCATTTAGGGTATATAAGTCTGCTTTGTCTACATTTCCAAAGTCTAACTCATAAAATTTCTTGAACATGAATCTAAGTAGGGCCTGGTATAGCAGCTCTGTTTCCTTCGGCAGGTGTACCTCGGTAAGGTTTAATATTACTGAAGCTACTGCATAATGTACCCCCTGATATAACACCTTTAGGGTCGGTACCAATATTAATCCATTCCCAGGTCCCTTGGTGGTGGTAGGACACCTTTCTATTACTGTGCGTATTGGCGAGGTTGTGGGTAGGGGTTTCTTAATGTGTGCTCTTAGTTCGGTGGCGTTAATTGAGAGTGGGGAGTGTGGGACCGCGCATCCGTATAGGCTAGGATCCCACCACATCCCTTCCCCTTCATTACCATTGCCTGACGAAGGCGATTGATATGCCTGCGGGACAAGTACTCTCTGATTCCCCACATTCAAACATAAATTCCTTGTTCGGATTCCCACTATTTGTCCCAACACACTTTTACTCCTCTCCGTGTTCCTGTGATGGTGTGGTACGTATCATTACCGAGTCTTTCCCAGTCCGATTCCCGGTCCCATGCGTCCTTGCTGAGTTTTCTGAGCCACCACCATCTTCCCAGGGGCATGTTCCCTTTGCAAGTCAAACACACACGTTTTCTCTCTGTAACACTGACTCGGGCAGCGATGATCCGTATCTGGGGGCATGGAAGTGAGGCCTCCCCGTAGGTAAAACCTTCCTGGCTGGAGTAGCGGGTAGAATTAGATCCCAGCCACCCTGGCCATCTTCCCTCGTGGGCATAAACGGCGAGTTCTTCCACATCTCGGGGGCCACCCCCGGCAGTTACGATCGGTGCTCTCCGTCCTGAACACTCATAAATGAGGGATTCTTCCACGTCTCTTCGGTCGCTGCTGCTCATCCTTATCAGGGTGAGCAGGAACAGGATCCTTCTCATTCTGACCTCTTTCCTGTAGGGGCACATAAAACAGATTGTCCAGCCCTGAGAAAGCTCTTTGGCTTGACAAAGGTGACTTGAGTTCCAAGTTGGGCTCATAGTCTTTAATTGACTGGCTGTCTTATTCAGTTCCTTGTGGACTGATTGCTTTTAACTTTATCTCGCAGTCGTTCTGCTTGTTATCTTACCGATGCTTCCTTAATAGCCATACCGGTAGATTCTTCTTACTCCCGGGTGTTACCCGGCCTGTGCTTCTTTTAACAGCTGCACAGGTAGATTCTTTTCCTTACCCCAGTTAACTAATACATATATACTTATTACAGATAAATCTTACACTATTCTAAACTTATTCACTAAACATTCTTAAATTCATATTGCTAAACATCCTTAAATTCACATCACTATATATGTACATCTGCCACCTGTCTCCTGGTGGCCAGGTTAATTCCTGCCTTCTCTCTTTCTTCTTCTCTCACTGGGTGTCCAGCGAGGCAGGTGATAGACCGGTCTGCACCATCTAACCCTAAGTACCCTGACTGGATGTGGGTTTGAGTCCCACACTATTGGGGGAACGTCCCCATCGGTGCTGCAGCACACCGCTCCTTTGGGGGTGGCTACCTGGTTCATTTCTTCCCCTGGGGGTTCTGCCTGGCTGAGGGCTATGGGCTGGGGACTCTCACTTGGTGGCTGTTTCACCGCTATCTCTTCTGGGGGTCCCTTGTTGCCCGAGGCTACCGGTTGAGTGTCCCTGCTCGCGGGCTGGTCTCTGACCTTAGGTGCCCTTTTGCGGCTGGTCCGTTTCCCGGGGCTGAACCATTCAAATTGGAGCGCTGGTGACCACGGTGTCTTTGGCCGTGGTGTGCAGGGAGTCCTTCTTAAGGCTTCGGCTGCTGGGGGTGCGTCCGAGTCCCAAATGATTGGGGGAACAGCTCCTCCAGTAATACAGTTCACCCACTGCTCCTCTAGGTGTAGTCTGTGGGTCTGCCACATCCCCTGTGGGATTTCCACAGTCGGGGGCCATTGGCTGGGGGTCCCTGTCCTTAGTGCAGTTTACAGTTTTTGGCTGTCCCTTACGTTTAGCTGCTGCCCCTGGGTTGAAAAGTTTTGCACTGATTTATGTGGAACCACTTTGTTCGGCGGGGCAGTTTTATGGCATAGACCATGGGGCTTGCCTTTGCGACAATGTGGTACGGTCCCATGTACATTGCCTCAAAGACCTCTACTCTAGCGTAGTTTCTCACCATAACCTGGTCCCCTATCTCCCACTCGTGGTGCTTGTGAGGTTCTAGCAGCAGTCGGTTGCTCCGATGCTGTTTTCCCATGTTGCTAGCAGCCTGCAAGTGAATCTGTTTAAGGTGTTCAAACAGGTTCCTGACAAAGCTGTCCCGGTTCGCTTCCCTAAGCTGACCTTCTGTGAGTACTGGGCCTAACACATGGGTGGGGGTTCTCATGGCTCTGCCGGTCATGAGCTCGTACGGGGAATACCCCGTGCTCTTTGACTGGCTGGCCCGGATCCCCGTGAGGACCAGTGGTAGGACCTCTACCCACCCTTTGAGTGAATCCCCTGTCTCTTTGCGCAGCCTTTCTTTGATAGTACGGTTTAAACGCTTCACAGGCCCGGATGACTGCGGGTTGTGGGCGACATGCCATTTCCCTTTGATGCCGAGTACCTTAAGCGTCTCCTGCATCACCTGCCCAGTGAAGTGACTCCCTTGGTCGGACTCCACGTATTGTGGTAGACCCCATCGAGAGAACATTTCCCTGACCAGGATCCTAGCTGTTCCCAGGGCAGTGGCTGTTCGGCATGGGAAGGCTTCCACCCATTTGCTGAATACATCCACCAATACTAGGCAGTACTTGTAACCTCCCTGGGCAGTGAGTAGGGGCCCGATGTAATCAATTTGGATCGACTGCCAGGGTCCCCCAACCCTCCTGATATGTCCCATCGACACCTTTCTTTTCTGGGGGTCGGGGTTGTTGGCCTCACACACCAGATAGCTAGCACAGAACTCGCGGACATCTTCCCTGAGTCCTGGCCACCACCCTGCCTGTTCCATTTGTTGCCAAGTGATCTCAGGTCCGGGGTGTCCTGCTCCTGGACCCTCGTGGGCCAGCTAGAGAAATTCTCTCCGGTGTTGTAGCGGTACTACCCATTGCTCCCCCTGAACAGCATGCCTTCTTTAATGGCAATTGCTGTGGTGCCGTACGGGCTGTCTACCTTTTCCCCTTTTGCTCGCGTGTTTAGGACAGTTTTGAGGATGGGTCTGAACTATTTTTAGGTCCAGGGGCAAAGCTATCCCTGCCTTTCCTGCCGTCCCTATCCTGCTCCTGACTGCTCCTGAGTTGTGCTGATCCCAGAGCTTGCCCGTGGGAGCCCCTTACTTGGCTAACATGTCAGCCTGCTGGTTTCCCTCGCTACTGGGTTCTGTGGTGGAATGTGCCTTCACCTTATGTATATAGATATTCCTTTCCTCCCCTACGGCTTTCATGATCTTTTCCAGTAGGGGCTTAATTGTCAGGGGTCTCCCGTCTGCGGATGTATATCCGCGGCGGGACTAAATTGCCAGGTACTCCATACACGAATTGCATGGTAACGTACTGTCCAAGCAAATTGTGTATGGGGTAGGGAATTCTTCGGGGTGTGTTACTACATACACCACCGCAGACAGTTCAGCATGCTGGGCGCTCATAGTACTGGGGAGTTTAATCGCCAGGGCAATGCCTGCCTCGGGGTCATACACTCCGCAGCCTGTGAGTCGTTCACCTGCAGATACCGTGCTTGAATCTGTCTCGGTCTTTTGGGCAGGGGCTGGAGAATTCTTTCCTGCGCTATTCTTCCAAGGGTTTTTACAATCCCTTCTCCAGTGCCCACTCTTTCGGCACCCAAAGCAGATACATTTTGTATCGGAGGAGTTGCCCCCCTTGTGGCGCCATTCTCTCTTGTCTTGGTTAGGTCGGATTTCGTGAACCCTTCCCTTTTGTGGATGCTCTTCTGTCCCTCTGCCGTTTCTGTAAGCTAGGGTCAGTTGCCTAAGCACTCCCTGTTCTGTGGCTTGGGGATCTCTGGGGTCGAACCAGGCCCTAGCCTTGGTTCTTATTCTGGGTAAACTGTTAGCTATTAGGCTTTGGAGCCAGTGCGCTAATTCGTCCGGGTTTAAGTGATCTCTGTCTATGTCCCTACTACAGGTGCTTTTGTATACAGGCCACAGTCGGTCTGCGAAAGTCTGTGGGGTTTCTCCTGTGAGCTGGACCGTTTTCTCTACTCGAGAGAAGGGACTCCTGTCATTGCAGCCCATAGCTTCTAAAATGTCTTTCTGGATGGCAACAAGTGTTTTCTGTCCTCTTTTGCTCTCAGTAGAGAGGGACTGGTACAGTTTGCTGTCTAGAGATAAGAGAAGCATCTTTGCCATTTCTGCATCATCGCACCCATTAATATCCCCTGCCTGTTCCACTTCCACAAAGTGAACCGAGGGGTCTCCCTTTGGAGTTAGCTTTCCCAGGTGGCTTATCATAGCCCTAAGCTGGTGGGGGACCACAAACTGACTTTACAGGGGCCCTGGACCCCCCATTAAGGGTGGGCGGGCCAAACTTCTGTTGCCAGACCGGGCACATTGGCCCCAGTTCTGGCTCTCCCTGTTCTGGCTTGCCTCCCTCTCTTCCCTGTGGCCAAGCCAAGCTGAAACTCGGTGCTACAGGTGGTGGTGGTTCACTATCCCTGTCCGCCCCGCAGCTGATTTGCCCCTCCTGCTGCTGAACCGGTGTAGTCACCGGTGCCACGGGTAGTGGCCAGGTAGTTTCTTCCTTCTCTTCCAGGTTTACCTGGGGCATACCCGGGCTTATTAGGCATACCATACCTTTTCCTTGGACAGAGCAAGGTTTAAACTTTTAATTTGCTGCTGGCAGGGACCATGGTCTCCCGATTCAAACCCATTAGTGTTAGCTACTTTATACGCTGCTTGCACATCTTTTAATCTTTCCTGAAGCTCTTTTACTTTTAGGGTGAGGCGAGTCCTTTCCTCCCTCAGTGACTTTTCATTACTTTTGGCCTCGGTAACCTGACATTGAAAATAGTCCTGACTGTTTTTAAACCTTTCCATTATTTGGGTCCTTTCCTGTTTTAGCTTATGGAGTTCTCCTGATAATCTTTCTTCTGACATAACCCTTTCCTGGTAGCTCTCTGCACACTCCCATAACTCTGCCTGCAATGTTTCATTCATTCTGTCTAGCAGTTGGACCTGTCGCTGTAGACAGACCAACCAAATTTCTTTCTCAACTGCTTCTTTGTGATCTTTACTTGCTGTCCAATGGGCTGCAGTGTCAGCCGGACGCTCAGCGTGCAATAGACTAAGCCCCATTCCTTAGTTACATTCACTTTCTTATACACATAGGAGGAAATCCTCTCTTCCATTTTGGTTCTTTACCCCAAACCAGCACCCTCTACATCACACCTCGTGTATCATAGTCCTGCCGTGGTCGCCATTTTGTAAAGTGGGTATTTGGGGTGTGTTGTGGTCTCTATGAGGGGGTCAGATTCCCTTCTGACCAACTTGAGCGGTTTCGAATCGCTCCCCCTCCCTTGGGTTCTGTACTCTAGATTTATTTGGGGGGGGGTGTGAGAAAAGTGCAGAGAACACTGGTTTGATGCAAAGAACTTTAGAAACATAGAAACATAGAAAATAGGTGCAGGAGTAGGCCATTCGGCCCTTCTAGCCTGCACCGCCATTCAATGAGT
Organism: Pristiophorus japonicus; assembly: GCF_044704955.1. Taxonomy (NCBI): domain Eukaryota; kingdom Metazoa; phylum Chordata; class Chondrichthyes; family Pristiophoridae; genus Pristiophorus; species Pristiophorus japonicus. Next base: position 103,667,581 of record NC_091983.1, on the reverse strand, counting down.
TCATGGCTGAACATTCAACTTCAGTACCCCATTTTATTACAGTCAAAGTAATACAGGCTTATTACTCTAGTAAGAAAATACACGGCCAAACTTACAATCACTCTAATAAAAAACAAGACAAGGAAAGGTACAAAGTCAAACTTATAATCACTCTAATAAAGTACCATACGCTACACATTCAAAGGAGGTTGCAGTAAAATTATACCTCCCATCTCACAATACCTAATTCTAGCTGGATTAGACTCCAGGGCAGGGACTTATACTTACCAATCCTTTTGATAGTTAATGGTAGATGGTGATGTTCTTCCATCCTTCAGGACTTCAAGACTTCGAGGCTGGAGAAGTTAGTTTTACAATTGTCACGTTGGTTTCTCTCTTTGTCTTGATGAGGTAGTAGCGACCACCTCTCTCCTCTCTCTCTAACCTCGTCTAACCTTTGTTGAAAACAAGGGCAGTTATACAATTTCAATGTTCTAATCTTGCTGCCCAATCTGTTCACAATCCTTTGTATAATTTTGGCGGGCTTGGTTCTTCTTTGTAATATTTTGTCGGGCTCGTTAATGTTGATATGTCTTTAGTGGGTTGATCTTTGAAAAACTGTTTCCTGATGGAAATATTAGTTTGGTCATTGCAATGTCCTTTTGTGCTTAGTCTTTCGCATACAGGCTGGATTGGGCCTCTTTGTGATGTATATGCTGAAAATGGTTTGTCCAGACCATGTTGATGGGGAGCTATCTCTGGGTGATACTGTGATGGTAATGTCTCTTGTGGAGGAAGATTTCCAAATACTCATTCTTCCAGACAGGTTAACTCTGTCCTCACACCCAGGTAGTTCCAATAATCAAGTGGGCTTCTTTTGTTCCCTATGTCTGCCCACAGGCTTGAATTTGTCTTGTAAAAGTTCATAATTCTATTTTAAAGTTCGTAGTTTCTTCCATAAGCACTTTAGAGTTCCAAACTTTTCGGTATATTGTCCCAAATTGAATTTCCTTTCGAATGAACCCAAACACAGGGAGGGGGGTTCTGGTGAATTTTGCTCTCTGCAGTACCACCCAGAGTGGTAGCTTGTGCACCGCTCCATCATAGGAGACCTTTACTGCCAATTACAAGAATCAGTTATTTCGTGTATGTTCTTAGTTTCGCTCGAACTGGAGTTAAGACTGGCCTTGAGGCCTTGTTGCACCACAACCTTTCGAAAGTCTTTTTGCCCATGATGGACTGGCTCGTGCCCATGTCCAGCTCCATTGACACCGAGAGTCCATTTAGTTCAACATTCAGCATTATCGGGGGCAATTCATAGTGAATGTGTGCATCTCATGTACCTCTGCCTCCTCGGTCTGAGGCTCTGGTTCGTCGTGATCCTCCGTGGATCTGTCCTCCTCTGCACATGGTGGTTTCAGGTTTAACAGGCTTTGCAGCTCGCCTGCACACTCGTTGGAGGTGTCCCATTGTTCCACAGCCCTTGCAAACGTACTCTTTGAATCGGCATGAATGGAAACGATGATCACCTCTGCAGCGTCAACAAGGTGTTAATGGCCTTGCATTCATCACCCTTAATGGTGGACTCTGAGACATCTGCGGACATGTAGCTGCAAGTATGTGTGACCTGCCCTGTATGTTATGATTCAAAAACAACATCACTTTGTTCACAGTACTTGGAGCAACACTTGTGTGCTGAGAGATTGGCTTCATATTGTCATTGGTGGCAATGAACGCCTGGGTTATCACTATGGCCTTACTCAAGGCTGGGGTCTCTACAGTCAAAAGTTTGCAAAGTATGGTTTCGTGGCCAATGCCAAGTATAAAAAAGTCTCTCAGCATGTGCTCGAAATGTCCTTTAAATTCACAATGTCCTGCAAGGTGTCTTAGCTCGGTGACATAATTCACCAGTTCCTGGCCTTCAGACCTTTTGTAGGTGTAGAACCGGTACCTTGCCATCAGAACACTTTCCTTCGGGTTCAAATGCTCTCGGACCAGTGTGTACAAATTGTCATATGATTTCTCCGTGGGTTTCGCTGGAGTAAGCAGATACTTCATGAGGCCATACGTTGGTGCCCCACAGACGGTGAGGAGGATCACCCTTCATTTGGCAGCGTTCTCTTCCCCATCTAGCTCATTGGCCACGAAGTATTGGTCGAGTCGTTCCACAAAAGTTTCCCAATCATCTCCCTCCGAGAATTTCTCCAGGATGCCCACTGTTCTCTGCATCTTTGGGTTCGCTATCTCTATCATGTCGCCAGTTGTTGTGTATGGAGAAAGTCAGACTGAACACTGTGAGCTCAAAGTAAAGTGTGACCGTAGTCTTTTATTGCAGGTCTCCAGAGTGCTGCTCCAATCTGTGAAGCCTCCTTAAATACCTTGCTCCCAAGGAATTATGGGATCCCCTGGGATGCCAGGGGATGAGCCCTCTGGTGGCTGTACAGAGTAAATACAAGTATACATACATAACACTTTGCAATTGCAATCAACACAGAATCAGTGATTTGACATGACCTTCAACTTTTTTACGTACTATTCTCGCGATAAAAGCCATTGAAAAAGTTAAGCCTTGTTAGAATGAGGTGTAACTAGGTTTTTAACAGTGTACTAAATCATAATTACTGTTGAACATCCTCTCTGGTCCTGAGAAACTAATTTTAGAAGTGTGTTGTATCATTCCCTCCATTCCATGATAAATATTCCATAGATTTTAAATAATATAAATTATTGTTTATTTTATTTTTTAAAGTGGATTTATGATATTTCAGTTTCTACCATAATCCCATGTATATGTCCCAATCTTTATTTCACTCTCGCTAAAATTATTAAAATATGAATTATAATCAGTGCTTTTTACTTCCTGGTTTGTTGTCTGTGAGAATTCTTTAGTCTGATTAGCTGCTCAACCTGCTTGATGACTTCACAGATCCCCTAGAGATGGTGCCAGAATGAAATTGATGTGGTATTAATGGAAATCAGCACCACAGAGCCCGCTAAAACTTTGTGCTCAGCTTTCTTCGAGGTCAGTGGCGAGCACCGTCCCTTCACCGCTGACTGCAAAATCCGGGCAATTGGTTTGGTTATGTGCAGTTTTGGGCACATCATTATAGAGAGGAGTGTAATCAAGATTCATTAGAATAATATCAGAAATGAGAGATTATAGTTATGAAGAAAATCTCAAAAGATGAGGGGTCCGCAATTGAGCCCCACCCCAAACGGAGTGCACTCACCGTGTTTTTTAAGGTTTCTCCGCCCCAATCCGAAAATTCAGGTCTTAGAAAAAAAATTCGCAGCAGGGCAGTGTTCTGGGCGGGTGCGGGGCAGAAGTGCCTTCGGTCTGGGTCGGCCGCCCCTCCCAGTCATCAGCACCCCTTCAGTTAAAGGGGAGGGGTGCTGTATAATTTGCATGGATTTTGTTAGGTCCACAGGCCCACCAGGGAGAGTTTCAGCCGGGCCAGCGCCTGTTGGCGGCCCGGCCGAACCCGTGGGCTCCATTGTCGGGCTGACCTGGCAGTTGGCCGACAAATAAAATAAAATGGCGTCCGTGGTAGTACCCCCTCCCTTTTAAGGATGGACGCACCGTCCAAGCACATACAACTTCCTGCCGGGGAAAGCTGTCATGGCACCGATCCGCTCCCACGGGGCAATTTCCCGTGTGGGGCGGAAAGGGGGTCGCCGCCAATCAGTGGGGGTCTGCTTGTGCTCGACTGGGCGGGAGCACGGGCGGCGTGGTAGTGATTACCGCTGCAAAGCCCAGGTAGGACAATTTAAAAAATGGAACCACTGCCAGGAGTGTGAAGTCAAAAAGTTATACCTTGTTACGAATTTAAGTCTGTTCAAGATATCTACTTGGGTTCAGTGTTGTCAGTCGTTCCCTTAAGTGGACTGGTTGCCTGCTTTTGTTTTTTCAGAAGTTGATTCCTCCTGCCCTGTATCTACTGGACCCAGAAATGTAACAATTAAATTGCCTTGTGATTTGGACTGTATTTTTGTGCCTTAAGCAAGTTTGCTCCTGCAATCTTTCTACAGGGAGACTGAGTTCATTTGGTTCAGTTTGTTAGCTACTTTATTTCGCAGTAGGTAAAACATACTGAACACTGGGTATGATGAAAGTCATTTGGCACACTCAGTTCAACTTCTATTTGCGTGCCATTAGAAAAATAAAGCGCACATATGCTAGCCCGCTTTGATGGGCCCTGAAGTAAAAACCTCAAACTCTCCCTGCGGTTTTCCAATTCCAGACGATTGCTGCCTGAGGGATTTGCTGGTGTTTGTGTCCTGATTTTTTTTTAAATCCTCTCCACAAAAGAGTTTGTCAACACAGTGGTGCTAGATGTTTTATTGATTGGCTAGCCATTAACTGTTTTTGGGATCTACAAATAGCGGCTGTCCATCCTGCATTTAAATCACCTCTTGTCTGCCTATGGATGGCACATTCAGATGCAAGTGGCATTCTTTTTCTCTTTTTCTAACTACAGTTGTTTATTATAATGTCAGTTACATTGATTCATAACCTACACTGTCAATAATAAAAATAGAAAATGCTGGAAATCTCAGCAGGTCAGGCAGCTTCTGTGGAGAGAGAAACAGAGTTAGGTTTCAGGTCAATGACCTTTCGTCAGGGTCATCGATCTGAAACGTTAACTCTGTTTTTATTTCAGATTCCAGCAACTGCAGTATTTTGCTTTTGTATTAACACAAGTCAATCTGCCTTCAGGAGAGTAGGTGATCACAACTGTGTAGACACCTCCAAAATTCTGTTCCCTGCCCTGCCCCACTAATTGGGTAATACGAAACACATAAGACAATAGAACATCATCTTTAATGAATGGTTTCATTTCAAATATAAAACTACCAGGCAACAAGTATCCAAGCATTTAAGTACAATTCAAAAACGAATATAAGATTTGCTAGATGTTTTAAAAGCTTTTTAAAAAGTGAAAATGATTTTTAATGGAATTATTGCCAGTTTAGTGAGGAGAAAAGGAAAAGCCTGAGCTAAAACATGGTGATAGAAACATAAGAACATCAGAAATAGGAGCAGGAGTAAGCCATTTGGCCTCTCGAGCCTGCTCCGCCATTTAATAAGATCATGGCTGATCTGATCATGGACTCAGCTTCACTTCCCTGCCCACTCCCCATAACTCTTTATTCCCTTATTGCTCAAATATCTGTCTATCTCTGCCTTAAATATATCCAATGACCCAGCCTTCACAGCTCTCTGTGGCAGAGAATTCCACAGATTTACAACCCTCTGAGAGAAGAAATTCCTCCTTATCTCAGTTTTAAATGTGCACCCCCTACTTCTGAGACTATGTCCCCTAGTTTTAGTTTCCCCTTTGAGTGCAAATATCCTCTCTGCATCCACCTTGTCGAGCCCCCTCATTATCTTATATGTTTCAATAAGATCATCTCTCATTCTTCTGAACTCCAATGAGTATAGGCCCAACCTACTCAACCTATCTTCATAAGTCAACCCCCTCATCTCCGGAATCAACCTAGTGAAGCTTCTCTGAACAATCTCCAATGCAAGTATATCCTTCCTTAAATACGGAGACCAAAACTGTACTCAGTACTCCAGGTGTGATCTCACCAATACCCTGTGCAGTTGTAGCAGGATTTCCCTGCTTTTATACTCCATCCTCCTTGCAATAAAGGCCAACATTCCACTTGCCTTCCTGATTACTTGCTGCACCTGCATACTAACTTTTTGTGTTTCATGCACAATGACCCCCAGATCCCTCTGTACTGCAGCATTTTTCAATTTTTCTCCATTTAAATTATAATTTGTTTTTCTATTTTTTCTGCCAAAGTGGATAACCTCACATTTTCCCACATTATATTCCACCTGCCAAATTTTTATCCACTCACTTAGCCTGTTTATATCCCTTTGCAGATTTTTTGTGTCCTCCTCACAATTTGCTTTCCCAACCATCTTTGTATCATCAGCAAACTTAGCTACATTACACTCGGTCCCTTCATCCAAGTCATTAATATAGATTGTAAATAGTTGAGGCCCCAGCACCAATCCCTGTGGGACCCACACAGTTACTGTTTGCCAACCTGAAAATTACCCATTTATCTCGACTCTCTGTTTTCTGTTAGTTAGTCAATCCTTTATCCATGCTGATATATTACCCCAACCCCATGAACCTTTACCTTGTGCAGTAACCTTTTATGTGGTACCTTATCAAATGCCTTCTGGAAATCCAAATACGTCACATCCACTGGTTCCCCCTTATCCACCCAATTCGCTAAACCCTCAAAGAACTCCAGCAAATTTGTCAAACATGATTTCCCTATGAAAGACACTCCACCACAATAATTTTCATCATCATCATCATCATCATCATCATAGGCAGTCCCTCGGAATCGAGGAAGACTTTCTTCCACTCCTGAAGTGAGTTCTTTGGTGGCTGAACAGTCCAATACGAGAGCCACAGACTCTGTCACAGGTGGGACAGATAGTCGCTGAGGGAAGGGGTGGGTGGGATTGGTTTGCCACATTCTCTTTCCGTTACCTGCGCTTGATTTCTGCATGCTCTCAGCGTTTAGACTCGAGGTGCTCAGCGCCCTCTCAGATGCACTTTCTCCACTTAGGCCAGGGACTCCAAGGTGTCAGTGGGGATGTCGCACTTTATCAGAGAGGCTTTGAGGGTGTCCTTGTAGCGTTTCTGCTGCCCAGCTTCGGCTGGTTTTCCGTGAAGAAGTTCCGAGTAGAGCACTTGCTTTGGGATTCTCGTGTCTGGCATGCGAAATATGTGGCCTGCCCAGCAGAGCTGATCAAGTGTGGTCAGTGCTTCAATGCTGGGGATGTTAGTCTGGATGAGGACGCTGATGTTGGTGCGCCTGACCTCCCAGTAGGATCTTGCGGAGACATCGTTGGTTATATTTCTCCAGCAACTTGAGGTGTCCATGTCTCTGAGCCATACAGGAGGGAAGGTATCACTATAGCTCTGTAGTCCATGAGCTTGATGGCAGTTTTAAGGGCCTGGTCTTCAAACACTCTTTTCCTCAGGCAGCCGAAGGCTGCACTGGTGCACTGGAGGCGGTGTTGGATCTCGTCGTCGATCCTTACCAACGGATCCATCACAGACCCAATCCATGTCCGGACTGGGGTCAAACAGGGCTGCGTCATTGCCCCAACCCTCTTAATCTTTCTCGCTACCATGCTCCATCTCACAGTCAACAAGCTCCCCGCTGGAGTGGAACTAAACTACAGAACCAGAACCAGTGTTCAACCTGCGCCGTCTCCAGGCCAGGTCCAAGACTACCCCAACCTCTGTCGTTGAACTACAGTACCCGGACAACGCCTGCGTCTGCACACTTACAGTGGCTGAACTCCAGGACATAGTCGACGTATTTACTGAGCCGTACGAAAGCATGGGCCTTACGCTAAACATCTGTAAGACAAAGGTCCTCCACCAGCCTGTCCTCACCGCACAGCACTCCCCCTCCTCCCCCCCCCCCTCCCTCCCCTCAGTCATCAAAATCCACGGCACGGCCCTGGAGACCGTGGACCACTTCCCATATCTCGGGAGCCTCCTATCAATAATTTTACAAGGACAACAGTGCCTCTAAAATTGTGTCTCTTTTGGGAAGATTTTACTAACATCTGTATGTGTATTTCAAGCCAAGTATATGAATTCAACTTAGCTACAAAAAACTAACCAGTAAAGTTTGCTATGCTCAAAGTCTTGAGTAAATAGATTGCGTTTGAAATCTTTATCAATTGCTATTAACCATATAAGTCTTCTACTCTACAAAGGTGTCAGCCTTGGCTCAGTGGTAGCACTCTCGCCTTTGCCAATTTTGGCCTCTTGCACATCCCCAGTTTTCATCGCTCCACTATTGGTGGCTGTGCCTTCAGTTGCCTAGACCCTAAGCTCTGAAATCCCCTCCCTAAACCGCTCCACCTCTCTACCTCTCTCTCCTCCATTAAGTTGCCCCGTAAAACTTAACTCTTTGACCAAACTTTTGGTTACCTTTTCTTTATATGGTTCGGTGTGAAATTTTGTTTGATAATGCTTCTGTGAAGTGCTTGGAAGATTTTATTATGTTAAAGGTGCTATATAAATGCAAGTTGTTGTTGTGTCAGAAGATTGTGGGATCAAGCAGCACTCCAAAGACTTGAACACACAATGTAAGCTGCCACTTCTGTGCAGTACTTGGGGGGGGGGGTGCACTGGACTGTAAGAGATGTCATCTTTTGGAAGAGATGTTAAACTAAGGTCTCGTCTGTCCTCTCAGTTGGACGTAAAAGATCCCAAAGCACTATTTGAAGAAGAGCGGGAAAATTGTCCTGGTGTCTTGGCCAACATTTATCCTTCAACCAACACCTAAAATAGATGATCTGGCCATTTATTTCATTGATGTTTGTGGCAGTTTGCTGTATGCAAATTTGCTGCTGTACATTCCAACAGTGACTACAAAAATACTTACTAGCTGTAAAGCACTTCAGATGTCCTAAGATTGTGAAAGGTATCACGCTGTAAATAAATGCAAGTATTTCTTCTTTTTTTCTTCCTGATCTTATCCTGATTTGCTTAAAACTCAAGCTTTATATAATCACACCTTGGTTTAGTTTACCATTCCAGTCCAGTTACTAAAGCTGCTAATGTCACAGTGACATGAAGTGCCTATTTTTTGAGACTGATGTAGGATGGTCTGTGGTTTTGAGCACAATTAGTTTTTGTTTGGTGTTTGAGTGTAATACCCCCTGTTTTTTAAAAAAAGAAAAGCTTCCTTTGTTGTCTGTCCTCCTTCCTGCACAATGACTATAATGATATATTTAGATCATGCTTGATAATATCAGCACTGCACTTGCTTGTATTGGTTTGTGAAGTATTTAATATAATTTGACAGTTAAGAGCACAACAGGAGCTGTGTAGTGTGACTGAATCACATAACATTAAACCACTGGAACTGAAAGTAAGTTCATAAACATTCTGAAGAAAATTGGCACCGTTTCCCTACCTCAGGTTACCTGAGAGAATATAAACTGCCCAAAGAGTTTTTTTATTTCTACTTATTAAAAGCTGCAGTATCACTTATTTTTGGCCTTGACATAAAATTCCCCGTCTTCTCACAGTTATAAATAGATTTACAGAAAATAAATCATATATGGAGAAGACTGTAGCCTTTAGATATGTATTACAGACTTGAAGCAATTAGCTCAGGGAAAAGAATAGACTTTTTAATGGGGGTTACCAAGTGCCCAATTGAATGTTGTATCGACCTGATTCTGAAACTGTAAATGCACCTAAGTTATGTCAACCAACACAAAATATTTGAGATAAAAAAGAAATATCACAAATGCTAGAGATTTGAAAAAAGAAACAAAAGATTCTAAAAGTTAACAGTTTGATCAGCACCTGACAGGAATGTTGGGTTAACATTTGGTTGTGAGCCTTCATCAGATCTGTCACAGCCAGACTGGAGAACTCCTTGTATAGGACTGACGTGGATAAATCAGGACATGCCAAGAAAGTAAAGAGGAGAGGGGGAATGAGATCAAATCTATTTAACAATTTTAATCCAACAACAAATTTTTCAATACTAATTTTCATCTTATATACAAAAGGCACTTTTATAAAGTTGGAAGTAATGGAAATGCTCATTGTCAACGCATCAGGAAACATTCAGCAGACTGTTTAAGTCAGTAACATTACATTTGTGTAACTATTTTTGGAAATATTTTCAAATTCAATGAATGGCTATGCATTTGGAAAGCAGGGAATAAACTGTTTTATATATACTAGCAGATCTCCCATGGTATAGAAACATAGAAAATAGGTGCCGGAGTAGGCCATTTGGCCCTTCGAGCCTGCACCGCCATTCAATATGATCATGGCTGATCATGCAACTTTAGTACCCCATTCCTGCTTTCTCTCCATACCCCTTGTTCCCTTTAGCTGTAAGGGCCACATCTAACTCCCTTTTGAATATATCTAACGAACTGGCCTCAACAACTTTCTGTGGTAGGTTCACAATTCTCTGAGTGAAGAAATTTCTCCTCATCTCGGTCCTAAGTGGCTTACCCCTTATCCTTAGACTGTGACCACTGGCTCTGGACTTCCCCAACATCAGTAACATTCTTCCTGCATCTAACCTGTCCAATCCCGTCAGAATTTTATATGTTTCTATGAGATCCCCTGTCATTCTTCTAAATTCCAGTGAATATAAGATATAAGCCTAGTCGATCCAGTCTTTCTTCATTTGCCAGTCCTGCCATCCCAGGAATCAGTCTGGTGAACCTTCACTGCACACCCTCAATAGCAAGAATGTCCTTCCTCAGATTAGGAGACCATAACTGTACACAATATTCAAGGTGTGGCCTTACCAAGGCCCTGTACAACTGCAGTAAGACCTCCCTGCTCCTATACTCAAATCCTCTCGCCATGAAGGCCAACATGCCATTTGCCTTCTTCACCGCCTGCTGTACCTGCATGCCAACTTTCAATGACTGATGTACCATGACACCCAGGTCTCATTGCACCTCCCCTTTTCATAATCTGTCACCATTCAGATAATATTGAACAATGAGAGTCAGAGTTACCCAGTGCAAGGTGTGTGGGGAGGGGGGCATTGAGGGTGGGGCTTACATCTCTCCTCTGAAAGGATTTCAAAAGGGATCACCCCAGAGACAGTGAATTAGGGGTAATTTTTACTGATTCTTGGAAAATAAGTCATACTTACCTTGCCAAGAAATATGTGCATGTAATATTGTTTAGATTGTTGCAAGAATGCCATGATTGGTAAACCCATAAACCCTGTAAGGCATGTTAATTGAAGGGCACCAAATGAATCTTTAACCCTTTCACTCAGTGCCTCATTAAAAAGAAATCTGGAGACTTATCTTCATGTGTAAGGTTTATTAGATGCTAACATTTAGCTTGCTTGAATCATCTTACAGTAAATGATCTAAATTTTGTTAATTATACAAACTAATCTCCCATTTTAGCACAAGCAATCTAGTACTGAGTGAATGAGTTAACCTCTTCATGCCAAGGCACAAAGATGAAGTCAGACAGCAAAATCCTGTACTAAACATTTCCCTATTAACAGACTTATAAAAACATCATTAACACTATCTCAATACTAAACAAGAAAGAGCACATAAGGTACTTCAGCATTTTCTACTAACTAACAAAATGAATAACCCTGGGAAGATTAAGTATATCACAGTAACTCAGCATCACTTGGGTCCTACTTATTATAAAATAAAGTTACACAATGTCTACGTTTGACACAAAGTTCTCATGGTCAATTTATGCTGTTTAGCTGGCAAGCCTACCAGATATATTTAAAGTCTAGTTCCAATTATTGCTGATAAACTCATAGTTTTAACGATGTGATTCCTTGATCTCATGCCACCTTGTCCTCGGTAGAATTCGCACTCTCACCTTCCTCTAGTCACTCATGTTCCTTCTGGGGATGTTAGAGTGACGAATCTCCATCCTTAGATATGGTATCCATCCCCTCCTGGCTTGTCTGCCCCTCCAACCGTGCGCATCTGTTGTTATATCTGAACTAGGGCTTGATTCTGTGCTCGTGGAAATTGAACGGTTCTACAACAGATGACACACTGTGAATGACTGCCTATATCTGGCTCGATTAAACTTTGAAACTTTACTCTTAACACCTTTCATTTTAGCATTCTAGCTTCATAGCCATTTCTGATTTTAACATCCTGATCTCTTCCCCAGATTTATCCAAGCCTTTCTGAACTGTAACTTCTCTTTGTCCGTGTGGTTTTGTTACAAACATATTCTTTTATACCTTTAATTCCAGAAGGTAAAGTCTATCTTTTGCCCCTATTTAGATAATAACCAATCTGAGTAATGCATCTTACTGCAAGGGTTCACCTTAAGCTGTCAATCACCTTAAATAGACACACGTCGAGGACTTATAATCAGTCCTTTTAATCATATGACAAAAACAAACAAACTTGCTGCAGCTGATAATTCCTTTTACTTTCCTGGCCTTAAATAACAATAAATCCGGGCAACACCAGATAAAAATGGCACTCCTTTGAATTCTTCCAGTCTCTTAACTTGCTCAGATAGTGTAACCTATACATTTTCTCTGGGCTCGAGATCTTGACAGCCTAGGTCCACCAGTTCTGGATTTAAAAATCCCTTTGTTCTCCGACTGCTGTCTGAGGTACCCATGATTATTAACATTAAGTCTTGTTGTTTCTCCAGAGTTCAGCAGGATTGTTGCAAACACCATTTTTATACCTTGCTTTTTTGATGAAGGCCAAAACTATCTAAGAATCAATATAAGAGAGTCATCAAGAAATCAAATAGGGAATTCAGAAGAGAGAGAGAGGGGCACAGAGAGAGAGAGGGGCATAGAGAGAGAGAGAGAAAAAAAACCAAAGAGTGGTGAGAATGTGGAACTCGCTAGCACAGGGAGTGGTTGAAGCGAATAGTGTGGATGCATTTAAGGGGAGGCTTGATAAGCATATGAGGGAGAAGGGAATGGGGGATATGCTAATAGAGAGTTAGATGAGAAAAAACAGGAGGAGGCTCGAGTGGAGCATAAATGCCAGAATGGACTGGTTGGGCCGAATGGCCTGTTTCTGTGCCGTATATCCTATGTAATCCTATGTAATCCTATATAATCAGGAGAGATGTAATACATAAAGTCAAAATCTACCACAATCACGTTTGAGTGCTGAGTATAAACATAAAGGGCTAGAAATTCCCCAGCCTGTCGTTATTTGATAAATAATGTCATTTTAGTGAACAAATAAAAATAAAAATGTCGCCATTTTTTTAAGGGGGTAAATTTGGCCACAAAATACGCCTGTCGTTAAAAAACGGCATTGCACGACAATTGGCGTTAAAAACCACGATCTCGCCAATTTTAGCCCGAAGCCTATCAACGCCTAAAGTACAGGCCCTGGGAGGGGAGAAAACACACAAAAAAAACAAAAAACAAAAAATCCAAAATTACAAAACATTTACAAGACATTTAACTAAGTAATTGGTGCAAAAGAATTAAAAAATAAAAACATTAACTTACCTTTTTTGCAAGTCTTCCTACTTACCGACCTTTCTGAGGCTGCAATGCCTGCTTTTCTCTTGTGTTTCTTTTTCATCCCAAAACAGTTTCACCGAATGACTAAACTTAGGTGGTGTGTTTTTTTTTCCGCGTTGCACCAGGGCGATCCTCTTTTTGTTGATATTTTCAAAATGCCGTTCTTAAGGTTTGGGGAATTTATGCATTTCATTTTAAGAACAAAAAAGCACTTTTAATGTGAAAAATATTGTGTTAAAATGTACGTTAGGCTGGAGAAATTCTAGCCCAAATGATGTTCAATGTAGCAATCACGTAGAATGTTGAATTACAGAATTTAGATTCCTGGTGGTGATGTGCTCTCATCACCACTCTCAACGCAGACTCTCCCCCATAATCCTTGGGTTCTCATTTCTGTTTGACCACTTCACCCACTCCACCTGAGGCATTCTGGGGGAGAGGGTGAACAACCTGAGGTCGCGGTCCATATCGGTACCAATGACATAGGTAGAGAAAGGGATGAGGTCCTGCAGGCAGAGTTTAAGGAGCTAGGAGAGAGATTAAAAAGCAGGACCTCAAAGGTAGTAATCTCTGGATTACTTCTGGTGCCACGAGCTAGTGAGTACAGAAATAGGAGGATAGAGCAGATGAATGCATGGCTGGAGAGATGGTGCAGGAGGGAGGGCTTTCGATTCCTGAGGCATTGGGACCGCTTCTCAGGGCGGTGGGACCTGTACAAGTCGGACGGGTTGCACCTCATCAGAGCCGGGACCAATATCCTCGTGGGGGGTTTTACTAGTGCTGTTAGGGAAGGTTTAAACTAGCTTGACAGGGGGATAGGAACCTGACAATAGATTCAGTAGGGAGGGGAGTAAAGCTGGAATTGGAAAGCAAAAATGTAGAAAGTGAATTTGAAGGACAATGGAAACAAGACCTAGAAAGTAGTCAACAAGGAGTTCTGGCTGTACTAAAGGCATATACTTCAATGCAAGGAGTATAGCGAATATGGCAGATGAGCTGAGAGCACAGGAGCACATGGAAGTATGATATTATAGCTATTGCTGAGACATGGCTAAAAGAGGTGCAGGTATGGCAGCTCAACATTTCTGGTTACAGGATCTTCAGACGGGATAAAGAGGGGGTAAAAAGGGATGGGGGGGTCACGGTATTGATTAAAGAAACTATTACAGCTGTGAGGAGGGATGCTCAATTAGAGGGATCATCAAACAAGGCCATATGGGTCAAACTGAAAAACAAAAAAGGGGCGATCACACCCCCCCAAACAATGAGAGGGAGATAGAAGAGCAAATATGTGGGCCAATTTCTGAGAAGTGCAAAAACTAGAGGGCAGTAATAGTAGGGGATTTCAACTATCCTAATATTAACTGGGACAAAATTAGTGTGAAGGGTATAGAGGGAGCTGAATTCCTAAAATGCACTCAAGAGAACTTTTTTAGCTAGTATGCAGCAAGCCCAACCTGGGAGCAGGCGGTTCTGGATTTAGTTTTAGGGAATGAAGCTGGGCAGGTGGAAGGGGTATCAGTACATTTAGGTGCTAGTGACCATAATTCAGTTAGATTTAAGGTCGTTATGGAAAAGGACAATGGTAGACCAGGAATAAAAGTTCTAAATTGGGGAAAAGCCAACTTTGCTAAGCTGAGAGGTGAGTTAGCCAGAGTGGATTGGAAACAGTTTCTTGGAGATAGATTGGTGTCAGAGCTATGGGAGGCATTCAAGGAGGAGATCCATAGGCTTCAGGCCAAATATGTGCCCCAAAACAAAAAGAATGAGACTAACAAATCTAGATCCCCCTGGATGTCGAGGGACATACAGGGTAGGATAAAGAAAAAAAGAGAGGCTTATGACAGATACCGAGGGCTAAATACTACAGAATTTTTATAGGAGTATAGAAAGTCCAGGGGTGAAATTAAAAAGGATATTAGGAAAGCAAAGAGAGAGCATGAAAAATTCTTGGCAAGTAAAATCAAGGAAAACCCAAAGATGTTTTATAAATATATTAAGAGCAAGAGGACTTGGAAGAAGGGACCGAGTGTAATGTAGCCAAGTTTGCTGATGATACAAAGATGGGAGGAAAAGCAAAGAGGAGGACACAAAAAATCTGCAAAAGGACATAGACAGGCTAAGTGAGTGGGCAAAAATTTGGCAGATGGAGGACAATGTTGGAAAATGTGAGATCATGCTCTTTGGCAGAAAAAAGTCAAAGAGCAAGTTATTATTTAAATGGAGAAAGATTGTAAAGTGGTGCATTACAGCGGGACCTGGGGGGTACTTGTGCATGAAGCACAAAAGAATAGTATGCATGTACAGCAAGTGATCAGGAAGGCCAATGGAATCTTGACCTTTATTGCAAAGGGGATGGAGTATAAAAGCAGGGATGTCTTGCTACAGTTGCACAGGGTATTGGTGAGGTCACACCTGGAATACTGCATGCAGTTTTGGTTTCCATATTTACAAAAGGTTATACTTGCTTTGGAGGCAGTTCAGAGAAGGTTCACTAGGTTGATTCCGGAGAGGGGGCGGTCTTGGATTTAGTTTTGGGGAATGAAGCTAGGCAGGTTTAATGGGTATTAGTGGGGGAGCACATGGGTGCCAGTGACCAGTCAGATTCAAGTTGGTTATGGATAAGGACAAGAATAGGCCTGGAATAAAAGTTCCGAATTGGGGAAAAGCTAATTTTGCTAAGTAAAGGAGTGATTTGGCCATAGTGGACTGGAAACAGCAACTTGTGGGTAAATCAGTGTCGGAACAGTGGGAGGCATTCAAGGAGCAGATCCGGAAGGCTCAGGCCAAACGTGCCCTTGAAGAAAAAGGCTGGGAAAAATCATTCTAAAGCCCCCTGGATGTCTCGGGACTTACAGGGGAAGATTAAGAAAAAAAAGGGATGCTTATGTCATATACCAACGGCTAAATACTATAGAATCCTTAGAGGAATATAGAAAGTTAAGAGGCAAAATTAAAAAGGATATTAGGAATGCTAAGAGAGAGCATGAGAAATTTTTGGCCAGTAAAATTAAGGAAAACCTTAAGATGTTCTATAAATATATTAAGAGTAAGAGGGTAACCAAAGAAAGGGTAGGGCCTATTAGAGACCATGAGAGTAATCTTTGTGTGGAGGTGGAAGATGTTGGTAGGGTCCTTAACGAATACTTTGCATCTGTTTTCACAAAATGATGAAGGAATTGAGTGTAATATCTCCAATTTTGCAGATGAAACTAAGCTGGGTGGCAGTGTGAGCTGTGAGGAGGATGCTAAGAGGCTGCAGGGTGACTTGGACAGGTTAGGTGAGTGGGCAAATGCATGGCAGATGCAGTATAATGTGGATAAATGTGAGGTTATCCACTTCAGGGGCAAAAACAGGAAGGCAGAATATTATCTGAATGTTGACAGATTAGAAAAAGGGGAGGTGCAACGAGACCTAGGTGTCATGGTACATCAGTCACTGAAAGTTTGGCATGCAGGTGATGAAGAAGGCAAATGGCATGTTGATCTTCATAGCCAGGGGATTTGAGAATAGGAGCAGGGAGGTCTTACTGCAGTTGTACAGGGCCTTGGTGAGGCCTCACCTGGAATATTGTGTTCAGTTTTGGTCTCCTAATCTGAGAAAGGACGTTCTTGCTATTGAGGAGTGCAGCGAAGGTTTACCAGACTGATTCCCGGGATGGCAGGACTGACATATGAGGAGAGACTGGATCGACTGAGCCTGTATTCACTGGAGTTTAGAAGGATGAGAGGGAATCTCATAGAAACATATAAGATTCTGATGGGACTGGACAGGTTAGATTCAGGACGAATGTTCCCGATGTAGAGGAAGTCCAGGGGACACAGTCTAAGGATAAGGGGTAAGACTTTTAGGTCCGAAATGAGGAGAAACTTCTTCACTCAGAGAGTTGTTAACCTATGGAATTCTCTACCACAGAGAGTTGTTGATGCCAGTTCGTTGGATATATTCAAGAGGGAGTTAGATATGGTCTTTATGGCTAAAGGGATCAAGGGGTATGGAGAGAAAGCAGGAAAGGGATACTGAGGTGAATGATCAGCCATGATCTTATTGAATGGTGGTGCAGGCTCGAAGGGCTGAATGGCCGACTCCTGCACCTATTTTCTATGTTTCTATGTTTCTATATCAATCTACTGGTCAGGTGGGCAGAGCAGTGGCAAATGGAATTTAATTCAGAGAAGTGTGAGGTGATGCACTTTGGGAGGGCTAATAAGGAAAGGGTATACACATTAAGCAATAGGCCACTTAATAGTGTAGATGAACAAAGGGACCTTGGAGTGCTTGTCCACAGATCTCGGAAAGTAGCAGGCCAGGTGGATAAGGTGGTTAAGAAGGCTTACGGAATGCTTGCCTTTATTGGCTGAGGCATAGAATATAAGAGCAGGGAGGTTATGCTTAAATTGTATAATACTTTGGTTAGGCCACAGCTGGAGTACTGCGTGCAGTTCTGGTCGCCGTATTATAGGAAGGACGTGATTGCACTAGAGAGCGTGCAGAGGAGATTTACTAGGATGTTGCCTGGAATGGAGAATCTTAGTTATGAAGACAGATTGGATAGGCTGGGTTTGTTCTCATTGGAACAGAGGAGGTTGAGAGGGGACCTCAGTGAGGTGTACAAAATATTGAGGGGCCTGGACCTGGTGGTTAGTAAGGGTCTATCGCCATTGGTGGAGTGGTCTATTAGGAGGGGGCATAGCTTTAAGGTGATTGGTGGAAGGTTTAGAGGGGATTTGAGGGGTGGGGGGCTTCTTTACGCAGAGGGTTGTGGGGATCTGGAACTCGCTGCCTGGAAGAGTGGTGGATGTAGAAACCCTCACCTCTAGACATGAATTTAGGGGGTATGATTAAAAAGTTTGCAGGTGATACTAAAATCGGCTGTGTGGTTGATAATGAAGAAGAAAGCTGCAGACTGCAGGAAGATATCAATCAACTGGTCAGGTGGGCAGAACAGTGGCAAATGGAATTTAATCCAGAGAAGTGTGAGGTAACAAGGCTAACAAGGAAAGGGAATACACATTAAATGGTCGGTTACTGAGACATGTAGAGGACCAACGGGACCTTGGAGTGCATGTCCATAGATCCCTGAAAGTAGCAGGCTAGGTAGATAAGGTCGTTAAGAAGGCATACGGAATACTTGCCTTTATTTGCTGAGGCATAGAATACAAGAGCAGGGAGGTTATGCGTGAACTGTATAAAACACTGGTTAGGCTGCAGCTGGAGTACTGCGTGCAGTTCTGGTCACCGCATTACAGGAAGGATGTGATTGCACTGGAGAGGGTACAGAGGAGATTTACGAGGATGTTGCCGGGAATGGAGAATCTAAGCTATGAGGACAGATTGGATTGGCTGGATTTGTTTTCATTGGAACAAAGGAGGCTGAGGGGAGACCTCATTGAGGTGTATAAAATTATGAGGGACCTAGATATAGTGAATAGAAAGTGCCTATTTCCCTTAACAGAGGGGTCAACAACCAGGGGCATAAATTTAAAGTAATTGGTAAAAGGTTTTGAGGGGATTTGAGGGGAAATTTCTTCATGCAGAGGGTTGTGAGAGTCTGGAACTCACTGCCTGAAAGGGTGGTAGAGGCAGAAACCCTCACCACATTTAAAAAGTACTTGGATGTGCACCTGAAGTGCTGTAACCTGCAGGATTATGGACCTAGAGCTGGAAAGTGGAATTAGGCTGGATAGCCTCTTGTTGGCCGGCATGGACATAATGGCCGAAATGGCCTCTTTTCATGCTGTAAACTTCTATGATCTATGATTCTTTCATATAAGGTCCTTGTTGTCTGCCACTCTCCCTAATCTCATAGCAACTTCCTTGCTGAGCTCTCTTCCTTTTGACTTTGAAAGTAAGTGATAGCTCAATCTTGGTGACTTCAACCTTCACTTTAATTCCTCCTTGCTTCCCTTCTTCCAACTTCTCCGATGTCACTTAACCTTACCCTTCCTACATGCCCGGGAGCTTCTTCAATGTCATTATCTCCCATGGCCTGACCAGCTCTGATGTATCAATTACAACAAGGATATCTGTGACAACTTTATCATCTCTCTTGCTTACATAAAAGTGACTACCCTTCAAAAGTAATTCATTGGCTGTACAGCACTTTGAGATATCCTGAGGATGTGAAAGGAGCTACATGAAAGCAAGTTTATTTTGCCTTTGCCTTTTCATCCACAGCTCCCTGTCAGTCTCCATTCCCCGTACCCTCACACTCCACCCTGGATAAAAAAAACAACCCTCCGCCACCACCCTCATTTACCCACTCTCTAACATCCAGCACGCCCTCCACCCATCACACTGTTGCCATGTCTTTATCTCCTTGTGATACTGATTGTATATTTCCAGCTTTTCCATTTTTAATTTAGATCTGCATCTGCAGGATTTCTGTGGATTTTTTTGGTGTTTTTGTCTGGGCTGCTCACTATCTTAGCTATTTGTAAGTTCTTTTGCTTTTTAACATGGTTTCACTACCTCACTGAGATGCATTTTATGTCACCTCACAATCCTCTGCTTCTCATTTGATCAGATTGCAGGCCATTAAACCCATCAAATTTCTAGGCCACAGTGTATTTCAAGCATTTACTGCTTTTGTTTCTGATTTCCAGCATTTGCAGTTTTTTAAATTGTAGTTTTTTCTGTTTGGTAGTGATAGTTTATGATCCACCCTCTGTGTATTGTTTACAGAAAATCTTGGCTATGACAGTAGTTTGTTGATGCTGATAATGTGCATATTGGCTTTGCCTTTCACTGCCCATATGAAGGAAATTGGGAGTTTCTATATTTCCTACATTACAGCAGCGATGACACTTCAAAAGTACATCATTGGCTGTAAAGTGCTCTGGGATGTCATGATATCGTGAAAGGCGCTGTAACAATGCAAGTCTTTTATAACTGTGGAGCGACATGTCCAAGTGTGTTTCCAAAATAAAATGTCTTAAGGAGTAGTGCATTCTGCTGAATTGCCCCATAACTGAATGCTCTGACATCATGAAGTTGTACTCACTAACATTATGAATGGGAACAGTGGGCCAATCACTGCTCCTGTTCGTGTTATGTGTGTAGAACTTCATAATGTCATATGCGGGAGTTCCACACAAAATGACTGCTCCAATTCTGTCTCTAACCAGCAGTTCCAAAGCGTACAACAGCATCAAAAAATTACCTTAATAAGCAGATATCTCCCTTTATCACATTTAGGATTAGGGGCCAATTCAGTTGAATATATTTCCCCTTTAACTGATAAAATGCCAATTGCTAGATTTGAAGTTTCTAAGCATAATATACATTGATTTTTGTTCATCTCACTTGATTGAGATCTGTAACATGTGCAGAATCAAGAATCACAGGATGTGCAATTCCGTACAGGATACAAATGCTCTTTTTGAGCAGTAATGTTTCCATTACTGTTAAATGCAAAACTGCTGTATCATGAGCACCTTCTAATGTAGCTTGGCTTTTAAGTGCTTTCAAATGAATTGCAAGATTAAACTGATATCACTTGAATCCTTTTGTTGCTTTTAAATTATTTAGCTGGGAAATCCTATGTCATGTATTCAACCACCATTGTAACCCATGTATAAACTGACCTAAGTTGTACACTGTGAGAACAATGGCCACTAGGTGGGAGATACTCCTAACCTGGGCCTTCAGGTACGAAAGGGGAAACTCCACCCACCTTCATCACTTGGAGTGCTAAGGAATAAAGGACAGGTCACAGACTGACCTTCTCTCAAGCATGGGCCTCGTGTGCATTTATACTGTATAGTAAGGACCTATTAATGGCGACGAGAAACTGGGATTTAAACTACGCGAGCATGGCCATGAGCAGAACAGATGAGAGGTACTGTGTTAAGGAATGGTTGGGACAGAGATTCAACATTGTTAAAGCAGCACACAGTTCTCCAGGCAGACAGGGGCAATCGGGCATGCCCCAACATGTAGTCGAACCGAGAGGAGGAGTTCGACAGAGACAATGGCAAGCTGAACGGCGATTCATGCCATTGTAAGGGACAATGCGGCCAGTAATGGGGCCATCAACGCCTGTTAATGGCGCACTCAAGGACAATAACAGGGGCAGTCAGGGACGATCGACTGGCAAGGGACCTTTTGTTTCCAACAACAGCTCATGTTGGAGGTGTGGAGGCACACACTCAGCCGGAGTTTGCAGAGATGAGCAAAATACCTGCAGAAATTGCAGAAATGAACGCTGGAGGAAATCACTGGAAGCTGAAGTTCAGCGAGTTCATGTGGAGCACGTATACAGTTCATACACCAGGACGCCACCGATAATGATGAAAGTGCTCCTCAATGGCATCCAAGTATCAATGGAGCTAGACACGGGGGCCAGCCAGTCTCTGATGGGTATCAAACAATTCAAAAAGTTGTGGGCGTCCAAGGCCAGGAGGCTAAAATTATCACCGATTGATGCACAACTACGGACTTACACAAAGCAGATCATTCCGGTGCTAGGCAGCGCCACGGTAGTCGTGACCCACAAAGATACGGAGAACAGGTTGCCACTTTGGATTGTCCCAGGGGACAGTCCCGCACTACTGGGGAGGAGTTGGCTTGCTGTCATGAACTGGAAATGGGGCGATGTCAATGCAATTTCCTCTGTGGAGCGAGTATCATGCTCACAGATCCTGGACAAATTTAACTCACTATTTCAACCCGGCATCGGCACTTTCATGGGGTCCAAGGTAGTGATTCACATAAACCCGGACACCAGGGCAGTACACCACAAGGCCAGAGCGGTGCCGTGCATGATGCGGGAAAAGATAGAAGACGAATTGGACCACCTGCTGAGGGAAGACATCATCTCGCCAGTCGAATTCAGTGACTGGGCGAGCCCGATTGTGCCGGTGCTCAAGGCGGATGGGTCGGTCAGGATATGTGGTGATTACAAGGCCACTATCAATTGGGTGTCACTCCAAGACCAGTACCCGCTACCGAGAGCGGAGGACCTCTTTGCGACGCTATCCGGTGGCAAACTTTTTTCAAAATTGGACCTGACCTCAGCTTACATGACCCAGGAGTTGGCGAGTGAGTTGAAGAAGCTGACCACCATCACGACACACAAGGGGTTGTTTGAGTACAACAGATGTCCGTTCGGGATTCGCTTGGCTGCCGCGATCTTCTAACGAAATATGGAAAGCCTCCTCAAGTCGTTTCCAGGGACGGTGGTTCAGGACGACATCCTCATCACGGGTTACGATACTGAAGAACACCTCCACAACCTGGAGGAGGTGCTACGCAGGCTGGACCGGGTAGGGCTGCGACTGAAAAATGCGAAGTGTGTCTTCCTAGCTCCAGAGGTAGAATTCCTGGGGATGAGGGTAGCAGCAGACAGGATCAGCCCTACTGCATCCAAGACGGAAGTGATCCAGAGAGCACCCAGACCCCGTAACACGACGGAGCTGCGTTCGTTTCTGGGGCTCCTGAACTATTTTGGTAACTTTCTTCCCAAATTGAGCACGCTGCTGGAGCCGCTACACGTGCTCCTACACAAAGGTCGCGAATGGGTCTGGGGGGACAGCCAGGAAAGGAATTTTAATAAAGCACGCAATTTGTTATGTTCCAACACTCTGTTAACACTATACGACCCATGTAAGAAACTTGTGTTAACGTGCGATGCGTAATCCTATGGTGTCGGGTGTGTGTTGCAGCATGTCAGTGTCAAGGGTCAGTTACAGCCAGTAGCTTATGCCTCCAGAAGTCTGTCCCAGGCAGAAAGGGGTTACGGGATGGTAGAAAAGGAGGCGTCGCATGTGTATATGCTGTAAAGAAAATGCACTAGTACCTGTTTGGCAGGAAATTTGAGCTGGAGACAGATCACAAACCCTTAACGTCCCTTTTGGCCGACAACAAGGCCATAAATGCAAACACATCAGCCCGCATACAGAGGTGGGCACTCACGTTAGCCGCCTATGATTACATAATTCGGCACATACCGGGCACTGAAAACTGCGCCGATGCACTCAGCAGGCTCCCACTAGCCACCACTGAAGGGGTTACCGAGCATGCTGCTGAGATGGTCATGGCTGTTGAAGCTTTCGGAAGCGAAGGCTCATCCGTGACAGCCCGTCAGATTAAAGTCTGGACAAATAGAGACCCGCTATTGTCTCTAGTCAAGAAATGTGTCCTGAATGGGGACTGGGTAGCCACGTACAGGGCATGCCCTGAGGAATTTAAACCATTTCACAGGCGCAGGGATGAACTCTCGATTCAGGCCGATTGCCTACTGTGGGGAAACCGCGTAGTCATGCCCCAGATGGGCAGAGAGGTGTTCATCAGAGAACTCCACAATGAGCACCCGGGCATTGTCACGATGAAGGCAATTGCCAGGTCACACGTTTGGTGGCCAGGGATAGACGCAGATCTGGAACTTTGTGATCGCAGGTGCAACACGTGTACCCAGCTGGGCAATGCGCCCAGGGAAGTCCCCCATAGCCCCTGGCCATGGCCCGCCAAGCCTTGGTCACACATCCATGTGGACTATGCAGGTCATTTCATGGGAAAAATGTTTTTGGTTGTAGTAGACGCCTACTCCAAATGGATCGAGTGTGACATTTTAAATTCAAGCACATCCTCTGCCACGATAGAAAGTCTACGGGCAATGTTCGCCACCCACGGTCTACCAGATGTCTTGGTCAGTGATAATGGCCCATGCTTCACAAGCACTGAATTCCAGGACTTCATGGCAGGCAATGGAATTAACCATGTCAGAACGGCACCGTTCAAGCCGGCCTCAAACGACCAGGCACAACGAGCAGTGCAGATAATCAAACAGGGGATGCTCAGAATCCAAGGGGGTTCCCTACAAAGACGCTTATCACGCCTCCTGTTGGCCTATAGATCCCGACCACACTCGCTCACAGGGGTTCCACCCGCAGAGCTGCTAATGAAAAGGATGCTCAAAGCCCGGTTAACCCTTATACACCCCACCATGAAAGAAATTGTCAAGAGCAGGCGCCAGCCACAATATGACTACCATGACAGGAATGCGAGGGCGTGATGTATTGATGTAAATGATCCTGTTTTTGTCCTCAACTATGCTGCAGGGCCCAAATGGCTCGCAGGCACTGTGATTGCCAAAGAGGGAAATAGGATTCTGGTAGTTAAACTTACCAATGGACAAATCTACCGCAAACACGTGGATCAAACAAAAAGGAGGTTCAGCAACCCCATAGAAGAAACAGAGGAAGAACACGATGTAGAGTTCACTCCACCACAGGTGACCGAACACCGGAACCAAAGGGAGGAGAGCCCAGTCACTGTGGGCAGTCCGGACAGGCCTGAGGCACCGCAAGCAGCAGACACTCAGGCCAGCGCCCAACAACCGGAGCCCCAACTCAGGCGCTCTACAAGAGAGCGTAAACCACCAGAGAGACTCAACCTGTGATCCCAATAAGACTTTGGGGGGGAGGTGATGTCATGTATTCAACCAGCATTGTAACCCATGTATAATCTGACCTAAGTTGGACACTGTGAGAACAATGACCACTAGGTGGGAGACACTCCTAACCTGGGCCTTCAGGTACAAAAGGGGAAGCTCCACCCACCTTCATCACTTGGAGTGCTAAGGAATAAAGGACAGGTCACAGACTGACCTTCTCTCAAGCATGGGCCTCGTGTGCATTTATACTGTATAGTAAGGACCTATCATCCTACCTTAATCTTAGCTGAAATTCCATTTTGTAGTGCTGAGAATCATGCTGTGCCCACACTATCAGTATCAGCACTGTTTCCTATGTAACATTGTGTACTAGTAAAAGAAAATATAATATTGCTCCAATTGCCAACTCCTGGTCCCTGCAGTGCACTCATTCGAAACCTTCAGGATTTTCCATTTGCCTGACAGGTCAGATTATGACATTGCAGTTTGTAAATGATCCCTCCATTGGTCTCTAGAGCATCAAGTGGAAGTGTTGCTTCAGCATTCTTCCGCAACCGTTTTTTGAATACACAGCTGCAACATCGCTGATGCATCAATGCTCGTCTGCACCACTGACAACAATACAATTAGTCGATGGATAACTGAAACCTTAGGTTCTGATTAACTGAAATACAAGCAATCTTTAATGCAGACCAAAGATATGATTTGAATTTATGATTTTAAGACTTTTATATTTAAGACTTTTCTTGCATGTGGATTGATTTCTAGTTGGTACTCTTAACTCTGGATGGTCATTCTCACAACTTTCATTTAAACTGAAGTTACTTGCACTCTGGTCAGATTGATGATCGTACACAGGTTATGCTGGCTTAATATCTTATTCTGAAACTGGATATATCTGTTAAAACTGTTGCATAAAGCTTGCGTCCCTAAGCTTTAAATATGTATGTAATGTCAGTCTGGTTTAAATAATTACCCCATTCAATGACAATTTTTGATTTAAAAGACTTAAATAACATCTTATCACATCTTTGATAAAATTCTCATATTGCTTTACATACATTTAATTGCTTGGAAGCACAGTGATTGCTATTATCTAGAAAAATGCAGCAGCCATTTTATGTACTGCAAAATCCCATAAATAGCAATTAAATGATTGGTGATTGTTTTCTTTTTAGTGTTGCTAGCTGATGGAGGAATGTTAGCCAGTACCTCCTGCTATTCTTTGTAGAATATCATGGGATGGGATCTTTAATATCTACATAAACTAACAGAATGAGCAGACGGAGCCTCAGTTTGAAATGTTATCCAAAGAACGGAACCTCCAACAATGCAGCACTCCAGTACTGTGCTGGTGTCAATTAGATTAAGTACTCAATTGCTGGAGTGATGCTCGAACTCATAAGCCCCAATTTTGGGAGGCTCAGCACCACAGGTAGGATGTGCAAGTAGCTAAATCAGACAAACCACTTCCCATGACCGACTGAACGTGAAAGGTGATGCTCTGTTAGCAGCATGCCTGGAATATGGCAGTCCCATTTTAAACTTTTGGAGCCTAAATTTTGAGAATTTGGTCAAGGCTCCACCCACTGCCCAAGTCTCACCCATAAATAATAATCAGACTGGAGTCTTGGGAAGCAGGTCTGTTAAAGCAAGAAGGTAAGTTTGTCACAAATGTTCTTTTTGTTGTTTTTTTCTGCATCCATTGCTACATATATCTTATTGCGTTAGTTGATTTTGCTGGTTAGGCCTCTATTTTTATATTTTTGTTCTGCAAAACTACCGCCCCATCTCCATGTCGAAGGACTCTAGAGGTGACAAAGGCATGGATGAACGTTTTGGCAGCAGATGGGCTGAAGCAGGGGCGAAGATGCGCAATGTTACAGAGGTGAAAGTGGGCAGTCTTCGTGCTGGAGAGGATGTGGGGTCAGCTTGTGGTCAATAGGAGGCCAAGGTTGTGAAAAGTCTGGTTGAACCTGTCATGTATGTACGCTTGGGGTTACTAGCCACCAGGTGGCGCCACTGTCGGAGGTCATTGGGCTGTACGCACGTGTGTATGGCCCAGGTATAAAAAGCAAGCCATCATGTAATGTAATCACTTTGGGCCCTAATAAAACAGAGCCAGGTTTGTGCCTGTGTTATTTTACAGTATTCGGTCTATCAAGTTATTACATACATAACATTTGACGACGAAGCAACTTAAGAACCTTCGCATGCAAAAATGAGCACAATTGGAATTCTGGAGAGATTCGAGGAGGGAGAGGACCGGGCAGATTTTGTAGCTCGCCTGGACCAGTACTTCGTGGCCAACAAAATGGAGGAACCCACTGACGCAGTTAGGCGCAGGACGGTCTTCCTCACAGTTTGCGGACCGAAAATCTATGGACTCATAAAAAATCTTCTCTCGTCTGCAAGTCCAATGGACAAGGACTATAAGGAATTGTGTGCTCTGGTATGTGACCATCTCAAACCAGAAGAAGGTATCATCATCTCACGATATCGATTCTACAAGCACGTTCGTTCTGAGGGCCAGGATGTGTCGGAATTCATTGCCGACCTAAGACGTCTAGCTGGACCCTGTAAGTTTGAAAACGCATTGGGAGACATGCTGCGGGACTTCTTTGTAATCGGCATCAACCACAAGGTGATCCTGCGTAAGCTACGGGCGGCGGAGATGCTGGATTTGAGCAAGGTCATCACGATTGCCCAGGCATGCATGACGACGGACAAAAACGTAAAGCAGATATCATCGAAAAATTGGAACTCGACATGTACTGTAAACAAGATTGTATCGTTGTTTGGCAGAGTTGCATATGGCAGGGCCTACTCGACTGCATATGCGAAACCTGTGGCTGCTCAAAGTCCGCCAACGGGAATGAATCCAATTTCACCATGTTGGCGTTGTGGGGGCAATCATCGGCCTCGTCAGTGTCAGTTTAAACAGTATATTTGTAAAGGCTGTTCGAGACTGGGGCACCTCCAGCGCATGTGTCTGCAACTGAGCAAGCGTGCTGCGACACTCCACGTGGAGGATGATGACCAGTATAGCGCAGATCCGGATATGCAATCTGAGATACCAGAGGAGGAAGTGTATTCATTCCTAACAAAGAGCCAACCGATAATGATTCATGTGAAACTTAACGGTGTGCCGGTACTGATGGAATTTGACACGGGTGCGAGTCAATCAATAATGAACCAGAGGACATTTGACAAGCTGTGGGATACTAAGGCTGTGAGGCCTAAGCTGAGTCCAGTCAATGCCAAGTTGCATACGTATATTAAAGAACTCATAACGGTGATTGGCACTGCAGTAGTCAAGGTGTCATATGATGGTGCGGTTCATGATTTACCGTTATGGATTGATCCAGGCAATGGTCCAACGCTGTTTGGCAGGAATTGGCTAGAAAAAATCAAATGGAATTGGAACGATATCAAAGCATTGTCATCGGAAGAGGATACTCCATGTGCTCAAGTGCTGAGCAAGTTCCCCTCGCTGTTTGAACCAGGCATCGGCAATTTCACGGGAGCCAAGGTGCAGATCCAGGTGGACTCGAGTACAAGACCCATCCATCATAAAGCTCGGGTGGTTCTGTACATGATGAGGGAGAAGGTCGAAATCGAACTGGACAGACTCCAGTGTGAAAGGATCATACCACCAGTCGAATTTAACGAACGGGCCAGCCCCATTGTTCCTGTGTTGAAGAGTGATGGCACTGTCAGGATTTGTGGAGACTACAAGGTTACGATCAATCGAGTTGCGAAACAGGATCAATATCCATTACCGAAGGCTGATGACCTGTTTGCAACACTAGCCGGGGGAAAATCGTTCACTAAACTGGATCTGCCGCAGGCCTACATGAAACAGGAGCTGGTCAAGACATCAAAGAAACTTACGTGCATCAACACTCATAAAGGATTGTTTACCTACAACAGGTGTCTTTCAGAATTCGCTCGGCTGCAGCCATATTTCAGAGGAACGTGGAGAGTCTACTGAAGTCCGTCCTTAGAACTGTCATGTTCCAAGGTGACATCCTAGTCACAGATCATGACACCGCTGAACATCTGAAAAACCTGGAAGAGGTTCTACATCGTCTGGACAAAGTGGGACTCAGACTGAAACGTGCAAAGTGCGTCTTCATGACATCGGAAGTCGAATTCCTGGGGAGGAAAATTGCTGCTGACGGCATCAGGCCTACGGACTCAAAAACCAAGGCCATCAAAAATGCACCCAAGCCTCAGAATGTGACAGAGCTGCATTCGTTCCTTGGTCTACTTAACTACTTTGGTAATTTCCTACCTAGATTGAGCACTTCATTAGAGTCACTGCACATGCTGCTAAGAAAAGGCAACAACTGGGGTGCATATCAAGATAGAGCTTTTGAGAAAGCTACTAATCTGCTTTGCTCTAACAAGCTGCTCGTACATTATGATCCGTGTATGCATCTAGTATTGGCCTGTGATGCTTCGTCATATGGAGTTGGTTACGTGCTCCAACAAGATAATGAGTCGGGTAAACTACAACCTGCTGCGTATGCTTCTAAAAGTTTGTCAAAGGCAAAAAGAGCCTACAGCATGGTAGAAAAAGAAGCATTACCCTGTGTGTATGGGGTTAAAAAGATGCAGCAGTACCTGTTTGGTCTTTGGTTTGAACTGGAAACAGATCACAAGCCACGCATTTCATTGTTTTCGGAAAACAAAGGTATAAATACCAATGCATCGTCCCTCATCCAGAGATGTGCACTGACATTATCTGCCTATGATTATGTCATTCGCCATAGACCTGGCATGGAGAATTGTGCCGATACACTGAACCGTCTGCCGTTGCCCACACCGGAGATGGAGACGCCACAACCTGCAGACCTGCTGTTAGTTATGGATGCTATTGAAAGTGAAGGAACCCCTGTCACGGCTCAACAAGTTAAGACCTGGACCAGCCAGGACCCGATATTATCGGTTGTGAAACGTTGTGTCCTTAGTGGTGATTGGTCTGCCATACCCAAGCAAATGGGTGATGAGACCAAACCTTACAACCGTCGCAAAGATGAACTATCCATTCCGTCAGATTGTTTACTGTGGGGTAATCGTGGTGTTATGCCTAAGAAAGGCAGAGAGAAATTTGTACATGATCTCCATAGCACTCATCCTAGTATTGTCATGATGAAAGCCATTGCCAGGTCTCATGTATGGTGGCCTGGAATTGAATCTGATCTGGAATCATGTGTGCATCAGTGCATGCGACACTTGCATGCAGCTAAGTAAAGCACGAGCGGAATCGCCGCTGAGTCTGTAGTCGTGGCCGTCTAAACCATGGTCCAGGATCCACATCGACTTTGCAGGTCCCTTCCTGGGAAAGATGTTTTTAGTTGTAGTGGATGCATATTCCAAGTGGATAGAGTATATAATCATGTCATCTAGTACATCCACAGCTACTATTGAGAGCCTTCGTGTCATGTTTGCCACTCATGGTCTGCCCGACATCGTTGGAAGCGACAACGGACCTTGCTTCACTAGTCTGGAGTTTCAAGAGTTCATGAAACTTAATGGTATCAAACATGTGTGGTCAGCATCATTCAAACCCGCATCTAATGGTCAAGCAGAGCGTGCTGTCCAAACCATCAAGCAGAGTATGAAACGTGTAACTCAAGGTTCACTGCAGACTCGCTTGTCATGCATATTGCTTAGTTACAGGACAAGACCCCACACGCTTACCGGGGGTCCCCCCCCTGCTGAACTACTGATGAAGAGAGGTCTCAAGACCAAGCTCTCTCTTGTCCACCCTGTCTTGAACAATCATGTTGAATACAGACATCAAAGTCAGCAGTGGTATAGAAACATAGAAAATAGGTGCAGGAGTAGGCCATTCAGCCCTTCGAGTCTGCACCACCATTCAATATGATCATAGCTGATCATGCAACTTCAGTACCCCATTCCTGCTTTCTCGCCATACCCCTTGATCCCTTTAGCCATAAGGGCCATATCTAACTCCATTTTGAATATATCTAACGAACTGGCCTCAACAACTTTCTGTGGTAGAGAATTCCACAGGTTCACCATTGTCTGGGTGAAGAAGTTTCTCCTCATCTCGGTGCTAAATGGCTTACCCATTATCCTTAGACTGTGACCCCTGGTTCTGGACTTCCCTAACATTGGGAACATTGTTCCTACATCTAACCTGTCCAATCCTGTCCAAATTTTTATATGTTTCTATGAGATTCCCTCTCATTCTCCTAAATTCCAGTGAATATAAACCTAGTTGATCCAGTCTTTCTTCATGTCAGTCCTGCCATCCCGGGAATCAGTCTGTTGAACCTTCGCTGCACTCCCTCAATAGCAAGAATGTCCTTCCTCAGATTAGGAGACCAAAACTGTACACAATATTCAAGGTGTGGCCTCACCAAGGCCCTGTACAACTGCAGTAAGACCTCCCTGCTCCTATACTCAAATCCTCTCGCTATGAAGGCCAACATGCCATTTGCCGCCTTCACCGCCTAC